>NC_089978.1:129551182-130176182 GCF_036417845.1 Apteryx mantelli | reverse complement strand
GGGGGGGGGGGGGGGAATCCTTATCCAACTCTCCCCACACACCAGTGAAGTCCCATGTGGGGTCTTCTACCAAAGTGATGATGAGATTTCTTTTAGCCTGGAGTTTTGAGCTTTAATGGTTAGATTTTGCTCTGGCAGAGAGAATCCCTCCTTGTTTAACTGGTTGCAAATCCCTATCGTGTTATCACAAGATGGTTACTATCTAATCACAAGGTTTTATTGCATGCTTAGCCATGAAACATCCCATACTGCCAGATGCTATAACAGACTGTATTAGGGAAATAATAACAAGGCAATTCAGAAGGCTCCTCTCATAGCTGCTGGGTAATTTAGTGGCCAGCCTGTTCTGTAATTTTGTTGTCACTCTGGCTCTGTGGTTTTGGCTGGGAAGAACTGCGTCAACACATGTGCCATTTGCTGTGACGGACTGTGCGTTGAACAGCAGCATTGTATGGAAGGAGTTGGTACATGTGACAGTTAGTGGAGTCTGCTCATTTCTGTTTATTATTGGTCGGGGTGGACTTACATGGGGAGCTGATCACTGGTTTCCTTTCTGACTGGCTCATCAGAAAGACCAAACACCAAAATGGGAGCAGAGGCAGATTTTTCTCCTTGCCCCCTAGGAATGATTTCTCCAGGGGAGGGTTGATGGAGATGAACAGTGTGAGGAGAGCAGAAAATACAGGATGAGAAGTCTACCTGAGCGGGGCAAGAAGTTACCCCCAGGGCTCTGGAGGATTAACACTTTGCAAGCACCAGGATTTATTGGAAAAAGGAAGATAGAGAATAGAATAGACCATCGGTTTCCCTCTTGTGATGCACTGGAGGTTTGGAACAGAGATGAGTGTGTCTCCTTGTTCATCACTCCTACCTAACTGTGAGAGATGGGAAATTGAGTACTGGCAAGAGACATTCTAAAGACGAGTCACATTCAGTAGGCACCTCAGTAAATTCATATTTACTAGCAAAGAAGGAATAGCAGTGTCTGAGAGATGTGCAAGTGAGAAATTTTTGATCCATCAGTCCTTGTCTTTGCACTCTGTGCCTCAGCATGAGCTCAGACATGGTGATCACCCTTCTCCAGCCTGTGACTGTCTGGGCAGGGGTTGGGTTTGAACTATCTTCCCTCTCCTCCCAACCCTGATTGTTTCCCACTCAGTAACAGCATAGCTCAGTCCAGATTTGAGCAATAATGTAAGACACTAGAAGGTGATGAGCGTAAATGGAGCATTTAGGTTCAAGGGTGAGCTTGAGTCTTCAGCTAATATAATGGTACTAGTGTACCTTCTGGGAATCCATGCAGTTGTGTGTGGGGAAGAGAGCCATACACGTAGGGAGAACAGGAAAGTGAAGTATGTATATGACAATATGACAGCATGTGTGAGCTTGTGAGAGAGTGAGCGCACATGTGCATGTGATACATGAGTGTGTGACTGTGCAAGTGTGTGGAACTAGGTATAAGTAATTCAGGCAATGAAAGGGTGTGTAAAACTGAGACTATGGGAGAGAGAGGTTGCATAAGTTGTGTTTTTCTGGGGTGGTTGTGGGAGTTTATCCAAAAATGCCTGTATTTATGAGAGTTGGGGTGCATGTGTATGTAGCAGGCATCAATCCCGTGCAGTGTGGTCCTGCATGAGATGAAGATACGTTGAGAAAAGATGTTGCCTATGCTAAAGACTGATCATTCCTTGTGACTTTGATTTTCCATCTCTGACTTTTAGTGGCAGGGAAGGAGAGAGGGAAGCATCTTTCCGAAGAGTGGTGTGTGTCAGCCTCAATAAACATTACATTACACAGTGCAGGGGAACACAAAACAGCCTAATTGAGAGGTGCATGCTGAAAATAAAGCCAATAGCATCAGCTGAGACCTTTGACCAAAGGGCCTATTAAGAAGAATTTTTTTTTAGGCAGATAGATGGGAATGGCTTCATTAAAGATGTGAAGAGATGCCTCGGACTGCCTGGGTAAATCCACTTCACTGGTAATTCAGGTTGATGGCATAACTCCCCCCCAACTCCCCCATCATACATGAGGTAAAGCTGAGCTCTAGTGCTTTTTATGAAAGACGCTGGTGACTGCTTGCTAGAAGAGAGTTGGCCAGGCCTGTTCTGGCCTTTCTGCTGTCCCCTTGCTTGTAGGATGTGTCCTAGACAGTTTCATACAGCAATCCAAGCCCTTTTTTCTCTCATGTGAGCTCGGTGGGCCCAGCTTAGGAGCAGAAGATGCCAGCCCCTCTTGTAATACCTTTCTCCAGAGTGCTTAGGGCAGCAGGAAAGCAAAGAGTGATCAGAAACCTGCCTCAGGCCATGCCTTGCATGCATAATCCCAAGCCTCAAATGGGGCCAGAGCAATTGGCCTTCTGAAAGGATGGGAATGTAAATGCTTCCCTCTCCACTGTGCCATGACAGATAGCTGAACAGGGCTTACTGGTGAGCCCTCCAAGCACACTGGGGCATGCAGGCCCTCAGAAACTTGCACTTTTGCAATCACACGTATGTAGGTTGGCACCTATTTAGGCATACTAAGACGTGGCACTTTTGCATACTGAAGACTGCCTATCCTTTGTGAGGGGCTATGACTGCCCTCTGGGTGCCGGTGGCCTCTCTGACTCACAGCAGCATGTGCTCATGCACAACGGCTCAGGCAGCAGCACACGTCAGTGCTCAGCAGTGTGCGGAGACTCGCCACCACTGCTGGGCAGAAGGCAGAAAAAAAGAAGGGGGTGAGTATGGGGGCAAAACGAAAACTGGCATAGGGACCAGTTCCCTCAGCTTTATGAAGGTGCACTGGAAGAAGCATGTGTTTTGCAGGGCTTAGTCTTCTCCAAAATGACTATAAAGGTTATTGCTAAGTAGCATTTTTATCTCTCTGTTCTCACACTTCCTTGATCTGGACAGTAAGAGAAAGGAAAAGCATCAGAGCAGGCTTCCAATGCTGTCCAGATATCAGGTGAGGAGTATGCGTGTTCAAGAGGTCTTGGATCCTTAAGATAAATATTGCACTGGGAAGAATGGCAATTTCAGAGGGAAACCTGCCATATTTTACAAAGGAAATGAACTGCCTAGTCATTCCATATAAACTGGATTGGAGGTGACAAAATGATGAGGTGGTGATTAGGAGGCTTGTTTGGCATTTGAGAAATGAGAGTTTGATTCTCTGCTGTGTCACGCACAACTTGTGTGACCTCAGACAAGTCATTTAATTTCCTACTGCCTGACTTCACCATTGCAATATGACAATGGCATCTGCCTTATGGGAGCATTATGAATGCAAATACACTACCATGAGGCCCTGAGATACCACAGAAAGAAAGAGAGATGTATACAGATACCTAAGGTGGAATATGTCCATGTAGTGTAGAAGCCGTTCCGTGCTCAGCATTCAGCTGATGGCCTAGCTACTAGACTGCAGGCAATTAAACAGGAGCTGCCTCCTACTCCGTACTTTGACAATGCCTAGCGTATGACTGTTCTTGGTTGGTTCCTAGACATCACGTGTTATTAAATAATCATCTCCTGAAATTCCTCTAATGAAAGTGAAAGAGCCTGGATTTCTCTACTTCCACATCTGCTGCCAGGAAACAGTTCAGCATACATTAAGAAATGCCATGGAGTGTAAATTCTGTGCACACATGCACAGGGTTAGGAAATTCACACTTGTTTATTGGTGAAGCTGCTGCTTGAAGCTGGAATGAGATGGTATGTCATAGTGCCACTTTTTGTATTGTGAAGATAACCATGTCATCACTTTTTGGAGAAAACAGTTCTATTCATAGAGGTCTTGGGAACTAAGCAATGCTGCCACTACTGCTGAGTGTCTGCTAGCTTGTGCTGATTCAGGAGGTGCCTCTCCAGAAAGCAAGATGCCACCAATGAGCTGTTCAGCCCAGTCTTGCTTCTGTGACTGGCCTTTGGCATTATGACTCCCACTGAGCTCAGCAGGAGCTGGGGTGCCTGATGGGCAGGTCAGTAGAAAATTGTCTCTTGGCCAGCAACAGCTGCAGCCCATGAAGTGCACAGCTTTGGCTGTGCTGCGGCTCCCTGCATGTTTTGATATGGCTCAGCACTCCCTTGTGCTTTACTAACCTGAAGCAGTCATGGAGAGGTGAGGAATGCGTAGTGCTCTCTCAGGCGGTATCATATGAACGTGAACCTGATATGATGTGATGCCGAGATCTGTCTTCAAACTGTAATGGGGATATGCACTCTACCAAAAACACTGTACCTTCATCATTTCTGTCTTTGCTTTGAGTTCTGGACAAACAAGCCAAGAATGTGCTGCAAGTTAGCAGCTGGTGATGCTGCTAGATGATCAGGGTAGAGAGTTTTAAATCCCTGTTTGCACGCAGAGATCTGATAGGAAATCCTTTGGAGAGGAAAAGAAGATGGAAGTCCATGGGAAGCTTCTGTCCCAGCACAGATCTGTAGTCCTTCTGGTGAATTGTCCCATCTTCAGAGTGACCGGTGATAGATCAGAGACAGGTGTCAGTTACTTATATTGCATAAAATTATGGTATACAGTAATATAGAAAGCTTTTCAACTTGTACCATGCACTTATTAGTGCATGCACTAATTAGCTTTATTTAACTTCCATCTCCCCAAAAGTCGCTTGTAGAAGTTGTGCTTTTTCATATCTTGCAAGTCTTTCATATGCTAGTATAAAAAAAAAAAGGTATTATGGTATTTTCTCTTCCGCTGCCATGCATCAGTGAGTTCCACAGGTTATTAAGTAGACATGGTGCATCATAAAAGTGCAATTAATGCTGTTACATTGAATGTTTTCTTATTCCTCTATTTTTGGGTCATTGAAGTCACCCCAAGTGACTTATACTTGAGGTGCTAGAGGCAGAACTGTTTTCAAAGTGGCTAAGAGCAGACAGCATGTCCCCAGTGGGTTAGCAAAAGAGGGGGGCAGCATCCCAGCCTCAGACTTCAGGGTATTTAGAGCTGCTTCCCTGTTATGCTCCTACAGTCAGAAATGGACTTCCATGTCTTCCCTCTTCTCCCTGGCTCTCCCCCCTTCCCTTTTTATAGTTATAATAGCTTCAATGGGGTTTGAATGCAAGCTTTCAATATCCCATGACCAAACCTCTGCAGATAGCATGGAGAATTGGTTTCCATGCTTGAGATGCCAGGTTTTGGAGAGCATGCTGATGCATCGTGCTGAGGGAGGAAATGGAGCAGACTAAAACTAACCTGGGAATATCAGATGACTGTGATATTTTTGTGGAGAAAGCGAGGTCTGGTGGTAGACCTGATTAGTTTCCCTGCTGGTTTTTCAGCTGGGTTATGGATTAAGAATTTACTGGGAACTCTATGTCCTAGGCTTTGTGCAAATCAAACTACAAGCTAGGCCAGCTTCATGGTTATCGGTGTGCAGTATAAAAATGTATTTCTGTGGCTGTGAGTGGGCACATAATTCTAAATATTTGGCTCCCAATCATTACGAGCCACAACAACAAAACACGGCAGCAAGAGGAGGAAAGAGAAAGAGTTTGAAGTGGGATTGAATGACACCTGCCCTGTGAACTCTGGCTGCTGCATGCAGCCATGTTCACGTACACATTGCATGTGGCTCACACCTCATAAACATGCAACCATGCCTGACAAGCAGTGCAGCATGCATGTGCTCCGCATGTCTCTGCCACACTCCAGGTAGCTTTCCCAACATGATTGCTCCTGCAGGCCAAGGCTCTGCTGTGACCCAGCGGGATCCTCACTGACTCCTTCACCATGGTGGGTTGGCCCTGGGAGAACATCCTGG
This sequence comes from Apteryx mantelli, assembly GCF_036417845.1. Lineage (NCBI taxonomy): Eukaryota > Metazoa > Chordata > Aves > Apterygiformes > Apterygidae > Apteryx > Apteryx mantelli. The sequence goes on along the minus strand of NC_089978.1, from coordinate 130,170,418 downwards.
AGATCATGCAGGGGACCACCTGGAAGGATTAGCAAAGCTTTTTCTCACGGATTGCCTTGCTACAGAGCCAGTCTGTATCCGTGACAGGTTTACTCTGCTATCAAACCCACAAGACACTTGCGTGACCACTTAGACTAGAAATCTGTTCCTTTAATACATTTAGTCTGCGGCTAGCCATTTCTCTCCTGCAATGTTTCTCATCTCTTTTCTTCACTTCTCTGCTTCAAAGTTGCCATTACTCCTGCCTCTTTTTTTTTTTTTCCTCTCATTTCTTTCCTTCTCCCTTTCTGTCTCCTTTGCTGACAGAGCCCCCTGAGCAGTTTTACCAGGGGAGTCTGGTCCTGCCATAGGGTGGACATGTCACCTTGCCTTTTCTCCTCATCTCTCTCTTCATTTTAAGATGCTTGTATGGGCTCAGAAGGGAACACCAGGACTTGGCAGCAACATTTTAAACCTATTTATTATCTAGCTTTGCTACAGTCCTCTTCTCATTTCCCTTTCAGGAAGGAAATGTGGGTCTGTTTTCCTTTTCTGCAAGTTTGTCATATTTTGCTTCTTTCTGAGCTCCTACAAGGGAGGTGAAATGCCTTCATGCTGGCCTGCAGGGAGCAAGGAAAGGAAGGCCAAATTAATGGCTGGGGACCTGGAAGATGTTATGGAGAATCTTTCACAGTTCAAGCAGAGGAGATACTGGCACCTTTATATTGCAAACAATTTGTAGTGGTCTAGTATCTGAAAAGTTGACAGTAGTGATGGGTTTGGCATTGTGGAGAAAACATTTCAGCCTTACATCCTATTAACTCTTCTGCCTCTTCAAAAGACTCTGGGGATCTGATCTCACATCCCACCTACCCTCTTGCTGTCTGTGAGTCCACCTGGCAAGAGGCCAAGAATGCCTCCCTTTCCACATTTAGTCCCACTGAATAAGAATGTTATATTGCTGTGTGTATATATATATATATATATACACACACATATATAATGCGTGTATGTGTGTACATGCCCAGCAATGTGTTTATACAAAGGTACACACACTGATCATGGACACAGAAAAAATTAACTCTATACCAACAGGCAAATTGGGGAGAAATGGTGAAAGGAGGCTTACCTGGTCCTCCTGGGGGACATAGAGATAAACTGAAGGCAAAAGCATGTCTTCTGTGTCCGCCAGTGGAGCTGATGTGGTTGGGGGACTGAGGGGACCCCACGTGGCTGCTGATGGTGGAGCAGCTTTTGTTGAAGCCTGAGCCCACCTAAGAATCCCTGCCGCAGCTTGAACCTCTCTCCTCAATGTACAGTGTTGCATAAAGCCACCATCTGTCCTAAAGTGAAGTGTGCTTTTAACAGCATCAGCATCCACAGTGAATGCGTAGTGCTTTTTCATTTGATCCCCTTGGCATGGCTTGCTAGTTGTTGTTTTGCTTTCAGATAACATAGCAAAGGGAAAATTCCTCCATGATCTTTGTGCTGGCCCAGATTTGGATCTGACAGTCACACTATTTGGAAAGAAATGAGGGAAGGAGTCATTTTCTGGTTTCACTGCTGCTCGTTGTAAGAGACAGGAGCTGAAAGACTGCCATACCTGGATTGCTGTGTTCAGTAGTGAGTTAGTGGTCTAATAATGCAATCTTCGGCATTGGCCAGAGTAAGCTTTTTCAGTAAAGCAGAGAATGGAAGTCTCTGTATGCAGGGAAAGTGGTAAATTGCAGCATTGCCTGCAGAAATAGCAGTGAGACCTCCAGGCTGAACTGGCAGAGTAGTGTTTTGCAGGAGCTGCTGTTTTTTAGCAGCAAGTTTCAGCTTTTGACTTAATGGGCCACTGGGCAGATTGTACACAGAAGAAATTGAATCTGGGATCATGGAGTCTGACTTTGTGAGCATGTCCTTTCTGGCATCCAAAGACTTGCTCTGCCAGTGCGTTCATTTCTCGCTCATGGAATATCCTTAATCTCTTTTCCTGTAACCCTTCAGAAACAAAAATAAATATTGTATCTGTTGTACAGAGAAGTAAAGCAATTAAATCTTCTTTATTTGATCTGAACATCTTCTCTCACTTCACAAATATCATAGCTGCAAAGTCTAATGTGTTTTGTCATTCAAGCTAGTCAAAACTGGGCTTTTGTCTTTCAAAATGAGACAAAGCTGTCATGTCTAGCCAGCTTGGCTAGATGCATTGAGCAGATTCAGATGGCTTAAATTCTGCCTAAATGCTTGTGTTTCTTCACAGCTGGCTCCAGGGTTTCAAAAGTTCATATCCAGCAGTGATTGAGAAAGGTCTTAGGTAAAATTGATACCATTCAAATTTGGGCCCTAGTCACTGAATTTTGGACCTCAAGCAGGTACAATGCTAAATCTTGCCTATCCTGTGTACCTGGCCACAGTAACTGGGGAAGGTGAGCAAGAGAAAGAAGCTATTTCTGCTCTTGCATTCTTCAGAAAGTTTGCAGAATACACCAAAAACGATGAGATACTAAAACAGCCCTGAAATATCTAAGACGTTGTTAAAAGGGACAGCTCCTTTCTGAATCTCTAAAAAACATGTAGTGCCTGGTGAGCACTATTATAAATTACATTATATTCTACTTCTCAGATAGTCTTTTTCATTAGCAGATCCCAGGGTGCAGCTACAAATGTAATGCCCATATCTGCAAAAAACTAAGCAGCCCATCTGTATGTGCAAGCTGGTATTTGTTGTTGCGTCTGTTACACAGCCTTGATGTGTAGTTTCCATAGGTGGTTCTGTGCCAGACCGCCGCAGTTGTGTCCAGACATCCTGGGTTCAAGTATTCACAAGTGTCTCTTGGCCTGCACAGTCTGTTTGCCTTGTTTTGTTTTTTTCTCCCCTTGCCCTTTTTGGTGTACTTGTTGCTCTTTCCACAGTAGTGGGACCTTATGCTCTGGTTGCTGTGAGCTCTGGAAGCGCTACTCGCTGCTCCATAGCTGAAGCACACCTTTTGCCACAGCACTGGCTTTGCAGGCAGTGTGAGTTTACAGTTTCCTTCCTCAGGGACCCATGACACTTAGAGCAAAATTATACACTGAGATATTGTAAAGATTCAGAAATCCCAGGCACTTTTCCCTTCTACTAGCACAGATATGTGCAGGTCCTGGCAAAATACCTGCTCAGATACCTTTCCCTGCTGCTGTTTCCTCCTCATTCCTGGGCATTTTGGCGGTTTTAATCAGAGCCCTTGAAGGACACCATGGTCCTGTGCCCACCGCAGAACTTTTGTAGCTGTTCTGTTTTCTCCTCCCTCACCACGGTTTCCTCTCCTAATGACTGAGGAAATGCTCTTGCTTTTATGGTAACTGGTTACCTCTGTAGTCTGTCCTCACAGCTGCCTCACCAGTCAGTTCCTCTGTATCTTTCTTGCTTCCCGCTTCCAGCCTTAGTTTCAGCTTGGAAAACTGGCTTGCCCTAGGCAGCAGCAAGGTGGTTTTCTGTTGTTCCCCATTTGAGTGGGCAACCATCAAAGTTTAATGGGCCTCCTTTGTTATCATTTTCACCTCCTTTGGATTTTAGTTCAACTTACAGGCAAAAAAACCAACAACAACAAAAAAAAACAGAACAAAACAGAAAAAAAAAAAAACAACAACAGAGAAGGTACCAGAGCTTCTCATTAAAATGAAGCTTGGAGCCTGCCACTAACACTCAAGCCCCCAGTATCAAACAGAATTCATAAGCTTTGCACAGACAAATTACCCAAATGGTCACAGCAACTGGTATGTGTGCACCTCACCGTCCTGCATTGCTTGATCTGGAATGCAAATATTGGTTGGCGTTCCCAGAGATGGGAGAGTGTGTGCACAGTGGGTGCAAATGCAAATAGCATCCCTTGGAGAAATGACCGTGAAGCTGCCGGTGGTCATGGAAACCGCTTCTGTCTTCCCTCCCCTTCCAGCACAGGTAGATTGGAACAGTTTGTTCTCGCAGTAGCTGTCTCATGCACAATCTGAGCGCTCCTGTGAAGTCGAATGTGGTGAGCCTTTGTGCTTCACTGTGCTTTCAGTGGCAGGCAACATACAGTTAACAGTCTTCCCCACACCCCACCAACACCCCTTCAAAGAGAAAATTAGATCAAAGTTTTATCAGTTCCCTGTGTTTGAGAGTAACACATGCCAGCATTAATAGTTCTCAATTTTTCAGAAATATTAAAATTTGCTCGCTATTGTCAGGACAATAAATCTTTTACCCTGCAAGTTCATCTTGCTCTGAGAACGACCAAGCGATTACTGACCCCAATTACACAATTAAATCTTTGAAATAATACTGTTTGATATTAAACAATTACATTTCTCATACGAAAATATTGCCATTCTCTTGCCAGCTCAGAGGGTATTAATAATGCATCTACACAGATTCTATTGTGCGTTAATAATGAATGTCTACAAAACCTTATAGGATGTTAATACTGCATGTACCCACAAAGCTCTATAGGATGCTAATGTACATCCACAAGTCCCTGGGAAATGCAAATAGTAAATCTAGAGCAAGAAAATGGTATTCCCTGTCCATTCTGTTCTGTATTACTGCATTCTGCTCTGGGCAGCAGCATGTCACAGAAAGGCTTGAAGAAAGTTCAGGTTTGAGCAGCATGAGTGGTCACATGCTCCTGAGATTGATTTGAGGGACAAGCTGAAGAGCTGTGTTTGGCTTGCTGGGGTCTAACGCATGTGGGTAAACAGTGGAAGTAAGGTATGAGACCACCGAGAACTGAAGGTCCTTGCACTTGCCTCAGTCGGATGTGTATTAGACAGTGTGAGGATTTATGCAGGGTACACGTGGGGCTAATCAGAGGTCAAAATGGAAATGTGGAGGGCATTGGTGTGCAGAGTTAGAAATTCTAGTATGAAACTCCTGATGTGTCTGCAAAGCAGGTGTACAGCAGGTGATTTCAACCCCTGGATAAATTATCTAAGAACACCAAAATTGCACTGAGCAAAACGAAAATGGGAGCTGCCTGGGAGAACTTACAGATACTGGGATCTGAAATATGTGACATAAGTTCTGAAAAGATGAAGTAGGAGTCTCATCTCTCGTAGTTAAAACCAGTATGGAAAAAGCTGTAGGAAATGCACTGAAGGGAATGATATGGGCCTGGCTCCACTGATGCTGGACTAGATAACATAAATGGTTACTTCTGTCTGTGCTGTGATTTTGTCATGACTGTATATGCTTACAAATCATATTAAGAGTGAATGCTCATTAACAAGCATGCACAGAATTTCCATAGCAATTTTTGTCTCCCAGTTGCTCTTGGATATTGAATTGTGTAAGCCTTCATCTCTCAACTTGGTGCAAAAATAAGCGACCTTGCTAGATGACACTAATGGGTGTCTACACTTCCCTGCCAGAGGTTACTAATTCAAACCTACAAAATGGAGGTCACTTGGTGGCTGTGAAAAGGTGTTCCTTCCTCTTCATGTTGGTTCCTGAGCACTGCAAGCAGAGAAACTTCTCTCCTTACTGCCAAACTGTATTTTAAGTTGCACTGAAGGAAAGATCCCCTACAAATTCAGTGCTGCTGCCAGGGTAGGTTTCATTGCAGTGGGCCTGGCTGTGTTGCACTTCTTCTCCCTCAAGTGTTTCATGGCAGCACATGAAAGGGAGCAAGCAGTGACCTCCTTGGCAGGACGTTTGGTGGTGTCACTTGGCAAGCTCAGCAGTGATGGTAGCGCTTTATGTTGGATGGTGGTGAGCTCCGTGCCCTGGGCTCGGTGGAGACTTCTCCTGAGATGGTTTGACAAGGAGGGCACATGAAGACAATGTGTTCAGCGTGCAGTGCTGTTTGTATGAGTGAATGACTTGGAGATAACATAACCCCTGACCAGTGGAGTTGGAAAAACAAAATAAAGCGGAAAAAAACCCTAAACAAACCTCCAGACAGGTCCCTTAGGAATAGACTGAGGCATTGTATAACAAAAGAACTACTTGTTTCAACTCTAAAACACTCCTTCTGTGTTCTCTCTCTGTGTGTATTGCAGTACATATATTGACTGGCAGGAATGTTCATGGGAACAGTGAATTTTATGTAAATATTAGAGACTATTTGCAGGAAGCAAAATTTGAACTCATAAAACTAGTATTCTCTGTGGAGGCTTGATCCTAAAGGTTACTCAGAAAACAGAAACATACAGTGGGATTTACTGCATATGTTTAACAAAAGTATATCTAACAGCTCTGATTTTGAATATCGACTATCTGGGAACAGTCTGCAGACAAACAATATACTGAGAATTATTTACTGAGACAAGTCAGTAAATAATAGTAAATGACAAATAAATTTGAGAAAATTACGAACTGCTTGTGGACGATTCATGAACAGAAGTGAGGCAAAATTAATCAGATAAATTATTCACAATGAATGAATCTCTCAGCTCTAATTAAAACACTGTAGGGCATTAATAAAACATGCCCACAGAACCACAAACAGGATCTTGTAACCAAAAGGATCTGTCTGTGTCTGCATGACAGACTTTCCCATCCTATAAGAGGTGTTGATGGTATCAACGTTTCTCAGTAACTTGTTGTGTTCGAATGTTGATGCTGATAAAAATCCTTCTTGTGCACTGTGGTTAGTGTGGTACATGGTTTGTGGCGCACGGGATCATTCCTTCAGCTGTTTTTTTGCTGCCCCTTTCCCAGCCCTAGGGGAATTCCTGGGGAATACATATAGTGTGACAGCCTTGCCTTATCTGAAGCTGCTTAGGCTTTTCTTTCGTGAGTGTCACAAATGATTCTTTTCCAAGATACGGATACAAGCAAAGGACTAAGGGCTTAATCCTGAAACTGCTTGCGATCCTATGGGGCACCACTGTGGTGCTCCCAGCTCTGGGGCTCCCCTCACCAGCTCTGCCCTTGCCCCCAGCTGCCCCACAGCCCCTTGCACTGCGGTCTGCCCTCCCCAGCACATAGGTCTGCCGTGACCTGCTGCATGCTGCTGCCTAGAGGAAGCCTTATTCTAAGTGGGGGTATTTGGAGGGGTCTTGTCACTGTGTGGGGCAGGTCTCCCTGCTGTGGGCAGCAAGCAGAAGCCCACCGCATTAGGCTGCACTGTGAACACCAGACACACGCTGCGTGTTTAAAAATACCAGCACGAGAAAGAGAAACTGGCTTTTCCTCCCCCTGCTCCATCTATATAATTTAGCTCTCGTTTTGATATAACTGTGTCTTTGTACTCTCAGGAACTCCCCAAAGCCATTCCCCCTTACCCCAATTCCGTGCCTGACACACAAGACCTAGTCAATCAGAAAATTGTTTAATACTTTTCCTTTTATTCCCAAGAGATCTCCTGGCCTTCTGTGTTCCCATTCATCAGTCCCCTTTCTACCAGCTACCCTCACAACCCAAGTGTCTTTTATCTGCCTAAAACCAATCGCTCTTCCCCTCTTCTTTTTTTCACTTGACAAAATGAATCAGAATTTAGTAAGAGCAAGCTGCAAAATATCAGCATTAATCCCCTTGCCCTCTTGGGGCTGGTGCTATGAGTGCCTGGGTGCCCTTATCGGCACCAAACTGTATTTCACCAGCTAGAACCCTTCTGATAGCATAAATACCTGCCATGCAGGTGTCTCCAGCTGACAAGATAACTTGTTATCAATCATACATCCCCAATTTATGCAAAAAGCCCATCTTCTGTTTGTTTCATCTTGTGGCAGATGGAGCACTGGGGAAGGGAGGGGCTGAAAAATTGAATCTCTCCTGTTCCCATACACTTGAACAGCCAAATGACACATCTCTTGCCTGTACTAAGCAATGCATTTCTCTCCTGTAATTCACTTATTAGCAGTTATGCAGTGATGTTGTTGCAGAAAAATGGGTAGGGAGTAATTGACTGTGGAATCACATTAAGCTTTGTCATAATGCATAGTCCCAGAGTGGGCACTGCAGAAACACCTCCATCAGAATTACCTGCTGGAGGGAATGGTGGAGGGAAGCTTACGGCACTGTGCAAGACAAAGATGTTCAGAGCACGTCCTTCTCTTCATTGCCCACCGAGGTGCCTGGTTCTCTTGTACAAGAGGGCATGGACATGGCCCTGTCTCTGGGAACCCCAGGGCTGCCTCAGCCCTAATTCCTCTTTTGCAAGTAATTGGAAGACTCTTTCCAAAAGAAGTTACATGGTGAAGTGGGGGAAGACAGTTGCCTTTGGTAGTGGCAAGGTCTCTTCTCTGGGTCACGGGAGTGGGCTGAGCCAGCCACAGCCTGGGGCTGGTACCCTTTGAGGGGGCAGTTTGTGCAAGCCCTCTCTGCTAGCACTTTGGATAAGAATTCCCTGGCTCAAATAGTCAGACCCACACAAAATATTGAGTAGAGCAGCCTGACCTGCTCGCTGCAGTCCGATCTCAATGGTAGCCATCGCATACAGAGGACCAGTTTAAAAGCCCAGCTAAAGAAAAAAGAAAGAGTGGTACTTCCAAAGCAAAGGAATGGTGATGCAGTGCCATTTCCATTCCTGGGAGGTGGCATTTTCTCTGCTCCGCAGCACCTTTGGTTCACAGAGAGGTTGATGATGTGTAGGGAGGGAAATAAGCAGCAAGAGCAAATGACTTCAGAGGCAGCAAAGAGCCTGGTTTCCACTGCAAATGCCCTTATTAGGATGGAAAAAGGTAGGAATGAGAAAAAAAAAAGCTGCAAGTATAAGGCAGAACAATGCCTAGAAAAGATGTCTTTTCAGCTGTTTCCACACTAGCTGCTCTAAAAGGGGTCATTGTTCCTTAAAATATATATTTAACCCTATCTTCACAAGTGCTTTCTATTCAATAAAGGAAAGTTTTAAAAACAACAGTGAATCCAGGTGGCTCACAGTGCAGTATTTATCTTGGTCCCTAATCTGTACTTGAACTGTAATGTGTTTGGAGCAGGGACTGTATCTTTGGTCTTTTTGCAATACTTAGCACAGCGGATTTCTGTTCCTCAAATGCAGCTCCCATGTGCTGCCTCAATACACAAAATTAGTGATGATAATAACTCACAGCCAGGTCTGATTCTGGGAAGACCAGTTGTATGGGAGAGGAATGGAATAGTGTTTGGTTAAAACCAAATCGTGTATGTTCCTGTACACTCTTGAAGTTGTTGTCTCCTGTCAGTGACTGCCCTTGCTACTTTTTAATAATTTAATAAATTATTTAATCATTTAATAAAATGATTCCTTAAGGTGAAAGCTTGATCTGCTGGTGCTGAAGATCCCAGCTTCAAGCTCTGGGGCAGGTGTGGTGTCTGCCATCATTCACAGTACTCAGAAATCAAGATGCTTGTGCTGGTTACGTCAGTGAGAGAGTCTGCCTCATCCTGACTTCACTTGGTGGTCTAACTGTAAAGAAGGAAGTAGCGGAGCCGATGTCCCTTTTCTCAGTCATCAGGGTAATTAGTGTTCTTTGTCACCCCAGTCCCTCAAGTTGCAAGAGTCACCACTGAGGAGCCACGACCCACTGAGGTGCTATAGGAAGATCAGCTCTATGCCCAGGCCCTCCAATTTTCCATGTCACAACTGGCATTACCTGCCAGACCTCTACCTCCTTTTTGCCCTTGGGACCTCTCTGTGGAGACACCTGTCTTATTAGATTAGGACAGTTCTCTGTGGGGACATGGAGATGTATGGATCGTGTCTCCTGCAGTTTTCATCTCCAAACTATGACATGTCATCAATCAGCAACTTCCTGCTCTTGTGTCTCCTCTCTCAGTCATCAACAACCTTGATGGACACCTTACGCTGTAAAAGTGTATTGTACTGCCATGTTTTTACAGCACTGAAAAGCATGCCTGTGATGCCTTTGGAAGTCTCCTGTTTCTTCTCCAACACTGAGATTTTTGTTATATCCACAGTGAGAGAGAACATTAGCTTGAATGAACATGATGGAGGGCTATAAAGCTTTTATTATTGCAATTTTTGGCCGTTCATCTTTTGAGTGGCAAACTAACTCCTTGGGAGGGAAGTGCTTTGGGAAGCACTCTCTGAGCTGTTTGGGGAGGAATCCCAGTGGGAGCAGAGGAGATGAAGGACAAGAAAATTTGTGTTGTTCATAAAAGCAGATAAAGGTGGTTTGCCATAATCTACCCTTGGCTACACTCAGGTGGTGTGAAGTTGTGTCGAAGTGGCCTGCCCTGATATAATGGAGAATACTACTTAGCCTCTTATATGTGCTAATTTGGAGCTGGGTACTAAGATTAATAAAAATTTGCTTGCACAATGCCTAACACAGCTGTAATGACATGTACATGCTTTGGACATGTGGTTGAATAGACTCTGCATGTGTAAGCACTTTTCTCATATTAACTCCCCTTGCCCCTCCTTCCCCTTAAAGAAAGGCAATTTCTGTGCATCTTTCCCTGGTATCTGGATTGTGACTCTCAGATTTGGGCAAGTCTGTGTGGGTGTGAGTTGTTTTGTCACTTATTACCAGGTCACTGTAGAGCTCTCTGAGTTTAAATTTATGTGTTCCAGCTTTTATTGCTGTGCCACTTGGCTCCTTTGAATTATCTCAGTCACCAAATGTATTTTATAGTCCATTGGGGGCTGTCCATGCTTGTTAAGGTGATATTTCCATCTCCAGTGTGCCGTGGAATCTCATCCGCCACACAGTGATCGCTTTTACCCGCCAGCTGCCTATCGCCTCTTCAAGAAACGCCCCTGCTCCTTGGAGACTCACGCAGTGACTGGAAGATGAGTTGTGTGGGGGGCTTCTGAAAAAGTGTGCAACTGACAGTTGCACAACAGGACACGACTATTGCTCAGTAAAGAAGTGAAATCCGTGTTGGTGGATGCTGGGTCTTGCCTGATGTGAAGCTGGTTCTGTTTGGTGCAGGGAATGGCCAGAAGCTCAGCAAGGTGTGGACAGCTTCCAGGGACTGTGCACCCTTGGGCCCCACTTCAGGGGTTTCAGGTGCATCCACCAGCAAGGAGGGCCTATCAAGCAGAGGGGGTGGCCCTGTGATAGGCGATTACAGAAATGGTAGGGACCTTGGCACGCACTGTAAAGGGTTTCTCGCAGCACAGGTCCCAGGGACATGGTTCTAGTGAAGGCTCTATATTTGCGCAAAGCTGCTACCTCGGCTGTTGCGACAAAGACAAGGTGCTCTGTCATGGTGCAGACGGACATTTGGATCAGATCTGGCATCTTCTTGCTTTGTTGTTTTTCCTCCTGCTTCCACCCTCTCACTCTGTCTTAAACTGTTCCCTCCCCCTCTTCTGGAAGGGGTTCTCATTTCCTTATCGGCTCCCCGATGTCGCTTTAGTGACCTGCGGAAAATTGTCAGAGTCGTAGGGACATTTTTGAGAGACTTCCCCAAGCTCTGACTCAGGATTCAGTCTGCAGCAGATCTGCGTGGTGGCAAAGGTAGGAGAGGGAGTGAGAAGTTTATCACTCTGCAGTGATAAATACTCTGGACTTTATATGGTGTTGCGCTTGGAGGAGCAGCCCAAGGGCAGACCTAATAGCTTGGACTCCTGCAGGGATCACAAAACCTCCGCAGCCATCTCTGCTTCTGAAAGGCCATTGTCATCTTTCCCTTTCCCAGGAGACTTCACCTCCTCCCAGTGTTCCTTCCAGGAGCGCTGCAATGACCTTTGGCTTTGCTGTTTAGACATCTCAAAAAGACTGTCTCCAACTTCAAACCTCTTACCTGTTTTGCTGGAGATTGCCACCAAAAACCAATTCGTCGGCCCTTTGTGCACCTTAGTGGCATGGCTGGTCAGCAGCCCCGGCATTCCTGCAGTCCCTTGCCAGGAGCTTGCAGCTAGAGAGATCAGCTATGTTTTTCAGCTACAGTGTGTTGTCCATCATTCAGGCAAGGCACTGTTTGTTCTTCAGGTGGTCTGAGGTTCTTATATTTTTACCTGATCCCCTTAACAGAGCTCCCATAGGGATCAACCACCAGAAGATGACTTTCTGGTTTCTTTTCTCAGCGCAAAGGGCTCCTGGTGGTGTTTTTCAGTGAGTCTGTGCTGGACTTAATGTGATGTTGTTTCATTTCTCTGCTCCTGCTTTGTAAACTGCTAATCAATGATACATTGCAGCTGTTTCTATGAATCATTTTCTTAAGCCTGTCGTAAGGCTAATTGGTTTTCAGTTTAAGTCCTGGATCTTGCAAATGACTGTGTGCGAGCATTTTGCAGGATCTGGGCCCCAAATTTTCATTCTCCACTGTCATTAGCTGTGTTAGAGTCTGTGTTAATCCCTCTCCAGCTAACTGCCATCATACAGTAATTTAACTGCTTCATATTAACCTGGTCTACTTCTTCCTGCTAGGCTGTGCTGCATTCTTGTATCACACTTGCAGCAGCCATTGTATATCTCCCACTGAGTGCAAATAAAAGCAAATTATAAACAAAATACAGCTCAGAATTACACGTTTCCTTCTTTTCCCCTGTTCTCTCCCTCCAAAGGGAGAGATTCCTGTAAGGAGTTATCGTGTCCATCATTTAACTAAACTGTACGTATCTAGTGTTTTTAATCTCCCCTCATAAATCAGTCCCTCCAGGCCCTTATCTAGTGCAGCCGTCTGAAAATTAAAAAATAAAATAGAGCTCACGATAGGAAGAAGTCTGAAATGTCTTTGGAGGGAGAGGAGCAGTGAAGGATTGAGTGGTAGCAAGTAATACTTGGTATTTTATAAGCCCTTCCACCTAAGGATCTCAATGTACTTTGCAAACAGGAGTGAGTTAAGGGTCACTGTGTCCCCCGTGAGGCTGGGAAGCCCTGTCACAAATCTGCATCAGCTAGCACTTGTCTTTATGAAGCACGTGCAGCTCTTGGAATTGCTCAGCCACTGCAAGGATTGAACTCATTTTTTCTTGCCACAGAAAATGAACCTCCACCTGTTTTGGCTGGAGCTGGTAAGGAGAGTTCCCATTAGGAGTAGAAGACCTCTGAGAGAGATGAAAAATTCGTACCTCTTTTAATAAAGGGCATTGGATTAAATGCATCTGCAACAATGCATTATATACACTCTGTATTTTAGAGGCAGGAAAATTCAGGCACAGAAAGACTAAGTGATATGTCCAGCATCACACAGCAAACCAAAGACAGAAACTGGGATTCATCATCAGTTGCTTTAGCTGCAGAACAATCCTTTCTGCAAGTAGCAGCAAGTTTTGACTGCTTGTGTCCAGCAGCATGAAATTTGGGCTCTACAGCTGGGGATTCAATTGAATGGCTTTATCAGAAACTACAGATTTGCTTACAGGCACCATGGGAACAGTCTTTCTCAGGAGATTGATGCTGCTTCCTGCTTCAAGGAAGACTGTTTTAAAGGAAGACAAGAGCAGCTGTCTTTCTAATGGTATCTTGGCATCCCACACCAGGTCTCCACAGCTCCGGGAAGGGACATTGGCCTGCCCCGTGATGAGATAGGAGAAGTTACCAGGTTCTTTTCAGGTCTGGCTGAATTTCTGAATGTAGTCTTGCACTTGTTCTTCTCTTACCCTTACTGCTCCAACCCATCCCCAATAATTATGTCTCAGATTCATCCTTTACCTCCATCCTGATTCTCCTTAACTGCTCATTGAGATTACGAAACATCCTTTCAGTCTCTCTCTCTCTCATCCTCATTAAATCTCCTTTTTATTTTTTTTCTTTATCTTCATCTCCTCCTTCCTAGTCTGTCACTAAATTAAAAAAGAAAAAAAAGTAAAGAAAAGCTCTTTAATGTGTTAAAAAAAAATCTCTTTGAAAATGATACCGTCTGTGTCGCTTCTCTCTCTCTGTCTCTCTTGCTTTATTTATTTATTTATGTCTACAGACTAAACTAAAAATTGGTGTATTGATAAAAGTCACAGTGGCTGCTGCTTGCTGATGATTAGGTGCAAAGAAGAGACCTTTCCCTGTTCAGATAGGTAAATATGCAAAAGATGTTATTTAAATTGAAAAGACAAGCTAGGCATGTATATTCTTCCTCTCTCCACCAACGCATGTCACAGCACAGATGTCCAGGAAAGAGTCTGGACTAGAATCCAAAGATAAAAGCAGAGTTTGCCCACAAATGTGCACTTAACCCCAGACACTGATTCCAGAAACTGCTGATGTCTGCAGGCCTTTGAGAGATGTTCTGGTTGCTAGCAGACTGCAAATTGCAGCATCTCAACCCTCATGGCTTCCATTAGTTAGCCCTAGAAAGGAAATGGTACAGAAGAGCAGCTTCTTACCCAATGGGAGCAGGAATGGGATGTTCTTTTTTGAAAGGAGAAAGAAAAAGTAGTACTTCCCTGGTTTGAAATACAAGAGGACCCAGATCAAAACATCTCCTCAGAATGCCATCAAGTTTGGGGAGATTTATAATCTAGAATCACGTGCTCATAGATTTCAAGGTCAGAAAAGACCATTAACTCATCTTGGCTCTGATCTGGAAGTGTTACAACATGATGAGTACATATGTCCATACTATCATTGATCTAGCTAGCTCAAGTACTAAGAGCCATGCATTCGTAGCAGCCTAGGCTTCTGTGCTTGTGACATGCATCTATGCAGAGCTGTATGCCTTCAGCAAGTAAAACTTACAGCCTTGCAGCCTTAGAGCTTTTGGCAAATGAGACAACGAGGTTGAAGGTTGCTTGCTGCAATCACACTTACGGGTTGGCAATGGGGTTGGTAGCTTCTGGTAATGAAGATCCAGACCATCTGTGTAATCCAGTTCAGCCATCTGCCAGTGCACTAACATGAAAGAGCTGGCTTTGACTGTGGCATGTAGAATCACAGAAATGGCGGTTGGAGGCGACCCACTGGTTGGGCCTCTAGTCTCCAGTCCAACCTCCTGCTTGAAGCCAGACATCTACCAGAATCCAGTGTGTCAGGATCAAAAGGGCTACAACCCCATGGGTTCATTTCCTCCTCTCCCTACTTTCCCTGCCTAGTGGCTGGCTGCTTCTACCTCCTCGCCACTCTGCCAACACCAGGGCAGCCTTGGCTGCCTACCCAAATCTCAGTTCCAGAGGCACACGAGGTGGCCTGTTGCAAAGCCAGTGTAGATCCAGCTGAATTTATTCACTGGGGCCCTTCACCTATAACATGCTCATGGCTAATAAATGAAGCCTGCTTCATTCTTTGGGGATCACTGCTGTAGAAGAAGAGAAATGGGTCCAGTGCATACATAGCAGGAGTTTCTGTATCTTTGGGTAAAGGCCCTACTGTGGAAGGTGAGCAGGCCACTGGGGAGAAAGAGGACAGTCTTTGGGTAGCTGGGAAGCATGACAACCTCCTATTCTTCAGTCAGTCCCTCATCCCCCCAACCTTTGGCTGGTGAGTCCATGTCGCAAGTAAAAGGGTATATCCCCAAATGAGGGTTCACATCTTCTCTGTTGAGGTACTTGGCACAGGCCCAGGAGAACATTCCAGCCCAGGGGAGACAGTGGTGAATGTCTCTTCTTCAGCATGTGCTTGAATGGGGAAAAAAGGTCTGAATTAGGGAAAGAGAAAGAAAAACTACAAATTGATAAAATGAAGAAATCAAAAGGTGAAGTAGGACAAAGATGGAGGTGAGAAGCCAGAAAGAGCAAATTGCATCATGGGGAAAGCTCAGTATGAATTCTCCTCAAGATGTGGATCCAATCATGGAATGGTGGTTAGCATTTTTCCCCCCAACCAGTAACCTGTAAAGAGGCAGCTTTACAGGTTGCTGGTGGGACTGGATGGATCTATAATACTGGGAACAAAGTTCCACTGTGATTAATCACTGATCTGTATGGTTTATATTGGAAGTCACCACGTAATAACACAAACTCCCATTGCTGCACTCTTCTAAGGAGTTCTGTGATTCTTTTTAGTTTGTCCCTCATAGGAACTACGGCTGGATCCTCAAACAAACAAACAGAAAAGTGTTGCTGAGAACCCAGTGAAAGTGTAAATGGAACTGAGGAGGAAATATTTCTGCCAGGCCTTTGCATCAGACACCTGTGACCTGATCTGTTCCGGTAGTATTTGCCTCAGGACAGAGGTGACATCAGTTTTTAGCTCAGGGATAGAAACTGGCCTTACCTCTAAAGTGGTGCCAAACAAAATCTAGAGCATAGCTATCCGGAGTTTACGCTATGGCACTATGAAGTTGCCTTTGGTTTTCCACTTTCTCTGTGATTCTGACTTTAGCTGCCCCTTGCTAGAAAATACCAGTGTACGTACGCAATGGTGGTATGCTGCACCTGACTGACAGCCAGGATGTTGTGTAACTATACTGGAAGAACATATTCTACAAGTCTTGGTTTTGCTAGAGGGACACTACCTCTTCTGTGGCAGGGGTGGCTCCCTATCACATTCTTGGTGTCTGGAGTTACTACTCCTCAAATAATCTGTGAGGCTTAGCGGTAACAGGCATCCTAACTAGAGGGGTAGGGACCCCTTTAACGTCTTAAGTCTCAGAGACAATCCAAGCATTTGCCAGGCTATTCTCTGTTGTCTTATTCACTGCTTCTTCACTAATTGTTATTCACTGCTCCCTATGGAGTATTTTGTTTTTGATGGCTCGTGTAAACGGCACATTTATTACTCTACAAGGTTTGAAAGTTAGAACAAATCTAGCTTATTCTAATAAAGTGAAAATTAAAACAGTGGGCTACAGTTCTGGAAACAGAGTTATGCAAAATGAGACAGTAAAATGCAGTCAGTTATCTCTGTGATACTTTCACTCCCTTCCCAGCTCTTCATCCAGGAGTCTCTCCCAGGCTGTGGTTCATGCAGGTCTGTGAAATGAGAGTGAATGCCAGGAATTATTTTTCCTGAATGAACACTATACATGGCATATGGCCTTCCAGTATGTACCCTTTCTTTGTTTAGGAACTACAGAGTGAAAGGGCACTTTCAAAGTTACTCCTGAACCCACTATTCTGTCTTATTATTTTTCTTTACTTAGAAGAGAAGGATATACACTAACATATTTCTCTCCCTTCCTGATACTCAGTAAAAAAGGGAAATGAATCCTTCTCAGGTTTGCACCTCCTGTGCAAACATCAGGGCCTTCATTTTCTTTGGGGCAGACAGTTGGGAAGGGAGATCCTCTAGGCCTCACATAGCTCCTGGTCTCTAAGCAGAGCTGGCAAACAGCAAGATGCTGGGATAACCACTGATGGGCTGGAAGGCAGTCCTCGCAGGCCTCACAGTGGGGGACATGAGTCCTCTGTTCCGTAACCCAGTAGTGAGAGACACAGGCAAGGATCCTTGTTGGTTTGCTCACAGAGTTATTTGATAGCTGAAGAAAAAAAAAAAAAGGTTTTAAGAAGTCACAGCCTCCTTTAAGGGGCACTATGTTTTTCTAGATGGCCAGAGGCTGCTTCTGCTCCTGACTCCCCTCTGGGGCTTTTGGGCAAGTTATCCCTCTCTCTACCCTTTGGCTGTCTTGCCTGTTCAGATGGATGTCTCTGAGGGACTTTGGGAAGTCTCTTCCCCTGTGCGTTTGTACAGCACCCAGCACTCTGGGGCTTTGCCATTAGTGGGGCCTGCAGGCCTAAAAATAATAAAGTGTGGTGTCAAGGATTTTGCTGGGGAGGAGTGCAGATTACATAGTCATGAGCAAGGAAGGTTTCTGAGCTTCTTCAGACCTGGAATATGATCAATTAAACATGAAAAAATGTTTAATTAAACTAACATGAAAAAGCCTGAAAGGGTCACAAAAACTGAAGGAGACGGTGCCAGTTCCCCACGGCATATGGCAGAGCAGCCGCTCTCCCCTTGCTACAAACGCAGGCCTGTCACTTCAGAGGGACGCGCAACAACCCTTTCACTTCTTTGGCTGTCACCATGACAGCAGAGGGCCCATCCTGGGAGCCACTATCACCACCACCACCATCCTCCGCTTCCAAACAGGAGAAGGGGCAACCTACCGCAGGGGATCATATTTCACCTTGGAAAGGCAAATAAAAGCTACCTATTTTTCCACCATTGGAGCCTGGCATCTTTGCAGGGGAGGGCACCATGCAGGGCCAGCCGTGGGAGGAGAGGTGCACAATGCCACCTGCTGTGAAGGCCTTAGGGGCCCCCTCTACTATGTGCCATTGGGATTGAAGCACTTTATACTTTTATCGAAGAGAATTTATATTGGGCATCTAAACCCCTTTAAAAATAGAGAAGGCTTGATGCTCTCTGTGTTTGTGGCTGTTCGATGTGGGATCCTTTCAAGGGGCAAGTAGTGCTGGAGCTGGTTTGCCAGACCCATTTTGTGTTGTACTCAGGCAAGGCAGGACAGGGGAACCCGAGGCTTGTCGTGGGGAGCCAGGCTGTATTGCAACTGTCCAGTGGAGGGGTGGGGAGCATTTTCGATTATCAGAAGGAAGGATGAGTGACTGAACAAAAGTGTCTTTAGATCTCTTAAAGCACTGTTATGAGCCCTTTGCCACAGAAAGACGTTACGAAAGCTAGCTTGAGCGTTGAGTTAGGGAGTTTGGCTTTTATGCTTCTGGTGACTGTGATGACTCATATCCTTGGCTTAGAAAGCCTTGCTGTCCATTTGCCTCCATGGCTTCCCTCAGTTCAAGCAGCAGTGCATCATTTGATATTCCTTTTTATGTACAGATAATGTGCTCAGCTGTGTGCAAACATGGAAGGCACAATCACAAACTTAAAAGGCCTTTAGGGTACCGTGGGAGGACTAGGAGGGTGATCAAGTGTTGGCAGCTCTACTTCTGTAGTGCAGAGGGGAGATTTTTAAAGGGTTGGAGTGTGTCACTAGGAATTTGGTGTTCAAGTATCGTAATGTTTCTGTATTTTTAACCTGCTGGTCTCTCAGTAGATTAAGAGGTACAAAAAGAAGGGAGCGACTCTGTCAGATCAGACTTGTGATATGATCCCACACACTGGAGCAGGCATGGAAAGAGGCTGCAGGAGATGACTGAATGGGAAGTGAAGGGAAAGCTTGAGTGTGGTATCACTGGTTGAGAGGAATGGAGGAGGCTGAGCTCATAGGAGGTGAGGTCAAGCAGGTGAGAAGGATGAAGAGGCTGAAATTGCTATAGGTTTTTGCAAGTGAGAAGAAGAAGAAGAAGAAATTGAAATTCAATCCAGTGAACACCTGAGAACCAAAGGAGGGATAAAGCTGGATAGATGTGCTATGATGGGATTTCAGGATGAGGAAAACAAATGCTAATGGCCATACTCTGTATGTGCTGCATTTCGGAGGAGCTGGAAAAGAGTTGCACTTTATGGAAAGTGAGCAATAATGAGTGGCCAAGCATGTCTCCCAGCTGTCAGGACAAAAAAGAAGGGCTTGGGTGTTGACTCCGTTGGAGAATTGTGTTTATCCCAAGGGACTTCAACCTGTAAGTCTTTTCTTGGAAGGTTCATTATTTCCCCTGTCTTCCTGCTGTCTCTTGTACTCTGTGTGGGCAGAAGTGGCCCCCAGGACTCAGGAGACCAAGCTGCCCTGCAGTGGCTGCCTTCTTCCTTGCAGACCTACCAGCTCCCTAGAGGCTTCTGTGTTTCTGCGGTGGGTGTGGAAATCAGTTAGCCCAAGAGAAGGGGCACAATCACTATAAAAACTATTCCAGTGAAAACGTTTAATTTCAAAATAGAAGAAACCATCTGTGAATTAAATGAATCACCCTGTTTACAGTGCAGAAGAGTAAGGAATGATCTGACAGAAAACCAACATTTTAGCAGTCCAATGGCAGAGTCTGAGACGCACGAAACACAGCTGAGCGTAGCAGAGGAAGTAGTGTCTTTTAGAGCAATTGGAAGGTAATTAGGCTTGCTTTCCTTACACCTCCTTAGATGCCCACTTGCTTTTAAACACCAAATTGTGTCCTTTTTTCTGACTGCCTCTTCAGCCTGCACTCTCCATGGGAAAGCAGGAGGGCTGTGGGGTTGTGCCAGGCTGGGGGATGGCAGGGAGGGCAAGATCGCTATAGCTGCAGGAGTTACCACCTGTCCGGGCTGTTACTCTGTGAGGAACAAGAGTGGTGAGGGACTTCCAACATGTCATCAGGAGGAGGCAGTCTCCATGAAGCAGTCACACTTGGTAGGATATTGGCAGCAGTAGTTGCTAATTGGTTGCTTAACTATTAAATAACATGTCTGTGCTCTCACAGGACATTCTGCAGTAATAATTAATAGTGATTACATAATGATAATACAGTGGTTATGCTAATAGTGCTATCAGCCTGTGTGTAAAGAGAGAAAGAGCTAATACTCTAAAAATATAGTAGTGTCTATGTGGATAGTGGTCTTAATGAGAAGAGTATTGCATATAGTAAATATGTTGATTTATAATAAACAGTATAGTTCCTTACCTACTATAATCAGTCTTTGCAGTTTTCCTGTAATTAATTTGCATCATTTCAGTCTTGCTTTTCTGTTTCCCCTTCCCCCCTGCTGCATGGAGATGCTTCAAGATTCATTGCTTCCCAGTCAAGTGAGAAACTGTGCTGCTCTGAGTAGATGCTCATTAGCATTCGTGCTAAACCTTACAGCAAAGACCTAGGCAGCTATGACAGACAGGTGCTCAGGACAGCTACAGACTCAGGACTTGGAGGACTTTGCCTGGATCCCCACTTTCATTTGTATTTCATGTCCTTGCACTGTGTGTAAGTAATAAGGGGGGTGGTGAAAGGGATGAAAGCTCTTCAGCAGGCTCAGTTAGGTTACAGTGTCCGTTTTGTCAAGGAACACTGTTACTCAGTTCACACTTGCTTACAGATTCATGCCAGCTGTCCTAGAAAACCCAGCCTCCTCTGAGCAACTGAAGTGAGCGCAGAGATATAGCGGCTAACCCTGGTGCATGCCACACACTCATGTCTCCTGCCAGTGGCTTCAGGGAGCAACTTAGAGCTGCTCTACGTTTCTTGGGACTTAGCCCTCAGCTTCTGATGCTTTGGGTGCCAGTGACCAAAGATGAAAGCAGGAAACGCTGAGGTTAGTGGCATCATAAATGCTAAAAAAGGGGTTAATGGAAAGAAAATCTTCACTAGCTGCACTAAGCAAGTGGCTAGCTACAGCTGGGATAAAAGGCTGTCGCTAGGGAAGGTAAGGCAGTTGTTGGAGAGGCTAGTTACTCTTTCAGGACTCCTCCTCCTCAGCAGTAACCTAGGAAGGAGACAATTAGATTAAGAAATCCTATGAGGAATGATCCATGCTGACTGGGGAACAGCTTGTTACCCGTAGATTGCAATGTATAAAGGAAATTAAGCTTTTCTTAGACCTAGGCAGTTATACTCTGCAGAAGATGACACACTATGTGGTAAGGTAACTGATAGGCCTGGTGTACTGGAATGATGAAAAAGGCAAGGTATCCTCAATGAGAGGGAAGAAGCCTTCTTGGGGTGAAACCAGAAGCAAGGGATTGAGTAGCCTGGACCTTGCTGAAGGTGCTCTAAGCACAGAGGCAGTTCTGCCAGAAACCTAGCCTTTGTTCCTGGCTTAACAACAAGCTATACCTGTTGGGTAGCTGCAACTTCAGGCACAAACTGTGACTCTGAAACTTCTCCAGGTTTATTAATGCAGTGGCATGAGGCATGGCCACAGTGCTTCTCAGAGATCCAAGGAGCATCTCGACAGCACTGACAGCTGCTTTGCCTAATTGCAGCACAGTAGTCAGAGATCAGTACCTTGGGTGAGATAAGGGCAATGGGTCCCAAAGCTCTGATGTTTGCTCCTGAGACTATGACGTGAGGGGATGATGAGCAAAAAATAGGCCCCAAAGATGCTCCAAGAGCTTTTTAGCAATATTGAAGTGTTACTTTCAAGTGTGGTTGTAGTGCTGGTCATTGGTTTGATGACAGAGCAGACAACCTTTGCGATCTTAAAGTGTCCTTAGCTATCAGATGGTGAAAGCTACCATATTGGGCTATTTCAAGGATGTGAGATGTATTGTCTCTTAAGCTGATGCTTCCGTGAGTGCTTCTAAGACCATGTGCATCTAACATTACTGAATTATCTGGAAAGCATTAGTAGTGGTACGTTAGATCAGACTTCTCAGAAGAACAATGGGTTGGTGGCATTACAGAAATACAGTCTTTTTTCCTGGTGCTGGAAAGGATGAAGGGGGCATTGCTTTTGGAAGAAATGTCTTATTCCTTTGGAGGCTGGAGAGCTTTGGTCAAGTATATAAACCCCATGCTGAAGCAAATCAGCTTGCCCTCCTACAAAATTCTTCTGTGCATTTCAGCCTTGACCCCTTTGCAAATTACTTCCTGTGTTCAGTTATCTCTTGCAATCCCATTATTATTACCCTAAAAATTGTGCATCCATTATTCCAACAGGTTTTAGTTATCTAAACTAAGCTAAAGGCTCCAGTCTGCTTGGATCAGTGAGATTTTTTGAGACATGATATGCTTCCTACCACTCTGCTGGCCTGCTTGATAGAGTCTTTAGAAATGTTAAAGTCACTGTTGGAGGCAGAAGTGACCTCTGCTTTTGCTGGAAGGCATGAGTATGACATAATTTGATCCATTCATTGGGTCTTGGCTGTGGGAAAGACCAAATCCTCTTTTGCTCATGCATAACACCGGATGTGTGGACTCTTCCCTGCCTGCTCCAGCTTTGGAGCAACACAAAAGCACCCTCAGACAGTATCCTCAAAAGCAGTCTTTATTCTTTGAAGATCAGCATGAGGTACAGAGGGTCCAAAATGCTGGAAATACGGTGTGCAGTGGTACCCTCTAAACTGAATCTAACCCTTTCCTTAGGAGGTGAAATATCTCACTTTCTGGCTGCATTTTAAAGATTCTGGCCCAGCACCCATGTCCACCTCAGAGAAGATACCTCCATTCTCTGGAAAGTTTCTCAATTCAGTTATTTCTTGCCTTCAAACATTTCTGATGAACATTGCCTGGTACTCTCTGCTGGTACAGCACTTGGCATGGTGGAGGCAGCCTGGTGGATATAGGTGCCTGTGAGTCTCCCCCTAGCACTGGTGACTAATCGTGTTCACCTTGACAGCCAAAGCAGAAAGGACCAAGATTGACAGCACTGTGTAAGCAAAACAGCTAGGGATAAACTTGATGCATGTTTGTAGGCCAGGGGGGCTGTCCACACTTCCAGTGTTGTGTGTGAGCAAAAGAGGGTTTGATCTTTGCCACAGCCAAGCCCCAAAGAATAGACCAAACCATGTCATAAAATGATAGCCTAGGTGAGCATAGGACAAACCTCTCCATGTCTGGCTTGTTCCCATTAGGAAACCAAAGAGAAGTAAGAGAGCAAGCCAGGAGAAAAACGACAGCTTTCATCCTACAGAATAAAACTGGGGGAGGTGAGAGAAAGAGGATCAGGAGGGAGGGATAAGAGAGGAGAAATTGCTCTCTCTCATTTTTTACTCTCCCTCTTTTCCATTTCCCACTTTTCCCTGTTTGAGACTTTGTGTCAAATACCTTTGTGCCCCTTCTCCTCCCCTCTCCTAAATCTCATCTCTCTTCAGAGCTTTGGTTTTAAATACGCACACACATATATGCAATTAAATGCAGGCTTTGACTTTTCGCCTGGGAAACTGGAGGGATAAGGTGAGCTAAGCTTTTAATTACGAGTACCCATTCTGGGAGGCAGGGAATTCAAGCCAACAGTAGATGTTGCAGCACCACTTAATCCCATCTTACAGGGAAGGGAGGAAAAAAACCCACATATCTCCTGGAGAAAAGATTTCCAGAATATATAAAAAATAAATATATATATATTTTTTCCTCTTTTGCTTTTCCTTTTTCACCTTCCCCCTTTGTTTCCTTTTTTTTTTTCTTCCCTTCCACACCAAGTGGAAACTAGGCATTAAGTACTGAGGATTTGATTATGCCTCTTATTAAGGTGGAAATCTTAATGTGCAGTTCTGACTCCTAGAATCAAACTGTTTGTGCTAGTTTTTGTTGTTTTTCTTTCCCCCACTTGCCCTTTGGAGCAGACATAATGGGTCAGGTTTATTTGGGCTGTTCCATCCATCAATACAGTTGGAGTTGCATCATGGACACCTTTGGCTCTACGTGATTTTCATGCTTGCAGGGGAGGTGAACAGCGTAGGAGTACAGTGGCACTACTTCCCCCCCCAAAAAAACAGTTGGGTTTGTGTGAAGAAAACTGTCTGTTCATTTATATCCTACACATAAACTGTGAACATGTTTTCCAGTGTTAGAGGAAATAAAGGTTGTTCCCTCTTGCTCTCCACAAGCCAATATGTGAGCTGTAGTCCTGTTTGATTTACACCAGTCATCTTTTCTGTCTCTTCCATGATTTATCCCTGTGCTTTAGGACTAGTTAATTGTCACCTTGCTAAGCAAATGAAAAGACACTACAAAGGGAAGTAGGATAAGACCAGAAAACTCTGTGAGGATAGTGGGTGGGAGTCCCAAGCAAAGACCTGCCTGAGGAAGAAAAGCAGAGTAGAAGGTGAAGAGTGCTCGCTTCTTAGAAATGTAGCATCTCTGCAAAGTCACTGGAAGGGCAGCACATGTCTCTTTGCCTTTCTGTCCTTCTTACATCTGCTTGTGCTAGGGCCACATCTGTCAAAACCTGCTCCCTCTCGCAGCTGTTCGTATGCCGTTTTCTGTAGTGTGGCTTCCTGTGACTTGTGCTGGAGCCTCAGACTTGCCAGCCTTGGTTCAGGCCTGGCTGCAGAGCTGTACTAGTCCCTGCCACCAGCTGTGGGAATTCCTTTCAGCTTGTCCCTCTCCCTTCTTTTTCTCTACATTAAATAGCTATACGTCAGTGTGAAATGACTGCATCTGGAGTATGTTGGTAAAAAAAGCAAGAGAGAGGTCTTGCCTTCTGTAAATGAGTGCAAAGTGTTCCTATAAGGATGCTTTCAGCAGCAAGGCTTGTAGTGCCATGCTCAGCGGCATAACTTTCTTAGGAGGGTGCCTTAAAGAGGACTTAGTCAGGGCCAAATTTAGGAGTCTAACCGAGAACAGGGTAGAAATGACAGCTGGTTCTTAAAAGGTCAAGTTAGTAAATAATATTGTGGATTTTTTGCTTGCTTGTTTGTTTTCATGCTTCAAGGGGAGCTGGACTAATATCAGAATTTTGAATGGGATTCTTCTTTGATTTGAATGTCTGGATCTGAATTTGCTCTGTTGTTCTTGTTCTGGAAGAGTTTCTCCTTAGAATCTCCTGGCAGCTTTCTGTTATGGACTGTGACCCTCTGTGCTGGGCCTTTGCATAGCCTACTGTTAACTAGGAGACTGAATGCCTTACTGATGTGAAAAAAACATAAATTTTGCTACTGCCTCTGAATATCCACTGTAATACCATCATGACTCTTCTGAGTAATTTCCATAATGCAGTTTTGCCAGACAGACCTAAGTAACCTTCTAGCTGACCTCCCTAACCTGCTGTTCCTCACAGGGCTCACTCTATTAACAGCTGAATAATCCAACCAAACCTACCACCTTTAAACAGATTTATGGAGCAGTGTGGCCTTGATATACAAGACAAATTCCCTGCTCCAAAGATATCACCTGCACAGAAGCTTAATTTCTTGGTCTCAGATCTTTTTGGATGCCCATCTTCCTGCCATTGTTTGGATTCTTCACCTTAGGAAACTAATATCATTTCTGTCTGGCTGCAGTGCAACTCACTTGTGACAAAGAAAGAGTGCCCAAATCTATCTGTTGTTCTGCTGCTCAGTTTAGGTTTAAAAGTCTGTATTGGGTTCTCTGGTCTAGGTAGATTTCCCATGTGACTTTAGTCAACTGGGAGGTTGTGACAAGGAATTTGATGGTTGCTTAATGATGTAAGATTCACAACTTGTGCGTATGCAGAGAAGACATTTTAAAAATTAAGAAGTCCTTTAGGTTAAAAAAAATATATTTTTATATATTTTACATATATATTCTCAAGAACATTCAGAACCCCAAAGGGGAAAACTGAACTCTTTGTAAGTCTTTCACTGGCACTTAGTTGCCAGAAAAATGCTAAGTCCCTTGCTGAATTTTCCTCATGGTTTTCATCATTACCTTATTTCCCTTGGTCTCAGCAGTGAAGTTAACAGCAGTGCCCTGCTCCATTGAGATGCAGGAAAGGTAAATGCATAAAGTTTCTGCAATGTTTGACTTCTGTGATGATTAGGAAGGGGGAACAAGGCATTCCACAGGTGAACCTTACTGAGGAATACCTGCACAGGTACTTTTTAGGGTTGTCCTTATTTTGTTGTAGTTGTGGGGACGGTCTTTTTGTTGTTTCTGGTTTTGTCTGGAGACTCCTTTCATATCACCGCCTTGATCTGCACTTTAGCAGATGGAAGGAATCTCAGCCCAGGGCAAAGGCATTTATTTTCTTTTCTCAGTTGGCTCTTCTGGTTCTGAAGGAAGGGCTTTGTGACCAAACAGCAGGAATAAATACAGTTTGTGTTGGTGCCCCATTTTGTCATTTAAATGTACTCTGTGAGCCATCACTGTGCAGAGCTGAGGTACTGAAGGGCTGTAAAGGTCTGAGGCAAGGACCTCAGTCTGTTGGTTTGCCTCTTCCCTCCTTCTGTATGTCCAACCATGGCATCTTCTTCTGAGAGACTCCTGTGAATAAGTGCAGTGTAGGCATGCCAGATTGAGCTTTCTGGCCACTACCAGAACCTGCTTTTCAAAACACCTTTATTGCAGGCAGTAGCTTTGCAGAAGGGGATCTAGCTCATGCCTCAAGGCCCTTCTGGGGAGGGAGGGATGGAAAGAGGGAAAACAAAGGAAAGGCACTTAAAAAAACCACTGGGGAAGGATGAAGCAAAAGGAAAGGGAGCACTCAGTTTGATGTGTTGTCACCAACTCAGCATACCTTGGCTGTAGGCTTGCCGCTAAGGTGGTGTGAAAGAGGTGAGGTTAACTGTGCAACTGGTTGCATCAAGAGGATATGTCTTGGAGAAGCATTTATTTAAGACAATTGTGATCAAATATTCATCAACTCTCACTCCCTCCATCTCACTACAGCTTCTTTCTTGCTTCTCTCAGCTGGAAAAGCCTTCAGAGTAAGAGAGGGAACAGCACTTAAATGCTTATTTATGTTGTCAGTTCTAGGCATTTTATCAGGTCTCTAACGAAATAGATTTTCTCTCAAGAGGTGCATATTTTCTGAGTCAGAGGGGGAGAGCACCACGAATTGCTGAAAAATCTACCCACATTCAATATATTTGTTGCATTATTAATGATGATAAAAGCAAAAGGTTATAAACATTTTCTTTTCTAAATACTAATTGCAGATGACCTTAGCTGAAAAAAGAAAAAGGGGGAAAAAAAAAGACAAACCAACCCAGCAAGCCCAAAATGTAACTGTCAGGGAAAACTCCTTTCTTGACAATCCCCAATGCTTTCACATATATCATTTCTAAAAGCACTGCCAGAGCCAAACCATTTGGGACTAGAATTATAGCAGAGATTAGCAGGATTCTGTTCCAAGAATATCTTTACGGTGATCACTTGTCACTTGTCATTACAAATAAATTCTATTGGTCTTCTTTCCTCAATCTTATCCTTGGTTTACTTACACTTAAGAAATCATTCTTCTCCTCCCCTCTTTTCTAGCAAGTGAAATTCAGGTTACTTCTTTGAATGGCTGCTGTTTTATCCTGACTCAACACAACCCACAGTTCTGATAGAGGGGGAAGTACAGATACTGTACTGTTTTATGAATTCCAGTTACTTATCGATATGAACCTTTGGAAGGATGCAGCGTTGAATAGGATTGCCCACAGACTTCTGTTACTTTCTTTGGAGCTTTAGGAGAGACACTATGTGTTAACATTGGAGCTTAGGCTGATATTTGAATATGCTTTAAAAAACAAACACGTTCCCTAATATGTTGGCTTTGTCTGCAACAGAATGCCTTATTTCTATTTATTATTTCACTCATTTATTATTTATGTTACAGTAACAGCTAGAGGCCTCCTTCTGCAAGGTGTCATACAGATTCTTTGTAAGAGCAAAGTTTGTCTCCTGTAGCAAATCAGTTGCAGAACTTGGAAAAGGACCTAGCTCTCTTGAGTCCTGGCATCTTGTCTTAAACAGTTCTCCTCACAAGGAGCAATATGAAACAAAGCTATTGCTCTTGCTTTGTATGGAGACTTTAATTTAAACTGACGCTGAATGGGAGCCTTTAAATATATCATACAACTAGCTCTGTTTGGATGGAAGGTCTTCCTGTAATATACCCACACTGAAGGGGACTGCACTTCCTGAAGCCTGTGGCCTCTAAATTTTCTAGAGCCTGAGCTGGTTTCTCATGTGCTTTTCACATGGCAGAAAATTAGAGTTCTTGCTTAGCTTTTCTTCTTGCTGGAACATATTGTCCACGTTGCACAAGCTACCAGGGGAATCTTCCCCAGATGTGCAAGTTAAAAACTAAGGGTTTTGATGGCCTCTCATCTCCCTTATTTCTGAGTTAAAAGCAGTCAGTCAGAAAGGGACCAAACCCTTGGGGATTCACATTTGCTTTCATTAGGATAATTACAGAACAGAATAACCAGAACAGACAGACCTCCCCCTTTTAAGATGCAAATGAGGGATTCTGTGAATGGTGTTTTGGAGTCAGTTTCCCTTCATGCTTATGCAAAAATATATATGTATATATCAACTGGAAAAATAATGGGATGGTCTGAACATCTTGATTTAATGAGTTTTCCACCAGTGCTGAGATGTAGGACATAAGTGACTCCCTCAGTCTTGTGAACTTTTTCCACATGGCACATAGTCATTTTTGTGGATTATGACCTTTTGGACAGGAGATTTTACTTTCAGTGTAGGCTTCTGCTATGGGCTGTGAGGAAAGGATATTCCTTGGAGTCTTGTGGGCTCTTCTCTAGAGACCAACAGTGATCCAGGCAGCCCCTTTGGGTCCTGGGTTCCCGCTGGTCTAAACTAGTAACTGCAGCCCAGTTGCAACATGACTTGGTGTTTTCTCATACAGCCGCTGTCACTTTTGGTAAGAGTGCACAGCAGTTGCTCTGGCTGGATGTGGCTTTCCTGCAGGCAGTGCATTGGCATGCAGCAACTCCAGGCTTACAGTGAATATGTCACAGCATAGATTTTGTGGAGGAAGCAAACTGCCTCCCTGATTCTACTATTCCATTGAAGTTCGTAGCACTATATCAACCCTGACCTGCAGAAAAGTTACCTATTTCTGCCCCCACACCCCAAAAAACATTGGAAAAGATAGATAGCTGGAATTTTACCTGCAGGCAGCACTCAGCTGCCAGGCTGCCAGCACACCCAGACAGGGCCCTGCAGGGAAAAGTGCAGAAGAAGTGGCTACAACGGATCATAAAAAGTGTCAGGCCTCAGCACTGTACATGTTGTGCAGGATCTCTCTGGCTCTTTCAGCAAATGAGTGCAAAAACTCCTCTTGCCCCACCTGTACTTCTGTTTGAACATGTGCCTTCCTAAAACCTTTGAAAAGGTGGTGCTTTCTCTGGAAGTATATATCATAATGGAGAGAGTAGTGGTTGTGTTCTTTGAATGTTGAATGTTCTTGACGTCATCTCCTTTCCTAATCTAGATAATATTCTTCGCCAGACAAAACAGCATTGTATCTGTCCTAATGTTCCAGCCCGTTTGCACACTTATTTGTGTCGTTATTTCTGACATCAGCCCTACTTCTTCCCCTCATGATACAGTTAGGGTAAATAATCATCAAACAGATGCTTTTTCCTCAGGGATGTCACTGAACTCATTTCTGACAGACAGGGCTATTTTCTTATTATTTATGTATTCATTTTCTCTGAGGAGATCTAGGCCCCTCAAAAACAGTCTGGTTTCTTCCAGTGCATCGAAGCTGTGTGCACGTGTCAGAGCTGTTCTGCACACGCGTGCAGTATCTTCAGAGCTGAAACAGTCGGGTTTTGTTCAGGCAGTAGATTTACTCAACTTGTTATGGTGTCATTATGTTTGCTTTTGCCATGAGACAGGTATGTGTGGGGAGTCTGTGATTCCATGAAGATGACATAGAGTATAAAGCTAAGCAAATAACAAAGTCACTGCAGGATCCTGGCCTTCACCTTTATTTTTATAAACACTCAAGTATTAGATATAAATGAATTTTTCAAGTATGTGTGTTTTCTTCAGGGATGCCTGTTTACTTCATCAGTGTTATAGGAAAGCTTGTCCCCTCAGGGTCTAGAAAGCAAGAAAGATAATATCATTTTTCCTCTCCTCTCCCCCTGATTCTCCCCCCCACCCCCCAATTCCACATTTACTACTTCCTTTTTTATTTTTTCCTTTCTTGGATAGTAACAGTGCAATGACCCTTCCTAAGTGAGAGTGCTCTTGCATACACAACACAAAATCTCAAGTGCGTTATAAACTTCAACAACTACCCTTTTTATATAGGAGCTTTGCCTGCCCTGAACCATGTTTCTTTAGGCTGAGCCACTCACCTGGGTAGCTACCCTCCTCCTAGTGGTTGGTGACAACTTATTTCACAGAGGGCAAAGGCTGAGGTCAGGACTTAGGGGTCATTGTCCATCTTCTGTCACATTTCTGCCAGCCTGGGTGTGTTTTCTTCACTAGCCTCATTTAGTCACTTCAGATTAAAATACTTTTATTTCTTACCAGTGGTGCAAATTAAACCATGTAGCTGGAGATCATCACCATCTTGTTGGCTGCTTTATTTTTATGAAGTTGCCTTGCAGTAGAAGCAAGCCGCCATTGACTGAGGTGCAAGTGCAAGATCATTACTGAATATATTATCTTAATTATATCACATGGGTGTCATGTCCACTGCAAAGTACCAGTGAGATAATCCTAAACCACACCAGCTTTCAGCAAGAGAAAAAGAGGTAGGTTAGGGATACATTTAATTTTTGTACACTTGGTTATTTTGCATAAAGAAGCCATTGCATCAGTATTAGTTTGCAAAACATGCAGATTAATTATTGCACACTTACTAGCAAAACTACTTTGAAAAAAAAAAAGTCTCTTATGGCATCCAGTATGTAACATGGCACTCATGCTTTCTGCAGTGAGGAGCTTGCAGCTACTCCATGCATAGCCTCTTCTTGCAGCAGGGAGCAGGCAAAAACAGCAGCTGTAGGATGCTCCGGTCCCTGATGGATGAAGCACATATGCCACAGTGTGAAAGCTGTGTCGCTAGGGAAGTGATCAGAGCTCCACTATATATAACTTGCATTCATAGTCTGCTTCTGCCTTAGATCCAGCAGCACAGCTCTTCTCCATCCCAGCTGTTTTGAGGAAAAGGTGCTATCAGGAACTGTAGAAAATCACTAGCAACCACAGCCAGTTCTTCCAGTCCCCTTCCAGTGTCTTCCAGTTTTCAGCACCTAGAGTGTGCAGTGTCAGCAAATGCACAGCAGTTCTGCTTGCAAATAGGAGTGGGTGAAATAAATGAGCTGCAAGTCTGCAAGGGGATTATTCATCATAGCAGAAGCTCGAGCTGCCGCAGTGTTTGTCGTCTGCAGTGCCTTTGTTATCAATTCCATCACCAAAGCCAGCACACCTTGTCATGTGGTGAAAGTCAAACCACGAGCCAGGGGCCTTTCCCTCCTGCTTTTGCAACTAAGGTGGCAGAAGCAAGGGAAAAGGGCTCACACTTGCCCATCACATTTGGGACTGAGACTCTGCAGCTTATGAGTAGGGTCACTTGTTTCTTTAGGGACTCTCTTATTTTAGGTCTGGGTGGTGGACTTTCTTCCTCATTTCCCTTCTTTGTTCCTGTGAGCAGACTAGAGATGGGGATTTTTTTTTTCATCTTCTCTTTACCTGCCCCCCCACCCCCCTACAAAGAGAGAATTGTTGCCTCAGTGTTGCTGGGAAGGGGAGAAAGAGAAGAGTTTAGAGAGATGGCAAAGAGAAAGATGAGAGAGCTAGAAATTAATGGAGGACAGGCTGAATGACTGATAACCTGTCTGCCTTCCTCACATATTTCCCCTGCACCTCTTCACAGTCATGCTGATGCTCTTTCTCACTCATTCACACAAAAACACATACAAACTGTCATCTAAACTCTCTTTGATTTCCCCCCTGCCCTTTTCTCCTTTCTTCTTCTCTTTCCCCATACTCATTAATTCTCTCTGTCACATGTATTCAAGGGGAGATACAAAAATGCTTGAGATTAAACATGGCAGGGAAAGGCAGGAGCCAGCAGTAATACAAGAAAGTCAGTGTGGAGGAGGAGAGGAAATTCAGACAGACATGCTGAACCATGTAAGCTCGATCGTTTCTGGGCCCTGCAAGGATTGGTGCACCTCTTCATGGGAGATGGAGCAGTCCTATGGCTGCTCTTCCTCATAGCCACTTTCCCGGCGTTGCCGATGTGCACCTCTGGGTAACTTCCCTGGGATGGCTATCCCAGACCCTGTCTTGCCCCATGGAAAGCCCAGTGGGGCATTACCTTTGCACTCAGAGGTCCCTTTGGCCATAGGGGAGAGAAGCTGACAGCTTTACAGTAGTGGGAGTAGTCGAAGTGCAATTTTGGATGCTTTGTTCTCTGATTATAATTTGATCCTGGCAGGACTCAGATTGTCAGAATTAAGGACACTTCAGGTTGTCCTGATGGACATCATCAGGCTAATGACCTC
This sequence comes from Apteryx mantelli, assembly GCF_036417845.1. Taxonomy (NCBI): domain Eukaryota; kingdom Metazoa; phylum Chordata; class Aves; order Apterygiformes; family Apterygidae; genus Apteryx; species Apteryx mantelli. Next base: position 130,138,017 of record NC_089978.1, on the reverse strand, counting down.
CTCTTTCCACCCACCACCAACACACACAAAAAGACTTGTTTGGAGACTAGGGTCTGTAGGGATGGAAGTGGCTTGTTCATGACATCTGTAACCCCGTCCTGCCTGTCTCTGGCTCCCTTCTCCTTTCAAGTTGCTGTTTTGAAGACTCAAGAAAAGCAAAGCCCAAAAAAGCGTAAAAGGAATGTGCGAGCAGACTGGCTACTGTAAGTCTGTTTCCATTAGAGCAGTTCTCTCTGTTTCCCATCTTTAAAAAGACATTTTATCTTCACTTCCAAGGGAAACCTGTCCTTTGTCCCCTTCTCCCAACTAACCAAAATTCATCAGATAACCTCTTTAGACCAAGCCTAAGGCAAAATCAATCTCCAAAGGAAGCAGCAATTGCTGTTGCTCAGACAGCAAGCAGAATGTGAAATCTGTATTGGCTTAGTAAAAGTACAGGCTTTGCTTTGCTCATCTCTAATGATGACAAGTAGTAATTAATGTTATTACATGCACATATGCACACATGTGTGTAAAATATACACTGGTTGAAAAGCAGAGGATTCCTGGCAGGCCTTGTAGTGATTCTCATAATTTCTGTTACTGTGGGCAGGTGAATCCTCTTCCCTGAGCAATGTCCTTTCTTGGTGTTTGAAGAAAGTGTTATGATTTATCTGTTTCCCTCTAGATTTTATGTATTCTGTTTTATTGCAAGGGCTGAATCTGGAGGGCAGATGTGTGAAGGTAACACTAGCAAGCACTGCGGGCCCACCAGCTGGGACTCTGATGGAAGCACCCACAGGTTTTTAAATGTTAATGAGATAATGACATCCAGTTGGTCCCTAAGAAGGAGGATGCTGCAAGCACAGGTTTTTTTGGGGGTGGGCTGGAAGACTCCTAATTATTATAAATTATGAGAAGAGTCAGTCACTCATGAGATAGAAGCCTTGCAGTGGGGAAACAGTCCAGTGGGAAATGCCTGGGGAGTGGGCAAAGTTTCTCAGCTCTTTGTAAATGTAGAAAATGATCATTGTCAAACTTGTTCTTTATTCTCACCCTCCTGCTTCCCTGTGAAAACAAGTTCTGTCTTTTCCCTTCAGTCATTCTGTGGTCCCTGCAGTCATGCCAGGGTCCTTCCTCTGTTGCTTTTGGAGCGCTTCATTCTGGCACCAGCAGGTCCTCCTGTAGTCAGGGATAGGGTTAATGAGTTGGCAGGGTCTGCTCAGTGCTTTTTTTTCATTCCTTACATTACGCTTCTCACTTCAAGCTCATCCTTCTCTTCCCCCTGCCCTGTGCATATCCACAATCAACCCAGCTGCATGAGTCATTTATACAGCGAGCCGTATTGGACTGTTGCATAACCTGGCGAGCTTTGGTTAACCAGGAGAGTCTGGTGTCAGGACATAGGAGAGGACTCCTTTGTACTAGCTTTCTAATAGCTGGTGCCACATGAAAAGAAATTGAAGGTGAGGTCAAAGGGAATTACCCCTGTGATAGGATTGGGGAGGACCAGTCAGCAACTGCCTTGACAAATCTGCTTTGTCTTTGGGCTTTGTGTTTTTCTGTCCCCATTTGTCACTGGGAAGATTACTTCCACTTCAAAAATTCACCCCAGTTAAAGCAGAGGCTTGGGAACCAGGAACTCTCCATTTTTCCTAGTTACCTCAGGATTTCATATAGTTGCTGGTTTACTAAGGCCAAAACAGACTATTGTGATCATCTTGTGTCATTTACATGGGAATTGTTTTGCCTGTTTCTTGTGCCTGGCTTTGAGGGCTGTCTATCTGCCTATCACTCAAACATAATGCTGGGATGTTGCTTCCTTTCATTAGTCTGTAGCATCAGTTGCCTAGTAAGACTTGCATCTCTTGGAAATGGGGAGGATCAGATAAGGAATGCAGGAAGGCAGATGTATTGTGTTTCTAGGAAGCTTGATAGGAGTTTTTCAAGACTTCAGTGTCACTTCAGACCTTCTTCTCTCTCCTCTCCTCCTGGCAGTGGTATGTGCTGCTGCTGATCTCGTCACCTGTTGACAGAAGCAGCAATTGCAGTTTCCTAGGAGAACATGTTGCTCTGTCTTTTTGTTGGGCAAGCAACACCTTGCAATTGTGGCTACAACTACTGCTGTTGTACTGAACTCTCTGTGCTGTTGGGTCTGTAGATCTGTGGAGCAGGGGTAGACCTGGTACAGTAGCAATAGAGTTGAGGTCAGCTGTCTTGCCAAGTTCCTTGGAAATTTGACTTTTAGGCTGGACCCTCCCAATTTTATGCCCTGCCATGTGCAGGAGTCCACTTCATGGGAAGGAATAGCCAATTTGGGCTACTGGAGGAAGAAAGCAAAATATTTCCCTTGCTTCCTCAGAAATAGAGGAAGGCTTGGAGAAGGAGGGAAACAAGTGTAACAAACCTAGCAAGTCCTCGCTCACTCTTCCCATGAACAGTGACTCAGCATGAACTCGCCCTGCAAACTCTGATCACATGCCCAGAACATGCATGGAAAGCAATGGTGAGGCAGGAAAGCATAGGTCTGGGGTCATAGATTTAACAAATGGATGTTTTAGCTACAAGTGCTATAAGATGCAGTGAAAGTATCTGTGGCAGGAGCTCAAACCACTTTGGATCTGTACAGTGTGGACAGCTTGATCACAAACAGTTAGCTTGTGGGCTGTGTACTTTTAACTCCTCAGTTTCAGAAGAATGGAATTCTCTTAATCCCTATTTTATGGATGACACATGGACAGGTAAAACAAAGTCAGCAATTTAGCCAGAAACACAACATTCTCCCAAGGATCTGCAATTCTTTCATACAGTGCCTGGACATTTAATCTCCAGTATTTTGGATGTTAAAACCAATGTTGTCCCTCACTGGTAAGGGAAAAAGCTGTGGGGTCTGGGCTGGCACTCTTCCTGTGGAAGCGTATGTGCCTGATGCTATTTCAGCAATCCTTGCTGTACACTCTTGCTGTGATGACTCACCATCCATTGAGTTGTATCCTGTCATTTTATACAGCTTGTCTGAGATTCTTATGCCCTTTGGGGTTACTTGTAAGAAGATATCCTAATAATAGTCTCTTTGTCTTTTTTTAGATATCATAACTATGAGGGACAGGTATGCTAATGTAGAATAAACTAGTTCTCTACTGGACACAGCCTGCATTGCCCCAGGAGGTCATCAAGTCAATTACTGTAAAAGGATTTCAAAAAAGGACCAGATAATTTTATGACCATTTGTAATTATGTGTTAAGATGGGGTAATCAAATCTTATGCTTTATGGCAGATGATTACCACAGAGATCATGAAGTGTCTTATTTTCTCTCCCATGTTCCAGTTGACCGTTAGGGTGGAGTTTTCACCTTCCTCTGGATCACTTGACATCCACAGCTGCTGAGCCCAGGAGACTGAATGGCCTGAACCTTCTAATCTCATCTGGCATGTTGAAAGCTGCTAGATTTTGGGCTTGGGAGGAACATCTTGCTTCTGCCTTGTTTCTGGGGAAAGGCCAGGGAAGGTGGGTCCAGCAGAAACTGTGAGCTGGCTTAGGGTGGCTGGAGCAGTACTGCCTGCACTATGCTTTCTGTGACAGATAAAGCTCACAGGCTAATTTGTGGTAGCAGGAGCAGCAGGCAGTGGAATAGCATCATGGTCATGTGGCATGTGTTTTCTGGCCACAACAGCACAACCAGAGCTGTTGCCACTTTGCCCTGCCTCTAGGCAACATCTGTGTAAGCAGCGTCTCTTGGCGAATGGATGCACTGGATTTCAAATGAGAAAGTCTACTCTTTCATTCCATGCTTCAGCTTTAGTGCTCATGTGGGCTCATCTTTAAGATTTGCATTGGACAGGGGAAGCCAGGCCAAGGGGGATTCAGAAGGGGAGGTAATATAAAGAGCTGCTTCATTCTGCAGCTCTGCTGGAGGGGCTCCATTATGATCCATGTCTGTCTGCTCCATTCATTTCCTAGTGCGATGCAAAATGGATGAAACATTTTGCTAAATAATGAATTGTGGCCTTTGGGGCAGCAGTTCACTTAGGTCCCTCAAACCATTTGTGACTGTGAAGAAGGTGATGTTCTTGCCAGCAACCACCTCAGCTTGCACAGTTTCTCATGCAGTTTCCTCATTGGCTCTCTGCATAAAACTGTAATTTCAGCTGTGTCGAGTTTCAGTCAATATTAGACAAACTACTTCCCTTACCTGCTCATTTTAACCTCTTTGCTTGCAGGCAGACATAGGCTAAAATGCAAGGTGTCTTAGATACGCCATGGGTGAATAAAAGAAAACCAATCATCATAAAACCAAAACCACTCTATTTTTAGTTGTCTGCATCTGAAGGATACTATGTGTATGTAACTGCTTTGGGGAATCTGCCACCTCTGGGGCTGGATGCAGTGGTGACTGATAAACAGCAACACTAACCAGCAGTCTATGACAAAAAAATAAAGCAAAAGAAACTCTGTCAAATAAAGGAAGATGGAAATGGTATCACTACATCTTATCCCAGCCAGAAAACTGCAATGTTCTGTGCAAGATTATCCGAGAGTCTCTTCACTGCCTCTTACTTTAGTCAGTAGAGCTATAAACTGGCAAATCCAATGCCCTGACATGTCGTTTTGTACTGTTATACTGCCCATCTCTTATCAATGGGAATCCTAAATACTTGACAGAGAGAAATGAGATCAAAAGGAGAAAAACTGCAGGATGGTTGGTAAAGGAGAATAAGAGATGCTGTCAGGAGAGGAACTAAACTAAGAAGGGGAGTAAATGAGGCAGAGAGATGGCAAGAAAGCTGTTCGAAAGGCAGGGCACATAGAGGAGAGGCTTTCAGAGCCCCAGCAATGAAAGGGCTTCCACACAAGGCAGTGCACAGTGAGGAGAGCAGTGGTTAAATAATGTGAGAGCTCTGTCTATTTGGGCTTATGTCTTGACATCCATCAAATCTCCCCTTTCACAATTGGTATTCCTGGTCCCCCTTGCCCCTACCTTCCTCTGTATCATGCTGCTTCATTCCAACTCCTCAGACTTCAGGACCTGGAAGAGAAACTATTGATGGTTCTCCCTCTCTGCCATAAACTAGTCCAAATGAGGATTAGATGGTCCCATGACACTTCAAGGGGGGGGGTTGTGCACCTATAGTAAGAAGCACTTCACTTTTCCAAAGGAACACTGCATCCTTCCCTCATCTCAGTGCAGCTAGCTTGGTGGCTCTGTACCACTTCAATCAATATGTGTATCCTGATGTTCAATTTCTCCCACGAATTGGGCATAGCAGTCCTCGGGTCACAGGGTTATATGTTTTAGTGAGCTTGGTTTTCTCCTTATCTGCTCTAATTGGGGAAAACTTTAACTTCATGGGGCAGAAACTGTCAAAACCATTTCTCTAATGTGCCTATAACTGCAGGAATTTGTAAATGGAGAGAGACAGAGCAGCAAAGCACTGATTGGAGCTCACAGCAGAGTTTACCAACAAGCACTAATTGCCAGACCTGTTTGGATGAAATGCAAATTAGGAAGACACTCTCTTGGCAGAATTTTAGGAGCTTCTGGGAGCAGGGGAAGTGATGCAGCTCCCTTGGTTATTGGGAGCAGAGTCCAATTTGTTGCGACTTCTGCAAGACCCTAGCCTGGGACTGAGTTAGTGGAGCCAACTGGATCACAGGCTGCACTCCAGGGATTTGTTGATAGTTAATGCCATGCAGCATTGGGGCTTTTATTTATCTATTTCTCTCTAATCTTCCCACTTGTTGTTGTGCAGTTAAAGAAAATTGTGATAAGTGTCAGTTCTGACAGTGTTAACATTTGAAAGTACTTTGTTAAAAGCCAGATTTTTACTTTTATGCGCTCTATCTTTCTTGCACTTCGGTTGCCTGGGGGAATACTGGTAGGGGACTCAGCCAAACATGGGATCACTTGAGGAAGAGGTTGCCAAGATACCCTTGTCCTCTTCCTCTGCTCATTCTGCAAATTTCTGGATAAATCTGTGATTGCAAGTGGAGTGAGGTTTGCCCCTTGGGGAAGGGAGGAGGAGAAATCTGTGTCCCTCTGACCCCTTACATATTTCTTAAGTATGTTCGTGGAGAGAGCCCCAGCCTGCTCTGCATCAGCGCTGGGCTCTGCAGGTTTGTGAGTTCCGGGTGCACAAGGCTTCCCTTGCCTTGAGGGTTGTCAGTGGTGAGCGGGATGGGATGCTGAGGCGAGCCATTAAGTAAATAGGGTAGTATGTATATGTATCTTGTGTCTAAGGGCCAAGGGCTTGTGAAAGGCAGTGGGGGAACTATAGATTAAGAGATGTGGTCATGGCAGTCTGTTTTGGTAGACTGTGTTTGGTGGTAGGGCAGATCCAGATCCTATACCTACAGCTCTTGTAAATGTGGTTCTTCTACCTTCTCTTAGCTATATCTTACAGCTACATACTTCTTTGGGTGAAGTGATCTGCACTGGAAGGGGAATAAAAGCCCAGGAACAAACTTCCAGAGCACCTACCTGTGGGCTCTGGAGTTTTCTTTCTGTTGCATGTCCTCTGATATTTGATGTTTCCAGGAATGAGATTTTTAAGAGTTTGCTCACCAGAATATTCATGGAAAGCAGACGTGTCATGGGCATGAACACAGCCAAAGCCAAGCTGGTTTTAAAAATTCAAAAGCTTAGTTACGGAAAGTGTTTTTTACTATCCACTCAGCTTTCTGAAAATAAGACTGGATGAAAGTGTGTGTGTGTGCATAGGATTACAGTGTTTATAGAGGCTAATGGGAGCACATTTATAAGACATATAGAGAGCGAGGGTCCTGGAGTGTTGGTGTAATTCTTTTGAATTAAGCTTGTTCAGAGTTAAGGCTGGAAGGAAGACAGGGAAAGCCTCAAGCCATGGTGGTACAGGAGGTGTGAAGGAAGGGCTTTGGCATTAGCAGCAGAGGAGGGTGAAAGTAGTGAAAGCATCCCAAGGCTCAAACCCTCTGTGTCCTCTGCTTCCCCTTATTCTCTAAGTGCTGCACTTATGTTAAGCAATCCCCATTCACAATGAAAGGGAGTGTACTTTATTTAATAACTGTGTCGCGGGGCTCCTCTGGGAGCCAGAGTGCCAGAATTGGTTGGCTTTTTAATGGGGCCTGTCAGGGGAATTGGCTACAGATGGGGAAATGAGACATGTTCACCCATCTCTGGTTTTAACCTCCCAACACAGGAGTAGAGGGTGGGTATTGTTAAGTGCACTTTGTGGCTCTTCTTCCTCCATAACAGCCATCTACTTAATGCAAAATGCTGCTTCTCAGCTTTGCCTCAGCAAGGCAAAGTGCTGTGTTACAAAAGCCCTGTGGGAGGGGAAAGAGGGGAGAGGAAAGCACACGTTTATTTGCTCCCATTATGACACTGCTGCTGTGAACACAGATCGAAGCTTTCCTTCCAAAAGGCCCCTTGGCACATGTTATTTGCACATAAATGGCCACAGGTGACTTATTTATTTGGAACAGCTGGGTTCTGCAAAAGAAACTGTGGGCTATACCTGCCAGTATGTTACCACTCCTTGCAGTGCTTGGGTGGTATGTGGAGTTCACTCGCCTGCAGGAGGCTGGAGACTTAAAGGCTGTGGCTGAAATCTTTGAGGTGCCTGGATAATTTTATAGCTGTCCTGTCCTCTTTGCTCTGTTGCTTGTTTTGTTCTACGACTGTGCTGCAAACCAGCAGACAGGCACTTGGTGCCCTGTTGCAAGGAAAAGGGTCGGGCAGGGAAGGCTTGCATTGTGTAACCAGGCTAGCATGTTGTGCTGTTGTGGGGAAAGGAGAGCTTGCATTTGGGGGAGCATCACGCAGGGACTGACGTGGGATTGCCCATTAGATGGTCAATTTTATGCCTCATTGTGATGAATGCCATGTGGCTATAAAAGAGTGATTCTTGAATCTGAGGTGTGTTTTTTGTGGTGGTGGTTTTTAATCTATATTAAGATCTAGACTTGGCTGTGTGTTTAGATAATTCTGATAGCTGAGGGTTGTTCCTTGAATGTCACTAATGTGAGTTTTATGTCCATCTAGGCTGTTAGTGTCTGCCATTCTGTAGTCGGACATGATGGCCCATGTGTTTTCACAACTCACTAGAGAGAGAAAAGAGCTAGTCACTAAGATCTAATTCAAAACTTTCTTAAACTTCTTTCAAAATGCAGGGCAATGTGTGTTTACCCCTGCTGAATTTTAGGGTGATAAGGACTTCCAGATAGAGTGCCTTGATCCTGTAAGTTGGATACCCAGGAATATGTGGCTGCACTACTGGGGGAGGCATTGTGGGGCTCGGGTGATCACACACTTCTGTGGGGTGAACAGAGGATGCTGTGGAGAGGAATTTGTTTTAGAAACCACCTTTGAAAAACTGGGTCCTCAGAGCCACCCGTAGAGAAAGCAGTCTGAAAATCTCTCATATCTCACTTCAAAGGTGCCTGAAGACTTTCAAGTGCAAATATTTAGAAGCTTGAACATCAGCTGAGAGCAGAGAGCTTGCTTTCTTTTTTTACTTTTTTTTTTCTTCTTTCTCCAAAGGGGAATTAGCCACTCTGATTTTTCCGTAAAGGTATTTAGCAAGGGAAATGTGTCTCTTTTAGACAGCATATTTGCACAAAGGCCCCAAACCCTACAGCACTGGAACCCCAATGCACTTCTGTATCTAGACATCTCTCTTCAATTAAAACCTTATTTGCACCTCCCTAACCTGATCCATTGGCTCTGAGCTGAGACTCTTGTCATAGAAAATTTCGACACAGGGAGGCTCTCCCTTTCTCCGCCTCCTCTACCTCATATTTGAACTGGATTAAAATTTGACCTTCTCTAATAAACAAGAAATGGATTGAAGAGAAGACAAGCTAAATGTTTAGATGCCTGCTAACACTAACCCTCTAGGTGTAAGTGCGTGTTTATAGAAGATTCTGCATGGTGAGATGGGAGAGTATGATGGTTGATTAAATTAAGGCATGGAAGGCTTGAGTTCATACACTCTGATAGTTCTTGGACAAGTCCTTTAGCCTTTTGGTGTGTTAGCTTGCTGTCAGCAAGCTGGGGATTATAGCATTCTCCTCAATCAGAAAGGGTGTTACAAGCATGTACCTGTAACTGATTTTATGGTTGTGGGAGCTGTATAAATGGGTAAGAGGTCAACAGTTGAAATAAGCTACTGAGGCTCTGGTTGAACGATATGGAAGGTAACTAGGGATTAAGTACTCTTTTGGATTCATGCTCCTCCAACCCTTGTGCATAGAAAGTTGAAGCGAGTCTGCTGGAACCTGACATCTGATTCCTTCCTGTCGCTAGAGAAGAAGAAAGTATTACTTAGCATGTATACTTAGGAAGTCAGCATGTGTTGATTTTAACAGGTCTGAAGCTATTTAAACTTTATCTGCTACTTTCATAGGAATCAAGATTTCTTTCAGTGCTACTAGAGGAAATAGTCGTCTTTTTTCTTTTATGACAAAAATCCCGTCTACTTAGGGTTAGCTCTATTATTGGATTTTTTTAAAAGGAGAATCTTATAGTACAGAAATGTTATGTAAAATCCTTCTGTCCCATTATTGAACTAAAAATCTAAATGTATAAACTGGAGTTTTCAATGGAAAAGGTCTCTCTTTTTTTTCTTTTTTTTTCACCTTTGCCTTTTGTTTTCCTCCCTTTTTCTACCCTTGGAAATAGATTTGTCCTCATCTAAAGTAAATCAGCTTCAACTTTCTTGAGATGATGGAGTAACTTGTTTTTATACCAGCTGAGAGTCTTGGATGCAGGACCAAGATGTGAATGCATGTAATGTGCAGCTATTTCTTAAGTGACCATAGTTGTGACCTCTTTCATCCTTTGACAGTTTGTTTGAGGAGAGAGGGTAGGAGTGATGGTCCCACATTTTAAAGAAAGGAGAAAAAATAAATTATTAGAGCTCTGAGACATTACAGAACAGAGAAGGAATTGAGATCCCACTGGACTAGATGACTCGCAGAAGTAGGATAACATACGTTATTCTAGAAAAACAGAATGAAACCTGTTATGGAGGGTTGAGAAAGACCCAAATATATTCAATTTTTGTTCATGTCATGGCATGAACAAAATGTTCTTTTAATTAATTTTCTTAACTAAATATCCATCAGATATTCTCTTAGGCTGTTGTCTTACCCTCATATTGGAAATACAACCCTTGGGTTAGTTTGCTAGGCTAGTCTAGTGCTCAAAGGTAGTGTTGGCTCCATACTTTCTCAGAGGCTTCCTGGGTGATGTTAGGCAAGCCACTAAGGGGGACATGAACATTACAAAATCCCTTTAAAGGTTGCATGTTGTCCCTCACAGTTTCTACCTGTCTCCTGGATGGCCAAGCCATCTAGGTGCTTAAGCCAGATCTGTTTTTTTTTTTTTCCCTTAAAAAAAAAAAATTGTGCTGGGGGGTTGGGGTGGAGAATGGCACAAGTTCTCCCTTCTGCTTGCCTTTTACTCCTTCCACTTGCTGAATAGCTAGCAGACTATTGTTCTATTGTTCTGAAGGTGAGTTTGGTTTAAATCCTTACTGCTAGTTGAGCAAAAGAAGGATGTGAAACTGGGTCTGCTGTATCCCAGGTTATAGCTTTAACTGCTGCTGTGTTGAAGACGGGTGTTCTCCTTACCTCTCTTCTTGAAGAAGAGGCAAGCAGGGAGAAAGAAGGGATGTGTCAGGACACTCAGGACATGCTTCCTGTATAAGACCCAGAAGATGAGGTGGAGACAGAATGCCTAGCATTCAAATTCAGCCAGGGCATGGCTCTGAAGTAAGTTCTGAAGAGCTGCCAGTTTTAAATGGTTATACACATGCTTAATTGCAAAAATATAGGTGCCTCAGGAACACACGAGCATAAAGATTACCAATAGAATTACCTTAAGTACTCACTGGGTCAAGCAGAAACTAGGTGGAGGTTTTATGAGTGCTGGTAGTGCCTACGTGTTCAAAGATCTAGTAGTAGGCTCCTCAGGCATGACAGCTTAGCTCTGCCCTGCCTCCCAGAGATGTCATGGGGATCAGGACACAAAAAGCAACACACCAGTGCTGGGACGCAGGAGAGAGAAGGTACTTATGAGTACGTACAAAAGCAAGACTGGGATGGCTCCTCAGAGGTGTCTACAAAGGTGAGGTTGGAAATGCATTTGCTCTGAAGGAGACCAGAGCAGAAACCTTATTAGTTCTTTGCAGTAGGATGTGGTAGACCAAAATAGTTCATATGAACTATGTGACGAAGAAGGGGATGTTGTTCCCAGTTTGGCTAGAGGTAAAGAGGCAGGATTTTGGCCCAGAAGTATGTTATGCAGTCCTAGTTGAAGAAACATGGGTGCTTCTGCTAGGACACAGGTGAGGGAGCTTGGGACTAGAAATGCCCCTGTGCAAAGTGCAACAGGGGAAGCTGTAATCTGGCAGGAGTGCTGCTTTTCAGGATTCTCTTAGCCCTTGTTTTTTCACTCAAGCCTGAAAACCTGTAAAGGTCAAGGCAAATTCTGTGTTTTCCTAGAAGCCGTGTTCCTTGTGTCTTGGGGTTTTTGCACTTTTTTTGTTTTCTCTTCCTCTCTTTATTTGTGCACATGTTTTTTTGCAGGTTACTGGGAGTCAGGGCGGGGGGGGGGGGGGAGTTTTAATGTTAGAAAAGATAGCCTGTGGCCCTCACATGTATCCTGCTCACATGTACTCCCTGCATTTGACAGCAAAATCAATTAATCATTAGGAATCTCCTCCTGGTATCAGTACAGAAACACTTCCACTCTGCAGAAGACAAAAAGAATACAGAAAAAGGTGGAAAGTCAAAACACTTTCCCTCTTTGTTTTCTCTCTCCTGTTTCTCTTTCCTTTCACATAGCCACACGCTCACGCCTGCAGATGTTGACACAGTAGTTGGACTAGCCAGAGCTGCCAGGCAGTGCAAACATTGTGGGAAGGCAGTAAATATCACTCTCAGGAATAAATACCCCCACCAGTTCTACTTGGGAGGAATGTGTTTTATAGGTCTCCTCCATCCACCTCTCGCCCTCTGATCTGTACGGAGAGGGATTGTGTCCTTGGAGCTCCCTGCAGTTTTCCCAAGAGACACAAGTGCCCCTTCCTGCCCTCCACTTCCTGCAGGGAAGGGGAGCCTTCAGTGAGCCATCTCTGAAAGTCTGATGGATGGAGAATGTTAGTCCCAACTTTATCTTCTAGGACCTTTGTCCCCTGTGCCAGTGTTTGCTTCCTAGTGAATGCAGTGCTCAGAAGGAGCTTTTATTCCCAGGCTGTTGTATGGAGAAAAGGGCAAGTATGTCATCCGGGCTAGCTGAAATCTTCAAGGTGAGAGCAGGGATCAAGCATATAGCAGGAGAAAACTGCACATGAAGGTGACCTGCTGGTCATGGTGTTTTCATTTGCTTACAGAGAAACTGTGTGGATGTATGTGTATGCTGCTACCCAGAAAACAATGCCACTGCAGAACAAAAAATAACACGGGTGCTTTGACACTGCGTTACTGCTACAGTTCCAGCATGAGTTAATCAAAGTCAACCATGACCACCGTTAGCTGTCCACCCAGCATTTTCTGTTTGCAATGTGCCTGGCCTAGCACTTGTACCTGCTGTAGCCAGGGTCCATTGCGTGCAACCTCTGCTCTTACAATGAGCACTGGCAATTGGCTTTCTCCCTGGCATCTTCAGCAGAGACTACACAAATGTTGGATCCCATGTTCCTTCCTGCTCTTAGAAGAATGCAAAATCACATGGAGGTCTGTTGCTAAGATTAAATGAGGAAAGTTTAGGTTGTTCAAGTGGCTTGAGACTTCTCTTTGCTCTGCAGGCAAAATGGAATTTTGCTGCCCTCCAAACTATTTTGTCTTTCAGGCAGCAAAATGCACATTCACAGCAGTTCCACAGCGGTTCTTCCCCCCTTGCCCAACATTGCCTTCTCCAATTCCTCAACTCAAATAAGGGGGGCCAGGACCCCCTTCCGATTTGGTCAGCCACGGGTGGGCATGGATTTCTGCCCTCCCTGAGACAACATTGTCCCTCAGGATAAAATGTAAAAGCGAGCATAGCTAGTCTCCTTTTTTTTCTCCTCCACTCAACTCCCCCTCCATGTCCCTGGTACTATAGCAGTTGTTAATTCACCAAAATGCTTAAATAAAATCCAGATAGCCTGGAAGACTATTTAAGATCAAGACCCCAGGTTCTTTTAAAAAAAAACAAAAAAAACCCACTTTTTCAGGAGACATGTGCTGATATGAGCATTAAAATTCTGTGGCAATATCTGCTGCATGTTTGAATTGGAAATTATTTGCTTTCTCTAATCCTCAAAATAAGCCAAATAAACCCAAACTGCCTCACTGCAAAGGTGACTCTCACTTTTTTCTCTGTTTGGAGTTGGCTGCAATGATCCTGAATAATTTTCCATGACTGAAGGGAAATAAAATCCAGCCTTCTGTGACTGCAGCTCTGAAAGGGTTTGGTTTGTTCCAGCAGGTGCAATATCTTTAGTAGCTGTGTAAGGAAAAGACTCTGTGGCTGAAAATACAACAGGGAATTAAGAGAGATGAGGCACAATTCTGCTTCTGACTTTCTGAGGGATATTGGTCAAGTTACGAAAACTTGGATTTTTTTTTCCCCCCTCTGTTCAAGCCTGACTCACAGGCATACTGCACAAATAAGCTCATTGGTACAGATTTTCCACTCTGGTCAAAGTCTGCAGCTGGGTATGGTGTTAGCAAAGGAGCAAGTGGTTGGCTCCTTGGCTTAAGAGTCAGTTCTGCACCAATCTCCACATATAATTTAAGAGCAGCCTGAGGGAATACTAGCCTGCAAGTTCCTTTAAATTCTGCCGCATGTGGCTAGGTAGGACGTCAGGGCCCCTTGTGACAAATGAGCTGAGCCAAAGGGCAATAACATGCACCCTTTCTCACCTCTGATATTCCCCTTACCCTGTAGACTGCAGTAGGAATCCAGCGACATAGGATTTAGCTGAACACTAGCTGGAAACATCCCTACAGCAAGGGTCTCCTCCATCGGAGGATACTTGGCAACTCATTGCCCTGCCAGCATGGCCTAATTCTTCTTGAATAGAAGATTTCTTTCTTGAAAATCTGAAGATCTTTTGGAGAGAGAAAAGAGATATCATAGATTATTTGAAAAATTTTTTTTTAGGTCAGTTTCAGTTCTGCCATGAAATTATTAATTTTTTTGTTCTTAAGCTATTTTTTTTTCCTCCTGCAAAATTACTATTTGAATTTCAGGAAAGGTTTGGTTTTTTCTTTTTTGTTTTTTTTTTTCCTGCAAGACCAAAATATACATTTTTCGTAAAACTAGTAAAGAAAGTGCTACATCTCTGTTTCACTTGGTCCCCGTAAAACTGTGCTCTGATTTAATACAAGAATTGTCTGTCACTGACAATGGATGAGCCTACCTAATAGGACTGTTGACGCATAAAAGTTATTTCCATCACATCTACAAGTTTCAAGAATGTGTTTTGCTGATGCAATTAATTTTAAACAAAACCTGTGTATCCTGTAAGGGGGGGGGGAGGAGGATTGGGACACAGCAAATCCAGGTGAAAAAGAATGGCAGCTAAGACTCTTCCCCTGTCAGAACAGCACGCAGAAGAACAGAGTAGTTCAGAAGCAGACACAGAATGCTCCACCGGCAGAATTACAGAGCATGTTACAAAATGCAGGGGCGCAGCTCTTGTTGGATCAAATCACATCAGTTTGGAGGGGCCATTGCACCTCAAATCCCCAATCTAATCAACAGCTGCTATGAAGGACATTACTGGGGCCTTTGGTTATAATGTCCTCTTAGAAGTCCACACACTATGGAGCGTGTGAAGTTGGAGGCAGATATTCTAGTGCCAGCCATCCTTTAAATCTCCTGGATTTGGGGGCAAGGGGAGGAAGAATGGAGGAGAGCCTTCCTGCTGCATCAGGATTGAGGTAGGCACCATTCCCTCCCCAGTAATTTTGGTTTCTCTCTAGTGAACACCATTTGAAGCCTAAACCTTGATACAGAACTGAAAGAATGTCTAATGTGCTTTCTGCAGCCTGCTTCTTGTAAAGGGAGAGCAAACGTGATGTAATTGCCTGGCATTTATTGTCATAATGTATTTATGTTTGTATTACCACTGCAGGAAGGAGGCCAGGCAGGTCCTAGGACCACATTATGTTAGGCAGTGTGCAGACAGTGCAGGAGGGTGGCCTGATGCCCTGTAGAGCTTCAGAGGTGTCCTCTAGTTGAAGCTGGTTGCACTGATTTCCCCCCCACACCCCTTCTGGGAAGGAACAAAGGCCCCATCTGATCAGTGCCTTGATCTTCATAAAAGCTAATGAGTGTTTAGGCCTGGCTAGTTTGAATGTTAGAAGTGGAGCCTGACTGTTTTTGTTACTTGTGTCTCAAATTACGTGGAGACTGGATGTAGGAGAGGGAGCTGAGCATGTGAGCCATTTTAGGATACTGAGCAGCGAGTTGAGGCAGTGGAATGGTGGTCAGCAAGGCATCTTGATGTCTAATCAACAGACTTGCCAGCCAATATATAATGTCCAAATAGACGAGGCTGATCTCTACCACGTGGAAAAACAGGAAATCCTTGTTAGATGTTAGTAAAAACTGGCACCATATTCTCCCTTGAGACCCTCAGCCATCAGTGTGCAGCACATGCACGATGGCAGAATAATCCCACAATGTCTGTAATGCTTTGTGACAACTGAATATCAAAGGTTTCCATACCAATACGTTTACTATTAGGTTTCCTTATTCATGCTCCCACCTATCTTGGCTTCTCCCCAGAGCTGGAGGGGGAGGGCACTGTCAATTATCCTATTTGTGCTCTGTCCACAATCTGAAACTCTGCCTATTATTCTAGGGAAGACAGCTGTTTTTGTTGAAGTGAATGCCTGAAAACAAGTTAACAATGCCGACACTTAAATTGACATAATTAGGTTTCAGAGTCAATACCCACTGAGACCTGTGAGAGGAGCTGGTATTTATCGTAGCTGTTGTTTTAGTTTTCTGCAAAAGGAATAGGGAAGAACCGCACTGGGGTATAATAAAAAAAAAAAATTAATTAAATTTTAAAAAATGGGGTGTGGGAGGGAAATTGATCTATAACCATAAGGATTATCCATTTGGTAAATGGAGAGCTGAAGAGTCCTGTAAGAAGAGTCTCTGTTGAGTGCCACTAGAAGATGTGCTCCAGTGCATTCTTAGATGTTCATAAAGTCTGAACCTTACTTCTCCAACTTCCTGAAATATTTTCAGCATAATCTCATGGTTTAATTGTTACATGTTTTTGATATATAGCCCACCTGGCTTTGCATTTTTTTCCCCTTTTGTTCTCTTTTTCAAATCCTGCTGTGAATTTTTCCCTTTGTTACACATCCTAGCTTCTCACTATGCAAAATTTTAGGTGCAGGCATGCAGCTCTGTACCTCCTTGCGAGAAATGTACAACTGTGCCCATTTGTGCCTGTCTGTGTTCTTGTCTCTCCCTGCACACCCAGCACGTTATTGAGTGGTAACTTTGCTTAGAATGCACAAAATAATAGAAAAGTAAAATGAGCTGTCACAAAGGAAGGGGAAAAAATCTGTTTAATAAACTCTGCTGCTCCTTTACTGGCTTACCTGGAAATAGCTCTGAACAGTCTCATACTAAAGGAGGTGTTTAAAGTTTTTTGTTCCTGTGCAGCAATTGGAGTGGTGCAGAAGGCCAAGCTCTCTCCTCCATTTTTGTAATGAGACCACTGGAGATAAAGTTGAGAGCCAGGCTGATACAGAAGATGCTGAAAAGCTCTTAAAACAGCCCTACGTAATTAAAGCACTCCACGTTTTCCTGGAACACTGGGTTTGTGTTCGTAGTTTCTTGAAGAAAGTTTGTTCAATGTAGTGGGGTTTTTTGTCTGGCCCCCCCATGCTTTTTTTTAGCACTGCTGGAGCTAGGGTGTAGTATATCCAGAAGCAGTAGAGCTTTTACAGGAGTCTCTCTTTCAAGCTGGCATTTGCCCTTTTGCAGGCAAAAAAGAAATGCTGAAGCCTTTACAATGACTAGTCAGTCCCTCAAGTCAGCCACGAAAGTCTGAAGAGCTGTAGTGTGAGGCACTCTGTAGATTCAGGATCTTCTGCAGAACCATTGTTTGAGGTCTCAGTACTGGAAGACAGCTTGAGTTGCAGAAGTTGGGGGGAAAAACTCCAGTTTTCTCCAAAGATGAAGCATACACTACTACTTAGGTTGAGAGCTGCCCTGAAGTGAAGATCAGGGGGTAAAGTTTGGCTTTGCCTCTCCCTACAGTTCCAGGTTGCTTGGATCTCAGCCCGTGTGGTTGCCTTAGGTTCTTCCAAGCAACTATAAAATTCCTTTTCTCCCTTTTCCTTACAAAAGAAGCAGCTAGAATAAAAGGTTAGTGACTGGGGAGGCAAAAAGCAAGATGAGAATGATAAAAATGCCGCATTCAGCTTCCCCAAGGCCACTCTGGGCTATAGTGGTCCCAGTTGCTTTAGGCAGTCTGCCCAGAACTGAGGGAAGCTTGAAACTTCCTTCCCCTTCACAGAGAAGCACTTTCCCAGTGTTCCTTCTCTGAGCCTTAATACCTAATTGCTGTGTGTTGACTTCCACTTCAAGGCTATTTGCCATGTGTCTGACTAACCAGCAGTTGTGGACTATGTGAGTCAGCTCCTCCACGCTGACCTCTAATGTCTCTGTGTACAAAACAAGGACTTTCAATCCAAAATGGCATTTATTGTAGATTAAAGAAATCAACAAGAAAGGGAAAAAGGGAAGGTCTTCATGAGAAAGCACAGCATGTTTATCTTTAGTTTTTTTAACATGAGAAATGATTCCAGCCTCTTGCAAATTAACAAACCCAATTCATAGACTAAAGAGGTTGGCTAGCTTTCAAAGAAAATAGAGGAGAAAGTCTGGCAAAGAGAAACCATTCATTACTGTATTTTTGTGAAGATAAAGAATATTTTAAGCCTCTGTCCTGCAAGTTGTTCTATATGAGTAGATCTGCTTTGCTAGTCTCAAACAAACAAAATAAGGGAGTGTGGGGGTGGAAAAGAAAGAACCATGGTGCCTAGGCTGTGAGGAGCTGGCCAGACTTGATACAGACCAAGTAGTGAGTGAAGCCTTGGCCTATAAGATAAAACATAGCTTTTTCCCTACCATACTCCATATCTGAGCTTCAGAGACTTCCCTGCTCTCAAACTTCAGGCCTCAAGTTTGAGAGCCCAAGTTAGGAGGCTGTTCTCTCAAAGTATCTTTGACAGTAACAGTGAGAGAGTCATCCCACATTCTCCCTCTTGCCTCTCAGGTGAGGTGAGCCTGGGTGTGAATAACAGACATCCCCTGTGCTGTTGTTTTGTAGCAGTATGGGATGAGCATGCAATAGATGCATCTAGAGCTCTGGTTTACTAGTGGTTATTTGAATATCATGGATGATTGAAGTAGACCTTTTAGGGATGTATAGTCCATAGTAGTAATGGCTACTCAGAGACACTACTGGAGGACATACCAAGATACTTGAATGGGAAAATGCACACCTGCTAAATGTCTCTGTTCAACATCTATGTGCAATCATTAAGTGAACTTGCAGGACAAGGCCTCCCATTCCATTTTCCTGAATTGTGACGCAAATTTTTAGTTCTTCAATGAGATGACAACACAGAGGAAAAAGAGTTGGCTGGGAGCTGAACATGAGCAAGGGGGCAGACAAAAATATTTTGAAAGTCACAGCTACATCTACTCACCTTGAACTGAAAACACTTCATCATCATTAGCCCCCTTAGCATGTAGTTTTTCAGTTCCTCCATAGGGCTAAGACTTTGTTTAGCATCTAGGAAGAAAGTTTTATGCAGTGGTTGGGAGATTTGTAAGGATCTATCTCATGCTGTGACCTGATCACCATCCTGTGAACTTTCTTCTTGCCTGTATTGTGCCACTGCTCTGTAACAGCATATTAAATGACACTCCCCCATACACATCCCAAAAGCTTGTGTCTAGTAAAAAATATGTTTTCTCAGGCACAGGAACAACCAAATCAGTTTTGCCTTTCCTGTAGAATATCAAAGTTTTTTATTGGTCCTCAAAGCTGACCCATAATGACTAGATGACTACCAGAATTCCCAGGCGTGCACCAGGTTTGACCTCTCTGGTTCTCAGGCACAGCAGAGCTTTCTCTTCCATGGTTAGAGTTAGTTGAGGTACGAGATACTTTGTTTCTGTGGGTTAGTCAACATCCATGCAATGAATGGCCAGCACAAATCTTGCAAGTGTAAAATACGCTTCCTCAGCCTCACCTTCTCTAATATAAGTGTTACTTGCATGTATATAATCAGTGAAGTGCATGAAAATGCTACTAAATAAACCAAGCAACCCTCCTCCTCCCCCAGATGTACCACTGTTGATCTAGAGGAATGATTGAGGAAAAGATAAAAATGATCCATGACAGATGTTAGTCGCATCATTACCTCACTACTGGAAGTTGCTTTGATTTCCTAGTGATGAGGTAGAGAAGAGCCAGCACAGAACACTTTTCAGCTAAAGTACATTTACATTTTAGATATTGAATGTCTGTGAACCACAGTCTGTATGCCACAGACCTAGAGGGTAAGCAGTTTCTTGATGCAGAAGTCAAAATAGCAGCTCCAAAAAAAAAAAAAAAAAAAAAGTATATAAAACTATTTTAATCAGGGTTGCTTTGAAGTTCATGCCATGTTTAAGAATGTAGAGTGCATTTCATCTTCAAACTTCTTCACATGCATCTTCAAATTAATCTTTAATGGCTGTGAAAGACAAGTGAATGAGCATTATCCTCATTTTGTATTTGAGGAAGACTAGGACTGGCATGACTTGCTGAAAGTGATGGGAAAATTTGGTATGCATTCTCTTTGGACTATTTGGACAAGCCTGTTTCTAAATCTTAGATAGACCACAGGTGAATTGGATGTAAGGGCTATCGTTTATTGATTGCCAAGATCACAATATTGTTAGGGTCTAACTGACAGCATATAACCTGTCATAGATGCTGCACAAATAGGATCTATGTAAGAGAGACTCCTAAACGAGGGCCTGGGAAGACTAAGCCTGCCAAAAGGTACTGGTGCTGGCGTTCTGCTCAGTATTATCCTTGGCTTCTTTCCACCATTTATGAGTGAAAAAAGAGTGTTGTCTGTCATCTCAAAAACAAAACCAAATTAAGCATTGTTAACGGTTAGTGCTCAAGCAGACAGCAGAGGAGACCTCTAAATGCCAAATAAACCTGCGGTGGGACAGTGCCCTAGGTTTGGAAGATGTGGGCTGATGAGATAAAGCGCTTCTGGAGGGAGGACACTAGCAGGCATTGCACCCCGCATAGCAGCATTAGAAACCAGCTGTAAAACGCCCCTGTTGGGAGTGGGACAGTCCTACCTGCTCCACAGACATGTTAATGAGGCAAGTGAAGAGCTAACAGCCTAATGATTAGCACATTTTAGGCATTCACTTAACTAAAGGAAATATTATTGTGCTGCAGTTACCCAGGAGGTCAGAGATTTCACAATTTAAAGCCATAAGAAGCATCCCTGAGGGTTATTAAGCTGCAACCTTTCAAATCTCCCAGGAATGAAGATTCAGCTATGTTACCATTAGACTGTCTAATCACATGATCTTGTTACCCTCTCTTCCTCCGATTTTTGTTACGTTCACCTGCTGGGTCTTGTCTTAAATTAGACTGCGAGCTCTTCCTGGTTTTCTTTGTATTTGCATAGAGACTAGCACAATGGGCCCCTGATACAGAATGAGGCTTTAGATCCTACTATAATACCAATATACAAGTAATGAATAGCTAATAATAATAATAATGGTGTCTGCTTTGTGTATGAGCTTCCTTTTTTCTGCTTTTATTCATGTGACTTACCTCACCCTCAGTGCCTGGAGTCCACAGTTTCTTTTCTTATTTTGCTCTTGTAAATTGGAGTGTCTCCAGCCTAGCAGGTAGGCTTAGGCTGATGTACGGGAGAGGTGCACAGGGCTCTTACAGGATGAAGAGGGCATATACCTTCAGACAACTGACAGGTAGCATAGATGTCTAGTCAAGTCAAATAATAGTGTTATACCTTGGGACTTAGGCTCCATCCCAGCTGCCTTTACAGATGTTTCAGTTCTCTCTCTCCGGTGGTTTATTCTGATTCTTGTGACCTTTCTAGTTCTGTTTTTTTGCTTCACTGTTACAAAAGGAGGATGCCAAGGGCAGTTTCATACAGAGGCCCATTTTATGAACAGGAGCAATGTCTCCAAGGGGAAATTCCCTCTTCTTGGAAGAGGTTTCTCTAGAGGCAGCTCACCTTTCCCTCAGAGAGAAAAGATTGGTAAAGAACAGAAAGCAGCCTATGTAAAAGGCCAAAAAAAAAAAAGAAGGGGGGGGTGCAAAACAAAAAACCACCAAAACTGTGTATGTCAGAATTAAAATGTTAAGAGAAAGAATAGGGTACAATTACCTGTGAGCTGCCATGGTCTAGCACTGACTACATCTCTGTTGAAGTGCTCAGTCATTTCTAATGACTACCTATTCCAGCACTGTCTCTATTACCTAACCCTTTAAATTTGAGGGAGACAGATTTCTTTAGTGTTTGTGTTAGGGTGGGCATTTAGCCTGTGCAATTGCACGCACCTTCCCTCTGAGTTACCAATTACCTTTTGATTTTTTTTTTATTGCCTATTGAGTTTTCTTTCTTCTTCTTGTCTCTGAGAAGGTGACCTGTTCTTGCTGAGCAGATATAGGTAGTGAAGAATAATTCTTTGCTTGAGTTTGTAATCCCCAGGCCAGGGGAAAGCGAGGGTTTAGTGGAGTCCTTATAGGGAAGTCTTCTGCTGGAAAGGCCATTCTACATTAGACTCTCCATAGTTCATTTTGCTCCTCACACCCTATCCTTTTGTATCATTTTCAGGTAACTTCCCACACTGCTGCTCAGGGGCCAAAGACTGCCCTAGCATTCCTTTAATGAACTGTTTGAAGTTGAGAGGGAGGAAATGCTGCTGAAAGAAAACTCTCTCTCCCCCCATACATACACATGAGCTGTAGAGCTGGGTGTGACCTCAGGGAAGCAGCGTGGACCTTGCTTTTGGAGAGGTGCATCCACGAGTGTGTGCCCTGTTTTAATGGGGAGTTGATGCTCTGGTGCCCTCAAAAGCACCAAAAGCTATGCAGTGCATTGCTGTTCCCCATTTTCAGAGGCAGGTACACTACACTAACTGGCTTGGAGTTTATTCTGAAGAAAACCGTGAGTCTGTCTGTCTTTCTGAAGAGGATATAGTGTAAGGATGGGTCTTTCCCAGTTTAGTGTTTGGTTGGGAGGAGACTCTGAAAGGGGTGTAGAGAAGGAAAGAGATAACCCCCAGGAAAGTCAAACTATCTATTTATTTAGTTATGTGTTTTGGGTTGCGTTTTGCATTAATCGCTGCCACACGCAGGAGCCCTGTAATTTATTATTGGTGATAAGTGTGGACAGTAGCTATTATTTTTGCTCCCTGTTCTAAAATGTGGCAAGCAGGGACACTTAGATTTATGGAACATGCATTATTCAAATCTCAGGGCCCGATGGCTCAGCATGAACAATCCCAGCTATTTTCAGAACCTTTCATTCCTTCCTCCTTTATTCCTCCTTGTTTCTCCCTTCTTTTACTTTTTCTTTCCTTGGTGTTTTTTTAGGCTGGATTAGGATGAGTGGAACTTATTTAGGCCAGAGTAACTCCAGTAAAGCTAGTGATTCCATGTCAGGAAGAAAACAGGTCTAATAGGTACTTCACAGTCTAATGCAGAGGGACCTGATTAATGCCTGTTACGCTGAGGCAGAGGAAAAGGCAGTTTGTGTTTGGACAGATATCTAACTGTTGGAAAATGCTGATGTGGTCAAGTGTAAAAGTTGGGCAAATAGTTTCCTGGATCAAAGAGTCTGCTTTATTTAGCTTTTAATGGCTAGCTTTCTCTGCAACTGTTGTCAGTCTGGAGCACAGGTTATATGCCTGCCTAGTGATAGCACTCAAGATGCTTAAGCTACTTCGCGTCTCATCTTCAGATGTGAACTCCTAGCTCTAGATATGCCTCTCCTAACTCTCACATCTGCATTCATCATGTTAACACCTACATTTCATTCAAAGACAGGCTCTAGGTACCTCCCTTCTCTTTTCTGGCTATAAGCTGCAGGGTATATATTGTGTCTTCTGAGTGGACTCCCTGGGTAAATGTTTCATCCAGCCTGCACATGGATTTTGCCTAGTGCCTCCTAGCTGTTTGCAGCTGCTTCTTAATGAATAGCAAAGAATTTCTGGAGGAAGGAAGGAAGGAAGGAAGGAAAATTGGTTTCTAGCATAACTCCTACTTACTTGTGGTTGGAAGCAGAAAACAGAAAAAAATCTGTTGTGGAGCCATGGGAAAGCTAGTAAATTCTGAGGAGCTTTCAGACCATGTGATAAAATCAGATGGTGGCAGCAAAACTGAAAACCAAATCTTTATCACAGAAGAATAAGGTATGGGGGAGGGCTAAGCAGGATGATGTCTGAGAAAGGCAAGAATAGTCAAGGAATAATGCCCAAAGCATGAGCAAAATTTCAGTAAAATGAAACGATGAATGACTCTATCGAGTCAATTGACTCAATACTACCTGGTCAAGTCCAAATAACCCCTGGTCTACACACAGCCTGCTGATATTTTACAAGGCATCTACTGTGAGCACTTCTGTGACATCAGGAATGTGCTTGTATTGCATTGCTTTCCTTCTGTGCAGGAACAGAAATGATCTATACTTGTATAACCTTATTTTATATCAATATATGTACATCCCCACTGGGCTTGTAGGGTAAAACTACTATATTTTCTAACACATAACCCTTGTCTTTGATAATATAGTGCCTTTTAAAAGTACTGTTGGAAATAAGTTATCAGAAATGTGCAAAATGTAGGAGACGGTGGAGGACTGAGGGAGAGGGCCAAGCTATGGGGGTTCAGGAAACTGGAGTATGAGGACTTTTTTTACTCACACATTAGTTCACATAGGTTTTATCTGTAGATAAAATTGTAGAGAGGGGAACTAAGGGGACCTAGTCACACTCATGAAAATATAATATATGGATAAAAATGTGCTTCCTTACCCAACATGATTGTTTGTGTACCTGCCCATGAGCACTTATGTTCTTGTTTTTTCGATATTAACTCACAGCAAAAGAAAATCTATTTTTCTGCCCTCTATTGAAATCGCTAGGACTGAGTCCCAGGACCAAGTATATCTTAAATAAGTGAGGCAGAATTGGGGAAAAAAGCAACAAAGTAAATGGCAGTTCCCCCCCAAAAAAAACCCCCATTTGTATTAAAAAAGAATATTAAAATAAAAAGGAGTAATAAATAAAACAAATACAAACAGGAAACTAATTTCTAGGAAAAATTCTCAGGAAACTGATACAGTACAAGGCTTTGATGAGATTGACACATACTTAGGAACACTTTGATTTCCACAAACTGGCATTTTTCCAAGAGAAAGGGTTTTCCAACAAGTATTGCTTATTGTGATTCAATCATTGTGAATGACTTGAATAGACAAAGTCTGTTGTCCTCCGAGTGAATCGTATGAGAGTGACATGACACAAAACTTCAAGTAGATTATTTAAAAACTCAGATGTTAGTTTAAGAATCTAAAGGAAAACTAAGGATATTGAAATCCAAATGCTTTGTATATTATTTATGGTGTTAGGGTTGTGCCTAGAGGTGAAATACAGTTCCTGTCCCAAATTCTGCATGTTCTAAATAGAGAAGGCTTGAAAGACTGTTATTAGGCTGTTATCACGTATCTTGGTAGACCTCTGCAAAGTATTTTGTCTGTCTCTGAATAAAGGTGAGAAAATGAAACTGTGTGCATATAAAAGAAGTGACAAGGAGTAGTCTCTAAGAACAGACTAACCAGAACACTTACAAATTTTAAACGGACTCAGAATCTGGGACCAAATCTTGCAGGTCGTGCTCTTAAAAAAGAAGGGAGAAAAGCAAGACAGTCAAGGGCAATCATACACTAAGCGTATCAGCAATGCCAATAGCATATGCCAGAGGTTTTTGGCGATATGTATAAAGGAGAGATTAATGGAACTATCAAGAAATGAGAATAATAATTAGTGAAGTGTATAAAGACAGTTAATGTATTATTTATAATGTAGTTCTTCTCTGAAAACTCTCTGAAAAATGTGTGTTTATTGGTAGGTCACAGCAGGTGTCAACAAGGATTGAATTTGATCTTTTCTGATTCAAGCAGTGAGATGTGGGGAAAGATAGACTATTTCCAGCTATAGCCAGGAGACCTGTGACTGCCCCGGTACTATGTGGTGAGAGGCATCCTCCTTGCACAGCCCACATTTTTTAGGAATGTATTAGTTAAATCCATCGTCTCAATCTTTCCTCACAGATCTACCTGCTCTACTCTGAAGATCTGTTCCTCCCCACACCCCAATTAAAACTTGACTTTTCTTTGTCAGATCTTTTTTTTTTCTTCTTCCCTTTCTTTGTCAGATTCTGATCTCTAGATGCTATAGCTGCTCTGTGCTTTCCCAGATATAAGTGTTGTTACTAGGGTATGGTTTCTCTTATTTCTTCCCTACGCCTCTTTGTCTCACCTTAACTCTCAAGACATTGCTACCTTAATTCTGATCTAATCCAAGAGTCCTCGTTTTTGACCGGGTCCTTCAGCAGACTCTTCCAAGGGAGACATTTGTACCCAGCAAGTCGTGGCAGAGCCAGGGAGCCTAGCAGGCATCAAGCAAAGGATTTGGGTCCCTCTTCTGGCTTCTCCCTCTCTGTTAATATTTATACGTTGTTTCATGTATTTCTGCCTTAGTTTATCCACTTGTAAAATGAGTATAATAATAAATTTTAAGCTTACCTAGAGCAGGAGTTGGCTGCAGTGAGAGTCTGGCAGATGTAGAGGTAACTTATTGGGAACTGAAGTGAGGACTGGTTATTATGTCAAATTTTTCTCAGTACCCCTGTCTGGTTCCTCTAGAGATTTTTTTGTTTTCATCTTAAGCTGTGGTTGATAGTGAAGAGTTCCTGCATAGAACACTTTCCATTTTGCAAGAATTGCTGCCAAATATTCACTTACTATTCCAGACAAACATTACACCCCTTCCCATGTTTAGTCAGAACTTTCTCAAAGTTGTCATGTAGAAAGGGGGGGGGGGGGGGAACAGCCTTATTTATTAATCTGCCAATTCTCTGTTTCATTTAGGGTGCTTGCTCTTACCCAGAATATAATTTTAGAGAGTTTGTAATAGGGTTGAGTAATGTCAATAGGCTTTTCTAGAATGAGGAGTAGGTGATCAGCTGCCTCTGTAACCTGCATGACTTGTAGGTGAATAACTCCAGCAAATGTAATAGCAACGTCTTAACCTGCAGAGGCATGATTTCTGTATACAACTTCACTTGCTGCCTCATTGACTGGGTGTTGCTGGCCACACATCTATTCCAAGCAAAAGATCTCCAGAAGCAGGCTACTCATCATTTCATATTTCAGCTGTATTAGTTACCCTCTAGGGATTTTGCTATTAAAAGGTATGACATTGGCATGTATTT
The DNA here is from genome assembly GCF_036417845.1 of Apteryx mantelli. Taxonomy (NCBI): domain Eukaryota; kingdom Metazoa; phylum Chordata; class Aves; order Apterygiformes; family Apterygidae; genus Apteryx; species Apteryx mantelli. The sequence goes on along the minus strand of NC_089978.1, from coordinate 130,111,484 downwards.
TTTCTTCTACTAGGAGCTGGGTTTGTCCCATAATTTGATCTTGAAAGTCATTGAATGGCTATCTTGAGGCATGTCACCTTAAGGAACAGAACAATACTTAGCGGAAACACACATAGATGGCTTTACCATACCCTCTTGGATCAAAATGGGAAAACGGCAGATATTGCTCTATAATTCTTACCTACAGAGTTTCATGGTGTGTACCTTGTTCTTCTAACCTATTCAAATTCTATAAGCTCTCTTGAGAGAAATTGTGGGACAGAAGAGATTCAAGAACCTACATAAAATGGATGCCAACCAACTACAGTTTATCTTTCTGTTTACTGAAAGCAACAGCATAACTGTTCTTGAAATCTTTGAGAGCAATCAGCATTTGGAATAAAGCCACTGGCTAGAGCTAAACATCATCGAAAAGGCAACTGCATTCTTGGAGAATGTGCTCCCATAATATTGCTATGCTTGATCACTGGCAACTGCCTTGATGTTCACTTGGGATCTTTTGCTATACCTGAGGAAAATACTTTCTCTTAACCTCCATGTGGAGGGAGGATGACACATGCTTACAAGAAGGAAAGAGAGCTAGCATATATTAAATCAGATATGGTTGCTAGTCATCACACATTAGTTGTGCTGAGGTGCCAAGATTTTCAACCATGTTGAATATCATGGAGAAAACAAACACAGCTACTGTACTGTTCTGAATTAATGTGAATGTGGTGAGTGAGTAAAAGTGTGAGTCCGGGCACCTCTCCTTGAGCCATTTTGCTTTGCAATTTTGTTCGGTCTCCTTAACTTTTGAAAAATCTCCTTCTTCTATGACATTATCAGGACCAGTATCAAAAGCTCTGTAGCTTGTCTTTGCTCTGTAAAATCTGTATTGAACACAGGGGACAGCCCCTGTGGGAACCTGGCACTCCAGGGTTAGAGACGTGGAGTGAAATTCAGTAGCCTCAGTTCTTCTCTTGAGAGTCTTCGGCCAGAAAGGGGGATTGTACTCTGTTGTTTTCCAAACCTCTTCAAGAGGAGCTGAAGGAACAAGGAGAATCAGAAAAGTCAAGAAAGTTGGCCTATTTGGCCTTGGATGAGATCATCTCCCCTTGAAGGTGTCCCAAGACCTGCCTGAGTAACGAGGCCTGTCACTGGTAGGCAGATAAAGACCAAGTGCCTGATACTGACAGCAATAACATTTTGTCACTGGCAGAAATATTCTGTGAGAGGCCTGATAACATAGCCAGGGATCATGTATGACTTAGTTCACCTAATGCCAGTGTCTCCTGTTCAGAAGAGTTTCTGTGGACAGTGGAATACAGACCAGCAAAGTGTTTTGGCTTTGTCAGCAGAGCACAACCCGGGTCTATCTTCCCCTTACTGACAGGAGAAGGAACAACTAGGATCTGGTGGAGAAAGGTACAGAGGCAGGGAGTCTGCAAGGCACCAGCTGGGAACTGGAAGATTCCTTTCTACTGTCAATTGGATTTTAAAGTAAGGTGGGAAAAGAAGAGGTCTCAGCGTTATGTAGCTGAGAGCTCACTTCAGATGTAGTGCTGGAATGAGGGATTACTTTATTTGTTTTGTCAGTGTTTGAAATAGAGGAACCTTGCTTGATATTCTGCCCTTTTCAGAGTTCATATTTGTTTGACAGTCTTATTTGGGCTTTTAAAGAAGAATTGTGCACCAGCATGAGTAGCACAGCAGGAACTGCTGGAAGTTGGAAGTGTCTGAGTATCTGCCTGGTAATGGTTGTTTGCTCTCATCACCAAACAGAGCATGCAGTTTGGGATAGTTGGGTATCTTTTCTTTCTTTGGCAAAGCATAGGACTGAGGAAGGAAAAACAGAGGGAGTGGCCTGTCAGCTCTGAGATTCATCAGTGCAGCTCTTGGGGCCTTTTGACTAGAAGGGCAGGTGGTAGTGAAGGTAAAGATGAAAATGCACCAGCAGGGCTGTTATTCAGAAAGGAATTACAGGCAACACAAAAGTGCTGTTGCTGAGAGCTGGAGCAGCTCTCTGAAATTGTAGAGGGCAGCAGCCATCCAAAATCTAAATATTCTCTCTCATCTTGCTCATGTTATACATGTGACCAACATACATCTAAGATTCCCTGGTGCTTTTCTTCCAACCAAATTCTCCCTGTTCTGTGTAGTGTACTGATTTTAGGGACCTCTCTTCTGTAATTTAAGCCTGTTTACCCCTTAGAAATGTCTGAATTACGGATGCTGCTTTTCCTGGAATGCACTAGCATGCAGGCACTCTCGTGTGGCACAGCTGACAGATCCGAAGACACCTTTGAGCTAATTGTGCCTGGAGTTTAAAAGTTTCTTCTCCTTTACCATTGCCTCCTCTAATATCACTGTGAAAGATTCTTCACTGGTGACTACTCTTCACTGCTCTGGATGACTATTTCACCTGATCCCATACCATCAAAAGCAACTGGAGTTGGTGCTGCTATATTTTTGACATAGAACACAAATTATCATTTCTTTTCCATCCAAGCCCTCTTTTTGTCAGTTGAGCTTTACGAGTATTGGAATCTAGCTATATTGTCATCCAAGATCAGCCCTTTTGGTAGGTATATGAAAGGCAAGGATTTTACTCTCTCTGTAACTTCCAGCCGGTCATTACTGATATTGAAATAACATATATTTTGATCACTGGAATGTTTGTTTTTCTAACCACTCAGTCAGGGCTGAAAGGTGACAGAAAAAGGAGATTGTCCGTAGCTTAATAGGTTGCCCTGCTGTTTTCTGATGCAGAGATCCTTGGCTTAATTTATTGCTGGAATGGATTGCTTCCAAATAAGGATAATCCTCCTCTTGCTGTTTCTTCACTTGGTTACCTCCCTGTTCTTTTCACTGGGAACATCAGCCTTTGCAGTTCTGGTTTATTCTTGCCAGGAAACTCTTATTCATTTGCTGTGTTTACTGTGGTTATGGTCCTAAACCTGCTATCTTCAGTAGCTTAAAACTTTCCAAGACAGTTGCTTCTGGGTTTTGAACTTTTGCTCATGTTTTCAACCCAAAATGAGTTCCAGAAGAAGAATCTACTTTGCTGTGTTGGTGATCAGGGTTTTAAAGTCCTGCCTTTTTTTTTTCTTTTCTGTTTTTCTGGCCAAAACACATTAAAATTAGTGACTTTATGCTAGATCAACTTGAGCTTGCACATGGGAGAGGAAGTGCCAGGAGTCTGTGATCATGCATCAAATTCCTGCTGCACTGTTTCTCCAAGAGCATGGGTCCCGCCTGCTACAAACTGGGAAACTGCAATCAGTGCTGCAGGAATGCAAAGGTATCTCTCACAGCAGCTCTTTAATTGAACGAGATGTCAAATTTGGTTTAATGAATCTCCTTGGCACCTGAGGCTGGACCCTGGCTTTCAGCAGGGTGCCTATATCAGTAAAAAATAAATATTCTCCAAAAAGAAATTAAATTACTGGGTTTTGCCTTCAAAACATCATATTCTCCCAGATCTGAAGTGACTTTGGCACTCTACTCCCTTCTGTCTCCCTGCTGCACTTCTCTGCACTCAGAGGACTACAGAAAAGAAGATATTAGAGATGAGAGAAATGGTACTCTAATTTCAATACAATTGATCACACAGTCCAGCTCGATCTGATTTTTGTTCCTCATTTCCTGCAAAGACAAAAGGAATAGCAAATGATTGTCTCTTCCCCTCTCCAATTTTTGGAGACTTAACATCCTCTCTTTCTCTCTTTTCTTTTTGTTGTTGTTGGGTTTTCTGGGTTTGAGGGGGGGAGGGGCAGAGGGACAGGACTGGAGGGGAATTAGTGTCCTTGCAACTTTTGAGTTTAGACAAACTTGCAAAAGTCAAATAGTACTTCTCTTAGCAGCTAACGTGATGATGATGTTGTGCAACATTTTTTCAGGTTCATGATGTAATAGGCAATGATTCTCACTAGCCAGTCTATAATGCAGTCTGATAGCACTGGGAAAGAGCTCTTGTAACATAATTTTAACTCTGTACAAATTTAATTATCAGCAGAAATTCATTTACGCTGGTAATTTTCAACAAAAAGCTCCTCTTCCAAATAGAGGCTGACAAGAGAGCCTGACAAGAGAATTCCTTTAGGACTGAGAGACAACTTGCTGTCTAGCCTCGAGAAATGTTCACATTCAAACACCTTGGACACCCACAACGTCATGCTCTAAAAGACCCTCACCCCTCTCTGTAAGGGGCCTGAGATAAGGTTGCTCTGTGAACCTTGGCAAAATGAATTTCTCCACTCCTGTGTGATTATCATCTCAGCCTGAATGTTGCATCAACAGAGCTATTTGGTGCTAGACTAATTACTGGATATCAACAAGGGGGTAGATGTTTTTGCTTACTTGACCTCGGCTAATGTTCTGGTGGGCAGCGGCTGCATTAGCGTGACAGTCTGCTTTCCTGCTTTAAAGCCAGCGAGGGGTATTCTGCCTCAGACCTGTGCCTGGTTTTCAGCATACTGCAGGGGAAAGTTGAGGACTGATTGAAACTAGAAGTTGTGCTCTCCCTGTCTGATCTTTTGACAGAATGGTTTGAAAATTTGAACACTGCCCTGTCACCAAGGGACAGTGCAAGGTTACAACAGGTCCTGGATAAGAAAACATCGAGGAATGGGGAGTTGCCTACTCACCTGTAGTACAAAACAACCTCATTGATACGCAGGAGACTTCAGTCTCTGTGACTTTCAGTGTCTTCCACAGCATCAAACTGATATTTCAAAGAGATTAAGAACTGAAGGGAACATATGATATCCATTTAAAGCCAAGACTTCAGATTTAATGAAGGCTGTATCAGAATGAGATATGATTCAGATATCAAATTACATTTGTTTAGCCCAACACAGCTTAATAAATCACAGCAACATTTAATAAATATTTATCTTCTTTTAATCACCAGTTAGTGCTTTTTCTGATCTCCCCACTCCCTTAATGGCTGACTGCTGTATTTATTAAATGTGATTTCCATTTCTCAAATAATCAATATATCTTTTTATTTTTTTTATAATTTGGGCAGCTTTACTGAACTTTTGTGAGATTTAATTAAGATTAAGTTTTAATCTTTAATTTCAATATATAAATTACTCCACATTCTCTATTAAGCCATTATTTGGTAACTTCATTTGGTATGAAATCTTGACTGGAAATGTGGCAAGCTCAACAGTAGTTACAGTACAAATGTTAATGAACTTCAGGGGAATCTTTGGATCAGAGGAAGAGCTTGGTTGCAGTTACATCTTGCTAGCTGATGCAGGTATGTGATTGATAATGTAAACGGGGCGTTACCGAGGGTAGGGTCTGAGCATCTGAGAAGGCTTGTGTTTGCATGGGTATCCGGTGCAGCAGTAGAAGTCAGGGTGAGGTCAGTTGGAAAGCAGCAGCCTGTGGAAATGATAACAGTTGTAAATGATGACTCAGCTGCCAGCAAATTATGCGGCACATGGGGAGGCTGTGAGTGGATTTGAGTCTCGCAGAGTATTTCCTAGGCCACGAGTCCATCTCTGCTAAAGCCACCTCAGACCCACAAATTCAGCCATGGTGAGTAAGCAGAAGGCAGACCCCATGGCCAGCCCAGGTGCTGCTGGTGGGGGTGACTCTCTTCACTCTCAGCAAGACCTTGATTGTCCCCTCAGTCTACTCTAAGGTGATGCTGTGCAGCTGTTCTATACCATCTTCTCTGCCATTGCTGGCTCCCTAACTTAAAATAATGATCTGTAAAGTTCAGCAGGTGGTCATCAAAGTTGATGTCTAAAGTTCAGGGCACATGCATTTGGTGGCACAAGCGAGGGTCCCAGTCCCTGCTTCTCCCAAGCACACCATAGCTCTCATCTGCCTGCTTGCCTAGCTGTCCTTCCCATGGGAAAACAAACAAACGAACAAAAACAAGGAAAACAAAATGGTCTGTATGCATGTTGTTGCAATCTCGTCATGCACCTGGATTGGGGAATACTCCCAGGCTCCTCAGTGCAGGTAAAGCCTATGTCCCCCAAGAGACTGTAGCAGGTAGTTCGAGTTAGACTCATGTATAAGTGAGGTCATGAACTCACACTGTTTCATGTCTTTAGCCTTCTTGGTTCTCTTCATATGGGTCAAAAGTTAAATGATTTTTTTACTTGTGTTTTTTCTTCATTGGAGGGCTTGTGTTAACTCCTCACTACCTCTGGGATCTTTTACGATGTGCAGATGATGTTCCTTAGTTTACTTGTACAGCCAAGAATGTAATCACTAAAAAATCCATAAGGATGCATGTAATATTTATAAAGTTAATGCACTGATCTTTGAATATTCCATGCTTCCATAACATCTGTCACATCTCAATATATCGGTCTCTGAATTTTGTATGACTCCAGAATATCACATTTGCCATGGCCCTGTGTAGCAATCTGCTGCCTAGAAAGGTCAAATTGCCCCTTTTCCCTCTCCCATAACTAATATCTCCCACCTGTGGGTGGGATAAGGATCTTCCTGACTCCCATGAGAGCATCACTTTTGCCCAAAACACTGTACACTGATTCAGTATTTTCACTTGACTGCTGGGCAAACCTTTAATCCTTGTGAAATTACCTAGTCCTTCAATGCTGGGCTCTTACTACTTAACCGCTTTTAACCAGGCTTTAACTCCTTCAGCCCTTGCTTGACATTTCTTATCCCTTCTCTAGCCATATGAATGTTGTAAGGTAAAATACCTGCTCTGGCACTTCATACTTTTTGTTACAGACTCCAGCAGTACAGCCATTTTACATCTCATCTGGGAAACAGCCACTTAAGCCTACTTTGATCTTTACTCCCCTTTTTGGTCCGTTTTCCATCTGCCAAGGTCTAGGCACAAACATCACTGGAAGTGGAGGAGATTGTCTGAGGATTGTCTCTCTCTCTCTGTTATATGGCCACAGCCATGTGCCCTTAGTGATGACTGTACAGAGCCATCGTTCAGGCTGGAAACACAGGTTGAGAAGAGCAGACCAGGATCACTGTTATTTGCTGTACAAGGCACTTCCAGTGAATAACATCCCATGCTGCCTATTCTGTTGTCTGTTCCACCAGAAGACATTAGTGCACCTACTGACCTGAAAAAGGAGCAGGATTTGTTTCCTTTAGCTCCTATTAGTCTTGTGGTTTGCCATCCATCACAGGTTTTCAGAGTATCTGTGATGAAATTGATAGAAAGTGCTTGAAGAAATATCTATGAGGAAATTGCAGGGGGCTGGACTTGATCAGGAGGTCCTTTATACACCCAAACTGGTTTAGACTAAATAAGACATTGCTTTCTCGTGTAGCCAGCAGCACTGCAATCAGTAGAAAAAAATTGTATAGTAGTATCAGATTCAATGAATTGGGTGTGTTAGTCTAAGACTGAGGTAATGCCCAAGTCGAATATCCTTGCTAAGAGTTCTTGTTAGGCTGCTTCCTACTGCGTCCTGCCTTCCATCTGCCTTGAGACGCCAAGGTGGTATGCTGCAGAGAGTAGGGAGTTTGAAAGGCCAGTGACTTGTCCTGCAAATGGCAGATTTTAGTCCTGGTGTGTTGTGTGACAGTGTCTGGACACAGTCAGCATGTGAAAACATTCCAGGTTGTTGCATTGTGCAGCGCTCTAACTGGAAGAATGCTGCGTTGCGGCATGTTTGCTGGGTAGCAGGCTGAACATTTGGAAGTATCAAACCTATGATACCCACATCAAAGTCCTTTATTAATGCCACCTGCGTTCTTTGTTTGAAAGAGACTCTCTGGCCAGCTTAGAGGCTTGAAGTACAGGACGTGAGCAAGGAATACCATAACTCATCTCAGGGTCAATGCCAAGATGTCATTTGGCTTTGGGCAAGTCTGTTGTAACCTAGTAGCAAGAGCTCTTACTTAAGTGTCTGTTTCTTCTTGCCTCTGCACCATACAAATTGTGAGACCTACTGAAGTCTCCGCGATGCTGTAAGAGCAGAAATTAAAGCAAGGATGAATGTTACTTTCCCTAATATCCCTCCAGATTATTAGTACTCATTACTTTGAAAATAGGTGGGGAGGGGGGTGAACGCGGGAGGCTGTCATCTGTCTTCTGTCATCGGTGTGCAGTTGGTCTCAAGGAGTCTTGGTGTAGATTCTGTAGACCAAAGAGCGCAGAGAAAATCCAAAAGGTTAAAGGGTAGGAGGTGGCTGCCTAAAAGGAGGAAAACATTAAGAACAATTAATGTACAGAAAGAGTAGTTCATCAACAGCAAAGCAGGTGAAGTCCCAGCTGGCCAGCCAGCTCTCTTCATCTATTGGTGCTGAGCACCTATAGACAGATATTTTGTCATGCATATCCTACAGCTACCCGCCACTGAGAGGAGCATGCTTTGGGAGAGGAGGAGAGGCAGAGAACAACAGACACTCGAAAGGAATTTTGCATAGGGAGAGGAAAAGATCACACATTCTTGAAAAGCTGAAAAATGAGGTAGGAACAGCAGTGGGAAGAGACTTCCACCCCAGTAGGTCACTAGGAGAGGAAAGGAGGCAAACAAGTGTACTGCTGGAGCATTGTCCTTCCCATCCCCACCCCTGTGTCTGATTGAGGATGAATAGCCTTGCCTTCCACATCTTGTGAGGATGATTGCTGCTATGCCAATTGCATGGTTGGCATCCTCTTCTAATTTGTGTGTAATGTATGGCAAAGCCATAATGTCTTTTCATTGCATACATCTTGCCAGAGACCACTTTCAAAAGCCTGCAATGTAGTTTCTGACTCTGGCTCCACAGCACTACTTGCTCTATTGGTCACTTTGGCATTGGGTTTCCAAAATCAAGTCCAGGTGCCAATTTCTTTAATGAAGCTGCAGATACTAGAAAAGACTCCCCCATCCTGCCCCTGGCTACTGTTTTTTCTGGGAGGAGGCATGGACAGTTCTGACAGATGTTTCTTTCTTGCACTGGAGCATGCAAGAACATTTGGGGAAAGGGAGGGATTTTATGATTGCCTGTAGCTGAGAAGAAAATGGCACCTTGGCACAGCTGTCCTTGGATGCCTTTGCCTGACAGATATCATGTGAGTTGTGCCTTGTGGAGGCAGAAGAGCTTGGTACCTTTGAAGCATACCAGATCCAGAGGTATTACTTTCCTGGATGCATTGTCATAGTTCTGCATCTTTCTTGTTATTAATATTACAGCCTCAGCAGGAAAGCTGGATGTGAGCAAGGGCCACAGTTAGGAAAGGTTTGGTTTGGGCATGACAGTTGCATAAGGGAAGGATTCGCAGCCAAGCCTGTGGCTGCCTGGAAGGAACTCCTGTGGACTAGCTAGGATTTCAGGAAATGTACAGTGTGTTCAGGCTCTACAGGAGATAAATTCTCCCATATACATGCGCACAAGGATTTGTAAATAAGCTTTTGCTATATTTCATACCTTCCTCTGCTCCCACAGGGCCTCTCCTGCTTAAGCTGAAGGGGAAATTGCTCAGCTTAGTAGCGGAAGCTCAGCCTCTGTGCTCATGCTTAGGCTGAGTCACCAGAATGAAATACATACCCTTAAAATTAGAGAAAACTCACCCCAGCCATCGAGGTCCTCAGACCCATGGATCTTGTGCCAGGAGGTAAACATCAGTGCTCTCCAGGCACAATTATCATGTCAAATACAAAGGGATGCAGTCTCAACTCTGGGACAGGGAAATCCTTTTTTGTTTGATGTTTTGTCTGGCACCGGTCACAAGAGGGCCCAGGTCACTAGCTGCAGAGCCTGAGTGCTGTGGCAGTCCATCTGGTGAGGTGATGACAAGGTTGTGTAAAACAGAACAACCCTGCTGAAGGCAGTGGAGTTGTTTCCACTCTGATGAGATGTGGGCCAAGGTGAGGACAGGGATCAAAGTTACGCTGTGACTCTGGACCAGTTCACTCCCTCTGCTTGAGCCTCAGTTTCTCCATCTATGAACCTGTTGATTACATACTATCATTACTTTACATGGTGTATGTGAGGTTTCTGTATTGTCTGCAAAGGTTTTTGTAATCCCCAGATGTTGTAGGAGTGGAAAGGATTATCATCATTATTTCTGACAGGCAGCTATAATTCATCTTTGCTTACCAGACCCCATGGTAGTTTTATTGTGAAATGAGTAAAGGTTATTTCAGTGTGGGACTCATGTGAGCTTATTTGTTGTTGAGTCTGGTAATAAATCGGCTCCAGACAGCGTTGTCTGAGCTGTGCGAGCAGAGAAAATTTTATGATTCTTAATTTAATTTGTGTTTCCTATTTCTCACTATTTGTATTCTCTGCAAAGTCTGAAAAGACTTCTTCACTGTTTGATCTGGACTTTTCCCATTTGATGAATGCTGATTATTTCCTTTTCTCCTCCTTCTGAGTTTTTTTTTATATATATAAAGTACAAAACAATGACTTAATTAAGTCAGCTTGTCTCTTGAAAGTAAAGGTTTTGTTAGTTATTTTAAGCTCCCTCCGCTGGAGGCTTCTGCAACAGCATTGGAGGATGAAGCAACCTGGGATAAATACAATTTGACTTAATTTTATACTGTGCATTCCTATAAGAAGTATGTCTAAGTGAAACAGTGTTTCTCCTTTATCTACATCTAGCATTTTCTGTCAGGGGATCTCAAACCATTTTACACACACTAATGACCTAACCCCTGTGACAGACCTTTGGGAAACTAATGGAGTGGTTTGCAAAGCAAAATATATGGATCTAGATAAAAAGTGACAATAATGCATGTAATGAGAGATGGAATGAGAGGAGAAGGAGGGATGCTGGATCATGGTGAGAACTGCAGAGAAGGTTTCTGCACCATTCTGAATGGGCTTTTGATGTAGTAGCAGAAAGGGAGATGAGACTGTCCAAACAGGAAAAAGCCAGGAAAGGAATTGAATAAAAGACTCGCAAGATTGAATGAAACAAATTTATAGTGTGAAAACTCACAATATCCTTCCCACTACCTTTCCTCATAAGTGTCAGCACACTTCTTCCATCTCACGCCTTCTGCTCGGAATGACTTTTCCAAATCCAGTTGCATGCTCACCATCATCAAATCGCTCTCAGAAACATCTTGTTTGGAGCATTGCCCCCAGGAAATCCACGTTACCCTGGCCCTCGCCACCTGCGCAGAATCGCTGAGGGTCTCTCCCTTATCAGGAGGCCCCATGCACACACATGTGCATTGCAGAGGTGCAGGTGACAGTGCAGAAGGAAAGCTGTTTGGGTTGGTGGTTTTTTTTTTATTTTTGCATACAGCTCTTTAATAGCTGCGTAATAAAACAGTATTGATGAAAGGGGTCATTTAACATCAACTTATTTGTTTTTCTGCAATGAGCTAATGTTTAATTAATATGCAATAACTTTTGCAACGAAATGTATCCCTTTAGATTTACTACAGGGGACAGTTTGAACATCAACTTAAGCGGCCAATGACTGCAAATGTATTTATTAAGGTTTAAACATGTGTAAATGAGTTTGTGTCTATTTGCAGAGCTGTTAAACTACAGTAAATATGTTCTTTGTCAATTGGTGGTTAATTAACATCCATTAGTTCTCCATTAAGAGCACAGTTTGGTGTCTGAATTTCCTTGCTTAGTACTAACTTTGAATTAAGGCTCTTTTTTTTCCTCTTTCTACACACTAGAGTTTTCAAAATCCACTTTCTCTGTAGGATTGGAGTGCTAGGAGCAAGAAGATGTTCCAGTTTCTGGAATTCACCTTGCCAGGTGGGAGATTCACTAAGGGACAAGTGGAATTTTATGGCTCAACCTTGCAGCTCCTTTTTATTAACTTACAGGTTCCTTCCTTGCACGTCTCTCCCTCTCAGATTTCTGTAGTCAGTGGAAGCTGTGGAGTTGGCTCAGGTGTTTAATGCTTTCGTATCTCTATGAGAATTTCAGGCTGTATTAGTGCAAAGGCTGCTAACACCTGCATGGAGGTTGCATATGGGGCGGATCATAGAGGCTCTGTTTTACCCCAAAGGAAGGTTTTAAGGTTGCACATTTCTGAGTGAGCATATTTGGGGCAGGGGCAGGGAGGGTTAGATACAAAGAGAACCCCCCCCCCCGGCCGCTATATCTGTAAACAACCACAAGGTGACACTGTCCCAGTACATTATTTATGTTTTGACAGAGGGATGTAGATTAATCCATTTAGCATACAACATTGTTCCATGTATCTGGATTTGTTCCCTGTTTATTAATTGAGAAATAAAGGTCTGACCCTGGCATCATGCACTTGTTAAATCTAGAAATTTAAGAGATTTTCAGATCATCTCCTTTCTTGCCACATGTGCAAACACAGCCTTTATACAAGGTGTGTAGCCTTAAAAAAAAATCCCTTAAATAGATAAGGAGTAAGTAATAACCTTCTCCTGAAACTGAAAAATGTCTGACCTGTCTCCATTACTATCCCAAGTCATAGGAGAATTATCGTCTTTTTCCTCCATTCCTTAGCAGCTATCAAAATTTGAATGACAGAGCATGTTGCTTACAGGTAAGGATGGGGAGAGTCCTGTTCCCTTCTTCAGTTGTGCAAAAATAGAAGTAGGGAAATATAAGTTTGAGAGGCCTATTAGGAGTTAAGCTGTTACCCAGAAAATTCCAGAGTATTGTAGGTGGTGGAAATAAAAAGAAGAAGAAAAAAACCCCTCTCTTTTACACAAGAACACTTGAGTTGTTTGCAGGAATTGTTTTTGAATAGTAACACTGGGTGAGTTTAAGCTGTGCTGCAAGTGTAACTTAGGTATTGAAGTAATAAGTACTGGTAACATATACTTAAATGGATAATGTATCTAGCCTCCAAAAATGAGGTACCTTAACCTATGTCAGCTTTTACAGTCAAACATGGTATCAGAAGTGTCTGGGGAAAAACAAATCTGTACAGTACCTTAAAATACACGTAAATGGCAAGTTTGTAAGGGTGGACTTTGGAGCTGCTTTGGATGCCAGATGTACATTTGTTTACATCAGGCCATCTTGTTTCACCAGGCCAGGTGTAAAGAGTTAGCCAGGTTGTAGGTGTGACCATGGACAACAAACTGAGCCTGATACCGCTGGGTTGTCTTGTGTTCTCTGCCTATGCAAACATCTACTTCAGTTTTAGTAACATTAGCTAAATTAGTAGGAATGTTAGCTGGCGCCTCTTGGTTTCTCCCTCATGAACCTGCAGCTTGTTACTCTGAAATTATTAAAGGGGCAAGTTTGAGAACGCAACAAAAGTTTAGTCAGCTCTGTCTTGTGTGACTAGTCAGCAAAGCCACCCTCACTATCCTCGTAGTTGGGATCATCATGAGAAACTGCCCCCTGTGTTTGTGGGGGGGCGGCAAGGGAAGTGTTGAAATATTCAGGCCCATTCTGGCAAGGCGGTAAATGGGCTTCCCTGGATGAGCACCAGCATCTCAGGGCTCCCGCTGGTTGCTGGCGTGTTTCCCACCTTCCTGGAGAGGAAGCTCTCTGTGGTGCATGGCATGGTAGCGGAGAGGAGTCCCGTGCCCTCACAAGTGGTGACGAGTTACCTGTGTCGTTGCAAAACTGTGCAACTTGCCTGGAGGAGGGTGCCTGTTGCTGAACACCTGTGTGTGTCCCCTCACAAATATCCATCTGTCAAGATGGATACTAAAGGCTACGGTAGCGCCTTTAGTCTAAGGCATGATGTCTGTGAACAACCATCATTTCAGCTTTCCTCAGGGCTCCAGCAGTGGTGTCTTCTGCTGACTATGACCTGTTCTCCTTTTCCTTACCAGTTGGAGAGACAGGTCCTTGAAAGAGCAAAGCTGTGAGCTGCAAACAAATGGACAGGATGGCCATATTAGTTGCAGGCACAAACCCAGGGAGCCAGCAGCAGAAACTTGCTCCTTCAGCTCCCCAGACACAGGCTTGACTGGAAAGAATTCACGCTGAAACAGCGGTATTCCAAAAAATCAGATCTACTGCACAACTGCTTTACTGACTCATAGGAGGCGAGCTGAGCTGGCTTCTAAAGCATGAAATTGCCCCTTGGGGCTGTTGGGTTTTATCTTTACTTCCCTGCTAAATTGTCCAGTCCTCCTTGCTGTTGTCAGTGCTTCCCATTCAGAAGAAAATTTGGTAGAGGTAGGAGGGAATAGTCTGACGACATTTTTCTGCAGGACAGTAGGACAGGCAGTCCCAGCCTTAGGGGGAAGGTGGGGACAGGCAGTGCCTAACTAATAGAGTTATCAAGTTCAGTGGGGAGACCTGAACTACAGCTCCCCTGAGGCATTCCCTTCCCAGAAGCAGATGTCATGTGTTGCAGAATACATTCCAAACAAAATGCACTAAATGGGAATGGTAAAATGTTTTGGTTCAGTTGAAAATGCTGAAATTTTCTAATCGACCTTGACTGTTTTTAGGCACTCTTCATTTTGGAAAATTTTTAAAATATTTCAGCTCTTGATTCTAATTTAGGATGAAAACCCTGTGATGAAGTTGTTGGAATTTTCCACAAGAAATGAGCTCAGCTTTAAAAATGGAGGTAGATGCATTTGTTTCTATGAAGTACTTTGATATCCATGGATGAAAAGAACTACAGAAGTGCTAATTATGGTCATACTGGTTTTAATTATTCTGTCATACCAACAGAGTGACTGCCAGTTTTCAACCAGCAGGTTTTTTTATATGATGTCCAGTCCACAGCTTTCATAGATACAATCAGATAGGCTTTTAATTGTTAAAAAAAAAAAATCTTCTCCATGCTGAGCAGATGCTACAAGTCTCTGATGGAAGTTCAAACCTGCCTGTATTTGTATAGGACATTAGTATCAGGGAAGTAATGAAGAGAGGAGATGGAAAGCTCCAGTTGCTGTATGATGGGGAGAAAGCAGTGGGATTTGATAGCAAGGGTAAGATGCTCTGAAATTTGCTGTGTACTGTATTTTTAAATGGAAAATGCAGTTTCCATAAATTTGGGAGAGGTGTGATTTTTACCTTTTTATTATTGCTGGTTTTGTTATTTATTAGCATTACATTTTTATTCTCTCACTGGGAAGATCTAAATGAAGTACTATATTTCCCATCAGTTCAAAGCAACTCAGCTAAACTGTTTCATTCTCAACTAGTTTGTAGGTGAACTTTGTTTACCTGACAGTACCACCGTCTCCCATGGGAGTTGTAGTTTAAAGGTGTCAGCTCTCTTCTCTCTTCTCAGCCCTTCTGCCTGGCTGAGAACAACCCTGGTAGTGCATCACTGCCTCATTCAGGGCCAGTGATATGTCACTGGAGTCCCATGGCTATACTAGCTGTATGTGTCTATTCCTGCAAAACTACCCAGCAAAAAACTGGGTAGCTAACTTGTGGCGGTGCCCGGGCACCGAAAGATACCTGGAGAGGGACAGTCAGAGCAGCTTAAGTACTGGTTAGAGCTTAATGCATATTCTATGGGAGGAATCAGGACCAGACAAACAAAATGCACCACCTACCACCTATCTGGAGTATTCTGTTCCCTGGCAGAAATAAGTGCTTTGACTTCATTGAAGCAAAAGAACGGTATGTGACCAAAACTGATCGACTGTTAGTGACCTGAGCTCCTAACCAAGTGTGGCCAGGACATCCATGGGAATGGGCTAATAGTATTCATATTACTAGGCCATCCCAAACAGGACTGCAAGTTGCCACATAGGAAGCACCTTAGCGTGACAAGAGAGCAGTGGACAGTAAGTGAGTAAGTCAGCTAAGGAGGTGCTGCATTCTGGGGCAAGTTTTTTCTGCCTGTGAGATTTCTATGAGGTGAAGACACGTAGAATACTTCGTAATTGCATTATGCCTTTTGAAGAAAAATCACTTGCAGAAGACATAAAAACATAGCTGGCACTGGAAAGTCACTCCCTCACTGTCACAGCTTTGTTTCATCCATATGTCAACAAACTGAGGGCAAGCAGTGACTCTTCAAGACTGTCACTGGGCAATTTGTCTCCTTAAACGGAAAATATCAGGTTAACAGTGATATTTCTTTGGAGGAGAGATCCTTCCCTCGTGGCCTGGCAAATGATATGTCAGACTTTTAAAACACAGAGGTGTTTAAAATCCTAACTTGCTTTTCCCCATTTACACTCTTTGCTTGCTCTGTGTTTTTTTTCTTCCAATAAAGACGTTTAGTTCCTCAGTGCAGCATCATGTGGCAAAGTGTATGGTGTAAAGAATAAAACATCCAGGTCCTTCCTCACATGTATTGCTCTTTCATTTTAGAAAAAACAACAACAAAGTTTGGTACCTAAAAGCACTTAATGCAGCAAGCAGTAATATTATGTTGAGTTTTATTAATATGAAGCAGAAAGATTGGTCCTATCACTGCAGTTACTTCTCAGTTGTTGCCTAAGGATGAAGAGACTTTTAAAAAGATAACTTACAGTTATTCTTCCTTTCCTGGAGAGAGCCTGGTGGTTCTTTGTGCAAGCCAGTTGTAAAGCAGGGCAAACACATACGGTGAAAGGGCAGAAGGAAGGATGCCATTTCCTCTTCAGTGAGTTGCTCAGAGGGAAACAGCACAAGGGAAGTGCAGAATGTATATGGACCAAGTCCATACTCTGAAGGGACAGCAGGTATCTTTAAGTGTTTTTGTTCAGGAGTTGGGGAGAGGATTTTCTTTTAGAATTAACGCTGAAAACCTTATTTGGGGTCATCTAAAAGCAGCTTGCAGCTTTGGAGTAATCTTGACAAATGTTTTGATTTAGAAAAGAGAAATCAGTCTGGACTCACCAAAGTCCTGGGACAGGTAGTGTTTTCTTTCCTACCCAATGGTCAGAAGTCATGAACCAAAGCAAGGCAATTTCAGGGTAAGCCTCAGTTTTTCTGCTTGAATTGCCATGCAGCAGCTCTGTTTCTGCCAGCCTACAGGTAGGCCTCTGCTTTCCTGTGTCGAGGCTCTCTCAGGTCCACACTATAAACTTTTGCTACTGTAATCGTAGTCATGAGGCAATGTGGTGCTGAATGTGTCACTATGAGAGCCAAAGGGCAGATACAGTACTCTGGCCTTGTAATCTTTTTGCTAAGAGTGTTTGTTTGGGGAATTAAAAGATATGAAGTAGGTTACAGCAGTTGCAGCATTATGTCAACTTTTGATGGGTTTGCCAACATAGCTAAACCGTTATAGCTTTCTTGCAGGAGCTTTAAGGTGAAGCAGCCTTTGAGGGCATGTATTAAGAGCCTAATGAAAACAAGGCAGTATGACTTTAACATATGTTTAGCATAATGGAGGAAAGTAGCCTAAGGTTTAACTGTTTTTTAATACACCTTGAAAACATGCTGCCTTCTTTGGGCTAAGCTGTTAATACACATTACCTAGTTAATACATGTTCTTTGTACTTCCTAAATCCCACTATGGACAGGGCAAGTAAGAATAAATCTCTCAAAAGAAATTCTCTATCAAGCTAAAATCCTAAATGTATCCCTGGCTGGAATTTTCCTTTCTTTTGAAGAATACAAGGCTTATTGTGTGCTTCCTCTATTCCCTTCTGAGAAGGTCTGATGAGGGAACAAGAAGTAATATTTTTCTTAATTGTTTTCCTTTTTTAATTTCACATTGGTTATATGATCAGAAAGCATTAATCATTTCTCTGTTGGGTCTAACACAACAGGAGTTTACAAACAGTACTGAATGTTTTGCTTTTCTTTCTGAAACCCTTCCCAGTCTTCAACTTTATTTCCTTTTACCTTAAATTTCCAGCGTTTACTATTCTAACTTGTTATTAATGTGACTAACTTGCTGTGGTTGCCAGATGAGTCATCAAAACAGCTTTGCACCTTTCTGTGGGTTGCTAGAATATGGCATTCTCTTCCCTGCTGGCAAAGTAGTCAGGGGAGATGAGAACCATAACCTGCTGGGGAAGGTTGTCTGATTCCCTTAATCCAGCAGTCAAGGACAAAGTTGAGCATCTTGCACATCCTTTCTGGGTTTGCCATTACAGCTTCATTAGCTCCATAATCGTATTTCAACCACAAAATATGTCTCTGTATATATACTCAAACCCATCCATCTCCCATAGCACTATTTAAACACATAGCAGCTTTATGGAAAGATATTACAGAAACAAGGGACCCCAGCTTCACCTCATAAAAGCTCTTGGGTGTGGAACTAAGGATCATCTGTCCAGTACTGGTGACATATTGAATCTTTCTGTTGGGAGTTGAATATATCTATGACAAAGTAAACTGCACGTTCCTCAGACATTGAGATGTTGACTCCAATTCTGTTTCCACTCTATCCTGACCAAGATGCTCAGAGAATGTGTTTTCATATTGGCTCTTGGGGGTGAGGAGATCTCTGGAAAGCTTGGAAATCATGCTGAAAGTTGTAAGAAAGACTTGACCTCCAGATGAGACAGGTTTTTGCTGTCCTTTCTGTCTGTACTGATTTATTTTGCTTCCTTGTAAGCGTTATTCCCTGGCAAAAGGATAATGGAACTTAAAACTATCTTTTTACTATTGAGTCATCCCAGTAGGTTGGACTATCATATATGCCAGCCTCATTTCACACACGCACATGCATGCACATACACATGTATCACGATGGTGTCATATGCCCCTTTTCACAACGAACTGTAACCTGTCTCTCCCTCCCTGGAGTTCCTTTCCTTATGGACTTGTAGCTCCTGGTACCTCACCCACAGCTCTGTTGTGCTGTGTAAGTGGAATAGGAAAGAGTTTACCTTGGGTGAAACCTAAATCCTGTGTGCAGTTTACTGTGATAGCAAGAGCAAGACACCTCTTCAGTTCAAAGAAGTCCCACTTTCCTACGTATACAGCAGAACTCCTGCTGTGTGGAACACTTACTGTAAAGCTTTGAGGGACTGTTACCAAATTATCTATTAAGTGTTGATTTTTTCCAGTTTCCTTTGGATGTTTTTCAGTGTGTGTGGTCTGTCTTTGCTTCAATCAGCTGTTCTGCATTTGCACAATGGCCTAGAAAGAGCTGTCCAGTAAGGAGCCCTTATCATTGTCTGGCTTGAAATGACAGAAACGCAACAGGGGCCATTCAGAGCCTTTCCATTACCTCTGTAAACATCTGCATGACTGCTGTCAGCATTCATTTACAAAATTATGTTTACCAAAATGCTGAAATTTCACTTCAATTCCAATTGCAGTTCCCTTGACTTTGCATTTTGTCATATTAGCGCAAAGATGTTTGCATGATGGTTTACACTGAGGAATCATTGAGTCCCGTAGTATCAGCAATTGTGACTCAGGGGGCAAATATTTTTGCACAGGTATCCCTGG
The DNA here is from genome assembly GCF_036417845.1 of Apteryx mantelli. Lineage (NCBI taxonomy): Eukaryota > Metazoa > Chordata > Aves > Apterygiformes > Apterygidae > Apteryx > Apteryx mantelli. The sequence goes on along the minus strand of NC_089978.1, from coordinate 130,092,320 downwards.
CATTTGTTGAACCTCAAGCCTTGCTTACGTATATCTCAGTCTTTCAGCCATGCAACAGAGGCTGAACAATTTCAGCTGGTATGAGCAATGCGTCCTCAACACCATCATAGTTATCATGTGAACAAGCCATCAGCTTTTTGTGAAGCACTCATCAAACAGTTACCAACAATGGACAGAATTGTTTCAGAAGCTCCCGAGCAACAGTAGGGGGGATCTGCATGAGATACATTGCTTGTGGCTGGATGTTTGATCAGTTTGGCCTCTTGGTGTCTGAGTTTTCTTGTTGATTGAATAATGGCAGGAAGATGGGGCAATCTGTAATTACAGCCTATTCAGGTAGTGAATATTCTTCCTAGTGGAATATTTTTTGTGTGCATGTTTGTCAGGGATATGCAGAGAGTTTGTTTGAAGTCAAAGTGAGAAGCTTTTCATGGAATTTATATTGGTGCATATAGTCTGTAGTGTACATCAGGTTAGAGGGGAGGAATGAAAAAGACCTGGAATTTATCCAACACTTCCAGAGGGCCCAATCTGTTTCAGCCCCCATATCTGCTTTCCTGCTAGCTAAAAATTCCCTTTCTCCTCACTTGATGCTTAACAGACCCTCTTGTAAGGTGTTCTTCTGCCTCTCGGTACTGGAGGATTGCCCCACCTAGTGACAGGACAGAGACAGAGCATGTACGCACTGTTTTTGGCATTACATTCTCTTAGGTGCTTGCTTAGTGTGTCCCAAACACACATTACATATTAAAATAATCTCTGGGGCTGGGAGTATGAGGGAACCTTCACCCTAGTCCTACTAGCAGGTGACTTCTGCCTTTCCCTCTGGCACAGAATATAGTCTTTTTCCTTTCATCACTTGGGAGTTTTATTTAAAAAATACTGTTGACAGCAGAGACCTAAAATATATCATATTCTGTGCCACAGAATATATTTAGGTTTGGGCCTCTTACTGCTGGCTGTACACTCACTTTTGGGTGTTGGGAAGTGTTCTGTGGAGAGTGGAGATGTCCTGTAGAACATCTAGTGTTTGTGATGTGAGGGGACTGGATTTAAGGACCCCGCTAGGCTCTTTCTGTCATGTAAGTCACTGTAGATAGATGTGGACAGGAGATGCTATAAGAATATGGGCTTCCTGCGGCATTGGTTCTTGCATTCGACTCTGCAGAAAGTGGAGGTTTTTTGAATAGGGACCTCAGTCTGAGCACTGCTTTCACTTTGTATTGTGTTCCTAATAATATCACACAGGAGACATGAAATGGCTTTGATCACAGGGAGTAAACGCCACCAAATATTCTTCTTCCTGCAGTCTTTTCCTTGCTACATTAAAAATTCATAGGCAATAGCAACTTCTTCTCTTCAGGACTTAGCTACATCAGCAGATGGGGAGAGTGGGCAGGAATACCAGCGAATGTTGATGGACAGAAGAGGGATGTCTCGAAAGAGCTGGAAGCGGTAGGAATTTGCACTTCATTTACTTACGCTAGGTCTGTCTGAGGCCAGTCAGACTCACTGTTCCTCACTTTGATGAGAAATGAACTTATAGGAAAATTGTTGTAATTCAGTTAAATGGATGTGAATTTGAAGGTATGCCTTAATTTCCATATTTGCTTTGTCCTCTCTTTATTGTGCTCATTCTCCAGCCAAAAAGAATTTACTGACAATTAAGGTGCGAGGCAGACTCAGGAGGTGACATCACAGCCCCACTGAAATCAGTGGCAAAGCTCCACTTGATTATACCAGGGCCTCTGCCCGTCAACGTTTCTGACATCTCAGATGCATTTAAAGCCTTGAATGGGGAAATGCTTTGAACTTTAGGCTCCTTCTCCCTCAGGTCTTTGTCAGATTGGTAGGTTGCAAGGACTTGCGCAAGTAACTCTCTGCTTTTGGCAGCAGTGTTTTTACCATGCCAAGTCTATGGAAGGCTTTCCTGCCAGCTCCTTCAAACCATGCACTAACCACCTGTGACTGTAGGTGAAAGTGGTTGTCCTACTAGGAGCTCAGAGGTAAGTGCTGGAGTGACTCAAGCCCTCCCTGGATTCTCACTTCAGTCTGGCAAGTACAGGGGACTTCCTTGCTAGGCCTTGCAGACAGAAGAGGGTGAAAAAACGTTATGGACAATGACTTTGACTTAAAACTAATCAGATACATATCCCCTGGGGACTCCTGAAGTAGCCGCACCCACAAATACTATTTGAACCGGACGTCTTGGGGTTTGCTTACCAGTCTATTCCTATTATTATTCCTATAATTAGTGAAGTGAGGAAACACTCTACTCAGGGTTCCATCTCATCATTAGAAGTTTTCTTTGGGCTTTTTTTCATTACCCTGCTTCAGTCTGATCCAACTGTAGCAATTTTTTCACATCACCTGCCTTTGTTCAGCTAGCTGCCAGGGTGCTCTGTCCAGCCTGCTCTTTGTCCTTCACTCATCTCTGCCTGCAGCAATAAGCTAGCAGGCCCTTTATATAATTCAAAAAACACTGGTATGTTATATAAATTAGGAAGCTAATGAAGTGTCACGGAAGACCAGAACGATCCACAAATCCCTTGGGGTTTCACAGGAAGCAATACTGCAGTTCCTGTTTGGGTTACTGGCTCTTTGTTTCATAAACCCCAGCAAGCTGCTGGAACTAAAAAGTTTCCTGAGCTGAGCAAATTGTCATCAGAGGGTGTGAGCTCCTGGTGTTTCAAGGCCTGGGCCTGGGTCTGACAGGTCAAGTTCCCACAGCTACTTATGAGCCTGCACCCACCCCACCCCCACCCCAGAGAAGACATGCCTACTCTCACTCTTGCCTGGAAGCTTACATAAATGCCCTCCAAGCCTCTGCTTCAGGTAGCTCTTTCAGGACATGTGGGTCACTCATCCAGCCCATCTTTAGCAGCATTGTAAGCTAGGATTCAGAGAAGAATTTCTATTCTCTTGACAGATATTGCTTTGTCTCAGCTGATTTCAGGTATGTCCACACCTGGATTTGTTTTTTTCTAACCCAGTTGATTGAAATAGGAGTTTGGATTATATTAAATCAGGATGATTCTGAGTCCAGGTTCTCCTGCTGCTGCAAGTAAAAAGCCCACAGGCTGTACAGCTGCAGTGCTGCTACATCTGAGCACAGAACTGTGCTGGAGGCACTTAAGTCCTCTGCAACAGAACCAGCTGCTGGAATCACCACCAGCAAAATCCTCGCTCATCTTGAGGAGCCACCCTGTGCATGCACATCTTGGTGGGAAGGTCCTCTATCCTTTCCTCCCATCATTCCTGCCCCCAACCCTTCCCCATGCTTAGACTTAGACCCAGAAGTTCCCATTCCTGGCCCTGCCTTGTGCTAACTGGCCACATCCCTAGGAGACAGTGCTACTAATCTGCCAGATCTTGTTAGAGGCTGTTGAAAACACCCTGCTCCCCTCCCTGACACCAGGTGTTGGGAGTTCGTGGCAAAGTATTGGGCTAGAAATGAAAGTGGTACAAAGTGAGACTCAGACAGGTACAAAATTATATTTCAGGAGGAGGGTTTCTATCAGCAGAAGACCCTTTAAGCAGACAAAAGCATGATTAGATTCAGTGGCTGGATGTTAAAAGAATTAAAAGTTTGTGCTCAAATAAGGTGAAAAATTCTTAACCTGTGCGGTAATTAACCATTGAAACCACTGACGTAGCATAGATCTCTGCAATTGGGGAGTGCTTAAACCGAAGCTGACAGCCTTTCTTTGAAAAGGTGCTCTGGCTCAGGCACTGGTGGTGGCTTCTTGCCAGAATCAATGGGTGAGTTTCTGTGGATTGGGGTTTTCAGGCAACTGGAAAGGATGATCAGAGAAGTCCCTTCTGGCTTTAAAGCATACGAATAAGACTGTGCATGACAAACAGGACATGGGTGCAACCTGAAAAAGGGAGAGGAACTTGAAAACATCAGGATAAGGAGATAGGAGAAAGGAGCAGAAAAGAAGTGTGGGAAAGGGGAAAAATGCAAAAGCAATAGAACATATATGTCAAATGAATAAGCAGGCACTAACCCTAAACTTGGTGATGCAGAGATGTCCGTGACCTGCAGCCTGTTAGAATGGTACCTTTTGAGTCTGTGTCCTGGCTTGTCATCTTGAAAATCTGGACATTTTAAGAATGTTTTCCTTGTTTTCAGACCTGAATACGGTGAAATGATTGGAAGTGTTTTTTCAGGAGCTTGAATTCAGACAGGTCATGGTTTCAGAGGGACCCTTCTCCAAATTTCTGCATACAAATTCATCTCTGAGCCCATTGTGTCTTAGGCTTTCTGACGGTGCCTGCTCTCCTGATAGCATCACAAATCTTGAGAATCTTTCTTGTCTCACTGAAGGCCTCAGTTTAAGTTTCATAAAAGCTGTTTGGGAGCTTCTGTAATGGACAAGAAAACGCGCAGCACAACAGCCTGCTGCACTCTATTCTTCACAATAAAATTAATTCTCTAGTGATGATGAATGTGTAGCATGTATCATTTCAGCAAGACTTCGGAGCTCTGTTCTGAATCATCACTGTCAGAATGATTATTCCCATCCATTAGTATTGTGTTGAGAACTCCACACCAGAGCAGGTCATCGAATATACAGCAAGGCTCAGCAAAACAGATTTTACCACCTCTTAGTTGTATAGGATTCCTGTCTCCTGTGATCACAACACCCTTTGCAACTGCCAGACAGTCATTTTGGGGCCTGTTAATGAGTGTGTTAGAAATATATCACAAACTTGCCTGGCATGTTCTGTACATTGTGTCTTGTAGGGAGTTTTATTATTGTAGTGTCAGATCACCTTGCAGTCTTCCATGTATTATCCTGTGAACACTGTTGGAAGTTAGGGGCATGTTAGGATCTCTGCTATGAAGCTGGAAACTCTGACACACCCAGAGACACTGAGGACAATTTTAAACAGTTAAACTAGGCATCTGCTCTGAAGTGCCCTCAAGAGGAGATTATCTCTCTGATGACAGAGGGAGCCTATGGAGATTAGCTTTCTATGCCTTTGTGAATGCATCATTAAATGATTTACCCAAAGTAACTGAGGAAACTGGGGCTGGAGGTTTCCCAAGCCCTCCTAGAACATTCCAATCACAGCGTCATCTTTCTGTTTGTATGTTGGGAGGGACTTTTAAATACTCTAGCCTCCTCCTGCATAGTTCATCCTAGTTACTTATGCTGAGGGCTGTAAATATTCACCAACATTGGGAAAAGCATTTTTGGAGAACAACAGTCCTAAGCATACAGAGGTGCTGCCTTTCCAGACGTTCTTATGGAAGGATCTTATGGAAGCTTTTAAAGATCTTTAGGGCTGAACCCTTGCTCTACTTGTCTCATCAAGTGTGTTACTTAACCTCGGTGGAGCAATGATTTCACTGCTAAATATATAAAAGAAAAGAGATCTTAAAGCTGTTCATAGGGGGAAATGCAGACTGCTTGTCCAGATTTGCATGTCTGGCTCCCATAGCCACATTTGAAAATATGGGTCCACATACCTTCTCCCCATAAGAAATGCCAGAAAACTGGAATCAATTCTTTCCTTGTTTCTTATGCTGTGAGCTGGCCCTTCCTGGGGGAACAGGTCATGGAGCTTCCCACTGGGGCTACTGCCTCATCCCGCGGTAGCAGGGAGCTTGGCTCACAGCCATTCAGCAGCAGTGGCTGAGCAGCATGGCCTGCCGTTGTTTGGAAGTGATTTGACACCCTCTGACAAACAGCAGCTGTGAAGCCCAGTTCTGAGGTGTCCATAAGAAAGTTGCTAATGACGTGATTTTTCAGGGAAAAGGCACTGCCACACTCTCAATACTAGTGATTGCTTTCACGCTTGTTGCATTTGTAAGGCTGGAAAGGCAACTTTTGTTATAACTAAACTCTGTTTCTCATTCCTCTGAAGTAGAAAAGACCTGTTGCACAGAAGCAGGTGAACTTTGAGACTCAGGCCCTCGTGTTTAGCTGGTGGAAATCGGCATAGCTCTTTTGACTATGGTGGTGATATGTCAACTTACGGCAATTGCAAACCTGGCCTTTGGCTTCTAAATTGTCCTCACTGAGGAGTATGGAGGTGATCAATTGTGAAGCCAGTCAATTGCATAGTAACAAGGTTAGAAATTGTTGAAAACCAGCTATTGTTCTTCTACAGTAGAAAGTTCTGTTACAGCTCAGTGGCCACACTTAGAAAGAGGTATTGCACATGCATGTTATCATCCACAGTTATGACCTGTCTGTGAATGCTCTCGATGCACTGAAATCTTCTATCTAATTGAAGGTCTTTATTTCAGAGTAAGCTACATTTTGCTGCAGTGCGTGTCCTGATGTGTGTCTCAGGCCTAAGCTGGCTCTGATTTTAAGAATCAAAAACCAGGCTAAATATAGAGTTGCAAGATAATCATAAAAAGGTGTTTTGTTTTTTTTTTAATAATATCACATGCTGGCATTGTTACTTCTTGCATTACCACTATCATACACATATATTTTCTTGGACTGCAGAATGTTTTTCTGTAACCTGTCTTCCATAAGTACCTTGGGGGTCTGAATAAGTGGCATGGATGTTCCAGTCAGCACAGGATCAAGTTTGGTAGACATCCTGCCCTCGGCTGACTTGTTCTTCTTTTCGGTTGTCACAGGGAAATGTTCACTCTTTCCAGCAAACTGTTGGGCCTGCTAAAGATGGAGGCCACTTTACTAGGCAGGCCTAGCTAAAGGAATAGATATGGTATAGGGGAACTCTCTATGTCTGAGAAGACAGAGATTTACCATTCAAACCTCATCTCCTCCTTGATTTGCCTGCAGAGGCCTTTGCTGCATTCAACAGAGAGCTTGCGTTATATCTGGAGGTGGCCCCTCATGGCAGCAGCTGCCTCAGCCTCAAAAGAAGCTGAGAGCTTTTTTTCACCTCTCTTCTAGCCCCTGCTCCTTTTCTTCTACTCCTATGGCTCCCTGCATCCCAGGAAGCAAAGCAGAGTGAAAAGTGTCTGCTTAATAAAAAAGAATGGGATAGTGCTCTTTCACAGCAGGGTAGCAATCAGTGGCTGCATGTGTTTAGTTGGGATCTGCAGGTACTGGAAAGAAGAGAGAAGAGAGGTCACCATTCCCCTGCCACAGTCCCTTAATCTTCCTCCCAATATAGGGAAAGCCCTTGGACTCTTTCCTGTTCCTCTCCATAGCTCCTCTGCCAATGCAACAAAATTGCACTTTGTCTGCATGGCTGAGATGCTTTGGGCAGATTCCATTGCTTGAGTGCAGCAGTGTATCTTGGCTAAACATGTTATATAGCTCACAAAACATCATATGTTTTCAGTCATCACTGCAGTACCCTTAATAATGTCCCTTGATGCTTGGACTCTCCTGGTAGAGCAGTCATACCGTCACCTTACTTAAAACAATCACTTGGGCCATGAAAGGGTCTGGAGATTTGCGTGAGCTCTTCTCTTTCATATTTATCAGACATATCTTTTCCCTGATTCCAGTGAGATGTGGGAACAGGTCACCAGTTTTGGTGGGACCATGTTGGTAGTGATTGAAAGTCAAGTGACACAGGTTGCCATTCTGTGGCTGATGGTGAAGTGAGCAGTGAGCCACATTTCAGCTCCTAGAGGGCAACCATCCAAATTATACCATTTACTGTTGCATCTGACATAGCTTTTCTTTTTCGTGGTTTGCACCTTGCCTGTAGACATCTCAAATGCAAAAAAGCCTATGCCTATTTGTGGCCAGAGCCTGTACTTTTAGTTCCTGTTGACTCTTCATCAGAAGCAGATTGCACTTCAGGCTTCCATGATGTCAGTCCCAAAGTAGCTCAAGAACTGAGCTGCTGCACAGGTAGTCCTGGCTCAGGTAACAGTCTGACCATTACCCTGACTTAGGTAACAGTCCCACTGCATCACAGCACTGCACACTTCAGTGAAGGCTACGTACCTGGGACCAGCATCGAGGGTGTCTGCTTTGGCCAGCTCAGACACCTGCGATGGTGTCTGAGGCTGCGATGCCTTTGACACATTTCCTTCAAAGCCGGGGAGAGCAAGGCTGGCTAAGATGTGTCTGCATGTGCTGCTATTTTCCTTCCAGCTTGCACACAGAGCCATCCCACATCTGCAGCAGGGAAGCACAGATATCTTCCAAAATGGGTCATCCAAGTGTTTTTGTAATGTCTTGGGTGATGCTGTACAGCCTGCCCTCATCAAAGAGTGTTGCTCTATGCTCTGTTCCCTTTGGGCAAGATGTGTTTTAGCATTGGGGGGTGGAGAGGGAGTAACGTGGTACCTGAGGAACTGGACTTGTACTACTCCATGCATTCCTGTACTGCATATTGACAAAATTTGGTCAGTCAGGCTGGCCCTGCCAGTCCTGCACGTACCAGGAGTATTGGTAAATTGCATTAGAAGATGTCATTATGGGTATGCAGTGCCCTTGTTCTGCTTGTTTACCTGAATTTTCCCTCAAGATTTTGGAATGTAAAAAAGTTAAAATGCAAACCTGCTGTTTCTTTATCTGCTTCCAGCAGGGGGAGATGGGTCTAGAGAGTTATTTCTTCTGGGAACACAAAAAAATATATTTATTTTACTGATGAGGCTCTCTCCTGATGAGTAGGATTTGTGTGATTCCTGCTTGTTTGTCCATTTCCACCCAGATAACTGCTTCTTTTTATTTCCATATGCTTCTAAAAACAAATAAGATCTATCAATTTTAGGGGCTTTTTTTTTTCCCTCAAGGACCATGAGACCCTCAAGGGAATTTCTTCCTCATCTCTGTTTGTTATAATTATTATTATTATTAAATAGTTATGCTACAGTAGTTCTAATGAGGACTGTATAAATGTCTAAGATGATGAGGACTGCCCTCATACTTCCATCTCGGTAGAGAGTGGCCTCAGAGTTTTCTGCGAAGACCCCCACTTTGCTGGGAGGCACGCCAAGTGCGGTCCCACCTCGGCTCAGGATGTTAGCAGAGTCCGGGGGAAGGTTTCTTCTCTCTCCCTGAAATCCCCCCTGTCATTCTCCATATAAAACATATTGGTGCCACTTTCCATGAACTATATTTAACTAAGCATTAAATTTAGATTTAACTGGATAGTTATTGCCTCCTAAGTAAATACTTTGAGATAAGGAAATATTTAGTGAGCTCTAGCAGTTGGGTGGCAGATGCTTCTCGCATTACATAATAGTTAATCTTCGACAAATATGTTTTCCTTACTCCACTGGCATTTAATTAACATAGAATAGCTCTTATTAAATGTAGATGAAACATATGTGAGAGACCCTTGTAAAAGGGATCCATGCAGCGCTCTGACTTGCGAGAAGGTCCGTTTCTATCATTGGTAATTTCACATGTACCAGGTCTTGTAGCAGTACTCGTACTGTGGCACAAGAGCCTGAACTCGAGCATGAGTGTTGTCTTGGCAGTGCCCATCGCGCTGCCACCTGGGATGCCAGGAGTGTGATCAGAGACATTCTGAGGATGGCTCTCTCTGTGCCTTGTACTGTCCATCTCTTTCAGTCAGTAGCCCAACTCACTGTCTGCTAGGCTATCAGCAGCACAGGCTTCTTCAAAGCAATACCCATGTTGGGCCAAATCTCTCTTTGCAGTAGCATGGGTGCATCCAGCATATGGATTAACCCCCAGCTCCTTCTTGTTACTGCCCCCTCACTGGTCCCATCCACTTCAAGTATCCTATAGGGGAAATATCTGAATCTCCTTGTCCCCTTGGCTTGAGTACAAAGCAGTCATCTCATTTTGCTACTGCTGCGTATGACACGGGAGTAGTGGTGTCATGACCTTAGCCCTTAACTCAAAGCCCTTTAACACACGCAGGGATTGTTTAAGTGCTCCTAGACAGCGCTGCCTTTGCATCCCAAGGCTGTGGGGGCTCATTTCTGGGGGTTCAGAAAGCAACTGGATGCATTCCTGGAAGAAGAAAATCAATCGAGGGCCATTAACTACAGAGACACTGCCACAGGCTTGGGACATGCCGTAGCCACAAATCACTGGAAATTAGAGAAGTGCTGTGGGGCAGTATCACTGCATGCTTGCCTGGTGCTTACACTCGTCCCTCGGCATCATCCTTAGACTGCGCTCAGAGACAGGACACGGGGTTAGACGGACCTTTGGTCTTATCCAGTGTGGCCATTTGCGTATAAAACCTGGTTAGTCCCTTCCTGCACGTGCATGCAGTGGTGCTGTGACTGCGCAGGGCAGCAAGAGTTGCCCTCAGCTTTTCTTATACCCGCTGCTCTGGAGCCCCTTCAAACCACATCCTCCCTCCTCACTGCCCCCTCCGCCCTCGTCCCCTCTCCCGGCCCCGTCGTGCTGTGGCCACAGAAGGGTTACGGCGGCGAAACGTCCCTGCGAGCCGCTCTCTTCATCCCCCTGCGGGCAGGGGAGAGCGGGGAGGGGGGAACGGCAGGCAGGCATCGGCAGCCAAACATACGGCTTATTCCCCTCCATTAATTTAATCTCCCTCCGCCGGTGCCGGCGGTGGCAGTGGCAGTGGCGGTGGCGGGCGAGCTGCGGGAGCGGTGCCGGGTGGGCAGCGCTGCGGCGGGGCGCGGGGCTCAGCTGCGGGCGCTGGCAGCCGGGGAGCACAGGCTGAGTATTCACACTGCGGGAAGCTCAATACCAGCTTTGTCTCCCCTCCGTCCCTCCGAGGCTGGGAAAGGAGCGGGGGGCAGGGAGGGACCGGGCGGAGAGGGGTGGGAGGGAGGAGCAGCGCGGGGGGAGGGGGGGCGTACAACTGTTTATCTGCGGAGAGAAAGTCCGAGAGGGGTAAAAAAGCAAGGTTTGAGGCTGCAAAGGCCGTTCGTTGCCAAGAATGTTCCTCTTTAAATCCACCGGCTTGTGGTTTCGGGCCGCGCAGCCAAGTTGTTTGCACTTCTGGCCGCAGCTTCGCGGCCCCTCTTTTCTCAGTGCGTCTCCCCCCGTCCTCCCTACCCAGCTCCCCGAGCCTCCCTCTCTTTCTGCCTTCTGCTCTCTGCTTCGCCGTCCGCTTCTTCCAGCTCCCTGGTCTCACTCCCTCTCTTTCTTTATTTCCCCCCATCCTGCTTTTCCAGCCTCCCCTCCTCTCCCATCCCCTGCCCTCCCTGCCTTTCTACCCCCCCTTTCCCCAGCCCTCACCGTCCCTTCTCCCCGCCGCGGTGCCTCGCTCCCCTGCCCGCGGCCCTCCCTGCCTTTTCCCTCCCCAGCGCCCTCCGCCCGCCCCCGCGGGGTCCCCCCAGCCCCCCCAGGCCCGGCCAGGCCGCGGATGAAGCCGTTGTCGTGACAACCCGGGCAGCAGCGGCTGCGATGGGGCCGGCCGCTGCCCGTGGGGACATGCGGGGCCGCGGAGCCGCGGGGTGGGCTGCGCGGAGGGGGGCGCCGCGGCCGCGGCCTCCCCCCGGCTCCCGCCGTAGCGCTGAGCCGCCGCTTCGCGAGTGAGGATCCCTCCCTCCCTCCCTTCCTCCCTCCCTCCCTCCCTCCCTCGCTCCGCCTGGGAAAGTGGGTTAGGAAGGGAGCGCGGTGCTCAGAGACTGCACAGCCACGCACTGGAGCAGGACCGCCCGCACGCGCGGCGCAGGAACACAGGACTCTTGTTTTTCCTCTTCCTTTTTTTCACCTCTCTCCACCACTCCGAACGGATTGATTTAAAAGAAAAAAAAAATATTATTATTTTGCTACCTGACTTTTTCTTCTTGCTTCATTTTGATCTACCTTTCATACACACACACGTTTCTCTCTGTTTTTTTTTTCTTTCTTTCTTTTTTGACTGAAGGTTGCGCTAAGACTTTTTGGAAAGCCTTAAAAAAAAGGAAAGAGGTTGGGGGGAAAGAAGACAACAAGAGGCTGAAAAGAGCAAGAGAAAGTGGCAGTTAAGAAGGACTGTGAAATCGCCTCCCCTATCTGGGGCTGTCGATCAGAGACAGAGTTTTACATTATTATTATTGTTTTTCTTTCTATATCTATCCATCTGTATATACGCTTCCAGAGAGAGACAAATACTGACAGAGAAACTCAACGAGACCAGCCATGGTAGCAAGGGCTCAGCCTGATCGGAAGCAATTACCACTGGTCCTACTGAGATTGCTTTGCCTTCTCCCTACAGGGCTGCCAGTCCGCAGCGTGGATTTTACTCGAGGCACCGATAACATCACCGTGAGGCAGGGGGATACAGCCATCCTCAGGTAGGGCATTTTGCCAACTTTTCCTTGTCTATATCTCTATATCTGTACACATATACATGTGATATTATATATATGTGCGTGTGTATATGTTTATGTGAGAGTGTGTGGGGGGGGTTAATCTCTTGAACTGCAGTAGCAGCGGCTGCTACAACACAGCTCTGCACGCGTGTTTGTGCTTGAATATCAAAAATTGCAAAGCTTTTGAAAGCCTTTTGCTACCACTTCTCTGTGTAGTGCTCTGGATCAAAAGAATTTCAGTGGGGAAAGAAGAGCTGTTCACGTTAGCCAGCACTTGTGAATGTACGTTTTCCACCAGTTCTGCAGTATCAATAGAGAAATGGAAAAGGGATCCAGCTGTGCTTGCCAGATGTTCCATTGATCTTTCCCTACTTCTTTTCATACCTATGCAAAAACTTTATCCCTGGTGCTGCCAGAACTCTTGGGCAAGTTCTTTGGGGAAACTCTGGCTTTTAATTTTATTTATTTATTTTTGTGCTCGGAGGGGAGGGGAAATGGATACAGTAGTTGAAAGGCTGGTGAAAAAATGGGCTAAGAGCTCCAATGTCCATGAAGCTTATACATCATTCACAGTATTGGTTTCTTTGCGGGGCCAAGTAAATGGGTGTATGCAGTGCCTGCATATCTGAACGTTTGTGCTGAGGGTGGCTTTGCACACGAAGCCTCACTCGCTAGTAATGTTGAGTGTTACTTTTCTGTATTCGCTGTGCACGTTTTGAAAAGGTGGTCCCTAGACTACTTGGGCTTTCAGCTAGGAGTGTCCCAAATAACTGTAATCCAGTCACCTTTTTACTGTGGGCTTCTTTCTTGAATTTTGCCTTGCTCAACTTACCTTCAGTAACTTTCCTACTGAAGGAAAATTCTGTGTGTGTGCACACAGTATATTATGGCCATAAAACTACTGGACATAATTTAAAATAAGTCTGTAATCTGTATGAGGAGCTGATAGTGCACAAACCCTGAAGCATCAAGGGAGCAATTCCCTAGCAAAGCTAACGGCAGTGGCAAAGTTTTCTTTCTCTTCCTCTGAAATAAATCCTGCTAGATGTCACCAAATGGCCTGCTACATGATCCCCTGTGTCCTGCATCCCTCCCATTTAATGACAGAGGGGTATGTGAGCTAGCAAGATGGGATCAGGGAAGAAGGATGCTAGAAGAGGGGGGTGTGTGTGTGTGTGTGTGTGTGCTGTGTTGTTTTGATCCTGGAATATCCATTCAGCAGCTTCCATTCCCCAGCTCTCCAGACTTGTTAACTTGCATGTAAGATTTATCCACTTGGAGTAATAGGATTTACAGAGTAATTCATCTGCCTTGCATATGCTATAAAAGGGTTTTAGATGCAACACGGAAAACACCTAACAACGGGTGTTGCCTCTGACTCCAGGCTCCTCTCCCCTCCCTTTCACTCAGTAGCAATTCGTATATCCCATTAACCCTTTTTTAGCAGGATTCCCAGCTGACTTTATCCCTGTCTTTAAAGGCAGATCCCTTCTATCAGCCCTTTACTTTGGAGAGGCAGCTCAGGCAGATGTTTGTCGGCATGTTTGTTACATACGGCAGTAGACAAGTCATTAAACTCGCTTGCCCAGCCAGGGGTCACTGGATTTCTATTTCCCACTTAACCTTGGATCCTTTGAGTTTATCTAGACACTGTGTGCTAAAGCTGTATTTGCAGCAGAGAGGGCCGAGTGGATGGTGGAGATGGTGTCTGCATGTGCGGCGTGTAAAGCATTTGGAAGCAAGCTGAATGGGGCTACATGTGGGAGTGTTTTTGGTGTCTGCATGTGTGTGTGGAGAGAGTGCAGCTTGCCAGTGTTATGTCAGGCCCTGTAATAAAACATCTTAATGAGGTGATCCAGCTGTGTCAGCCAGATGTGTGCCAAGTGACACAGTTCGCAGGAGCAACACACCTCCCCCTCCTGTTAGTGCTTGCCCCAAGCAATACAGGCTTCCTGGCAGGGCACATTTCTGTCAGAAGTGACTGTGGACAGAGCACAGGCTCTTCATCCTGCAGCCTGCCTTTCTGAGCTCTTGAAGTAGATCCAACAGGTTATATGCTTTTTCTGCCTCCTCAGAAGGGCAGTTGTCTCCCCTCCCTCTGCCTGGGACCAGTCCCAGGTTGCCTGGGACATTTCCCTACCTCCTTTGGATCCTCAGATCCCTGTGTCCAGCCCACTTTAGGTCCTGCAGGATGACATTTCATTCCCGCAGGTTCAAAGCAAAGGGGTGTTTGCTAGTTCCCCCTGCCTCTTTCTCCCCCACCCCTCCAAGACATAACTCACTTTAAGACAGCCTTGTGTTTAAAAATCTCCCAGCATCTCTTTCTCTCTCTGCTACAGATCCACTAGTGACAGCACAAGTGGAAGAGCTAGATGGGGAAAAGCTATTAGATGATCTGTACTAACCCTGCTCAGAGCAGATCTCTGCCTCCGTAGAGAGATAGGTAAGAGATTTCTTTACAGAGATCATATCACCTATCTTTGCTATGCATCCACTTCAGAGAGGGCAGGGAGAGCACACAGCAGCAGTTTACCAGCACACAGTAGCTCCATCCAGTAGCTTGAAAGGAAGTGAAAATGTAGGAGGGAGAAGGAAGGGTGTGCATTTGCAGAGAATTAAAGGCAGCACACATAGTGATAATAGAACTTCCGACACTTTGTTAATGTAAATTGTGGTGCAAATCATTCAGCAAAGCACAGAAGACAGGATATTCTAACTGATTCTTCTCCTTTGGGCCTTTATACATTTGTATGTAGTGTTACACTTGTAGGTAGAAAATGGGTGGATGGATTGATCTATGAAGTGGAGGAAAATAGTTTCCCATCATAAGCCCTATTGTCTCTAAAGGAAGCCACTCCTCTGGAGTTTCATCTGCTCTTTGGTACCTCAGAATAGAATTATACTGGGAAGTTTGGATATGACTTTTTAAAGCCATGGCATTTAAAATATCCCCCTGCTATGGACTTTTAAAAAATGTTCCTAACACTATATTGGCTCATCTCCTAAATGTCCTGGCAGCAGATTTGATTCATTTGTTGGCCTTGCTGAAGGTTGGTGACTTTTAGTGAGTACTTGGCATGAGGAGGTTAGTCAGAGAATTGCAGAGATTGAGAATAAAAATAGCTTGTGATAGACTATCCCCAGGGAAAAGGTTAATGGTCAGCTCCTCAGAGTAAGGCTGAAAGGGAGGAGGGGTCTGAAAGCCATAGCAGGTGAGAAGGTCTGAGCATAGATACTAGTGTTTTGTCCAGCTACAACCAAGAAAATAGAGCAGCATGTTTTAAAGATGACATTGTGCACCAGACACTCTGTCAGGGTTGTAAGGGTGTGACTTACTTAGGTTCCTTTTTTTTTTTTTTTTAACCCTGATTTCAGCAAGTGAAGAAGGACAGTGTGTCTTATTTTGATGATTGAGAGGGAGCTGTGCGCTAGAATTTCTGGAGAGCGTTTTGCTTACAAGATCACAGTCATGGGGTTGTCAGGTTTTGTATAGAATTTCCCTGCTTGACATAAAAAAAAAAAAACTCCAATCAACCAAAATGCAAACTCCAAACTAACCATAACAGGAAGAAAAAAAAAAACCCAAGTCCCAACCCCAAATCTTTCGTCTGTGTATCTAAATATACAATCTCACTGTGTCAACATTTTCCCTGAATGTAGAAGTGCTCGCTGAAGCGCTGAATCCCAGATCCGCTCCTGTCTTTCTCCATAGCATGGGACCATGCCACAGCCTTTTCCCAAATGGAGATAGTTGCTGCTGAGCTCTTCCACAAGGGGCCTTTGAGGATTTATTAGCTGTTTTGGTGGTGTTTCTTAAACTTTTGTTCCTTGCCTAGCACAGTAGGAAAAAGCGCTGGGCTCTGTAGGTGCTCCCCCAGTAGAAATTGGTGAAAGGATTTCCCAGACCTCCAGAATTTGGCTCTTTTCTCCAAAGTCATGGGCATCTTCTGCACAGCTCAGTGAAATTTGTCATTGCCTTTTGCACCTCTTGGAGCTCATCCAATCATGCATCAAGAGTGGCTTCATCGCACGAGATGCTGAGCCATCCAGTGCCACTGAAGTGTAGGGGAAAGTAAGCTGTACCCCCCTACCACTCCCTTTCCACATCATTTTCTCTGCAAGTATTGACTGAAGAAAGGCAGGGACCCTGTGCTTTGTTCCTAACCTTTCAGCCTGCATGGGTGGGAGGGAAGGGATACAAAACAGAAGTATGTTGGCTAAGCAGGGACGCATGCAATAATGGAGGGCAGCTCCCACAAACCAGGGAGGGAGGGAAGTGTGCCTCACTGTCGCATTTGACGCTTGCACTAGGTTGGAGGCAAAATGGCGATGCAGCCCATGCGGTGGGAGAAGATACCTGCACTGTGTGGGAGATGAAATGGCCACCTCTGCCAGGGACCATCATGGTGGGCCCACTCCTGCAAAGTGCCTTTAAAGCACTATTTCAAGGGCTTCAGTGGGACTTGCAGGTTGCCCAGGGCTTTGAGTGGTTCCAGCACAAGGACAAGTTTGGCCTTTAATCAGTTCTGAAATGGAGCTCATCATTAGCTGGAAACAAAATGGGTCACATTCCAGTCCCAGTCTGCTCAGTTATACCAGTACAAATCCACAAAAACCCAAAGGCACTGCCAGAAAAGCCGCATTTGTCTTTGGGGCAGATTGCTGGGGACTGCTAAAGAGGTACAAGTGACTCATGCAGGGCTTAAGCTGCTGAGTGCTTCTCAGAGGATGCTCAGCCCCCTGGAGAACTGGGATCAAGCCAAGTTCAGAATCTGGCTCATTGTTCTCGAGTTTTTTCCAAGCATCAACTTTTCATCAAAGATTAAATCAATCTGATTCTGATGCACTGAGGAAAACCAGCATTTAACTGAGTGTGCAATTTCCATTTTTACCAGGTCTTTTTAAATAAAATGAAGTTTTGGCTTGATAGCATGTATAGGAACTTTCATCCTAATGGGCAATTAGTTTCTTAAAGTTACATGTATCAAAGGATAGGCTAGGATCAAATTTCCAGCAGTAACGACAGCACTGTTGGTGTAATCCTGTAATATAAGCAATTCATGCAAACTCTTTTCTTGGCCTCCTAGTATTTTACTGATATCGTACATGTGGAGCTGTGTTTGAGGACAAAGGCACCTCAGGCAAAATAGCAACACAGCATCACAACAAAGTTTATGCCCTATGCAGTCAGCTTAAAAGAAAAGTAAAAGCAGTTCAGATTACACTTATAATTAGCATTTGATTTATAACAGGAAGCACTGAGCTGAGCCCTTTGCTAGAAATGAGAATAGGCATGTTCAAAGGTATAATGCTACATAATAATACGGTCCTGGCAGTAAAATTGTAACCTTGATTATTAGTAGTATTGTTGTGGCACTTAAAGGCCACCACTAAGATGAGGCACCCTTTGTATTAAGTGCTATATGAGCACAGCGTAAGAAAGATGCCCTGTTCCACACAGCCTGCAGGCTATTAGTCGGGACGGGCAGAGGCTGGGGGTGAGAAAGAGGTGCTCAGAGGTGAAGCGACTTGCCCAAGGTTGCACAGCAGGGCTTAGACGCACCCAGCCTGCTGACCCATCTGTTAGCTTGGGGTTGCCTCTTGGCTCAGTGATGCAGCAACCCAACGAATGTGACAAACAAGGTTTCCTTCGTATGTCCTGGTCTGCATTGGTATTGACTACAAGACCCAGAGAGGCTTCTTTGTTTTCTGGTATATACAGAGCATTCATTATCATGTATAGGTTACATATGTAGAGAAGGGATGTCAGGATCTGTGCAAAAGGGTCTGTGCTCTGCTGGTATTTTCCTTTTTTTTTTTTTAAAAAAAAAAAAACTAAAATATGAAAAGAAATGTATAAATGCAGTAACAGATGATGTTGCAAAAATTCCAGGTCTGGCAGCAGATGGTGCCATTATATGAAGGCATACATGCATACATAGATATGTGAGTGTGTGTGCATACATATGATAAAAGACATTGCAATATGTACATGGTCAGAGGCTGGAGATTAGCATCTCTCCTTCTCACATACACACAATATTTTTATATAGCATGCCCAGTGGTGAGAGGGGCCTTTGCAATACTGTTTTTCCTGAGAGGTGGGACTAATACATCACAAGCAAAGGCTGAATGGATATTAAAAAAGGAAAGATTCTTTTTTACGGTGATACTATGTTTAACAACACTGTATGTATAGCTTGCATTCAAAAAGGTGGAGGAGGAGAGACAGCATCAGACTCTATAGCTTTAACCTCCTCCCCTGAGTCTGCACATACATTTCAGTTTGCAGCTAAGTACTATATGTTTTCCTACTTAGTTGGCATTAAAATTTATATAGTGGTACGTGTTACCTGGAGTGTCTCTGAGTCTGTACCCCTCTTCTACTCTGCTCCCCTCCCCAGCAGGTCATGAGGAAAGACCTAGTCTTAAAATAGCTTGCAGTTCCTGGAATTCGCAGTCTCTTAACTATAAGTTTTCAAAATATATATTGCACATACCTGTCCTTTATATCCAGATACATAGGCGTCTGATTCTGATGGAACTGCAGGGCCAACTCAGTGCTGATGCAGCTGCCTGTCTTCAGCAGGCTTACCGCAAGAGTGAATTTAGCTGTTTTCATTGAAGGTGCCTAGTTTTGTTGTCCATCAAAATTCATTTTGGCTTGCATGAACTCATGCTCTTCTGGAGTAAGTGCAATAGAGGCCACAAAGGTGAAGTCAGAAATTTGCTGAGTTTTCTTTTACTCCTCTCTCTCTGAAGAAGAAACGAATGTGATTTTCAGCTGAATCTGACACCAAAGCATCTGCTTCAGGCTTCAGGCACATCTAACATGTCTGGTTTTATGGTAAGTAATGGGAACTAATAACGATGAGTTTCACCGCTGCCTAGAAAACAGCTATTTCAAAATAATCTGGACAGCCAATATCTTCTGCCCATGTGTATTTCTGTAGATATTGTCAGGAGCAACTCAGTCGGGTGGAAGAGGCCCAGTGTGACCCCCAAAGTGCCCCTATTGTGCTAGGCCCTGTGCAAAGAGCAGAGAAGTAGCCCTGCTGCAACTCTATTGATTTTGCTGAAGTTGGGCTTTTTTAGCCAGAGCTAACCTAATGGAATTGAGCCCACTCAGACTGGGCTGGAGTTCAACATATACTTCGCAGTAACACACGGAGGTCTGTGCTTGCGTGTGCCTGTGCACAAATGTGTATTTCTCTACATTTGCTCCTATTTAAAAACAAAAAATGTTTTCATGTGCTTGTACAATTATTCATATACACTTTATAAAGTTGCCAGTGTTGTGTACCTGAGAGGCAGTGCTGCCTGACAGATAGGATAACAGGCTGTTCGCTTGGAGATCTACACTGCTTTCTGACTTTCATGCTTGGACTTCTGTAACCATCTCTAATGCTCAGAGTGCCCTTTCTCTTCACTGTGCCTAAAAAAGCAACTAGCAAAGAGAATTTTGGCATCTTCCTCTGCTGCTACTTGGTGGTTAACACCATGGTAGATCTGGCTAATACTGTGCCTTTCAAGTAGCACCCTGCACCACTTTCACCACTGAAATTTGCATTTCTGTGGCAGAGGGAGGTAGCAAAAACTTGAGAGGAGCAGGGAGGCTCCTCGTCAACACACACCCTTCACCCTCCCACCTCATATGAGAGACAAGATGTGAACAAGTGGTTTCTTTTCACAGACATGCTCCTTAGATGTGTTCCTAGAGGAGCAGCAGATTTGCAAGGGGGAAGAAAGGCTAAGAGGGCTCAGGCTGCCAAAGCAGTCCCATGCTGTGCAGTGGTGTGAAACGACTGTGGTCACACTGCTGTTCCCCTGCCATTCACGGTGCCACTGCATCCACCCCACTCTGGAGTCCCCCAGCACCGGGGTGACTGCATTGGAGACCCACTGCTGTCCGTGCCCCAACAAGGTTTGGCGGCTCTCAGTGCATCAGTGATGGTAGTGTCTCAGCAGTGGTTACACTGGTGCTTTCTGGTTTGGGAATCCAGCAATGCTGTAACCAGGAATGACCCTGGAGCTGCACAGCAGCTGCCTTTGGCTCTCTGCTTTCCCAATCCCTCTGTCCCAGACCGGGCGTCCATCCTTGCGCGAGGGAGACTGTGACTCTGAGCTCTGCATCCGTTCACTTTTCTTGCCTCGCAGTGCAAACAAAACCCATATTGAAATCCACTGGTAGGCAGCATCCACGACTTTGAATAGTAAATATAAATCTCTCCCTCTGTCTGTCTATCTGTCTGTCTGTCTGTCTCTCTCTCTGTTATTAAGCTGACAGGCACTTAGCCAATTATCCAGTTGCAGTCTAAGCTGTATTTATGGTGGAGGAAGAGACAACTCATACAGCTCTTGTCTTCAGGGCTTCAGCTGAGTCTCCCTTGTGTGCTGTAGCATTTTCCCCTGTGTGAGCTGCTTAGGATGCTCAGGGAAAGAAACCAATGAAGGGGATGAGTAAAGGAAAGGGAGGGGGAAGCGGAGGAGAGGAAAGAGGTCTCCCCCCGCCCCAAACCAGATGTGTGCCAGAACTCTCATTGTTTGCAGTTGTTTTTGTGTTCGAATTTGGCAGAACGCGAGCGCCTTTGTTGTGTAAGATTGTGATGTATGTGGAATGCGATGGCTGTGGGCTCTCACAGTCTTTTTGGCTGTGACAGGGCTAAGAGTCAGAAACTATGCGGTGACAGACTGAATCTGTGCCTTGAAATAAGGGGGCCATACGTACTCAGGAACACAGTGTGAATCTGTAACTTGGGGCCAAGAGCCACAGCTAATCCCCAATGCATTGCACCTCAAACATACTGCCTGTGCCAGTTCAAGTGTTTACTCCAAACAGCAAGATTTAGGCAAATAGCACTGAAGTGTTCTGTGAATATTTTCATGAATGTTAAAAATGAATTCAGTTGGGCTGCAGCTGTGTTTCCTTTGTGTGCATGTGCATCTTTTTTTTTTCTCTGTTCCCCCTTGTGAATAATCTGAGTGGCTGAGCTTTGCTTGCCCTGGCGCTCATCGAGAGAACATTTCAAACGGGTTCATGGACGAGCAAACAAGGCTTTCGCTGCACCTTCTGCAGCTGGGACTCTGTGGCTGCACAGATCTGCGGGCATGTGCACCCCCATACACGTGGTTACTTTGTGTCTATTCCTGTGTTGCTCTTGATATATATATTTATACACACACACACACATTTATATATATAGTTTATCCTATATAATTCATAGGATGTTGCTTGGGGAGCAGTGAACATGGTTCTCACAACCCCTTGTCAGAGCCCTGGCATAAAAGCAGTCGAACAAGTGCAATGTGGAGCTGATCTCAGCTTGAGCCACAATAATTTATGTGCATGTGACAAGAGAAAATTACCTTTAAACTCTGCACCCCACCAATCAATCTTACAGCAGCCTGTTTTTTCTAGGAAAGGTGCTTCAGGCCAGGTCTATCAAGCTCAGAAAAAGAAAGGTTAAAATGGTCTAACATCATTATCTCTTTCTTTGCCTTTTCCGGAGAGGAGCCAAAGTGACAAAGCCTGGCTGACTCCTCACCAGCTCCTTAATAAAGCACCCAATTCCTAACCTCCAGCCCAGATTCCCAAGGAGTTGGCAGGACTTTGTCCATGGTCAGGCCATGTATTCAGGGAAGTGGAAAGGAGAGCACATGACAGAGGGGACCAAATACAAGTAAGCACACTGGAATTTAAAAGTGTTCAAGAGGGGGGAAAAAAATAATGCGACTACACAGTAGAAACCCTGCTGAGTGACTGCAGGTAGCTCAGGGACTTTACAAAACCCCCATCCTCTAAACCTGGTGAAAAGCTGGATTCGGGGAGTGATTACTCCCTGGAAATTATTGGCTCCTATCTGCAAACTATAATGTAATATAATATAATAGCTATACGCGAACTATAATATAATATGATATAATCCATCATCTCCCTCCCCGCAGCTACTGAGCAGGGAGCTAATGCCAGCTGAGGCAGTCATTTATGGGGGCCCAGTGCTGGGGGTGGGGGGATTTGAGCCACCCTCCGTGTATGAGCAGAGGGCACATATGAGACACGGTTTGGTGGTGTCTGCTCCTCCTGTTGGAGCAGATGGGTTTATTAACAGCTTTCTCAGGTCAAAGGACAGGGGAGGTGTGAAGTTCCCGGGGTCAGGGCTGTGGTGGGAGATGGGGAGGGATGGCTGCAGCCCCCTTCCCCTTTTCCCATCTGCCACCCCGTTGCCTTCTGCATGCTACTTCTGCGTGCTGATTAAGTGGAGGTGGTCTTTCTGCAGCCGCCTGCCATTTCTTGGACAGCCTCTGTCCCTGCGGCCCCAGCTCCTGGCCGGCCCCGCAGATTCATCCTGGCTGCCCTGCAGCTGTGTTGAGGATCCACAGTCCCACCATCTACCCATCTGTCTTTTTAAATAACCCATTTTGGGTGCACTGGTTGCCTTCCCCAAGTTGGCCCTTTCTTTCCCCATCCAGTTGCCCCGTGCTGCTGACCTCTGGGCTGGCCAGCAACACGACAGGAGGGCCACCTGGATGAGCGTACGCATGAGGCAGCGAGCCACTTTCCAGATCCCTTTGACATGCCATGGAAAAGTGACGCACACATCAGCACAGTTGCTGGCACATACCTGCTGTACGGATGCACAGACGTGTTTGTCTGCTTCGTGGATTATGCTGCTATTTAATTGAAATCACTCCTGGGTGTGACTGGATTGAGAAGGGAGTGCTGGCTGTGTTTTAAGACAAGCCTTACACTTGCAAGCAAGTACAGTGTGAATACCTGGCTTTAGATCATGCGGACTAAGGACTTTGTGATAAGAAGTTACAGAAGGGCAGCCCCCCTATAATGACTTCCCCCTTTAACTTTCCCAGTAATGGCTGTTTTCTGAAATGGGCTCCTGGTAGTACTGGCCTTGTGTTTATCAAAAAACAAGGCAGCAAGCATAAAGAAGTATACATAGTTTGTCGTTCTCACCTGTGTGCTACACAAAGCAGCCACTGTTCTGGACGGTAAACTGTTGAGGGCAGCATGTGTTTGGGCAGTACCCCTTATGGTGCATGTGGGTATCAGTATATGCGTATACGGTAAATATGGGCATCAGTAATGAGAAATCACACCCTGATGAGGGACACAAAAGAAGTTACCTCTTTCACTGACTAGACCCACAGGACCTGTTGTTAGAGGAGAGTCCAGGGGCTTGTTTATACCTGGCGCTTGCTGTCTCTCAAAGTGTGCACAGAGCCTTCGAGTTGTGCATGTGCTGCACCTCATTCGCCTTCCCTCCACTGCCAACCTTGACTGCCCCTTGCTGCTAGGGCAAGAGAAAGGGCAGAGTGTGTATGCCGAAGTTTGTCCACTGAGGAAGGATGGATAAGTTCATCAGAAGGAGAGAGGTGGAACATCTCTCTTGCAGCTGTCTCCCCTCTTGCAACTCACCCCCAGCTCCCTCTGCTTGGCAAGTTCCCTGATCCAGCCTGCCACTTTGCTTAATGAAGCTGTCAGTCACATCTCTTTTGCCTGCTCCATCTTCTCTCTCTCTCTCTCTTTCTCTTCCCCCCCACCTTTGCTTTCTCTGTGTCAGTCCATCTCCTTCTTGCCCCTCCCCAACACGCACACTTATTCCTGACTCCAGCTCCCTCCCCATTCTCCTTTTCTTTCTCCCTCTTTGCTCAGCTCTGATTTCCTTTAAACTTCCCTCCTTCCTGGACCTGCAGAATAAGGATGGAGACTGGGGAAAAAAGAAAAGAAAAAACAGAAAAAGATGCAGGAGCATTTTAGAGGCTGCAGTGCCCTGTGTCCTTCTGCTGTAGATCATAGTGCAGGCTCTGAGCTCCCTCGCTGGGCATGGCCACTCAATCAGCGCATTGTATTCAGGCTGGGCCTGCTGAGTATTTCCAGTGTATTTATTTTCTGTTCCTATACTGAATGCCTGGTGCCTATTTGTCCTGAGAGCTCATAGGAAGGGAGGGACAGGGGGGCTAGTAAGAAGTGGGGGCTGTCTCACCAATAAAGCTCTTTCTCTTCCCAGCAGGAATGCAGTTGGATGCCTGTTGCATCCCAGTGCTCTGCTTCTGCTTTTAATTGCAGCCCAAGCTGGAAATGGAGTGGAAGGAAAGCCCGTTCACTGGTGGGGTGGTTGCAGGCAAGAGCTGAGGCTGCAGGCTCATGAGCAAAAGCTGCCTTGCTTCTGTCAGCAGAGGGGAAATGCTGGAGTGCTTCCTTAGCATGCTTTGGTGCTGCTGTTGGAAGGAGGCAGCTGGGGGCTTTTCTGTCCTTTGTCATGTCTCCTTCTTGGGTGGGTGGTCTGATGCTCCTGCAAGATGCTGACCTGCCTGACTCAAGTTAGTGCTGGGCTGCAGGCCTGAGCTTAGCTTGTGCAAGTGGCAAAGACAAACGCATATAAAAGACAGTGTTGTTTCAGTCTTGTGGAAAGTCCTCAGTGTTCACAGTGCCTCTTTGAGCTTTAAGAGAAGCAGCAGGTCTACAGCTGGTGAGTTCTGATCACCTCATCCAGATTTGTCCGTTTGAGGAGAGGCTTGCAGGAGGGCCTTTCCAGGAACTCTGGAGACAGCCCCACGTATTAGGCATGTGACCACAAGGATGTGGGGTTTTTAGAGATAAACTACAGCCAGCTGCTGGGGTAGGGGGTTTCCTCAGTGCTAGTCACCCTTTATTATCCTCCTTGTGGTAACTTCTTTTTGTGAAACTGGGACTCTGAAGTCTTTGTGGCAATGCACGCATCCTGACTACTTTTACACCTCAGGGAAACCTGAGTTTGGCATCCGTAATCAGGAGCAGAAGGTGCTGCAGGCAATCTGTCTTCCTAACACTGCATTAAACCCATTTTAGTTCTTCTGGCTAAATACCAAATTATCTGTCCACCCACTCAGCCTCCCCACTGCATCAACTGTGCTTAGTGATGGGCCATCTGTAGGACTTTCACCTGGACAAGGGGGCCCCACAGGGGTTCTTGCATAACATGCTGCGTGCGTATTCATTGGCCTTTAGAGCGGCATTTCTTTCCTTCCTCTTCTCCCGGCTGTTCTCCAGTACTGGCAATGAGTCAGAGGCATGCAGGTCTATCCATTTGAAAAGTATGCCCAAGGTGGAGTAACATGTGCAGCTTCCTTTTTACCTATGTTGGGAAGTGGTGCTTAAATGCAGGCCAGGTGGGTCAAGGACCTTGGGTATGATCAGAGCAGTTAGCCTTTTAAGTAGCATTTTTTTTCTGTGTTGATCTCAAAGTGGGAGCAACATACAGCTCCCAGGGGAGAGAGAGGGAAGGACATGCAGCAGGTTTCACAGCATCATTCAGAGTCTCATTGGATGTCATGTTGAGTCCTTCTCTAGCGTGTCTCCCCCTCCACCGGCATTGCGTCCCTGCTCCAGGCATAGTGCTGGCTGCTTGCTGATCTGTGTACGTTATGAAGTAGAGCCCTGGGTCTATTTGGGGGGCTTTATGTTTCTAGAGAGATAAGGACCAGTTGGATGCAGTCCAGAAGAGAGCAATGGGAATGATCAGAAGTCTAGACAGTGTAGTCTGTGAAGGGAGATGGGTGGAAATGGGATTGCTAGGCCTAAAGAAGAGAGGACTAAGAGTGAGATATGCTAACAGCCTGTAGGTACATAAAAGGCAAAGGAAAAGAGTAATATCTTCTGCATGCCCGTAGTGGAGAAGACAAGGAGGAATAGTTTAGACTGCAGCAAGAGAGACTCGGGTTAAATGTTAGTAAGAACCCTGAAACAGTAAAGATAGTAAAATTTTGAATTAGATTGCCTCAGGAGACTGTGGACCTCCGTCACTGGAGAGCTCTAAGACAGCCTAGACTCATATGAGGAGAGACAGATGCCACAAATGATGAAGTGGAGCTGATCCATCCTTCACACAGAGGAACAGACTAGATGGTTCCTTTTGTTCTCTTCCATCTCTGCTCCTCTGTGATTCTGTGTGGCTTTTGGGCTCAGAGAACTGCAGGAGCCTGGACAGAAACACAGCTGAAAGGTTCAGAGAAATGCCTCAGCAAGGAGCCAAGTGAGCCTGGCCAGTAGGTCCTCACCCATTTCTTTTGCCATGGTTGCCCTTTCCACTTCCATCCCAGGAGCATGATGCGCTCCAGGGCACCTGCAATCAGTGCCACTCTACTCGAAGCATGTGACTCTTAACCTGTCTGGAAAACTGGGCTAGGAATCAGTGTTGAGACTATCCTTAAAACTAAGTTTCTCTCAAACTGACAAAGATCTTTCTCTCCTCTGCTGGCCTTGGAGGCCTGCAGGACATAGAGGGTGTTTTACCATAAGTGTGATAGGAAAGATGAGTTGAAGGTTCAGTGCTTTCTCCTGGAAACGTTTGATGATGTTGCTGAATGTTTACCTCATGAGGCTTTGTCAGCATGTTCTGCTAATGAAATGACACATCTCCCTGATGCGACATCCCCTTTTGCAGTGGGATAAGAGCTCATGAGACTCGGGGACTGTCCAAGGGGTGGGTTATGGTGTATGAATGCCATTCGGTTCTTTCACCACTGGGGAGTTGGTATGTGACATAGGCCACAAATAGGAGCAGACAGGGAGCCTTGCAACCACTGAGGGTCATTCATCAAGCAGTGAATTGGGCAACTTCCAGGGACATATGGAGTAGCCAGAAAACTCCATTGCAGCTGGGATGCAAGGCAGGGAGGTAGAGAAAGAATTTTCTGGGAGGGGGAGGAGCAGGATAAGAGAGGAAAGACTGTTCTGGAAGAGAAGTATGCAAGCAAAATCTTTGGGTCCTACTGTAAAGTTTGGATGAATGTGTTCAGCCTTAATCTTTCTCAGGCTTTAGTGACCTAGGTTTTGCTAACCTGGCTGGCAAGCTGCCAGAGGCCGTCTCCGTTGCTCACTCATTGTCCACTCTCGTTCTGTCTCCGACTCATGTTTTCTTGTCAGCATTTCTCTCCTGCAGATCGATTCCTCCTTGGCTCAACCCAGTGATTTTTAAGCGTAGAGAGAAACTTCGTCTTGGCGGGTGAGAGATAATCAAGCTGAATATTACCCATCTCTGAAGTGCAGGCAGTCCATGAGCAGAGCCAAAGTCAATATCTTGGCAGATGTTGCCTTGCATTGATTTATCTTCTCTCTCCTGGAGCAGTTGTTGGCCTCGGAGAAGGCAGCCTGGTCACCTGGCCAAGCCCCAAAACATTTGCAGGCTGCAATAGCTTGCTTGATTTGGTCTCGGGAAGCTGCTTTCCTCAGTGTCTAGGACTGGAGGAGTGTGGTTCCAGGCTCACAAATCCCTCCTTCCCTCCTATGTTCACACTGGTGTTACCTCATGTGCCAAGACGGATCCTGGGCTCAGAGCGCCAGCTCACAGAATCAGGCTAAGCCAGCCTCATTTACTGGCTTCATGGAGCAAGAAAACAATTGTCTGTGTTGCTGCTGGGAAGGGGAGAGGAGCAGGAGACTTATGTCACAGAGGCAGCCTGGAGCACAGGGGCTTCCTCTTGCAGGGAACCTGGATGTGTCTGGGGGGAAACAGGGGAGAGGAAACTTCTGTCTGAGCAGGGAGGGAGCATCTCTGAAGCAGGAGCTGGAGGAGAAGGGAAGGGTCCCCTCTTCAAGTCAGAGGAATTAAAGCCATGGGGTAGGGCAGTAGGAAGGGGAGTGTCTCTGGAGAGCAGGGTGGAGGTGGAGGGAGGCAGTCAGGGGACCAGTTGCCAGGCAGGAGGTACAGGTCAAAGGAGCGCTGCTCCTGGGCTTTGCCTGTCTGGACGAGCAGATGAATGTGTGTGACACTACCTGCACAGAGTCCCAGTTCCCAGCTCCCCAGGATAATGTGCTCTCTGTTTTCAAAGACCTTTGAGCTCTCCTCCTGCATCTGGGAGCCCCGGGTTTGGGTCTGGCAGGAAAGGGCCTCCAACAGAGTAGGCAGGGGGCTTTTTCAAAACCACTTCTAAGGAGAAACCATCTGTATGATCTCAAGTAACAAACATTCACATACAAACCCCATCCCCTTCAGTACCATTGCCTCTCCTTCAGCCCCCCCTTCCTTGGCCGCTCATCTCCCCAACACTGGCTGAGCCCTTCACAGCTTCTCTCTTGCTATGGCTCTGCCACTTTGATTCTGTAGCGGCAAGCGCTGCGCAGATATATACCTAACATCTCTGGTTCTGCAGTCTCCCCGATGGCATGGACAGATGCTGATTGTCTTCATGCCCAGTTGGGGACAGCAGGGATCATTATAAATAGCATCAATTCCTTGCGTAGCAAAGAAAAAAGCTTTCCCCTAAAAGTCCATCCCTCTGCTCCCAGGACTTGCCAGGAGGTCTCTTAAATGTCACAGTAGGTTTGCAGCAGACAGTACCTCTGGAGGCTTCCTGTGGGTTCAGGTCTTGATCCAGGCAGCAAATGGAACAAGTTTGTTGAATCTTTCCTCTCAACCTAATTTTTTTCTGCCTATCATCATTTTTATGTGAATGGCACTTGCTGTTCAGAAGAGGCTTGGGCCTGAAATAGATGTGAGCGTGTAAAATGCATGAGCCTGATGCTCTGGGAAAAGAAAAAGTCTAGAATAGCCAGAGGAGGCTGGGGGGGGGGGGCTGCAGGGCAGGAAAGGGGCACTGGCAGAACTGGTTGGGGGGGCCTCAGGCTGGGAGAACTGGGGACTGCAAGGCTGTCGTACTGCAACACAACACAGACGGGTTAAGACTGATCAAACATTCCTACAAGAAATACTAGTAATATGCTTTTCCAGAATTAAAGGCTCCTTTCCCTGCTCCCCACTGGGGTTTATTTGCTGCTGCAGAAATGCATACTACCTGGAGGAGCCAAAAGCACCTGTTTAGGAGCATAGTTGTTCGGCCCCCTTTCCCCTGCTCCCTGTCCACAGGCAGAGATCAGCATGTAACGCCTTGTGGTAGATGAAGCCCTTTCCACTTCCCTAGCTGATGCCAGGCTCTGTCTTGCTGACAGCAGCCGGACGCCCCGCAGCTTGGGCACCATTTCAGCCTCGGGCAGTGCTTGCTGCTGCTGGGGCTCTTGTTTGCATCAGCAAATGCTCCTTCACTGGGGGTCTGTGGCTACAGGGGCTGCGCTGCACTTGCCAGCTGAAGAGCTCCCTGCAGGCATTGCAGGGGGAGGCCATGGTAGCATCTGCACAGTGATATTTAAATGAGAATTGCTCATATGTGATACAAGGAGTAACAGGGAGCTCTACCAACACTTGGATATCCTTCACCTCGTGCATCCCTCCCAGCTGCTCTGAAGTGCCTCATT
Source organism: Apteryx mantelli (assembly GCF_036417845.1). Classification (NCBI taxonomy): domain Eukaryota; kingdom Metazoa; phylum Chordata; class Aves; order Apterygiformes; family Apterygidae; genus Apteryx; species Apteryx mantelli. Next base: position 130,062,924 of record NC_089978.1, on the reverse strand, counting down.
GAGGCCCTGTTCGGGCGGTCGTTGTGCTGTATATTATGCCATCCACCTGTGTTTGTGATTTCTGCCCTGTCCTTGCTTGTTCTCTGGTTTCATTTGCATTTTTTGTTCTCATATTGAGTTACCTGGAGTGCTTTTGGAGGCACCAAGGCTGCTTTGCAGAAGTTAATGATTGTGCATTCTGCTTGGTGGTGCCTCATGTAGACTTTGCTTTTATGTGATGGAGCTTAAAATATGCTCAGAGCAAATGAAAGTGTTAACCTCTATTATAAGTATATATAGATAAGTTGTTGTCAGATCTATGCCAGAGCACATGGAATTACTCTGAGAATATTTGGCTCTGTAGTCCCTAACATTTCTGACTTTCAAAGTATTTTAATTAATTTGCCCTTTGAGACAAGTCACTATTCGTCTTGCCTTTTTGCAGTGGGAGAAACTGAGGCTCAAAGAGGAGATTTGTCTCAGCAAATTAGTGGCTGAATACAGGTGATGAAAACTTTTGCAAGTTGGAGCCCCAGTTTGTAATTCCTATTCAGAGCTGTGTACTGACTGACTGCTAGATCAGGATATTGCACGAACATCTCCCAACATGATACAAAAGCAGTATATCATCTCTTTTTAGTTGTGGTCGGAAAGGCCAGAGCTGGCAGTTCCAATTCAGTGGAAATGAAGCTATGTGCTGGAAACACTCGCTTTCTTTCATATTCTTGAGCAAATTTCGGAATGTTGCTCGTACCTCGGTTTCCCTCTCTGTAAAATGGAGATTCTGATCCAGAGAATGAGTATACTGGTAAAGAAGGAACCTGTATTCATGCATGTCTGTAAAGGAGGCAGGAAAGTTGAGAAGAGAAACCTATGGATAGCAGTGCTAAGTGTTGTTGGTTTTAGTTGTATTTATTTGCTTTTCTGCAAAAAAAATTTTATTTAAAATTTTATTATTGGGAAGGAATAAAGCAGGGTATCCAAAAAGAAAGAAAGAAAGAAAAGAAATGGCTACAAAATATATACTGGCTCACTGGGCTCTGTTGAGAAGATCTAGATGGAGTCACAGGAAATGACGGACCTGAAAATCTTGGAGGTGTGTCTGTGGCAGGTCCCTTCAGGGACTGAAATTATAATGTATTGAAGCAAGCTGTCTGTTCCCTAAAAGTTTGCTAAGAACAAATGCATTCCCTCATGGGTCAATGCCAGATCCAGCATTTCTTGGAGATCGCTCAAAGTCAGCATGGGTGATAAATGATAGAGGACGGAATTTTTTGCTGCTGGGACACAAGCCATCTGAAAGGGAAATTTCTTTTCAGGTCCTCCATGAGCTCATTAAGACGGACAGGATAGTCACTCTTCTCTCTTACCTGAACCCTTAAAAACCTCTTAAGAGAGAGTACTTTTCAAACAGACTCTTATGTAGCATACATGAATTTCCCCGCAAATAGAAGAATTAAAGCAATAGCAGATGATAGCAGAAGCCTTTTAGTCCAGTATCTTGTATTTGTTAATGGGTTTTATAGAAGAAAACATACAGCCCTCCTAAGTGGGCAAATAGGCGAAACTTGCTGTTAGAGGAAATTTCTTCTGTGTCCCAGACAGCTCATTTCCTGCTTGTGATCTGAAACAAGAGGATTTATATCAGTAATGTTGGGGGAGGGGGAGAGTTTTCCCATTCTGTATTAAGTGACCATCAAAATCTTTGCTATTCACATAACTGCTTTGCATTCCCTTTATGAAAAGCCTTTAAGTACCTGGTCTTGTAGCAGTGAGTTCCACAAATAACTTGCACATTGTAGGAAAGCTGCAAATCCTATCCAGCCTCGAATAGGTAGTCTTTCAGTTTTATGGGATGTTTCCTAGGTTTATCAAGGTATTTGCCTTCCCTGTAATGTTCATTATTATATATCCCTATAGTATCCAGACTGATTTGTTTCCTCTTTAAGGCAAAAAGCTCCAGTCTTTTCAACCTCCCATGTTGCAGAAGTTTTGCCATGCCTCTAATTCCATGTTTTCACCTGTTCCTGAACCACTTTTATTTCTATCATATCTTTTGCAGATAGGGTGACCTGAACCTGAATATTGTATTGCAATGCAGTACCACTCCTGGCCTTGTTTTCTCTCCTAGTCTCAGTGCTTCCTATTATTATGTTTTGTTTTTTGCCTGTATGGAACAGAGGATTTTCATGAGATTGCCATAAACAAATCTTTTTTTCTGAATAATTACAGTTAATTTGGAAGCCAACAAGATAACTCAGATTATTTCTTCTGGAATATGCATCACCTGGCATCATATACCTGGTCAGAAATTTTGCTTAATACAGCATATAGCCAAGCAGAATAGCTTCATCTGTCATTTGTAAACTGAGTCGATTCACTGCTTGCTGTTATTCTTGTCTTATGGAGTCATAGTCTACCTTTTGCTTAAAATTCATTATGTTTTTTAAAGCGATCTTCTAGCCTTCCCTGGAATCTTTGAGATAACACATTGCATTTAATAATGATTTAACGGCATACCCATAGAAGGGTCACTGTGCTTTTAAACATCACTGAAGCACAGTCACCTCTGAGGCGGAACCTTGCAATTATTAAATGGCAAACGGCAGCAGGTTTAAGACAAGAAGAGAAGAAGAAGAATGTATCCAATTGAATCTGCAAGGGGAATTTAGGAAAGCAGATTGTAATTAAAGTAATCGAAATTCAGACAGGACTACAGTCTCTCCACCCTACACTCTTGAAAAGTGTCAAGGGCTCTTTGATTATAAGCAGTCTTTTCCTTTATACTCTTCTCATTCGAAAGACGTTGCCCAAGCAACTTATCATCTCCCCTCGTAAGTCTCATGAAAAGACAAGATACTAAATAGCCAAAGGAAAACCAAAGCTACCTGCATGAAAACTTTATGAAACCCAAATTCCTGGTTAGTCAAAGAAATGTAATACCCCAGAACTCCAACATTCTGCACACTGCTCATCTGAAACATTTTGCAGTATCTTTCAGAAGGCATTAGATCGAGGATGTTTTTCACAGGTGAGGAGTAGGAGAAGTAGTAGTCAGATGGCAAGAAAGGTATTTGGAGACTGATGAATGAGACACAGCCACAGAAATCGGAGATGGAGAAGGAGGCATATTAATGTGCACTCCCATAGAGCAAACTCTTTTGGGCTTGCCTGTTACTTGGTTACTTACTAGATCATTGTAATTATTTTGGTTGGAATTTATTTGAGCTACTTTATTTCATATGGAACAAGAAATCCTTTTGCCTTGTAACAAACTTCTTAATGTGTCTGACCTCAATTCCTGGAAGAGTCCACTGGAGAGCACAGTACACAAAAACATTTGCACAAAATATAGGAAAACTGCTTGGTGTGGTTTTGACCTGAAATACACCCTAATAAGATACTGGTAGCAGAGACTGAGATCATGTGATGCTCAACAGGAATCCAGGAGTTGATTTACTATTATTTTTCCTTTTTTAAATTAGAAGAAAAACAGTTGACATTTTAAGCCTGTGTTTCTGAAGAACAATAAATTCAGATATGTCTCTGTAGTAAGAGCCCCTGGTGTTGTTGAGTTCCATCTATCAATAATTCCAACCTAGTGTGTTTTAGTACAGGATATGCCTGTTGGTGTAGACTTACCCAAACTCTTTAGAGTGGATCAAGATATGCTTGTGATTAGGATATGAAAAACAAAATCTGATGGATTGATGATAGCAGCAGACCTCAAGGTCTCTCTTTGACCTTCTAGGAAGAAATCAATCCCATATATATCCAGTATACTACCTTCTTCATCTCTTCTGGGAGTATGCAGCTGTGGAGTCGGGGAGAGCCGGAAGTCCTTTCAGATCACCAGGACTCTGGTACATTACAAAATAAAACAGTCTTTCATAGTAACAACATCTCCTTCCCACATCTCCTCTCCTCCCAGAGAGCGGTTTGCCTCCCACTTCATCTCTGTAAGTTCAGTCTCTCTCTGCTCATTCCTCCAAAACATTTTACAACACTTTAATTAGACACGTATCTCCAATTTACTACTATTTAAAGGGGTAAGCAGTTAATGTTGTAAGACTGAGAAAGCCTGGTAATTAATTATTAACTCCAAGGACCTGGCTATCTCACTAACCAGCCTTGTCTCAAATAGCATCTCTCTCTTAAAACCTTTGTTCACAGTAATTAAATAGTAAGGAGGAGGAGCACCTTGGAGCTAGTCCAACCAAGTCTGTCTGATACGAAGTGCAGCTCTGCCAGGCTGCCCTTTTTCATCCAACCTTCCAACATGGGCATCGTGAGAAAACAAATTTTCACGACCATGGGTGCACTCCAACTTTGTCCAGCAGATACTTCTGCAAATAATGTAGTGGGATGCCCTCTGCACCACGACTCTCAAAACACAAAAACAGTTGGGATCATCCCCATCTCTAGAAAAGCAGCATGTCCTGGGAGGGGTACAGGTCTCAGGCTGCAATGCTCCCACCTTCCTCCCCGAAACTGAAGCATTATAAGCTGAGGAAGTCAGATGCAGCCCCTGACTACCTCTACAGCTTGCCTCAGAGCATACTTCGGAGTAGAGCCTAAGCTACTTTTGGCTCAGGTTCTGCATTTCAGGACATCCATCAGCCCATAGCTTTGCAAGCTGAAATGCTAGTATGTTTGTAACAGATGTTTGTTAAGCATATACTGTGCTTGTGCAGAGATACAGAGAGGAAGAAGATGATTGGTGGGGGAATCTGTGGTTTGCAGTGAGAAGGTGCTGAAGTTTATCAGTGGGTTTACTGCCGAGGATGGATATTGGCCAGCTGGATGCGTCAGACCTTCCTCCTCAGTGAAAAGTTTTAAATACAGATGCATCCAGATGCAGTGAACACAGAGATAATGTGGGGATTAGCATGCTGTGTGGGAGAGCATGACTGGGAAACCTGGGGTTTGTTCTCTGCTCTGCTCTGCTGCTGACTCATTGTGCGTGTTTTGGGGCACACCGTTTCCCCTTCCCAGATTTCTCTTTCCTTATCTATTATATGACAGGGATAAAGATACTTAATACCTTCAGAAAGTGCTTTGAGCTCTGTGAATGAAAGCTGCTAAACAGTGGTGAGGAAAAATCAGGGTTGTTTTATTGTCTCCTGGCCAAATTTCACTTTGGCTAGCTACTTAATTGCCTCTGTACTTTCAACTGGAAGAAGTATTCTTCAGAGCTTCCTTAACCTGTCTTGTGGTGCGTCTGTGCACTGCTAACAAGCTACACTTTTCAAGTCTAAAGGGAGATGCCCTTCTGTGATGACTGAAGTGATCTTTCATTGTTCCTTCACTATCTCCCAAAGGTGCTGCCAGGCTTTAATGAACTATTCATCAAGTGCTTTGAGATCTTTTGATGGGAGCAGTCCAGGTAAGTGCATGATTCTCACTGCACAGTGAGAAGGTGACGTCCACCCATTTACTGATCAGCTTTATCTGCAAAAAGTAGCCCCTTTCTTTGGATGGGGGAATGCAGCAGCAAAAACACCTGTTACAAACATCAGCTGTGAAGAAATAGGAAGTTGCAATGGTGTCAAGCTCTAATTTTTTTAAGTGTTTAAATTGGCAAGATTTCTGGAAAGGACAGGCTGGTTGGGTTTGAGTTTTTGTTTTGGTGGGATTTTTGAGGTGGGAGTTGCTTTTTGTTCTTGTCAATCTGATGGACAGAAAGCATTGGTTTTCCAAGCTGGCTGGAATCCAGCGCTCTCAGCTGATCAGAGCTGAGCTTTTGTGTGCACAGGTGTCTTCTGTGCAGCCCTTGTCATTTTACCTCTGTAATAACGCACTGTGCAAAGTGGGTCTTGAGTACATCTGCTCTGCAAATAAATCTTGTGGCCTCAGCATGTTATCCCATGTTCTCTACATGTGTGGATGGACAATGGAGAACAAATGAATGAAAACCAAGTGTGATAAAAGGATACCAAAGGAACAGGTGAACATATCAGACTGGAAAGAAGTCTCAACTCCATGCATATGTTTCCCCTGTTTGGACACGTAGTTACCTATTTTCTAGTGCCACATTATTTCAGTGTCGTAATTTGAAAAGGTTGACCCTCAGAGAAGAAAATTAATTTCTTTCCAGCTGTCACAAAGATCCTTCCCTCCTCTTGCTCCAGGCAGTCTCTTTCTGCATGCTAGAGCAGAAGCCCTTCCTTTCCCTGACTTCACATCTCTCAACTCTTTCTTTTCTGGGCTGGACTTTAGTTTCCCTTCTGACAGACTGGAGTTGATACCTGTCTGCTTGATAAAGCGCTTTGAGATGCCTCCAGCAGGTGAATGCAGCCAGGGAAGTGTGCATGGGATGTGGCTATGGAGGATCCTCTTTTTACCCCTTCTGGGAAACCTGCATGCTCGATCACCTCTCTGAAATGCCTGTACACCAATGCACACAGCATGGGGAACAAACAGGAAGAACTAGAGATCTGTGTGCGGTCACAGGGCCATGATCTCATTGCCATTACAGAGACATGGTGGGATAGCTCGCATGACTGGAGTGCTGTCATGGATGGCTACATGCTTTTTAGGAAAGACAGGCCAGGAAAGCGAGGTGGTGGAGTTGCTCTTTATGTGAGAGAGCAACTGGAATGTATTGAGCTGTGCCTAGGGGTGGCTGAAGAGCGAGTCGAGAGCTTATGGGTAAGGATCAAAGGGCAGGCTAGCATGGGTGACGCTGTTGTGGGTGTTTACTACAGGCCACCTGATCAGGAAGAGGAAGTCGATGAGGCCTTCTACAGACAGCTGGAAGTAGCCTCACGATCCCAGGCCCTGGTTCTCATGGGGGACTTCAACCACCCCGATATCTGCTGGAAAGACAACACAGCTAGGCACAAAAAGTCCTGGAGGTTCCTGCAGAGCATTGATGACAACTTTTTGACACAGGTGGTGGAGGAGCGAACGAGGAGAGGTGTGCTGCTGGACCTCGTACTAGCAAACAAAGAAGGACTGGTTGAAGATGTGAAGGTCAGGGGCAGCCTTGGCTGCAGTGACCATGAGATGGTGGAGTTCAGGATCATGCGAGGAGGAAGCAGGGCACTAAGTAGGATCGCAACCCTGGACTTCAGGAGAGCAAACTTTGGCCTCTTCAGGGACCTACTTGGAGGAATCCCATGGGTTAGGGCCCTAGAAGGAAGGGGCGTTCAAGAGAGCCGGTTAATATTCAAACATCACTTCCTCCAGGCTCAAGAGCGGTGCATCCCTATGAGTAGGAAGTCAAGCAAAGGAGGTAGGAGAGCTGCATGGATGAGCAAGGAGCTCCTGGCAAAACTCAAGCAGAAGAAGGAAGTATACAGAAAGTGGAAAGGGGGACAGGCCACTTGGGAGGAATATAGGAACGTTGTCAGAGTATGCAGGGATGCGACGAGGAAGGCTAAGGCCCGTTTGGAATTAAATCTGGCAAGAGATGTCAAGGACAACAAGAAGGGCTTCTTCAAATACATCAGTAGTAAGAGGAAGACTAGGGAAAATGTGGGCCCCCTGCTGAACGGGGTGGGTGCCCTGGTGACGAAGGATGCAGAGAAGGCAGAGTTACTGAATGCCTTCTTTGCTTCAGTCTTTACTGCTCAGGCCAGCCCTCAGGAACCCCAGATCCTGGAGGCAAGAGAGAAAGTCTGGAGAGAGGAAGACTTTCCCTTGGTGGAGGAGGAGTGGGTTAGAGATCATTTAAGCAAACTTGACACCCACAAATCCATGGGCCCTGATGGGATGCACCCACAAGTGCTGAGGGAGCTGGCGGATGTCATTACTAAGCCACTCTCCATCACCTTTGAAAGGTCATGGAGAACAGGAGAGGTGCCTGAGGACTGGAAGAAAGCCAGTGTCACCCCAGTCTTCAAAAAGGGCAAGAAGGAGGACCCAGGGAACTACAGGCCAGTCAGCCTCACCTGCATCCCTGGAAAGGTGATGGAGCAGCTCATGCTGGAGGCCATTTCCAAGCATGTGGAGGAAAAGAAGGTGATCAGGAGTAGTCAGCGTGGCTTCCCCAAGGGGAGATCATGCTTAACCAATCTGATGATAGCCTTCTATGATGGAATGACTGGCTGGGTAGATGAGGGGAGAGCAGTGGATGTTGTCTCCCTAGACTTCAGCAAGGCTTTTGACACTGTCTGCCATAACATCCTCATAGACAAGCTCAGGAAGTGTGGGCTAGATGAGTGGACAGTGAGGTGGATTGAGAACTGGCTGAATGGCAGAGCTCAGAGGGTTGTGATCAGCAGCGCAGAGTCTAGTTGGAGGCCTCTAGCTAGCGGTGTCCCCCAGGGGTCAGTCCTGGGTCCAGTCTTGTTCAACTTCTTCATCAATGACCTGGATGAAGGCACAGAGTGCACCCTCAGCAAGTTTGCTGACGATACAAAACTGGGAGGAGTGGCCGATACAGCAGAGGGCTGTGCTGCCATTCAGAGAGACCTGGACAGGCTGGAGAGGTGGGCGGAGAGGAACCTCCTGAAGTTCAACAAAGGGAAGTGCAGGGTCCTGCACCTGGGGAGGAATAACCCCAGGCACCAGTACAGGTTGGGGGTTGACCTGCTGGAAAGCAGCTCTGCGGAGAAGGACCTGTGAGGGCTGGTGGACACCAAGTTAAGCATGAGGCAGCAATGTGCCCTTGTGGCCAAGAAGGCCAATGGTATCCTGGGGTGCATCAGGAAGAGAGTTGCCAGCAGGTCGAGGGAGGGGATCCTCCCCCTCTACTCAGCCCTGGTGAGGCCACATCTAGAGTACTGTGTCCAGTTCTGGGCTCCCCAGTACAAGAGGGATGTGGCACTACTGGAGCAAGTCCAGCGAAGGGCTACAAAGATGATTAGGGGACTGGAGCATCTCTCTTATGAGGAAAGGCTGAGAGAGCTGGGCCTGTTTAGCCTGGAGAAGAGAAGGCTGAGAGGAGATCTTATCAATGTGTACAAGTATCTGAAGGGAGGGTGTCGAGAGGATGGGACCAGACTCTTTTCAGTGGTGCCGAGCGACAGGACGCGAGGCAACAGGCACAAACAGAAACACAGACGCTTCCATCTGAACATGAGGAAAAACTTTTTCACTGTGAGGGTGACAGAGCACTGGAACAGGTTGCCCAGAGAGGTTGTGGAGTCTCCTTCTCTGGAGATATTCAAAACGCGCCTGGATGCAATCCTGTGCAACGTGCTCTAGGTAACCCTGCTTGAGCAGGGGGTTTTTACTAGATGATCTCCAGAGGTCCCTTCCAACCTCAACCATTCTGTGTGTGATCTGTGTGTGAGATCTGTTTTTTCCTGCCATGGCAAAGCCTGCGAGTCCGAGCTGCGAGTCCTTATCCCTGTGGGCTGGGCCCTGTGCATATATAGAATAAAAAGGAGAATCCTCCTTCAGAGAGCTTATGCTCTGCGTGTCAGGGATAAGAGGTGAGTGCAGACAGAGAATGAACACGTGGAAAGCACAAGATACTGCAGGTCAGTGTTATATCAGCAGCCGGCTCCTCCAAAAGTGCTAAATAATATTATTGCCACTTCTGTGTCCCTTTCTCTTCTCTCTTCTATCCTTTTAATCACTTTCAGGTCTTCTTTTTCTTCAGCCCTAGAGATTATGGGGCTTTGTCATTTTGTCTCCAAGAAAAGGCAAAGAGTGCAGTGTTTTCATTAGGCCAGGGGCTGGAGGGAAGGAGCGAGCCATGGTATTTGCTAGCTTTAATCTTTATGGTAATACTTTGGTAAATATCTGCTGTTCTTTCTCTCCTGTCAGTGTGGCAGCCTGTGAATGAGATGGAGCTGAGATCAGGGGAAGAAGAGGGAACTGCAGAGAGGATTAGAAGGTTAAGATAGGATTATGGGGTCAGAAGGAAAAAAAAAGAAAAAAGAGAGAAAAGAAACAGCAAAAGAAAGGAAAAAAAATGAAGTGTAGTGGTTGTGACAGTGGAAAGGAAGGCAAATATACAGGGTACAAGAGAAGATGAGACTTTATGAATGGGTCGATGCATTCAAAGGTCCTGGAGTCAATAGTCTCTCTAAAATGATTTATTGAACAAAAATTCATTTGTTCCATGTTGCCCCACAAAGACTTCTTTTCTTCTTTTTCAGTTTAGGGATGGGGTCTAACAGGGCTGAACTGAGGGATGCCGAAACACTCCATTACCCTGGCAGCCCGAATGGGACGGCAAGGCACAGTGGGTGGAAAATGGAGTGGCTGAGACTGTTGGGAGAGGTTGGTGAGTCATTGCAGCCATACAGGTGGAGGAGCTGGCAGTGGGAAAAGCTGTTGCTTGACTCTAACAACCTCACCCAGTCCCTTGTGGCCCTGCTGTTCTGTGCCCTTCTCTTAGACTACCTCCTGCTGAAGGTGACTGAGAAAGAGGAAAAGGTGCAAGTGCTTGTTTCCTTGAATTCCTCTCCTTGGAGTCCAGAGAATAGCATACAGATTTATGAAGCAGGTTCAGATTTGGGGGTTTAAAGGTCAGGGCAGTTTCAGTCCTACTTTTGGGTTGTCTAATACAAAGGAAAGAAGGGCTAAAGCATGTTTGGTCTGAGAAGGAAGTGACCCGGACCATTGCACATGTTTAATATGTTTGGATGAATTAAACCAAATAGGTCAGATGACTGACCTTCTTCTTTTCCTCTAAAAATTAATGACATGGGAAAAGCTAATAAGAATGAAGCATCAGGGTTTGGTAAACAAGCTCTTTGAGTCAAGGCAAAAGGAAAATCTCCCTCACTCAACTTGAACTCAACTATACATCCAAAGTACTCTCACCTCCAGCTATGCTAGTGAAACATAAGTGTTCATTCCATAGCATATAACAAAAAGTCTCAAGAAAAAGGAGCACACCACTTCCGAGACTTTAGACTAGGCACACTTCATGGTAGGATATAGCCTGTAGTCTTTGTAGTCACACTGTTTGATACACTGTTGTTTGTCTGTGCAATATGTGGCACTAGCTTTGAGCATTATTACCTGGACCCTATAGTTTCTTGGCTGCAGAACTGGCCACGGGATTAGGGTTAAGAATTGGCACTTTCCTTTAAAAGCAAAAACAATTTCATTACAATCTCATATATGTGTCGAGGTTATCTTCCAATGATTAATGGGTTTTCACACAGAGTTGCAGAGCTTGCCCAAGTTTTTAGACAGTCCTCTTAGTGGAGTACGTAGTCATACTGTTAATTCTGAAACCTAATGACAGCCATATACACATTGTTCATTATTGTTTGCAGTATCTAAGCTCTAAATGGATCAGTTTCATACTCTCTCAATCTGCCTGATTCTCAGCATATGTCACTACAGCATTTAAGAGCTGTTCTCCATGAAGAATACTCCTCTTGTAGAATTCATTACAGGCTAAGCCTGTTAACTTCCCACATTGAAGGCATCCTGAACCACTTATCTCTATCTGAAGAGTAGAGCTGTAAAGTTGTTCTTCATCCCTCTCCATGGCTAAAGATAGATCCTGGCTGGTCTGTGTGTAATTGGGAGGTTGCAAGGAATATTCCTCCTCTCTTTTGTATTTCCTTTTTCTGAAACAGCTTCTGCTCCTGTCATGGGCATGTAGAGCAAGTAGTCTCTGCCTCTCTGTCTTCTCAGAAGGAGTGAAAGTTCATTACAGCTTTTTCCTTCCTTTCTTCCTGCTCCACTCACCCTGTGAGAAGCTGGAGGCAGTAAATCTCTTACATCTCTGATACAACTTAGTCATTCTGTGGAGCAGGGCAAGATGTTCACTGTCAACCGAAGGTTGGATACTCTTAAAATCTAGCCAGTCCTTTTCTTCAGGTTCACAAACCTTTGACCATCCTTTGCTCTCTGCCTCTCAGCTCTCCCAGTCCTTTCCCCATTTGTGCCCTTGTTTCCCAAGCAGTCAGCCTATAATCTGTGTTGCTCATTCAAGATAATGCTGGGTGCAGCTACTCTGAAGCAGGGATTTTTTGCTCTCTCAGACCACAGTCTCTTGACTAGTTAAGATCTCCAGAGGGGCTTATGGGCTTTGTGTAATTTCTGTCTGCATCCAGACAGCCGGACTTCATTTCATTTTATTTGCATTTAATAATAAGCTGCTTTTACTTAGCTGTAAGTTGCAAATTATCAAAAACTATCAAACCCTATCCATCGAAACTAAACATATAGTCCCAGATCAAATCCACGTCAGTTAATCTGACTGGCTGCCGAACAGTCCCAGGGCAAGACTAGGACAACTGCCATATATATAGGGGTGGGAAATTCTTTCATGTATTTCACTAGGGGCCACACGAGACATTTCTGATATAATGTGATCATTCAGATGAATGCCTAAGCTGCCTTGGCTCTCTGTATTCATCTTTAATTATTAAAATAGGACAGATAATTCATAACCCTTGTGGTCTTTATTTTATTTTCTGACAGTGAAATTCAATGTATGCTTGGCCATAGGGGAGAAAGGTAGATTCCAAGAGCAAGAGAACAAAGCAAGAGGAGAGGAGAGAGGATGAAGAAAAGAAAGAGAGAAGGAGGATATTTAAATTACGATGAAAAATGAGGGAAAATGAGGATTAAGTGAGGAAGGAAAGCAGAATATCCGTATGGTTAATCGTGCATCCTTTATCATCGGGGACTCTTCTGTGTTAAACATTGTCATGTTGTTGCTTGTTATCACATAAAACTAGTTGCAGTGATCTTGATGCTCCCTCAACTTCCATGTTTTAAGGAAGGGTCTAGTGACCCCATTGTGTTAGGCACTTTGCAGGGAGAAGGATGGTACTTGCCCCAAAGATCTTCAAGTGCACATGTGCTTGCCTCAACTTACCAGCAGAGCCAGTTGTCAAATAATAGCATCTTTGAGGAGGGGTTTTCAGAGAGTTTGGAGGACAAGGGTCAGAAGAGGTGAAGGATGGAGAGGGAAAATGAAAGCAGACAAAGAAGAAGAAAATACAGGTTAGGAGGAGAGACTCAAATCGCAAACAGACTGCAACAAAGTCAGAGAGAATTAAGACAGACAGACCACCAGGTAACAGCAGAAGGATAGACATCTAGATCCCAGCAGGTTGAGAGGCACTAATGTCAATGTCCTCTCACTAGGTCACTGTCAGTCAGTATAAATGCAGCTGTACAATCACAGCCAAAGGGGTTTAGCAAAGCTAATGAGCAGGGAAAGAATGAGGAACTGGGGAAGGAGATTTTCTGTGTTAAAACTCTGGCTGAGAGAGAATGTCTCTATGCAAAGGGATTTGCAAAGCAAAACAGCACATGCTAATGCAATAAATAAGCGGAGCTGGGTAGAGAGTGGAGGGAGGAAGCAGAAAAGAATAAGAAGTCAGGCTATAGTAAGGAAATGGGTGAGGGTGGTGTATTACCCTCTCTAAGTCTGCTTGGTCCTAGTAAATGGAAGGAACATACTGAGAACGTTTGTCTGAGTTGCAGGTTTAATGACTCAAAGTTACAGCAGCCTGACATCTATTAAGCTGAAGCATTTGTTTTGGAAGTGTCATTTTTCATGAGGGAACATTGTCAAAGCACTGCCCAGTGTTGCACTGGCAGAGCTTTTTCGTGACGACCCCAGATGGGCATGTTCAGGGGCATACAGGGCAGGAATGAGGGATTTTGGCAAAGCTGGGTGCAGGAAGCCCAGGTCTGGGAGAGCAGGGGTGCTGCAGGTCAGGAGAGGGACAGCGGCAGGATTGTGTTAAAGCCTATTGCGTGCCTTCCCCCTACATGTGTCATTATTGTTCCTGAACATTCAGATGCACCTGCATTTTTCCTTTATGGGAAATGCTAATTTGGCTCTGTTTAGCCATTCTGAGATGGTGGCACACACTCTGCAGTGGCTAGAGCACCAGGTAAAAGCCATTCCCTTTGGTCATGGGGAGCATAAGAAGGATCTGCTTTTGTTCCTGCCCGGGGCTGGATTCCTTTCTGAGTTCAGTGGAGTTACGCCAGGGTTTGACTATCAGTGCTGTCCTGCAAGTCCCCGGCTAAACAGCCACGTGCTTTCTCCCTGCCTTAGTTTCCCTCTGCAGTAATGTGAAGGCAACAGGGTTTCTCTGCTTCATGGAAAGGCTCGTTCATGGATGTGCATGTTAGTGAAGATTAATGAAAATACCGCAGAAAAGCGAAGTATTAACTTTGGAACAAGTATCTGTGCTTTGATGGATAGTGCTTCTATTGGAGGCTTACTTGCAGACCATGGCAGGGAATGAACTGTTGTGATTGAAAACCAAACCCCTTCCAAGTGGTGGGGGAAGGGTGAAGAACTTGCCGAGCTTCCTGTCGTGAAAGTACACAGGAAAATATATCTGCATTTTTCATCCCAATTTATCTCAAGTACTGAAGCATCATAAAATCAAAAAGCTACAAAATACCATACCTGAGAGACTGCGGCCTGTCAGCACAAACTTGCAGAGCAAGTTGGGGCTTTCAGCAGTGTTGACTCTGCAACGAATGTGCAAGGACACAAGGTAAACTCAGCAGACACCAGCAGGTCCATTGCTGTTATAAAGAAGCATGCGTTTCTGTGTCTCACGTATTACAGCACTGTTGGGTACTGATGATATACAAGCTGTTTATATCTTTATACTAGACAGATTTTATACATTTCCTGCTGAGTGCTTCCTTTGGTACTGGTAATGGTCCCCAAATATATAACAATGTCAGTGTTATAATACAAGCAATGACAATAGCTCACGTTCATCTTTTGTTATTTGATTATGGACTTCCAAGTTACGTTTCAGAGTGGATTCCAGACCTTGAAATCTGAGCCAAACTTATGAAATATTTTGGGTTACTGCAGTTTTGCCTCCCTCTTTCAACTAAGGATCCCAGCTGTCCAGCCAGTGGCTATATAACCCAAGGCCAGGAAGCAGGGATACCAGGTGCAGTGACCCTAGACAGCACAAATTATGCCAGTAAGTTGGTGAGAAGGCAAGAACCAACAGGTTTGTCTGAGTTCAAGAGCCTCCAACCTGCTCAGTAACAAGAGAAGCTCCTAGCCTTCTCGAGAGAGCATACACTGCAAAATTCAGCGCCAGGTCTGAAGTTTCCTTCACGTTTCTGAGTATTTGAACCCAGGATTTTTTCAGTCTGCTGCCGCTTAGAGTGTGCTGGTAGCTTGCAAATACTGTTCTGCACACTAAGGGATCATCTCAATGCCTGCTGATATTTGATGTCTTTATGCGTGGAGCTCTTACAGCAAAAGGCTCGTGACAGCGCTTTAGGACAGGAAGCAGCAGTGTGAGCAAAGAGTTTTGGGATGCCAGTACAGGAGCTGAAGATTGGCCAGAAGAGCAACCAAACCCTCCTCATTTCTTGTTCCTCAGAAACAGTGAGAGGCTGAGAGACAGCTTCTGCATTTTGGCCAAAGAGCCGCAAGCCATCAGAGTCCTGTGAAACTGTGACTCTGGCATCTGACTTCACCAGTGATTCCAAATAGAGGAAAGCAGACTTTTTTTCCTTACTTTACTTTTTTAATCACCTTCCTGCTGAAGGCTGGCTGGTTTTGGAACAGAGACTAGAGAGCCTGTATTTGTATCCCTTGTTTTTTCCTCTCTGCACCATCTGTTCACAGACTGGATTACAGTTGCTGCCAGTTAAAAAGCAGATTGTCTTGGCCCAAGGTCGGAATAGCAGCCTGGGTGCCCTATGTGCCTCCCGTGGATTTACACTCAACAGCGAGAACAGCAGCCCTTCGGCTGCTTTCCCTCAAACACCCACCTGCTACTGCGCAGAGATACCCGGGCCCTTCCTCCTATGCCACACTCGTCCTCTCGCTCCCACCCATCCACCTGTCCTTCGTCCTCCTGTGTGCACTCTGTTTGGATCAGTTTAAAGGCCAGGGAAAGGGGGGGAGAAGGTAAAAGTACTTGCTGTCAGCCTTGATTTACCTTCAGTGACACACTGTGCTCAGACCTGTCAGCACACCGGCCTCAGCATTCATCAGTGCTGCTTGGAGGAGTGCTCCTTGCCAAAGCACTTGGGTGACTTCTGAGGGACATTTTGCATGTTTTGATCCTCCTCTGCCCTGCTAGCTATTTTGTGGTTGGCTTTTGCAAGGGATAGTGAGGACGTACCAGGAATTAGGGTGTTCCTGTCCTCCCCATCCCACATTTTGACTGATTGGCTGAAACACAGAGGGATTTCCAGTGGTACTGCATTGCTGTACTCTGCATGCATAGCCATGCCCTCCACAAGAAGAGGGAGACAGTGCTTTTGTTTATTAGGGCCCAGCAGCATCCAGAGGAGCTAGATGAACAGCAGGCAAATTCTTGGTTATACCAGTCTGAAGAGAGCCATAAAGGAGCTAGCAGGCTTAATCTTGGCCTCAGGACAGCTGACAGTCACTTGTTCAGTGTGGTCTGTGGCTAACTCAGATCACTGAGCTGGCTAGCTGTGCCATTAAGAGAGTATAGGACTCTAGTAATGGACTACTCACGCTAAGCACACTGCTCCCTTCCCTTGAGCTGGAAGTTGTTTTGACTACCCAAGATACAGCAGTTTCACATGAACCATGGTGCTATACTTGAGACTAAATAGGTTCCAGATGTATCTATTCCCATCCTTCCTTTACTTCTGAAGTGCTGGTATAGACTGTTTAGACTGTATAAACTGTTTACAATCATTGCTTGTTTTCCTCTTCTCTTGTTCCACCTCAGATCCTCTTTAATTTACCCTCTGTGTCTTATGGGCAGTACTGTAGCCCTCAGTCAGCTTCATTGTGGCAAATTGCAGGGCTCTCCTGGTGTTCCCTCATCCATTTTTGAGTCTGCCATAATAGCATTTGATTTGTCAGTGCCATTTCCTCATGAGTGCGGTGGATCTCAAAGGGCTTTGTCCTTGGTCTCTGCTTTCTAGACAATCACATTCCCATACCTAGGTTCAACTACCTAAAGCGACTTCTAGACCTCCCATGCACTGACTTGTCACACTCTTGCCTCTGCAGCTCAGTCCCCAAATGCTCAAAGCGCAAGCTGAATATTGTTAACAAGCTGCTTGTCTTTTCCTTTGAATTCCCTTCCCTTCAGTCTTTCTTTATCACTCTTAATGATGAAAAAATCCTCCTAGTCATGTAGTCTTGCAATATGGATGCTAGTTATTTTCTCCTTTGTATTCTCCCCAACCTGTTTCTTCCTCTACCACATATAGAAAATCCATTTCCTCTTCTCTTTCTCAACTTCTAAACCACTTGTTCATGTCTTAATTTTCCTTTGTCATGATTATTGTAACACCTTCTGCTTCCCTTACTTCCTTGAAAGCCAGCTCCTTTTCTCCAGCCAATGCAAAGTACACACGCAAAAAATGGCCCTTTTCCTCTGCTGCTCAGGACACATTGCCTTTCTGTTTGCACTGGTCTGCCTGATCCCCATTGGACTTGAAGTTCCCTGTCCTTGCCTTCATGATCCTACACAACCCAGCTGATGCTTCTGATGGTGGTTTCACATTCTCTCCATTTGGGAATCTGCATTGTCCCATTCATCTCCCATGAGTATCTCTCAGATGCTTCTAACACCATGACCCCCTTCTGAGGCTATTCTTTCCCTGCATTTCCTCCTGTCTTTCTCACCCTCCAAAGTGCTCACCTTCTCCTTCACTTTCTCAGTATCAAAAGAATGAGCCTTTGTACCTCCTCCCTTCTGTGCTTTACCTTGTCTTTTTCTTTTTCTTTTTCTTTTTTTGGCATTGAAGGGTGCTTGCTTTACCCTCTGCTTTCCTGGGTTGTACTCAGTGATTTATACAACTCCTCAGCTGTCCTATATTCCAACCAACCCTGCCAAAGGTTTAGTTCCTGACACATCAATAATCCATCTTGCATATTGCAGCCTGCCTTATTTTGACGTGTAGCTTCAGAAGGAAGCTGGGGGCTGGGGAAGTGCCCCTGGTCTGGGGTATCTGTGCCGGACATGGCTGGATTAGAGAGATGTAATCAGTTGCATAATAGCACTAAGAGGACTGCTGTACCTTCCCAAGCATGACTCAGCTGAAACTTGTTTTGAAAGTAGGTGGACAGGTGATGTTTCCCAAGAGGAAAGGCAGGGGACAGATTCCTCATTCACAGATCACCTTTTCCTTGATTTAGTCTTGTTTGTGTTGCCAGAAACATAATACAGCATCTGACTTCTGCAGTAGAAGTAATCCTGTTGACCTGGCCCTCTGCTATGACTCCCCTGGAACATGTCTTAGACCACTTTCCCTCTGGATATCTTTGCTTAACGGTAGAAGCCATCCGAGTGTGGAATGAAAGGGAGCAATTGGGGAGGCAGGGACACCTGTCTTTCTAAAACTGAATAATGAAGAGAGTCATCAGAAGGAACAACAGAAAGATCTTGGGAATGAAAGACAGAGAAGCAGTCCTTTCTGGTGTGGGGCAGAGGGAGGATTCGGAGGAGAGGGAGAGACACAGAGGTAGCCCCCTTGGCATAGGGAAGAGAGGTCTCTTGGTAGGGAGCGACGTATTTTCCTTGTGCTGTCCTCAGTTAACAGCACAGATTCGGAAGGAAGATTACAGACTGCCTGTGGTGCACACAGTCACTGCTTCACTGTCTAACTGGGCTAGATTAATGAGGTTCTTCTCGTACAAGCAAATGGCTATGTGCTGTAGTGTGATTCAGCACAGGCCAGGTCTGCTGCCTGCTCAGAGTTAGAGAGCTTTGGATCTGTGCTGAGGGGTTGCAGGGAGCGAAGGAAGGGCTGCTGCTAGTTAGAATGGGGCTATTGAAAGCCAGTACTCTAATGAACCAGCAATGGCACGTAATCAATGTGTGAAAAATGGGTAATTCTTGCTAATGCCCTGCTAATGTTCTCATAATGATCTGTCAGGGAACTCTGGCTAATTATTGTCATGGCAATTTGGCACAGGTTTGCCTGGGATAATGCAGCCTGGGTGAATGGGAGCACATACTGCTACCCATGTCCCAGCCCTCGACTGTTCTTCCCGCTTCCTCCTGCTTCTCCCATGCTATCTCTCTTTCCTGGTCGCTCTTTTAATTAGACAATTAGTTGATTGATTAGTTAATGTTTGTACAACATTTTGAACATGTAAAGTGCTAATTCAGTGCTCTTTGTTATTCCTCCTTTGCTTCTCTTTGTCCTTTTTCTTGCCTTTCTGATGTATCTGCCCATCTTTTGTCTTCTCTGTTCCCCTCTTGCTCCTTTCTCTCCTTGGAATCCAGGAGAGGTTTGTTTCAGCTTCTTTCCCACCAGCATGAGAACACATATATTCTATGATGTCATAAACCACCAGTGAGGTCATAGTTGATACTTCAGAATCCCATTTCAACCCTCCCCCCTTTTCTTTCCCCTCAATGCTGCCCTGATTCACATGCTTTCTCCTAGCCCTGACTTTGATCTGCTGTCCCACTGCCGTCCACCACTGCTTGGTGCACATAAATCTGAAATCCATGCTACATTAATCTGAAGTTCATGGTGCATAATTTAGGCCTAATGGGCTGCAAACAGCACAGCGCCTTGCCAGTGTTCTAGTAAATCATGCAATGTGCATTCATTCTTGAAATTCTCTGCAATTAATTGGACTATCGTAATACTGGAATGTTGATGTTGTTTTACCTGCCAGAATGTTGTTGACTTTGAGTTTTTGGGGTTTTTTTTCAATACAACTTTGGGGGAAGCTTAGAGAAAGGAAGGAGTACTTTGTGCTCTTCTCATCCCTGTGCCTTTGAAAGTCATGTCTTTCCCTGCTGTCATAAACCAGGAATATTGGCGACTGTTACACTTAAGCTCTTGCTACACAAGCTTAAAGCTAGCTGGAAAGGAAGTGAGTGGGAGGGCAAGTGGAGAGTGACCTATTTGCACTTTAAATGTATGATACACCCCATTGTATTGTGTAAAGGCCTGGTTTTGCACGTGTTTACATGGTTCTTCAAAAGAGAAAGTCCAGTCACTGGAAACCCTCAAGATGAGCATATGGCTATAGAATGGCTGTACAGTTATAGAGAAGCTTTTACTCATAGCTGACATTTATATAGCACTTCATAGTTTCATCCAGAAGGATCCCAAACCACTTAGCTCACTGCTGAAACACAGCCAGCCCGGAGGGAACAAAGTGACCATTCTTGCAGTGGCATTCCCATGCAGTGGAAGTTGAGGACAGGATTTGGACATCCTTTTTGCAGTGGGAAATGCAGGACCTCTGCTTAGCAAGATAGAGTGCAGCCAGTACCTTGAAGCTGGCAGGGCCTATGTTTTGTAACTTCTATGGGATTTCTTAATGATAGGCTAGGGCCTTTATGTTATGTCTGATCTGAAAAATGCTACCTCGCACAACAGCATGCTCTCTAACAAGAAGGTTGCCTTTGTACAAAGTCAATTCTCAGCTCCTTCACCGTCAGGGAATCTAAAAGGTATTGCCTGCTTCTAATGAGAAAGTGGAATAAGGCTTTGCATCAGGTTGGGTCTTTGTCCTAGCAGCAGAGCTTCCCCTTTGAGCAATTTGGCATTGCTTGGTCTATCTGTTTGCTTTTACAACAACAGCTATGCTTTCCCCTAGAGACTTGGAGAAAGTGCCATTACCGCTTAACATTAACAGCTGTGATTTTTTTCCCCTTTGCTCTTACCCAGCCTAGCTCCTGAGACTCACTTGCTCTGATCTTCAGCCTTCTTACTTAGTTGCCATGTCACTTCTGTAAATGTGGATACTTTTGTACTGCAGAAGCAAACGCAGATCGTAAATCTACGGAGAGTAGGATAAATCTTGCCAAAATGTACCACGGCAATAGTCAGTGTATCTGTTTCTAAAAGTCATTCCTCCTGTAAGTGACCCAGAGCTGATTCACATTTATTTTGGTATCACTCAAGTGAAGTCTGTGAATCTGGCCCAGGGACACATTTTGTCCATTTTTTCTGGGAAAAAGTCATTGCAAAAGATGAAGATATTGCTTCTGTTTCACTACTCTGAAACCCTCTGTGTTTTGTTCTAACCCTTTTAGAGATTGTTAGCTTACTGAGCTGTGTTCACTCAGTGTTTTCAGAGTGAAGGAAAACAAGTACCAGTGTTGCTACTGTGCGAGTGGCTCAAATAACAATATAAAAAAGAGAGCACAACAAATAGAAAAATACTCTGGTACAAGATTAGGCAGTTTAGATTTAGTACTGAAATGTATAAGCTAGAGGGCATATCTATGTGTCTCATCTGTTTACTGATCAGCCTCCATCTATATCCCCTTTCTTACTCCCTCCCTTACTCATTTAGACATACTGGCCAGAATTGGGGTTGGCATAGCTCTTCCCTCAGAAATGTGTTTCCAATTACAGGCCCTGAAGGCACTCATTCTGATGAGAGATTAGAAGGTGACTTTGTCTCTGCTGATCATCCCCTCCCATAATTTACCTAGTCCTATCTATGTGTATAGAAGTTTGACATGCTTCTTCCCTTCCTTCTGGGTCTCCTGACAAGCAGAGATGAAATAGGTTAAACTCTGTAGCTTTGAAAACGACAGTAAAAGGAAGGATATGGTAGGCATTTTAAAATTGTGAATGTTGGAGAGGTTTCACTGAGTTCTCATAATACAAGAACTAGTAAGAGGTTCAGAATGAATTGAAAAGGAGTTATTTTTCAAACATTGGATAGTTGTGTTATAGAATTTATTCTTATAGGAGGTAGCAACCAGAAGTATAACCAGGTTCAAAACGGCTTCAAAAAGTTTCTGGAGGACTGGGCCATGGATTGCTATTCTTCCTAGAGCATTTGCTGGTGGTGTCTCCTGGAGACAAGTACTAGGCTAGCGGCTGGCTTGGCCAGGTTCCAAAGAGCAGGTCTCCTCCTCTCCTGCTGTTGTCACTCCCAGTTTTCTCCAAGGCAGACAGATGGATGTGTCTTGTGAGGAAGGTATAGTTCTAGGGTTAAAGCTCGGTACTCAGCACGCTCAGGCTTTCCTTCCACATCAGTGATGGGTTACTGTTTAGCCTTGTCCAATTCACTTCCTTTTTGCACGTTAGTTTCCAACCTGTAAAATGAGAATTATGGTACCAATTAATCTCTCAAATTCTTCTACAAATTACACAGCTGATTAATGCTTTTTAACACAATGCGTTGTCACCCCTTATTAGACATCAGAGAATTCACATAGGTAACTCACCTTCAGCATACATAGGACACACTTACACAGGAATCCAAGTTTAATTGGTCCTGTTGCTCAGTGAAATACTTATTTTTCATTTGTACTATGTCATTTGTTCCTTCTTTAAACAGTTTCTTCCATCCCAAAGTCTCTCCAGGACTCCAATCATTTGCATTGTCTGTGTCTGCTTCTCTCATACTCATTTTTTAGAAATGTGCCAGAGCTGACCAGTCACAGTATTCCAGTTGAAAGCATGCCTTGACTTATGCAGTAGCATTAATACTTTTCTCAGTTTGTGAGATTCACCCACCTCTGAGAGAAATGACTCACACAAGGTCCAGGCACCACTTAAATCCAACGTAAGCTGTATTTTGTTGGCTTAGATGAGATTTTGCTGGAGCTTTGGCCTCGCACTGAGCCTCTGCACAGGAGCAATATTTCACCAAGTATTATTTTTACGTCTTAACATTCCATTTACTTTTCAACCTACTATTGAGGTACCTCTGAAAAAAGTTTTCATTGATCTGCCTAAAATAACCATAGGTCTTTTCTTGTCTGGTCACACCTAATTTTAAAACCCCAGAAGATATCTGAGGAGTACAGATTATTTTTCCCAATATATATTACCTTTATCAAGACTGAACTCTTTCTGAGGACTGTCGGGCTTCTGCACATCAGTTTAGCTCTCTGAGGATCATGTGTTCCTCATAGTCCAGACTCTATCATTTTGCATTATCACTATATGTTGGTCTCTCACAATTCCATTCCCCTTCTCAGTGTATTAACTGATTTATTGCTCACACAGGTCATAGCAAAATTCTCAGTGGTGCCCTGCTGTTAAATTTTCACAATATTAAGAGAAGATCCATTAGTCTTTCTTTTCTGCTTTCTATCTTGTAGAGACATGTTCTTCATGAGAGCACTTTACCTCTCAACCCAGGACTCCGTAGTTTTTGTAACTTTTTTTAATGAAATACTCTGTCAAAGACTTTTTGAAAGGCAATTTATAAGAATATCCATGTGTGCCCATCTTATGCTCGGGGATATAATTCAGAAGTGAAAAACATGCAAAAAGGAATGAAAAGAAGCCAGTTGTATATGGAACTGTTAAAGATGAGGCTCAGCAGGAGTGTAAATACCTCTAACAATCCTTGTGGCAAAGACTGTAGAAGCAAAAGAGAACAACCTGGGCAGTTTTTTCTGCAGTGACCTTAATTGAACCTCATATACTCCAGCAGTCCAGCTGACCCACTGACTTTTTCTCTTTCTGAAAGAGGACCATAGTAACAAGCATCTGTACATCCCTCCAACAGTAAAGGGCAAAGAGAATTATTATCAGTTTTTGTTTTACAGTAATGTGAGGCCTTAAGGCTTGTTGGCACAGTGATTGTTCTAGCACATGGAAAATTCCAAACAGCATGTTATTTGCAGTCACACTTCTTAGCAAAAACTGTGAGAATAGGGGCAAGTTGGCCTTCCTTTTCTTCTTTTTCTTCTTTAGTGTTGCGTGATTAAACAGGCCTCCCTTAAGGTGAAGGTGAAATCCCAGGGCAGCTGACACTGGAATGCTTATGAAGGACACCCGCTAAAGAGCCATCGGTGTGGTTTTGTTTTCATTCTATTTATTATTGTCCTTGAGGGCTTCAGAAGAACAAAATGTATTTTCCGAAGTCATGCATGAGCCTGAGTAGCAGATCTGAGAAGGGCATAGTCAGATACTGTACATAAGTTAAGATGGACAGAGACAAGAACATGTCCTGGGGATGTGGGACAAGGTGGCCTTCTGCTCTGCGCTCTCTCCTGCACCCTATTCTGCCCCCATCATCTTTGTGCAGGTCATGCACCGCAAAAATGATAAAAGCCTGGAAATGCATCTGGCTGAAGAAGAGACTTTCAGAATAGGGTGAAAAGCCATGTCCCTTTTCACTTTCTGTCTGCTTTCCTACCACTTGGTCCTTTTCTGCAGTGTGTTATCTGGATGGCAGACCACTGTACCATCCTCCCCAGAGCAGCAGTAATTGGCAGGCCAGTTTGATAGAGATCCTCATGTCAGCATTCCTCCTTCTCCTCTGCCTCCTCTTCCTAAATGCACACTTGAACGCATGCATGCACACACACATGCATTCCTTCCTTTGCACTAGTTGTCCCTTCAAATCAAATGTTGATCAGTACATGGACAGCTCTTGGCACAACACAGAACAATAGCACCTGTCTGTAAGAATAGATTGCGAAACAGAAGCCACACACAAAAACAAGCCACTGAGTAACAGAGTGAGTGAAACTGAGAGAAAGCTGTCTTGTTACATCTAATTGAATCCGTCAACACCCTTAAGTGACACCTGTCTTGCTTACACATACAGGAAGTACACTGCACAAATGCTATTAAGCTGGATCTAAACTAAATTAGCTGGTGGAGTGGGTGGACAGAATCCTTATTTCTTTTAAGGAACTGTGTATCACTGATTGCCTGATAAGTGTGCACTAATACTTCACTTTTTAAAAAGAATGCAAGGTATGACCTAATGTCCAGTCTCACATCAGGAGTAGAAAGAGACAGCTGTTTCACAACAGACAAATACTTTACTCTGGAGAAAAGAAAAGTATACACCACTATTTTCCTTTAACAGTGAAGGGGCGAACTCATGGTGGCAGAGTAAAATTATGTTAGTTGGAAGGACATAAATTCTAGCAAAATCCTTGGAGGATCTTTAGTGACAAGAAGTTGTCAGACCTGTGTGCTTAGGTTTCACATCCATAACACTGATTGCTGTGTTTCCTTACTTACCAAAGACCACATTGATCTTGTTAGATCTAGTCCCTGCTTAAATCCATCAGATTTCCACATGCAGTGGCAGATGGGCAAAACCTTAAATTTGTCATAAACCTTAGTAAAGGGAAGCAGACAGTTAGGGGCTGAGAAGCAGTGCTGTTACGGCCACCCGGAATTTTAAGAATAAGTTAATGGGCTGTTGCTCCAAAGGCTGGTGACTGAATCCTTTTGTAGCATTTCATGAAGAGCAGGTGAATAAATTCAGTTCTCGCCATGTCTCTGTCTAACAGGCTACTGAGTACTGTTTATTCACATGATGGAAATCAGTGATATTCCTGTGCATTGCAACCCTGCCTTAGGGGAGCAGCTCTCAAATTAGATGATGAGGAAAGGGTCCTCGTGTTGAGAGCTGGAAGTGAGGTGATTCTTCTCTCCATTATGAATTCATTACACCACTATTTAATTCCTTTGGAAACTTTTAAGAGCTTAACCTGTTACTTATGGGAAATTAGCAGGTTTGCAGATAGAGAACAACCTGTTGTGATACTAATAAATCCTCAGTTACCCCTGAATATGGAGGCTGGGTATCTTATTGGTGAAACATTAGCCATGCCTCAGCGGAGATAGGATTTCTGCACTGTGGTCATGAAGACCTCTTGGTTTGCATCACCAAGGCAAGAAACTTGGGATGTGATTACCCAGCTGCCTTCCAATAGACCATACTGTGTTTTGTAGAGGAACCAGCACAGTAGCTTGCTAAAGTCTGCCCTTAGGGTGATTCTCATCTTGATTGAAACTTGGGTCAGATGACCCTATGAAGGCCTATACTGAGAGGAGGTAGAAATGTTATGTGGTGGGGAAACTCCTCATAGTCCTTGCCTGATCTGTACTTTCCAAGGAAGTGGATCTGAGGCTGGTGTTTTCATACAGTAGTTGTGCTGGATCTCTTTTCTAATAGTTATTAGTGAGTGAGCTGTCCTAAGCAGATGTGTGGCCTTTGTTGCCCTAGTATATGAGTACCTCTCAATCTTTTTAATGCATTGTCAGAGCACCTCAGGCATTCAGGGAAGTAAAATTACTCTATTTCACAGATGGGGAACAGGGAAATTGATGGTTAAATCCTTAGAAGGATACAGGTACCAAAGTCCTGCCCAACTGCCACTCTTGGCTACTAAACCAAATCTTCTTCTTCACTGATGCCCATTTCTATATATAGAAATATGCAGACATTTCTGTAGAGGCAGGTGAGATTTACCAGGCTGATATGGGCTGTGTCCCAGCTCATGCACCTCTCCCCCTCCCCGTTCCTTCATTAACATCTCTGCAGCGTCCCTTCTCTGTCATGGAGTGCAGTAGCTGCCACAGAGCTCTTCTAGGAGAGAAGGTGCCCAGAGACTGACTCTGTCTGAGCTGAGTCATCAGGTAACAGGAATGGATTCACAGTCTGGGAGGCTGTGGGAAAAGTGATGAAGCAATTCGTAATTTTAGCGGTTGATAATTGAAGCTGATCAGTGCTGTGTGACAGGAGCACCACAGCATAGGGGAGCTGCTCCTACACTGTATGATTATCATTCATTCCACTCTCTCTCTTTGGCTCCCTCAGCATCAGAGAGCTCAAAAAGGTGCAGAGAAGAAGGGCAGAAAATATGATGTGAGAGGCTGAAAGTCCTGAGCTAACAGGACTGGCTAAAAATAAAAGCGAGGTCTTTATAGCCTATGAAGAAGGTGAAGAAGAAGAAGGAGAAGCTGTTAAGAGAGGATTTAATTGAGTGTAAAATCCTAAATGGTATAGATAATGCCAAGGCATGTTACTGTTCACAGACTGGCTCAGGGAGAGGACAGGCAGCTGCAAAGGAAATGAGTTCAGCTCAGCTTATCTGACAGGACTTATTCACACAAAACCTACAGGTGCCTGGGACAGAGAGAAGCAAGAGAAAGGAGCTTTAGTGCAGCACAGGTAAAAGGACACCCCAGGGGGAACAGGAAACCCTGAATGTCTCAGGTGGATAGATGAGAAGACGGATGATCTGGTTACAAGCTGGGTGCTTCCTTGCCTGTATCATGGACGTAAACGTATAGCACAGGTAGGATGGGCTGTGTTGTCTCAAGCTGGTTAAAGCCGCAGAGGTAATGTTAAACACTCACCAAGACTCTGATCACAGTGCAGCATGAGCCACACTATGAATTTTACATTTCTAAGTCATATTTCCAGAGTATACAATTTGATCTTTCCAGTCGCCTTCAAGAATAGTGGTAAATATCCTCAGCGTCACAGACAGAGAAAGCAAGGCACAGAGAAGGGACTTGGCCAGCCCATTGTTATGTCATGAGTGTCAGGAGAATCAGATTTGCTGCATGAAATGGAACAAATGATTCCCCCCTGCCTCTGAAAACGTGCCACACCCTATGCCAGAAACCAGCCCTGGGATTGCCTCTGGTCATCTTTCCAAATGCTTTGCCAGGAGTAGGGAAAGAAGCAGTAAAGAAATTAGAGGCCCCTGTGTCACAAGCCAGATGTTAAGAAAATCCCAGGTCTGCTACCAGTTTGCTGCTTGTTGCTTCACCAGCAAGCAGTGACCTTTGCAGGTCTACATCCTTGGGATTGAGGCATGGATGCAGCTGACGGAGACAGTGAAATCCTCACTGCAGACTTAAGTGGGGAAGCAGGCGCAGCTGCCCACCTCCAGATTCCCCTGTGGGAGGGAAACACCTGGATCTTGCACAGTGCCTCGGTGCTCCTGACCCCTTTTCCTGGCCCGAGGTACAGGTGGCATCACCCAAGAGAGGAACTCCTCTCTGCCCCTTCCGAGCTGTTGAGACAGGCAGTGGGTGCATGTCTGGATGGCCTCAAGGGCCCAGTTTGCTTCAAAACCAGAGGATGCCAGAGGTTGCATGCGAGGCACTTCATCCTTGATCCCCCTTCTGGTGCTGTGTTTACCACAGTTCTGACAGGTCTCTGAATGCGGCATGGAAAGAAACCAGTGCGTTAACCCTCCATGCAAGGAAGTCTCTGACAGAAGGTCACTGACCTGATTTCAGCTCTGCCCTACTGACCTCCTTACAGGGAGGGCTGTACTGCCAGGATCACAGATCTACGATGCAGGAAGGGGCAGCCCAGCATGAATAAAAGTAGCCCCAGCTATTGTCCTAAATTCACATTTGCACCTGGACCTCTCTGACTCTGGAAGTACCGTCTCTGCACACTTCCACTGTATTTTGACTCCAGAGTAGAAACGCTTTAAGCCATGGGGTTAGAAAAACTAAAATTTTGAGACAGATATTGAATTTTACTCCTTGATGCCATCCAGCTTGCCCCTCAGCAACTCAGACATGGTTTGGCTGACATGTGGAGATTCGGGGCAAGGTCTCAGTCTAATGTAGATTACATGGTTGGGAAAGGGAAAGGAGAAAAATTAGTGAGGATGAGAATAGTGCAGTGTTGCCTACTGTCAGTATTGTGCTGTATATTATTTGATGTTTTAATTAAAGCCTGAGTATGGGGAGTATGTCCTCAGGAAGGAATATCCATCTCCATTTTAAGCTTCTGTTGCCTGTATTTGCAGAAAAAAACTTGGAATTATCACCAAAAATAACCTAAAGGCTCAGAAACCTCTTCTTCTTTGTTTCTTTCTCCTCCTTCTTTCTGCCTCCCCAGTTACGTTATGGAAGTAGGAGCTGGAAGTGTTGTTGGTAACATATTTTAACATGGTCTCTGCTCTGAAGGTTACACAAAATAAGGGGAATATTACCAAAACCAGAATAATGCTTCAAAGGGAAAATTTTCAGTATTAGCAGTGAGAATGAGGAGAGGAGAGGGCTATAAGGGGAATTTGAGTAAGGAGGGAATGTATTTAATAACTAAGATCTGAGAAATTAGTATAGTGCCATCTCTTTGCAGTAATTAGAGCAGATTCTGTTATACAGAGGGAGAATACAGTTGGTTTGCAATATCACTGAAAAATGACTTCTGAAAATGTGATGCAAACTGCAAGGATTTGCCATATTCTCGCTTTAGAAAGAATCATAAGAAGAATAAAGCATTTAGCTACTGAAAAATGTAGACATGCAAACAAAACAATCCTCAAATGCTGTTTAACTTTTCCATGTCTCCTGGGAATCAGCTGCTGCTTTCACTCTAATTTTACCTGCTATTGCTCTGAGCTAAACTTTCCATTTATATGAGGAAAACTGGAGTCAGGAGGATTACAGGCACCTCCGCTTTTGATTTTTAATAAAAACCGAACATTTACTTCTGAACAGTAGCAGCAAGAAAGGGAATTAAATCTGAGGGGAGCAAGTTGACCTTTGGGAGCTAAGGAAGGCTGCACGTGCAGGCATGTTCACATGCAGCAAGTCTCTCCGTCTCTGTTACATGCTCCTTTTGTAGATGCACACGCTGCTCTATGTGCACATACAGGTACATATACATGCTTGTGTTGCCATATGCTGTTGCACGCATGTGGTTTCTCACAGATAGCCTCATATGACAGTGCATATGTGACTGTTACGTCCTCTCACATCTGTGTGTATGCACACCCTCCTGCCCCCTTTTCTTGATTCTTTTACATATTAACTGCAGAGTTGGACTTGGCTGTTCAAAAGCAGGAACAGGATCCATGAAAGTGGTTTTTAAAATACTAAAATCAAGAGTATATTTGAGGCCTGTCTTTTTGCTCCCTGCTTTGATAATGTGCATTTACAAGCTTCCATCTGAAACCACAAACACTAGAAACTTTATGTTTGTATTTGAAAGCAGGGCAGAATGCCTCTGGTTGATCATCTAACTTTAGAAGCTGGGCCTATGAGGGAAAAACCTACCCACGTATTCAGAGAGCACTGATAAGATCACAAATGTAGGCAATATCAATGGAAACTGAAATTACAGAAGAGCTGGCTAGGGAATCCCCACGCTGATGTTCTTCCCGTTGTGTTCTCTAACCCCGAGCAGGGTAGTGTTTTCTGATCCAGCAGTAGGAAGGGAAAAGAAACTTCTCTGTTCTCACTGAATATTTATTCTCCTATGACAGCTATGTGCCAGTACTGTCCTGGTGGTAGTGCTAGTGGAGGATTTCCCAAGAAAGAATAATGCAGGTGGGACCAAAGAAGCGGATGTATGTTTGTATTGACAAAAGCTGAAAACAGACCTGCCTCCTTCCCCCTGCAAAAGCACGCTTACAATTAAAAACCAGCAGATTTATTGCTTTGGCTCCCTTTGATATTTGTCAAATTATAGATGTGTGGTACAGAAGTGTATGGCATGATTTGCAGTGGTAGGGTGGAAAGGCATGGCAGGGCTTCCCTCCAGGAGAACAGAGGGAGCATTGTTGCACTCTGGTAAAGCCAGACGTGATGGGAGAACCTGGGTTATGGGGTGCTTTGTCAAAGCCAACCTCCTTCCTCCTTTGTGTGTGTTTGCACAGATCTCATCGTTCTTATCACATCGGGCGCTCTAATCATTCTGACATTACGTATGGGGAAGCAGACATCTAAGAAACAGGAGCTGCTTTCTTCATCACCATCATCATCATCATCATGATTGTCTAGCTGCTGTTTTTCCCCACTGATGAAGCAAAGCACACAGGAAATTAAGGACAGGAATAATGAATTCAAGAACATGTTATAGATGTTGGCACCAACTAGGAAACAGGTTTCCGAACTTTATAACTCATGTGTTCATTTAAACAAATTAATCTATGTTTGCATGCAGCATTCAGTAGCATTTAGTTTTTGCATTTGGGGAACAACAGGGGAGACCCTATTTGGGCAATATAAAAGCTGTAAATTGTAGACCTGACAAACAGATTGTGTTAGCCTAGTAGTGGATGCAGCAGTTGCCTCAAATTGTAAAGGCTGGCAATGAGTTCAAATCCCACCGGGGGTCCTATTTTTATTAGAAATACTTCATATCTTTTATTCTTCATGTCAAATGGATCACTACACTTTCCATACTTAATTATCTTTATCATCCAAAAATACTCTGCTTTTAATGAAAATACTTAAACAACTCTTCAAGGAGAAAAACATAATCCTGGGCCCTACTTTGCAAAATGGTCTCAATTCCTATCTATATCAGAGTGGGTTAAGGTTGTCAGCTCCATGCAGGAGTGGGCCATCACCTCATAGATTATGGCCCCATGCAGCATTACAATTAATTTTTCTGCAGAATTGGGCATAACCTGGAGAATGGGCTCACTTAGGGTGCAAACTCAGCTGCCACTTACACCAATTTTAGACTGATGTAACTTCATTGAAGTTAGTGGAGTAACAGTGGCTTTCAACTGAGGTAACTGAAAATGAAGTTACAGCCTTTTTGTTCTGTCTTGTTATTCTCAATGAATTTATGATGGTGTCTCCTACAATGTGTCTCCTACTATGATGGAACAATAAGGAAGGCCTCCTGTGACTAATTTAAGGCTTGCAGTTTCTTCTAGTCAAGAAGTGAAGGTTGTATTATATTGTGACTAAATTACATTCTCACCTCCATTATGGTGAGTTCAAATTCTGCTGATGTTGCCCCTGTGTCACTGAAGTTTCTACACCTTTGTTTCCACCTGCGCGAAGTTTTCACCCAAACCAGTTTTGCATGTCAAAAGCAGACTACATTGGGTATCTTTGATTTGATGGGTGGAATTGTCAAAAGCATCTAAGTGAGTAGGGAGTCTGTTTATAAAGGAATCAGATGTGTAACTGAAGCCTGTGAGATGTCAGCAAGGAAGACTTTGGCATGGGATGTGAACAAGACTGTGAAGTGTCCAGAATGGCTAGTTTTTGTTGAAGTCTGTGCCATCATGGCTTTAGTGCTGCGGTTGGAACCGACTCTAGCTAGTTTAATCCCTTCGTAGCCATGTCAGATAAACTGTAGTGCTGTGTCCGATCACGGTGTGCACTCACTGCTTATGTGAATCCTTGAATTCTGCAAGGGAATCAGGAAAAGACAGAAACCAAAAATAGTTCGATGCTTCATCGTTACAATCTTGTGGTATATTTGTACAGGTGAGAGGGCTTATTTATTTATCGTGGTAAATAACTCTGAGCTTTGTTATCACTAATGCTTAATGAGAGTTTATGTTTCACTTCCCAAACAGAGACATCCCTTCTCTGTTAAGAGCAGTACACATAGTAAAATAAGATTTTTCTTGTAGTGTGGAGTGCGATAACTGGTGCCCTCATTCCATATGGAGCACAAAGAATACCATGCATACTGCTGCCTTGTCTTCAGAGTGTTGTTATTTATTCTTCCAGAATACAGAGAAAAGGGCATTCCCAGAGCAATTTTTGAATGGCTTCAGTCTTACCACTGTATTACTAATAGTGTTTTGTTGTTTCTAAACAGCATGGCTTTGATTTTGCTCAACAGCATTTATTTTCAAGGATTGCATTCTGCTTATTACATTATTATATTCTGTTTCTCAGATTGTTCAAACATTTTCATCAAGTCACAACACAGAAGCATTGCTGATACAGTTTTGCTTCAAGCTGGGTATCAGATTCATTCAAAAATTTTGAAAGCCTCCTAATGAATGTGAGCAGAGTTTCAGCTAGTGACAGACGGATGTATTCAATCAGTTTATGCCTGGTTTCACATTTTTTGTTGCAAACTTTAAACATGGCAATAACAAAGTTCTGCTAATCCTTGATACTGGACATAACCAGTCAAAATCAGGATACAATTGTTGGGAAAATGCCCACTGAAAAATAAGCTTATTTTTTTCTTTAAGTTTGGAAACTTTTGCGTTCTCTAGAACAATTCACTAGAGCTGATTTGGCAAATTATGGAAATTTTCAACACTCTATAGCAAAGTGTTGACTTTTCTGGTCTGTCCAACATGAATTGGCAGAAAGGGCTATATGTACAGCTAACACTGAGAAATGACAATTAAGTAGTGTACTACTTGTCAAATAATGAAAGCATCAGACAGTGTACTCATTAAGAGTTCTCACAAGTTGGCTCAAGTGGTTGCATTAGGTGTTTGGGCACTTTCTGTGCTTGTTCACGAGGGCTTTTTTTTCCACAAAATACAAGCTGTTGTTCTGAAAAACTGAAAAATCTATTCTTGTCTCTGAGGGAACACATTCACAGTGTGGCCTTCTGCTCTCCAGCCTGTATCTGTGAATAAGGCATTCGGTTAGGCTGGGGGTGCTTTCCTCTCTTATCTCTGAATTTAAGTCTTAAGCCTAGTGATAACATAATAAATGCCTATATTGCTGGTAATAGCAAAACTCTCCAACTAATCTTGTAGTCTGGCTTGGGGGTGTATTTATAGTAGGAAATGAGTAACGTAGCTGTGCTTTTACTCCTCGCCTTTGGCTTAGGAGGGAGAGAAATCTGTAGGGGAATTGGATGGGTGCATGGTGGAGACATGCTACTGGGCTTCCACTTCTAGCTAAAGAGGACAGACCTTGGAGGTGAGCTTCCCCTGCTACTCTGGGCACACCAGGGCTGAAGGGCATTGACAGGCCATCTTTGGGCAACTGCTCATGTTACCATGCTGTGGTTCCTGATGAATGGAGAGTGGCTGTCAGATGCCAACACCATGCAGTCCCTGTACAGTGCAATCTGGGGCAATCAGTTTTCTTTGGCTGTATGCTACTGGACATTAGACTCCTTTCAAGTCATGGCTGACCGAAGTGCCAGTAATTTGTCCTGCAAAAATGTCCTGCAGTATTGTCCTTGTTTTGTTTCTCTTTATCAGTTTCCTGTACCGTGCTTCTCTCACTTACCCCTTCGCTCCCCCTCCACAGCCCCATCACTACCTGTAGCCCAAAGTTTCTGCTGTGTCTTCATTTCTTCCATGTAGATCAATTCAGCCTGTCCTGGCCAATTTACACTGCTGACTGGCCTCAGCAGCCCAAGTCCTTGTCACTGATTTTCTGAATTAAAAATTAAACCATGTTGGATGAGCAGTGGAAAGGCTTTCTACAGGTTATCAACGGAGTCTGTTGACAGGTTCCCATCCCACTACCTCCCATCCCAACCAAGAACAGCAAAAGAAGCTGAGTTACTTCAGCCAAAGTCCTGGCTGGTCTTGTCCTGCTGTGACACATGTACCAGGATGGGTTTTATCCTATCTGTAGGAGGACGGCAGGGTCATGCACTCACACACATGCATATGCAGATACATGTATGCCTGCATGATGTGGATATGAACACCAGGACTACTCTGATCTCACATGTTTTGTATGTTCCAATTTAAATTATCTGGGAAATAGTCTTCAGTTCTGCTTTGTTGCAAGCAATTCCTAATGTCTCTAACTGCTTACTGCAAATACAGGTCACTGGATGGGTGGCTGTGGCTGCAGGTAGTCGTTTCTAGAATGGGTGAGATCACAGAGATACTGCAAAGGCTTGCCACCATGGGTTTTGGGGCCCAATAAGTTAACATAGGAACATACCTAGCTTACAATGTGGTCTTAAAGATCTAGATTGTAAAATGGTAGCAGAGCTGAGTTAGACTGGGAGCCAGTTTTAAAGACCAAAGTAGAGGTATGATGCCATACCTATTTCATTAGTTCTTCATGCTTACACCTTACATGTTTAGTGCAAACCCTTCATTACTGCAATTACAATCAAATTCACCTTCCCAAGACAGGAGACCTGCAGGCCGTGAGCCTCAAATAGGCACACTCATACGCTCCCTGCAGGTAGCAAGCCTGCAATATGATGCCCTCACTGCAGCTTTCAGAGTCTGGGTATTTCATCTGACTAGAAGAAACGCTTCCCCACTAAAGTGGGAGACTTGTGACATTAGAGTTTGATGTCCTTAAACACGCTTGCTTCTAAAAGGGAAAGAAGAAAAGAAAAGGGGAGAAGGACCAGGAGATAAAAGTTGTTTGCATGATTTACAGTTTGACCTTAAGATGTTGTTGCGAGTGAATCTGAGGAAAGAAGAGATGCTTCTAGATGGACCAAGGCTTTCCTTCCCCTTATCAGAGGGTTCAAATAAATGCTTTTTCCCTGCTGCCCCTTTTCCTCAGCTCCCCTGGCTGATAAAAGGAAGATCTGTGTTAGCAGACAAGGAGATAGGGAAATCCCCAAGGAGCAGTCAGAAGGGTCGGTGATAGGGCGGTAGAAACGAAGGTGCTGCTTGCCCTAGTGAGGAGGAGAGGGGCTGCGTCCTATCTTTTCTTCTTGGTACGAGAGAGCGCAGGCAGCTGATGTGGAGCAGGAGCACTGAGCTGGGCCTACTGCTGCTATTCAGTCACTAGCTCGCTCCCTTTCTCTGAACATTAGAGTGAAGCTGCTTTGAAACGATGAAAACACCGTTCTGTGCCCCATGACAATGTCAATATGAATGAAAAGAATGAGTGAGTAACATGGAGGGTGTTGAGTTCAGGTTGAAAATTTGCCCATTAACAGATAACTGACAGCAGCCAGGGTTATGGTGTGTATTCATAATAATGCACTGTAACATAGTTTTACTTTGTTGCTATGACAGTACCTGGGAATTCTCTCCTGGGCAGTTGCAGATGTTCTGATTCTGTATCCATCCAGCCCATCTCTCATCTCTTTCCTAACCAAAGCCAGATTCAGAAATGCAAACCAGGACTTGAGAGCCAGGCTGGTCTCTTTTCTGGTTATGAAGGCTCTGCGGCTGGAGCTTAGCTAACACTGGTATCGCTGACAATACGGAACTTCAGATCCCACTCCTAGTGCTGTGCTGGCTGCTTCAGGAACGTCAGGAGAAAATAGTAGCGAATGCTTATTTTAGTCGAGAAAGTGAACAGTGCTCTCCTTGAGCAGCCCAAGGGAGAGACTGAGTATGCAGAAAACCCGGCATTCTTGCATAGTCACTTTTCAGAATAGAGCTGCGTTTTGAGGATGCAAAGCTCTGCTTGGCGTGGGAGGAACTAAACTTCATGCTGCTGCCTCAGCATTCATGTCATCCACTTGTGCTGAGCAATTTTTCTTTGCTTTTTTTTTTTTTTTTTTTGAGAGAGAGTGTTCCATGAGATGTTAGTGACTCTTTAATTATATTGGGAGCTCCATGAGCTATTTTGATGTGTTGCCTCTCTGCCTTTGGCACATGCTCTGGGCTGATGACACATGGTCACTGTTTTCTGTCTTTGTCTCTCTCTGTCACCACTGAATTTCAAATATCGCCCTTGGATTTGACACTTTGGGAACTGGCCAGACTTTAAAAATCCTCTCCTGCCTTCAGCCACCAGTGCAGGTAATAAAAGGGATTTATCAGCCTGCACTTTTCTGTGCCTGAGCCTGTGGGGATGTGCAAGGTAAATTCATACCCAGTTCTCTTGAGACCTGCCTGTTTCCCTCTCTCTCGAAATACAGTATAATACAACTTTATTTTCTTTGGGATTTTTTTCACAAATTGTGTCTCAGATGCTTACAAAGCAAAATAATTTATAGTAGTGGGTAAATGAGTATATTCAAGCTTCCAGGGAAAGGGCCGAGAGCAGAGAAACAGAGAGAGGAGAGCAAGAAAGACCCGGAGGGGATGGCAAGATGAGATCTGTGCTGAGATGGAAAGCGGCAGATATAGATGAGCTAGCAGGAGGACTGTTGTACAGCGCCAGAGATGAGGAGGAGCTGGCTCCTGACCCAAAAAGTGTCATTAAGTGAAGGGAGAAAGAAGAGTTTGGTGTGGGTCAAGGGCAAGATAAAATGAGAAAAACCCAGGAAAGATTAAAAACAGGGAGTGTTTGGTTTCAAGAAATGTACACTGTTAGAGCAGTTGTTCAAGGTGTGCAAGCTGCAGAGTGATGTTGCGTGGTTCCTGATATAGAGATACAATGTAGACACATACAGGCATACATGAGGGAGCCTGGAGAGCCAAGTCTCTATGCAAGCAGAAGTATGGGGAATGGCTGTCATCAGCACGGACCTAGAGGAATCTGGGATTTGCCCAGCCAGGAGGACACACATGGGTGTGCCAGCCAGCCACTAGTCAGTTTTCTTTTACCTCTCTCTGCTAAATTGGTGTGATCAAAACATACCCAGGACCTGGGAGTCTAAATAATGGTCTTGTGCTCCCCGTGTGGAGCTCGGTAATATTTACTGAGCCCGATGGCTTCATTCTCCTTCGTGCTGACTGCATTAATGGCTGGCTGCAGGGAGGGAGGGCAGGGATGAAGGATAGCTGAGAGGGGTC
This sequence comes from Apteryx mantelli, assembly GCF_036417845.1. Classification (NCBI taxonomy): domain Eukaryota; kingdom Metazoa; phylum Chordata; class Aves; order Apterygiformes; family Apterygidae; genus Apteryx; species Apteryx mantelli. Next base: position 130,026,064 of record NC_089978.1, on the reverse strand, counting down.
CAGGCGACATGGCTAACGGATGGCCTTATTAGAGACACTTTCCTGGGGCCTAAGTGGAGCTTTTTTGTCTGAGTCGGCAAGAAGTGGGTCATTTTGCTGGGCTGTCAGGCCCTCGCTCTTGGTGGAGAGGCGGCTGTGACTGCAGCAGCCTGCTGGTTTCTCTCTGCCGTGTTTCGCCAGGGGATGAGGTGGTGCAGGGCTGAAGGGAGAGTGAGAGAGACCATATTAGTAACTGGCCTCGGAGGTCCCTTCCGGGAAAAAAAGCAGACCCAAAACACTGTTGAACCCCACCCTGCCAGTGAGTAAAATTTGGCGGTCAGTAGTTAAGAAACATAGCTGATCTCCCCACAAATGCTCCCCACCCCTCCCAGACTTTCATTGCCACCTCTCTCTGCTTTCTGCATTTCTTTGAAGGGCAGTGGTGCCTGAGGAGGTGCTAGCCCACACTGCTATCCATCTGATCTGTCAGCAGGTTTTGAGAGCCTAATGGCAACTAGGTCTCATAGGTCCTGTTTTGTGCCAGATCCACAGGGATCTGGGTGTGCTGCCACCTTCCATGGGGAGTCTTGACTCGCTGCCCTACACTTGAGCTGCTTATGACTTCAGCTCTGCAGACACCTAGTCTCTCTCTATTGTACTGGCCTGAACTGAGGGGTATCCCATTTTTACTCTCCCCTGCCCATCCCCTCATCATAACTGTATTGATGGATTTTCTGACAAAAAAACGTATCAGGAGTAAATGTGCCGTGATACCCCAAGAGAGACTGCTCTAAGACTATTTTTAGTCCAGCAGGAAACCTAATCTCCTTAGAATTTAGAGGTGAAGATTGCCAGATTTGAAGTTTGAGGTGCTCCACAGTGAGATGTATGTTTTTTTCAGCACTTTCCCAAATGCAGCTGGTGATCCCTCTGATGCTCACCAATCCTAAGAGCACAGATGAGCTACCAGAAGGCACAGCTTGGTTTTACTTGTCAGCCCTGAGGAACAACTGGTTAAGACAGAGCAAATATTGTGGCGACCCTGTCCTAAATGGATTGAAAAATGGTGGGGAGAGCAGTTTGGGGGCTACTCTTTTGTTAATATTCAGAGAGAGGGCCCATTGCTGCATTGCACTGGCTTCCCCTGAGAGCTGTGTTATGCAAGAGAGAACTGAAAAGAGTGTTGCAGCCGAGGTAAAAATTCCCATGCAGATCAATTCCACTCACTGTAGTGTTATTTCTCTTAGGTAAATCTAGCTCAGTAGTTTGGAGGAAGGCTGACTTGAGATGCTTCTGAGGGAAGATGCAAATCCTGATGAAACACTAGCCTGGGAGGTAGGAGTAAAGAGGAAAATCTGTTACAAACAGAAAAGTCACAAGTTTGTTCTTCTCTTCTAGCATGGCAGAAGTGAGGAGAAAGGACCAGGACCTGACCTTCCCCGCACTCTTTCTTCAATAACTTTGGTTTTGAGGTCATCTTCTGCACAGGCTAAACTGTAATAATCCTCAGAGCAAATTCTGTAGCTTACATTCCTGTGAACCAGGAGGAAATGCAAAAGGCCAGATTAATATAGTTTTATTTCTCCTGTCCCCTTCTTGTACTCCAAAGAAGCATATCAAGTTTTGCACATACACTATTTGGGAAGGTATATATATATTTTGGTAGGGCTGTGAGCCAGAACATCAGCAGAGGTAGTGGCAGAGCCTTTGACACTTCTCAACCCTTGGTCCAACTTCTCTGTGGTTCACTGCACGTAGGATCATCTGAGTTGCCATTCTGCATCAGACAAATGTAATATCTAGTCTTCAAGAACTGGCAAATACTTGAGAAAGGCGTAAGAAAGCTTGCAGTATACCGTGACTGAATTGCCTGTTCATAGGAGACATTTTCTTTCTGACTGAATGAGGTTAATGATCATCTTATGCCTGCCAACATGAGGGTTTATGGTCCTTTATCAAACACAGGTGACAATTCTGTTGTTGCTATGAATGGTTTGCTCATTTTTTTCCTATTTTTAAATCCTCTCTTTTAATGTGCAGCAGTAAGTTCCAAAAGTTAATTTGACGTGATGTAAAAAAACCATTGTCCTAAGGCAAAAAAAAATCCATGTGCACTTTTGTCATTAGCTCTACAGTATGTACATAAAAAGGTTACAACTGGGAAGGATGGCTATTGTTTAAAAAAAAAGAAATCCATTAGGAATGATTGATTACTTGATCCCCAAAACAATCAGCAGCATATTGCTGATTGCCATATCCACGTGGCAGTAGCGAATTAATGATTATCTTTAGATTAGTTCTTTTACTATGTGCATGATACACCAAGAGCATGGCTAAATTGGGTTGGATATAGTAAGGATTGCTGAGTCTGTAGTCAAGCCTCCTTGGGCTGTGATCTTGTCAGAGCTCATAAGCTGAGCCAAAGAATTTGATTAGGCAGTGAGGTCTTTGGGGAGGGAGTAAGGGGAAGAGGGAAAAGCACAGCTGCTTTAATAATGAAGTCGTGAACTCACCCATACCTGCAGCTGGATTTCTGAGAAGTCAGTACCCATGTACAAACCTATGTAAAGGACCAGGTCCTCAAGGGAGCTCAGGACCTGACTCAATGGGCAGTTTGGAAGATCTCTCCCCGTGTGTTGCAGGGATGGTCAGTCAGTGCTGAGCAGTTACAACTCCAGTGACAGGCACCAAGTACTTCCAAAGGTGGCCTGGAGTGCCTCAAAACAGGACAAAATGCCTGTCCCTGACAGCAGTGAGGTTACCCAATGCCGCATGCCGGGGAACTGGCCGACTGAGCAGGGCTGAATGCACCTGGGCAAGGCTTGATCCCAACCAGGCCAGAAGAGCCAAACTGACAGCCCCCCTTCCAAAGCAGGACGGGGTTTTTGGTGGAGGCTCCACCTCCAGGTACTAATCAGATCTGAACAGTCTTAGCTTTTGACACTGACAAGATCTCTCCTGCTGGCATTAGGGCCTCAATTAGCATCTTCTATTTCTAACACTCCAAGTCTGCATGGTGAGAGCTGGGATTAAGGACAGCCAGTCTTAACGCAGCTCCTATTAATAAATAAGGAAGATTAGGAGCTTTGTCAGGAACATAGAACTTCCTCCTTCATTTAATTATTCAAAAAGACCTCCTGTTTAGCCCTCCACCCTCTGAATGAAGTAAATAAAAAGGAATGAGATTATTGAAGATAAGGTTTAAATTAACTTTCTGTATTGTGATCAGGTAAGAAAATTCCATCTCCTGTAATTGACTGATGCTGATGCTGGCTTCTGCGGGGTTTTGAAAAAAAAACTTCTGTTCCTTTTTTTACATAAATACCTTTTTATATCAGTTTGGGAATATTTGTGTATGTGTTTGGGGACTGATGTTACCTACTTACAAAGCACAAGTAGCAGCGGGGCAAATTTCTTTCATATCAGTAGGCCACAGTTCATCTCTAGAGGGACTACATTTGGAATTAAACAAGGAGTGAAATTTTCATGGCCCACTTTTCCTTACCAATACTGCCAGAAAAAAAGGATGCCTAGTGTACTTTTTGAGGTTATCTTTGGATTGAGGTTTTCATCTCACTGGGAATTGGACTGAGACCTTCTAACTCATTTCACAGTTGATCTTCAAAGAGGCATTAGTACCCAGCAAGTTACCAGCTGCGTAGGATGCATTCAAACTGCAGTGACCTAGAGGTAGAAAGCACTTTATCCCACTTCTATGCAGCTAAATTCTCACGGGATGTGTATCCTGAAGTGTGACTACAACAGTTTCCAGATGTTTCATATCTGCTCATGCTCTATAAAGAATGATGACTAAATTGCAGTTTAGTGACCTTAGAGATATAAAAAAGGGGAGGGGGAGAGGTGGCTGCCTAGCAGAGAGCTTTACAGTAATGGGATCTTTGCCAGTATCATTCATGCTTGAGTCAAGGACTTTCATTTCCCAAAAAGGACTGTGGCTGAGTACTGCTTCTGCAGCCTAGCCTGCAAACAGATACGTCGTCCTCACAGATGTGGCTGTGTATAGCTGTTCTGGTTTCACCTCTCCTTGTAGTACTAATAAACATAGCAGTGATGTGTATGCTTAGTCTCAAAAATCCTGAAGGAAAGGGTGGCAGCTAGTAACTCCAATATAATCAGCTTGCCTTCTGCACTTCTGGCCACAGTGGGCTCTGTAAAGCCACCCTGTGTGTGCCATGATGCCCTGTGCTGCTGGGAGGTCCTGGCTCAGTGCACTTTTCTTCCATCCCAAATTGCAGGGCATGACTTCTGACCAAATAATTTGTACTAGTAGTTCTAAAATTAATCTGTTTTTTTTCTCCCACAGGGCCTTTGGACTCAGCTCCATTTCTAACTGGGAGCTCCATAGGGGTGGGAAGGTAATCTCAGATCAGCACTAATTGGCTTGGTGCTTCATTGTCTTCTTTTGCTTGCTGCTCTGGCCCTGCGTATGGCATTTTGGGATGTCAGGGAAGAGGCTTCCCAGCTTCCTGAGCTGTTATCAGGAGCCCTTGCAACATCTAGGCCATTTGTTTTTTTTATTGTGACCTAAGATCAATAGGTTGTGTTGTTTCCAAGAGAACTAACGCAGAATGGTGGTCTCACTACCTCTCTCCTTTTTCTTCCCAAGCAGGCCTGCAAATTTCCAGGCATGTAAAGGCACATTCACTTTGAGAAAAGCGTGTTCTCCATAGCCTGTTTCAGAGCAATTTTCATCTAGGAGATTGGCAGAGCAGCATGGGGACATCTTAATGTACATTTACAAACTCAGAGTTGGTTTTCCAGGGCATCTATTCTTGCAAGTTTGGAAGGTACTTCCAGCAAATATTTTCTACTGTTCACTTAACATTGACTGTTATGGCAAATGTTCTGGCCAGTGAACTTATTCATTAGAATAGTCTTCGGAGAGGGATATGGCTAAAGTGAGCTGAATAAATAATTTAAAAGAGTATTTACTGGTTACCTCGCCCAGCATCGTATGCTGTGTTGTATGTCATTCTTGTCCTTGTAATGGATTATCTTGTTCTCTGTAAAACATATGATGGGGATGTATTTTTGCCATTGAAGAGGCCTCCAGTGGCAGAAAGAAAGAACTCTGGATGAACAGTGTACTTTCACCTCCACATTTCCTCAACCAGTACAAACTTCTCCTGCTGCTCTCCTCCCTTTAGCCGAGAAAGGTTGGGGTGCTGAGACCTGCTCTCTATTTTGCAGAGTGTTAGGAGGCATCTCCCATCCCACCAAGGGCTGTAGACCAGCATTTTTTTGACAGTGCTTCTCCTTGCTCTGGCCTGCAGAGCCCTAGCACTAGGCTGAGAGTTAAAAGTCGGTCATCCAGTGAGCCGCTTCCGGCAGCCCTGCTGGGTTTCTATTTGGGAAAGGGTCGAGCTGAAACTCGGCCAACTTGCATCTCCTGCGGGGAGCAGCTGCAAGTGCTGGTTCAGCTCAAGATTAAAGACTTGAAGTGCGTGGGCCAAAGCAAGTTCAGGATGATTTCTTTTAGCCTCCATTTTGATCATATGGCCACTAAAGATCATCTCCCTTACCATAACCCCCGCCTTCCCAAGGGGTGAATCAAGCCCAGCTGAAGAAAGGAGGAAATTCCCTTTGGTTAGGAAAATGATGACATTTTTAGAAGTTTATTCTGCATTCAGAATACACAGTCAGTAGGTGGATAACAGCTATAAGAGTCATGTAGAAACTCGCATTTGGACTAACTTGAGAGCATAACAAAGGAGGAAGTTGGGAATGCTTTTTTTTTCTACAGAAGTATGATGATGATAGGACTCCTTGCTGTGAGCTTTCATTCTGTCCGGGATGAAACTATTAAGAGAAGTCACACACACACAAACTCCTTTGCTCTGAAGGCTCCTGTGCTCTGTGTGTGTGCTACTGCAGATTGAGGGTATCATTTGTGTTTTGCTCTATTTCAAATGCATCTCCCTTTCTCTCACTCTCTCTTTGTCTTTGGAAAATGTTAGGGCACTAAGCTGAGCAGGCTGATGGTGCCAGATATCCTTTGTACACACACACACAGACTCAGAAATAAACATCCCTGCTGTGATGCGGAAGCTTTCTCTTCATAATAGCGTATGAGCACACACAGAGTGACTGGAAAGAGGAGTCCTTAGGATGCTCTCTATACCTTTTGTTTGACATAGAGATTTGTGTACAGTAAATTAAAACTCATGCTTGAGGAGTGCATCTTTTTATGTAAGAGGGTCATCTTGTAAGTGGGGCAGGTCAAAGAATCTCATGTCCCACACTAAGCAGCTTTGACCCATGCAATACACATCTGACTATCACTCTTAATTTGATAAACTAAAGAGTAGATTGATTATCCTCCCTTGCTTTTTCCCCTTCTCCTCTTTCTAAATATATCCATGCATCTCTGTCTCTTAACTGCAAACTCATATCTACCTCTCTCCATAGATTAATCATAAATATGGATATAGATGACAGAAGGTTAAGGGCATGGTGGAAAAGCTAAATAACTCTGTTTCATTTATTGTTCCTACAATGGATGTTCGGGTGCTCCCTCACCTGTCCCAGATTCATGCTTTTCAAGTAGTGTCAAGAGCAAAGGTATTAAAACAAACATGTCACGTATAGGCTAATTCTAATCTTTTTTACTGTGTGTGGTTTGCTTTGTCCAAGCAAATGAATCTCAAACCCTCTCTGCTCTCTTGAGTAACTGGAAGAAATATGCCTGGTAATTTTTGGACAGTTTGAGCAGATTTACATCAAAGTACAAAACTGTGGAGGGTCAGACCCCTCGATTGCAGTATATTACCAGGATGAACAAGGGTTTCTGAATGATCAGACTATGAAAGAGATCAGGTGCTAGCAAATATTTGCAACCAATCGTTCAAATCAGTGTAAGAGTTTTGGAAAATTTTAAAGGCACAAGGTCACGATTCTGGGAATTTAAGACCAATGATTTCTTTTTTGGCATTGGGCAAACCAGTTGAAATATTAATTAAAGTAGTTATAAAAACATCAAGCTAAAGATGAGCAAGTCGAGTGTCATGCTGAGACATACTGACAGATATGTTGTATGCAAGGTACAGGAGGTAATTACACAGCTGTAACCCAGCACTAATGCAGTCTCTGCTGGTATGCTGCATACAGATTTGGGCAACACACTTTAAGAAAGATGTAGACAAGCGGGAGAGAGCCCAGAAGGGAGCAGCAGGCTTTCCAAGAGGCTTAGAACACACAACCTGCACAGGAAGGTTAAAAGAACTGGTATCACAAAAGTTTCTTTTCTGTAAATGGGGAAGGAGAAACATAAGAGCCTTTGTTCCTATAAATTTTTCTTTTAAAGGTGGTATTGATCTGTTGCTCTCCAAATCCACAAGACAAGAAGTAATAGGTTAAATACCAAGAAGATTTTCTAACTATGGGAATAGAAAAGTACTGGAAGAGGTTAGCTTAGGTGGGAGGATGTGGAACCTTTTTCACTAGAGCTTCTTCGAGTAGTGTAGGCAGATATTCTTCAGGAATGAACTTGAAGGTATATTTGATCCTGTGTCTGTGTAGTTGGCTAAACCAAAAGATGTTCTTGAGGTCCTTCTGCTTCTACATTGCCATGATTTCTGTGATTTGATAGGGTCAAACCAATCTGGCTTCCGTGTAAGCTAAGAGACTTTCTTGCACTCTACTAAAACTGTTTTAGTCTGAAATAGATGAGATATCACGAAATGAATAATTTCATGTAAGCAAACTTTTCTAAATGTTTGTTGGTTTTGTTTTTTAACTCAATCTCTTATAGGGGATTATTAAGGAACAAAGTTGTCACTGGGTAAGAGATAAAGCTGAATCATAAATAAAGTAATAGGAAAAAAACATTTACCAAATAAACAAAAGGAGGGAATATATAGCTGGTTCTCAGCATGAAAAGATGCCTCAGCTCAGTGGATATGTCACTGAACAGTATTATGACTGGTGTTTAATATGGGTTAATAACCCCAAAAAGGAAAAAATACTTAGATGGAAAAATGTGTAGATAATACAGCACTGTTTAGTTCAACCAGTCCTAGAAAAGACACTGAGGAGCTCTGGCAGTGAGCTCACTGAGGCAGTTTACAAGCATCATGAGAGCAAATGAAATTCAGGATAGCAAAGGCAAGGTGATGCACTCAGGAAAAAACACATTAGAATTAGTCATGCTCGTTTCTGGGTTCTAAAATAATTGTAACCACTCAAAAGAAAAGAACAAAAAAAACCCACCATGGCTGTGAGCAATGCAGTGAAAACATTTGTTCAGTCTATAGTGATGGTGAAATAAAAGCATGCAAGATGAGAGAGTGCATTAAGAAAGGGGTAGAGAATAATAGATAAAATAATACAGTACCATTATATAAATTGATGGTACGTGCTCTCCTTGTACACTCTATTCAGTTTGCTCACCTCATCTCACAAAAGGAAATAACAGAAATAGAAGAATGACCAGAGAAAGAGAACAAAAATGACTAGAGTCTTTTAATAGCTTCTTCATAAAGAATGATTAAAAAGAGCAACACTGTTTTCTTGAGAAAAGACAAATAAGAAGCCTTGTGACAAAAGTATAGAAATAGTCACCACAAAGAAGAAGTTCACTCAGCCATTCCTATTTACCTTTCCCTTTATTAGAAGAACAATAAGGTAAGCAATTACAAGAAAAAGAAACACTTTAAACCCATGAACAGGAAATCCCCTTTTACAAAATGCCTAATTAACATATGGAACTTATTGCCACAAGATAGCACTGAAATCAGAAACTTAGTAAGAGCTTAAGAGATTCAAAACAGACTTCTATTTGGATGCTGATAAGATTCACAGATAAACTAGGGAAGATATGAAGATATTAGATATTGTATGAGGTATTAAGTAAAATATGTGAGTACAAGGGGGTTTGAATCTTCCTGTTCCATGGTAACAAAAATAAATAAATAACCAATTGTCCTGAGAGTAGGAGGGAATCTTGCTTTGGAATATTTTTTGCCCTCTTGGCCAGTATTGGGTATTTTTGTAACTTTTGGGGGTACAAGCCTTTAGCAGAGATAGGGTGTAGAAGAGATGAATTGTTAATTTCATGGTGTTAATTTCATGGTGTCTTATCTTTTGAACTATGGTGTTTGAAGAGTTTGTCAGTAAGGCATCTGGCGTCTAGTTCTGATCCTACCAGTGACTCATACTTGGATGTTTCACATCCTCTCCTCTGCCTCAATTTTCCTCTCTGCACATAGATGCTTTGGTGCAGCCTTGTAGGACAGGACACTTCTGAGGCTTAACCAGTTCATGTTTGTCAACTACTTTAAGGTGCTCGGATAAACAGTGCTAGAATAACGCAAATGATGCCTGTTTAGGGAAAAAGCATGGAGAGCATGATAGGCTGCAGTGTGAGCTCTTTTAAATGGGGCTGGTCACTGAAGGAGGCAATGGTATCTGCAGCCATGTGCTCCTTCACCCCTTATGCCACCCTGCAGTCGTGGGGCCATACCCATAGTGGTCAGGAGCCTAGTCATGGATCAGGATTCCCTGTGCAAGACATTATAAAAACAGAGATTAAAAGCATGATGCCTTCCCCTACCCATTCTTCTTGCACTAGCATCCCACTTCTTGTGTGCCAGTGTCCCTCTTCCCCAAAATCAATTTTGATAACCACTAGTACCAACCATGCTCTGACAGCTTATTGTGCCCCAGCGCTGCCTTGCATTTCCTGGCTGAATCTAAGGCAGTTTCCTTGAAAGCCTGTTGAGGAGGGAAGATGAACCCCATCTTCTCCTCTTCTTCCAAATACTAGGTCAGATGCAGCTCCCATCTTGTAATTCATGATTTGGGAATACAGTAAGAAAGATTGCTCTTATTTTTCAGGAGAGGCAAGCACATATTTGCATTTTTTTTCTCATATGAAACTTGCATGAAGTTCACTCCTTTGGCAGAGTAAGCAAAGAAAAGCGTTAACTGAATGCTTGAAATCTAGGTACCTTCACCCCACCCCACCTAGATGTCAGCTGTGCAGTGTACTGTGCCAGGACACATAAACATACACGTTTTTCTTTTACTGCAGCTGTGATTTCTCTACATGATGACACACGTGTTTCTGCGAGTGAGTGTTCCTTTCGTTCCCCAGTGTCCCATCTGGTAGGGTTTGTGGCTGCTCTGGAGCAGACAATTTACAATTCCCATCAGGCAAGCTTGGTCTAAAAAACAATTCAAGTATTTGAATAAATGGTTGTGGTTGAAATCTGCCCCAAGTGATAGAGGAATGTTTAGTCATCTCCTTACTAGGAAATAATCCTAGCTAGCACTTGTTTGGTACTTTATATTTCCTGAGTGCTTTACAAGTATTAATTAATCCTCAGGTACCAGCACACCTCTTGTGTGGCTGTTCACACTAAGGGCTGAACATAAACACTCTGATCCTAGAAGCAAGAGCCTTTATTGTCAGAGTTAAAAGCCAGCTCCATAGCCTGCCTTCTGGGAGGATCATCAGCCTCTTCATCTCCTCCGTTCATGACCGCAGAGGACAGGTTGCTGCACTGTTAGTGTGGGATGCCTTCTTAATGCCACCATACATTGAATAAGCAGTAAGTCCCCCAGTTTCAAGGTAGAGAAACTGCAGGAGGGAGTGTATAGTGAGAAGTTTGTATCACGCCTGGACTTGCTGGCAGTTCTGTCCTCAGTTGAGCAGCACCGCCTGTCTTTTACTAGCCAGTAACAACTTCAGTCACCACGAAGAATACAGAAGCAGCTAAGCAGGACAGGGAAGGGAGAGCTGTGCCCCTCCCACTGTGATGGCAGGGAACTTCCAGGGTGCAGGGAGATGCTTCTTTTCCTGCCCATCAAATGCAATGCAGCTCCCCTAGATAGGCTCCAACAGGCAGAGAGCAAATCATGATTTAGTTTTTTTTTTTTTCTCAAATCAATTAGACTCTTTCAGTGGTAGAAGCAATTTGTGTGACTTTTAATCTTTCGCCAGCTCAGACTGATCAGCACTATCTGAAGAATGTGGAGCCAATGTCTCTGCTAATCCAGGTAAATCAGCCATGTCTGGAGACAGACAGACAGAGGGAAGGAAGGGAAGATATTAAAACCAAGGAAGGCCCATCTCAGAACTAAAAGGCATCACTGAGGTACCTGATTTATAGGAGGAGGGTTGCCTTTGAGTCAGTTTTAATGGAATATTATTAAAGGAAAATCAGGAGCTGTGAAACCTTCTGTATCTCGTCTCTTAATGTATTTATTTCTGCAGCAGGGAACCCTGTTAACCCCACCAGGTAATGTATTCCTCAGCTGGCACAGGTGGCAAGGTTGTCCCCTAGAAATTTTATTATGGAACAAACTCAGTTAAATATTTGCACATGAAAAGACCATCTCAAGGTTTCAGGGTTCTGAAATTTGTTTCCAAGGAAAACTGCCTACCAGAGCTGCAGAGTCTTGCTGCGTGTGGGTATCAAATACCATCATTTTCATGTCTCTCTGTTTTTTTTTTCCTTTGCCAACGCAAATGAGTTCAGATAGATAGGCAACTAGATAGATGCTTGCCTAAAGCATCAGCAGCCTCTGGGCAAAGGCTGGGTCACACTTCCAAATTGCTTTTCCGCAATTTTTCAAGCAGGCTAATAGTTGAGATTGTTGTCATTGTAAGGAAGGTGAGTTCCACGCAGCAAATGACACGCAAGCCTCAGCCCTAGAAATACTTAAGCACCTGTTTAATTTTCAGTGCTGGGAGTAGTCTCACTGCAGTCACTGACAATTCGCACAGGTGACTGTGCTGAAATGACAACTCCAGATTTTACTGATGGGAAAGACTTGGCTTTCTTGTGATACCAACGAAGGCTACCAGAGTGAAGACTGTGGGATTGGATCTGTCCTTTGCTTTCCTCTTTCCTGCTGTAAGCCCCTCCTTACCTCTTCCTCAGCAACATCTTCTAGAGTAGGCTAAAATCCTTAGAGAGTTGTAAAAATACTTTTTCTTTGCATTTCTAATTGGATTGTTTGTGTGAGAGGGTGTTTTTAGAGATAACCACCATTTTGGCTAACATAATGGGCAAAGGGCCTTGGTCAGAACTACAAGCATTTAGCTGTTGTTGCATGAACTATGAGCCGTGGGCCTTCAAATCCTCTGTGGACGTAGATCAGCAAGGTACATGTATGCATCTTTACCCATTCCTGTAAGATGTTTCCTTCAAAAGGCATTACCCCCTAGAGTCATTGGTTTCAGCCAGAACAGGGGCACAGTGGGAAGTGCGTTTACATTCAGATGCTACCATCTCAAAAGGAGAATTGGTAAAAACACAGTTTTGATTTTGAGGATCAAAAAAGAACATTCCAGTGCTCCCCTTTTATGCTGCTAGGTCTTTTAAGCAGGCTTTGTTTAAATGGCATGAAAATAGCTATAACCAAATTAGGCAGCGTTGCACAGTAGCCTGACTGAGGAGGTTTAAGTCACCTTTTTCCAGGGCCTGCCAGAGTGTGCCTGCCAAATGAGATTTGGTAAGGTTTGGCAATGTGTGTCATCATTTGCATGTGGACATGCTGAGAGCAGCCCTGGCATTATGCTTATCTGGGAGCTTTTTATGAAGCAAAGCTGTAAAAGACTGGTAAGTAAGAGTAAGTAAAGAAAAGTAAGAGCTGGTGAAGAACTAAGACCTCAAGTAAGCCAAAAGGCCAGGTTATGATCTTGGCATCACTGGCATAAAGCTATAATAATGTGACGAGACCTATCCTAGCTTCTAAATTTACCGTTGGCATAACTCTGTCAGACTCTGGCCTGCTCCTGAAGGGAGTCCATGCATGTTAACACAGGCATAGGTTTTGCAGCAGTGTGTGGATTGGCAGGCAGCAGTTTCTTGTGATACCGCCGTAAAATCTCATTCTGGTTCAGAATAAATGTTTTGGTGCGACCATAATAGAGACAGGTCCATTTAAATTCACCTCAGGCTCTTCACATGTGCCTGTGTGAGCTGAAATCATGCTATATTAGGAGCATATGGTGAGCTCTAGCAAGAGTAGTCCTGCCAAGGGTGTTTTTGATCAAATGATGTTCTGAAGCTCTTAACTAATCTTTGGGGTTTGGTGCAGTCATTTAGGGATCCCAGTTACATGGGCCACGAGAGCTCTCAGTTGTTCCATTTCCTGACGGGAATTAGTATTTCTACTAGGCAACAAAAGTCTGATCCAGTAAATTCAATGGAAGGTTTCCCAGTGGACTTTGAAGAGATGGGCTCAAACAAAAGGCTAGATTAAAGCCAGTTGGAAAATTGAATATTTTTTTCCCAAATGAAAAAATGATGATCTTGTACAAGTTTTCCATACCAAATTCCAAGTAGTTATTAAAAAAAAACCAAAAATCCTCTCCAATTTTTAGCCAAAAGACATTTCTCTATGTGAAAAGTCTTTTTGTTTTCTCTAGAGGAAAACAGATTCTTCATTTGTTCAGAAACCAAATTTTCCATCAAAACATGTTTCAAAAGAGAATTTTCACAAGCAGATGTAGATCCATTCTTTCTCAAATCCAAAGACTGTGCCATGCACTCATCTACAGTTGCAGTTAACTTCCTGGTCTCTCCACTCCGCACCTCTCCTCAAGAGGGAGTACATGAGAGCCCAGTCCCATTCCTTAATCCCAGCAAAGCTGTTTGTGCTGCACTTGGCCCCTGCAGACTGCTGCACTATGCAAAGGGACTATGCACAAAATATTCTGTGTGTATCTCTAGTATAATATTTTCTTTACTTCAATACCCTCTCACACCCTCCTCCTCTTTCTGTGCTTTCCTCCAAGGGAACATGAGCCTTTTTAATTTTAGGTTTTCATTTTGTTTTGGTGGATTACATTTTTGTTTATTGCTTTCTGTCCCTCTGAGGTTCCCATACAAGACTTAGCTGCATCTGCCTTTTATTTGAAGAAATTCCAAGTTTGCCTCTCTCTTGACCTCACTAGGCTTGGTTTTGGGTTGGTTTGGTTTTTTTTTTTTCGTTTGTTTCATTGTTTTTTTGCTTTCATAGCTAGGAAGCTCTTGGGCTTCTCTGATGCCTTTTGACATGGGAAGATGGTCTGTCATCTTGCACTGTGTTTTTAGAGGGGGGAAGGATGAGGATGAAGCAGGATGATTGTTTAATTAAAATGTGGAATGGATATATTCAGAGGTGTGTAAACCATTTTTGCACATATATATATGTGTGTGTGTCTGTATATATATCTTGCTGTTAATTGCTTTGAGCATCTTTCTTGCTTTCCTGTACTGTGGCGTTCACCGTTCACTGTTTGCTGCAGGGCATAAGAAAAGCAGGGAGCACACAGAAATGTCACAGCTGAGAGGGTTTCTGTAATCCTCCAACATATGTTAAACATTAAAGCTCCTTCAGCAAGTCTGATGTGCTCACAGTCATCATGGGACCAGCAGTCAAAGCACCCCAGTGCTGCCAGGAAAACGTTATCCTGGCCCTAATTGAGAGCGGCTTAACTAATGTTTCATTTCCTAATTAGTCCTTGTCAGCCGCTGGAAGGCTGTGGATGCTGCTGGTGGCACGGGGCCCCTCGCTGCTGTAATTGAAGTTGTTCTGACAGTCTGGGGCTTTGGGGTGATCCATAAAGTAAGGCTGATGGTGAAGGACCAAATTGGGTGGTGCAGGAGAGAGGGTCAAGCATCAGCTGAGGCACATGGGGAGCATGCTGTGCCAAACCTGAGTGGTCACAAATCAGCTCTGAAATGACAGAGATGGCAGAATAACAGTGTGGGAATGAGAACGTCACTGTGTGCCTTACACGGCAGGAGCACAGGTGGCTGGAGAAAGCTAGTCAAAAGGAGCTGGTGTGACTAAACAGTGAAGGGGGCGAGAAGATCCTTTCCTGGGGTGGAGATAATCGGTAACAAAGGACCAGCCGTGAGGACTGCTATGTTCATCTTTAGAGCACAGGGCAGCAGGAGGTACTTTGCCAGGAACTTGAATCTCAGAGCAGAGGAAAAGGTATTTCAGTGAAGAACAGCATCTTCCTTAGATTCCCCTTAAAATCTTTCTTAGATTCCTTGAAATCCATCCTTGTCCTTCTCCAGCATAATGTATGACAGCATGAGTTTTGGTAGGAATTGCTCAGCCTCAAGTCCTCTCCTCTAGAGGCCTGTGACTGAGTTCTTCCCTTCTCCGCCACTGCCAGTTGTCCCCTATCCCTGCTGGGACGGGCACCCACCACACTTTGGTATTGAGGCACAGCCAGCAGAGCACAGTGGAAGCACCTTCCTGCCACATCCGGGCCGTGGGTCCCAGACACAGGGGCACATCTGTTGGGCTCACAATTTGCAGGGTGTAACCCTTGCTGCCCCAGCTGTCCGTTGGGAAGAAACTTCTAGAAGCCTCTTTGAAATGGAGACGGGGACAGGAAGAGGAACTAAGTTTGCAATTAAATTACAGCCAGGAAGAAATGATTTGGGGTTGTTCAGTGGAGGGTTATGCTGCCTTCGCAGAAGTTGCTTGGCAAACTCCTCAGTAAACAGTAGGTTTGGATGTACCTTGTGGAGGGACATGACTTATCACACAAATCCCATGAGTTGTGATGGGGAGCATCTGGGCACCTCTGGATCTGGCAAACACAACTTGTTGTTGTAGCAGGTACCCAAGGGATGACTGGGTGATGGGAAACCTGTGGGAGGAAAACACAAGCAAAACCAGTTCTGAGGCTCACAGGCCATGCATGGTTGCCTGCTGGCTTTCTCCATCCAGCTACCCGTCTGCTCCCCTCCGACTCTGCAAAACCTGGCAGGCTGGGTGGAAGCACCTCCGCAGTGGAGCTGGGCCTTGGGTTGGGGGTCCCCTGAAGACACCAGTTCTGGCTGCAGGCTGGGCCATTGTGGTCCTATCCATGCCTGAAGCGATCGTGTGGGTAGACACAGCCGTCACCCACATGAAGGGGGTCTGCAGGCCACAAGACATGTTACGAGATGTACACGTGCAGTTTAGCGAGCAGTAGTAACAGGGAGGCGACATTCCCCTTAATCTGTGAGGAATCCATGCCTCTCATTGCTGATGCTGGTGATGCTTTATTTTCCTTCTAGGGCTGTGGTTTGATTGAGGTCCACACACAATGCATTTCAAAGGAAAAAATGCCATAGAAAAACCTTCTGTATCTGCAGAATACCTGCCTTCTCTTACAGATATTCTCCTTGGATGAAGGCATGGAGGTGACTGGGACTACCTCTGTCTAACAGGTGGTGTTAGGAAAGTGCCTGCTGACAGGCCCAGCATGCAGACCCGTAACTAAGAAAGATCCCAGTTCACTCCCAGTCCTCTCTTAGACTGAATGAGGTGCCTTTGGGCACAGTCCTTTGGGTGCGTTCATTCAACCTGCTGCTGCAGCTGCCCTGAAGTGACCCTCTCTGTCCCCAAACCACAGTGGGGTAGCTGCCTGGCCACCCCAAATTGCATAGGCTCTGCTCAGAGTGCACAGGCACCAGGACAAATCTCCAGGTGGATGCACAAATATCATGATCAATGATAGTGAAGAAAATCTCAACAAAACAGAATAGCTCCTGGCTTAACAAACGGTTCAGCAGTCCAAGGTGTAAATGGACAGGCAAGTATGGATTTACAGCACAGTATCAAATGGAAGGAGAGGGCTGGCACTTGCTGCCAAGTGGTATATAGGGCATCAAAATCTGAAAGCTGGGCACGTGGGAGAATAGAATTTGAAATGTGCTTGTCTGTAAGGGTGATATTCAATTCACCCTCACCCAGAGACTCTCCTGTTTCTTACCAGGCACCCAGTGAAGGAAGAAACAGGAGCTTAGGGAGCATGAGGAACCCCACTGTGTTTGCAATTTCCAGTAGCAAGCCATCCCCACTATACAGCCCCGCTGCTGGCTCCTGCCCAGGTGGCTTCTCACTTTGTACACATCGAGTGGCTTGACCTTGGTGCCCTCTGTGAAGTTCTCAACTTGAACGCAGCATAATAAATTCCCACCTCATCCCCAGTGCCTGTCAGCCTGGAGCTCCTGCAGTGAGGTGAAGGGGGAAGAGGGGGCTCATGTCTCTTTACCAAAGCAGGCTGGCTCTCTAATGCCCCATTAGCATACCACACACAAGCATTCAGCTTTTAATTAGTTACGTGGTGTGATAATTAAGTAGCTTTTCTCTACAATTTTCCTCTTGTGTGGAGTGGAGGGGAGGGGGACGGCGCCTGTTGGGGCTGGGGGCTGAGGTTGTTTTAACATTCTAAGTAATTGCGACCCCAAGGAGAAGCAGAAGGAAAATGCAAACCCTCAAGGGGAGACAAATGGAATCATTTTATTTGGCTTTATCCTGTCTCCCCTCCCACTACCCCTCGGTGCAGACCTACCCTCATTCTCCTGGCAAAGTGTTGGGTGGTAATAACATCTCCCCTGAAACACAACAGATACACCTTCGGATCCTGATGCGCCAAAGAAGAGTTAGCATCCTGCCTAGATTGACAGCTGAGTGTAAATGCAGACTATTACAAAAAGGGGAAGAGGCTGAAGAAAAAAGTGAAGGATTGAGAGAATCACAGATTTCTCCAGAGCTGGGGAGCTGCTTTGTGTACAAAGCAAAGATAGAAATAATAATAATAAAAAAAAGATGTTACATGGTGACAGGGAGAGAAGGAGAGCAGCAGGACACTGGCAGAGCTGGATTTGGGGAGTCCTGGGCTGGGCAAGCAGGGGACTGTGGGGCAGGAGAGGGGCCGGGGCAGAGCAGGATGGGGAGTACTGCACCACGACTCTTTGTTGGATTTGGCTCTGCAATGTGTGTGGGAGGGGAAAATGGCTTTACTACAGTAAGGAACAACAAGGGCCCATGCCCAGCTGCAGCAGGGCAAGTGTGGCCTCCCCAACAGGGAATCTCTTAGCAGAGTGCAGAACAGGTATAATTGATCCATGCAAAGCAGTGGCAGAAATAAAATAAAGCCTATTACCAAAGCGGCCTGTTTCAGCAATGCGCACACCATTGGCTTGCTTATGACAGGGAAACAGATGGTAATTCTGTGAGCCCTGTACATCCTGGCACACATGTAGATTCAAAGAGTTACTGCATCATGGAAGAGGCAGATGCAAGTTTGTTAGGATATAAAATAAAACACAATTTCATAATGAATTCGGCAGCCATATCATCCCTTAATCAGTTCAGAATTGTCTCCATTAAACATCTCCCCGCCTCCCATCAGAAACTCAAATGAAAATGAACCCTAAAATGTGGTGGGCTTATCTGCTCTTAAGGTATGCAAAAGCAAGATTTGTGATACATCTTTGAAATAAGCTCCAGAAAAACCTTCAGAAAATTGTCCATGGGTCCCAAGACTCACAAGGAAACATAAATCTGTTCCAGGCCTGTTCAGGAGGATCGCTGCCAAACCATGCTCATGGGCCTTCATCTGCTAAGGTGAGGTCTGGTGCACAACTTTCTCCACTCACTCTGGCACATCAGGCACTCCTGCCTTATCCAGGAGTGAGGGATTTATGTTCTCATAGTGTCAAGTTCAGTGGGGTGCCGCTGAGATTGGCATGTGTATATTTTGTCCTTCTAAGAAACCATCATTCAGCAGATAGCAGTGTGTGCCCTGTCACTGATGGTATTGCTAAACTTTGTGCGTTTTCACTTCAGCCTGTTCCCGGCTGAGTGAGGGAACCTCCCCTCCAAGGCAGGTTGAAATGGGAGTAGGATGTTGATTGTAGGTGGCACCGTTTTTGACAGCCTTGTCTCTGCTCTCTTGGGGCAAACCAGTCTGTCCATGGAAATGGCCAACAGCTGCTCTAGAGGGATGTTCTCCATGCCGTGGAGAGGGGCTTTTCAGGACACAGTTTGACAGAGGTTGTTTGCAAAAATGAAGTGTCGGGTCCTCTGTCACTGGCTTTTAGTCACTGTGCACAAGAGACAAGGGGATGGTCAGAATCCATGAAACTCGCTACAGGTGGGCAGGGGGTTGAAGAAGAAGTTGCACAGGTCCCATGCACCTTTGAGCTTATGGTGTCATAAGGATGTTGGGTGAAAGGGTTTTGAAGTTCTGCCAGAGCAAAAAGAGAGGCCTTTTGTCTTTGTAGCAGCTCACTTCCCTGTTGTTGGGCAACTCTGAGGACGAGACCAGAGCTTTGTGCCCTTCCTGCTCTTCCAGCCCTAGGGCTCCCCACACCTAGCTGTGCCAGGGCCCTTCACGCCTGCCCTACTCTCCCAGCCCTGGATCTTTTTTTCTCAAGACTGTCACTCCTGCCCATATGCATTATGATATGTGAAAGTGTCCAGTAGGAGAATCATCTGCAATTACCAAAACGCTTTTTCCATTGAGAAAGCTAGGCTTGGAGTTTGGAATACAGGACATAAAAGACCAATAGAATAGAGCTTGATTGATAGCTAGCGTGACTGCAAAACTACAGTACCTGCATCCAGACAGCTATAAATTGTACCATAGTGCCTATCAGCCAGTTTCTCTTGAAACATTTGATTAGAGCTTCTTTCAGCCACCCTTGGCCCTCCCCAGCTGCTAAGGAAAGGGCTTTTGTATGAGAAAAACCTACATGATTTGAGCTGAAACCATGTCCTAAATATTTAAAGCAACATGAATTGAACACCCACGTCTTTTCCTGTGGTGCTCAAACTGGCTACTAGAGTAGCCTTGCAAAATGATTGCCAATGTTTAGTAGCCAAGGCATAAAATTGCTTGCCCAAAAAAAAGGACAGAAATTCCAGATTATCTGCTTAAGAGGAGAATATTTTCTTCAGTGTTTTTTTCCTTTTGTTTTTCAGCTGGTTCCTGGCATTTGAGCAAATCACAGACCTTTGTCTGCCTCTGTACAGCATCTGGGGGGGGGGGGGGATGTTGTGTGGGGGAGGTTACCCCACTGAGCCAGAAGCTGGCAGTCCTCTCATCCCATTGGAAAGCGCTGTAGCAGTGGCAGACAGGCACTAAGCTGGTGCTCATATGCTGAGGTGTGGGGCTAACTAGCTCAAGCACTGTACCATGCTCAGGTGGCAGTGCTAGTGTCTTCACATGGCGTGGCACCATGGCGTATGGACGCAGCAGCCCCTTCCTTCCTGTCTTGGGGAGTCTTTCCTCTGGGCTTTTACCCATGATGTAGCCAGCTAGCCCACATAGGAAGTCATTAACAGAGCAGGGATTTGAACCCCAGTTTCCCACACTCTGTTCTGTCCTCTCCCTGTCCCAGACTGGGCTGTGGGCTGAGGAGCATCCTGCCTGTATGAGTATGTGAGTCGCGTTTTGCAAAACTGCACGTACCTATGTGCGTGTACTACTAAGTTTAAAAGACGATGGGCAGAGACCTCCCACACAGAGCTGCCAGAGCAGCACGTATTTATTTATTTTCTTTTTGATAATTTAGTTTAAATGAATGTGACACATACCAGTATGTTTTCCAGTATAAATCAACAACAAAATATAGTTCTGTCCTTGTTATGTGTGCAGGCTGGCATATCCATCTGCTTGGCAGACAGGGCTCTGCGGGCCCGACAATGAAACTTCCCTGAGGAAACTTACTTTTGCGTTAGCTTCCCAAAATGTCTGCTGCTTCTGCAAGCACTTCTTCTTTTACTAATAAGAATAATAAGCTTTCATATGGAGACGCTTGTAACGTGTTTACTGCTGTGAAAAAAATTTAGATAGAGAAGCTTAAAGAAAGCAAAATAAATTATTGTCTATGATATTCCTTGAGAAAAATGTCAGTATAAGCAAGAGAATTCAGACAGAGTTTTTGAGGATACTTGAACTTGGTTGTGGGGTTCTTTTGATGGAAACAAAAATGCAATAAAACCACTTAACAGCTTTGAATCAAAATGCTGGTTATATTTGGCAGGAATCTGTGGATCAGATTGCTCTTGTATGTGTAGCTCCTAAACAAAAGCTGAATACATTTTTCAATACTTGATTTTTTCAAGTATTTGAATTGGAAAGGAAGTATCATTCCACTCCCATGGAATGGAAGTGCAGAAGATGGGAAGGATTTTCATGAGCTGACTCAAAAAGCCAATGTCCAGCCTGAGGCCCTTGATTCTCTTTCTATTCCTTTCTTGTCACAACAGTCTTGTATTTCCATATCAAGACCCCAAACAGGTGAAATTTCAACATGACACTCATGCTACACAAAAGAAAATCTTAGCTGGGGAGAGTACAAGTAGTAAGTGGGGCAAATGGTGTGCCTGTTATTTTTCTTACACAGCCCTCTTGCAGCCCTCAACAGAGCTCTTCAAAATGGAAAGATGCAGGACCAGAAAGGCTGTTTTTCTCATGGAAACCAAAGCAAATCTGCTGCAACTCACTAACAGCAGTGAACGGCTTCCCCAAGCCAGTGCAGGTGAAAGGAAAATCAGGCTCTAGCAATCAGCATGTGATAGCTGGTTCAATTCAAAGAGAGCTTTACGCAAGGAGCTACAGGATAATGCAGTGGAGCACAGCAGTGCGGGGGGACGACAACCCAGACTCTAATGAAATTGAGCTGTGGCCTCTTGCCATCATGTCCATAGGAAACAGATCGCTCAGTGCAGCTCAAAATACTGCTTTGCCTTCTAGGCATCTCAACACCAGGAAGATATAGACAAATTGGAGAGAATCTGGAGAATAGCAGCTAGGATGATTAAAGGGCTGAAGAACTGACTTATTAGGGAAGAAGATTAAAGGAACTAAATATGTCTAGGTTGGCTAAGTGGTAACTTAAGATGGGACATGAATGATAACAATCCACAAGCTTTTGAAGGATGTGAAGGGCTAGGAGAGAGAGAGAAAGAGAGAGGAATTGACAAGTCTGGTTCAAGGGGGTGAACAGTAACAGACTGAGCATATGATAATTTAGGTTGAATAACAAACGAACAAAAAATCCCAACCAAAATCCCTGATAGCTGATGAGTCTCTTAAAGGAAATAATAGATGCTCAATTATGAGTTGCATTTAAATGGACATGTGTAGTAAGAACTGAGCCCTGTGTTTGAGCAGTAGTCCATCAACATTACAGTCCTTTCTAGGTCTTTCATCATTTTGTTTTATATGAAACACGAGTCATTTTGTTTGGGCCCAAAGGAAAGGTCTGTCAATGTCTGCTCCTCCTTGGCTGTTAGCAAACGTAAGCTTTGGAGCGAAAAGCCAGTGCTGAGCACTCCCCATCTATCCATGCTGAGCCCAGATCTCCTGGGAGTGGAAAAGGGGAGCTGGGCTGGCAACATGGGATGGGGAGGCTGTTCTGAGAGTGCCTCGCGTTCCCTTCCTGTCTCATTTTGGGGATCTGAAGCACTGAAATGTACAATTATCTTTGTAACTTTATCTTGCTAATGGGATCAGGAATCAGATGAAAGATTTCATATCCCTCTCATTTCCTTCCTGCGAGTTGCATAGTCATTGCACAGCACATGTACTGAGCTACCAGAAATTCTGTGTACTGTGAAGCTTACTACAAAGGCAGCATGAAATGGAGGTGTCAGAAGGCTTCATTCCACTAATTAAGCTGCTGTGTATGGAAACATCACTGTTGTCAGTATTTAATTCTGCAACACACCTTAAAGCTCTACTACTTTAAGGCAGGACATCCTCTGGGCTCTCTATGACATCACAGCCCTGCTGCTTAGCAAAGCCTCCAGCATCCCAGGATGACATTCCCAGGGCATCCCTGGGAGGAGGAGCAGGCTGTCTGCAGGAGGGGTCCCTTGCTTTGCTGCTGGTAAACCCTAGGTAGGTCAATGGAGCAACTGAGTCCGTATGTATGTTTGTGGAAGAGTGCCAGAGAGCTGGACTTGCCGGGAATACGGCCAGGCTGGACTGTATTCCCAAACAAGGTATGGATTTACTGAATTCAGACAGACTGTTAGGGGGCTTTACCACACTTAACACAGGCTAGGACTAGGCAGCGTAGTATGTTTTTCCTTACTGTATGATTTGGTATAGCCCTTCCACTGAGGTCAGGGCTTGGGGCGCCCCTTGACACATGCATGCAGGTAACCGATAGTGCCTGTAATCCCCTGTCACTATAGATTATCTATACAAACAATTGAGAGATGCTTCAGAGGCTGAGGTAGAGAGGCTGTAGCACCAGCAGCATACAATATGGGGGTGTGTTTCCCAGCAATAAGTTCTGCATGATTTAAAGCCAACCCCCCCCCCACACACACACACATGTGATTAAGTATACTGGCTACACCCTCCCTCCCTCCTCTCTTTGGCCCCCCTTTTGCACAGAGTCTGTTTTGCAGAAAACACCATGGGGAAAGCAGCTTTTGCTAAATGTTTTATAATGTGTCAGGGAACCTTTATCAAACATTTAATCCCAAACCTGGCTTTGAAGCAGGGAAGCATACAATTCTGTAATTAATTTTTTTTTTTAACCTTCTTTTGCTAATCGCTGATAAAAAGCTTAATTCTATTAACAACTTGACTTGACAAATTGCACCGTTCAACAGAAGTGTTTAGAAATTAATTACGCATTTTATTGCATTAGATCGGATAAACAGGGGAGCACTGGCTGCGAAAGAGAGGAGCATCAGCACAGGGCCCAGCATAGCCACTTTTTGGATGGTGGCGTTTTTTCACACCGACTCAGTGCGGGCAATTTACATGGCTGCAGAATCGCTGACAGGACTGTTTTCCCGTTTGTTTGTTCTGGTCTCTTTGCTGATTGCAAAAGTTTCACGTAGGAGAGTTTATTTCTGTAAAGGTGAATTGCAAAGCTATGGCGAAAATTCAGCTAAGCACAAATTTCTTTGCTGAACAGCCTCCATGGGGAATAGCCAGGCTCTGTGAGTCTGAGGATAATAAAAATGTGGGATGTCTGAACAAGCTGTGATGTACAAAACTAGTGAAGCAGTGTGGGGCACAAATGGGCAGACTGGAACAAGGGGAAGTTTCGTACGTGGTATGTACATCCGACAGGTGAACTTTCTTTTATGTGTGTGTGTGTGTGTGTGTGTGTGTATGTGTATATATAAGCATGTATCGATAAATGCACATGCATGTCTGTATGTATACATACAGATACGTTCTCGACTCCCCTTTTGTGAAATTCACAAACCATTTGCAGTTTGTTGAAGATAGTCCAAATAAAGAAGAAAAAGAAAAAAAAGGAAATCAGAGACCAAAATGACAGGTTAGTTTTGTCTACCATCATAACGTGCTGCCACTGCCCAGAGCAAACTTTAAGGATATTCTAATTCAGAATTGCATTTTGGACCTCTGGGTTTGTGATACAGTTTGCATTCTGGGTCCTGGTTTCAACCTTGCTGACTTTTGGAGAGAGATTTGGGTTCAGTCCTGTTAACCTATAATGCATGAATGGCATTTCTCCTTACTGCCTTCACTGCCACCTGTGTGCTGGGTTGTTTTTTGTTGTTGTTTTTATTTCCTAGAGGCACATCAATAACCCTTCTCCTTGCCTGTAATCCATATAGTTGTGACCCTGATGAATTTCAGGCTGAATCTGGAAAAGGCAACAAGAAGAAAATGAACTTCATTTTTCGTTGTTGCTTCTTTTTCTATTAGGGAGACAGGTAAACATGGGCATTAGGGTTCCCACAGGAGGCCATCTGCAAAACAGACCTCTCCTGCAGTGCTTGCACCCTGCCCTATGCAAAGGCCATTGAACTTTCAGGAAATCTTTGGTGTGGCTGTCCCCATGATCAGGGAGTCTGCTCTCACAATTAGGATTTGAGTGGAATGGGCCACTTGCAGGGGTGTTTGATTGACTTTTTCTGTCTTTGCATTGGCTTCATTCTGCTTCCCCTGGTTCTCCCTGCAGCTCCGTCCCCTAGCGCTGTGTCCCAGCCCTGAGCCCTGGGACACCTCCTGTTTCTTCCCCGGCCGCAGGGAGAGGCCATGACAGATGCGTGCAATGGGCAGCCAAGCCCGCGCACCAGAAAGCAAGCATATTCAGGCCAGCTCGAGCCCTCCATTTATTTCCCCAGTGAGTCTGGGAAGAGCCTCAGGAGAGGGAGGCAGGGGGTGGCCATGTCCCAGCTGTTCAGGAACGGACACGCTCCCATGGGGAGCGACCTGCCTACCCTGCTGCTGACTGTAAAGAGCAGCCTGCTTCAGCCCCGGACTCTGCCCTTTCTATTACTTGGCAGCCCCAGCTGCAATGTACCCTGCTGTTGTATCGCCGCTCTTTGTCCCTGCTCCTCCCTTGCTCACTCCCCCTGCACACACACAGTCTGTCGCTAACGGTCAGCGCTCTGGAGCATTGGCAATACAACGTGCTTTTAGCATATATTTTCGCAGTGCTTTGCATAGGCAGTGCTTGGGGACTTGGTCAGTGGTGTTCACCTTGTTAGAGCAAGCAGAGACACTGCATGTGGGGAGGTGGCCGAGGCACGGGAGAGAAGGAAACGTGGTAACCGGGAAGTCCAGCACGCTGCCCCAGAGCACATCTCCCTGTAAATGTGGGATTGCCTTTATTTTGGAGGCATTTATTGTGATTCTTTAGTTAAGGCTGAATTCACTTCCATTTGCAGGCTTATTTTTAGCTTTCTAGCCTTCACTAGAAGAAACTAATGTGTTTGCAAAGTGAGATGTTTAAAACCAGATAAGAGATATCAGGGAGGAGGGATTTTCTTTCTCCTTTACCCCCCCCCACCTTCTCAGAAAATGCAGGATTAAAAATGTTCGTGTTTTGCTTAATCATATATTAAGCTTATCATTTCTAACTGTGTCTTGAGTCTTTTTGACTCAGGCACTCTCAACTGCTTTGGTTTCCCACCACTCATTGTGTCACACTCCTACACAGGTTTTTGCACAGGTAGCAGCTGGGAACCACAGAGGGGAATCCAAGAAAGGGTAGGGAAAGTCTTAGGGAGCTTTATGAAGGGGTGAGTGGAGAGGGCAACCAAGGGGCTGCAGTGACGAAAGGCAGTTGGAGAGGCATCTAGCTGTAGGAGAATGAGAGAGGCAGAAACAGATATACAGATGGTGCACAGCAACTAAGGGAGGAAACATGGGGAAGGAATGAAAGAAAAATAAATAAAAGTTAATAGAGCTAAGCAAAAATACTGAGAGGAAAAATATAGTGCTGGCAAAAGGGAACAGAATGAACTTGGAGACAGGCAAGAGGGACGCTGCAGAGAAGAAAACATTAACAATAAAAGATAGATCACAGTGTGCTAGGCATCAAGAAATAAACAGCAAGTTTAGACAATTTCAAGGAAAACTGTAGAGTTAAAATGTGTAGAGGAAGAAGGGAGGGAGAAGAAAGAAGGCAAGGTGGGGGGAAAAGAAATTCAAAGGCGCCTTTGAAAATAATAATTAAGTGACTAAGGCATCAGTGCCAAAGTAGTGTGGTATTCAAGGGTCTGAGGCATCCAGTGATTAAACCTGAGGGGATAGGGAGAAGTGCGGAGCGGAGGTGAGGAGCTGCATCGCAGTCTCCCACCCCTGGTGCTGTGCGGCCCTGGGCAATGCTCAGGGCCAGAGCAGGGACCCCATGCGGCCCCTCTCTGTGAGGAGACGGCCAGGAGGTGCAGTTTAGGGAAGTGAATCCTGTAAAAAACGGGGAGAGGAGAAACGCGCCTGCTGCGAGGAGCCTCCTGCCCGTGCTGCTCATGAGGCTGGATACACCCCTCCAAGGATGCTTGCTCTCGGCTTGCAAAACTGAGCCTGACTCTTGGGTTTTAAGTTTGTGCCTTTAGTTTGGCCTCTCTTTCCCATCACACCCTGAGCTCCTGTTGGGGCCATTGCCTGTGTGTGCGAGCTGCGTGCTGGCGCTGGCATTGCTGAAGGCAGGGCTCAGGCCACGGTAGGTGTGCAGGCTCCCCCAGCACAGCTCTGCCGAGTGGCTGGCATTATGCCAGGTGCAAGCTAAGGAGGAACTCCTGGACTTCAGGAGAGCAAACTTTGGCCTCTTCAGGGACCTACTTGGAGGAATCCCATGGGTTAGGGCCCTAGAAGGAAGGGGCGTTCAAGAGAGCCGGTTAATATTCAAACATCACTTCCTCCAGGCTCAAGAGCGGTGCATCCCTATGAGTAGGAAGTCAAGCAAAGGAGGTAGGAGAGCTGCATGGATGAGCAAGGAGCTCCTGGCAAAACTCAAGCAGAAGAAGGAAGTATACAGAAAGTGGAAAGGGGGTCAGGCCACTTGGGAGGAATATAGGAACGTTGTCAGAGTATGCAGGGATGCGACGAGGAAGGCTAAGGCCCGTTTGGAATTAAATCTGGCTAGAGATGTCAAGGACAGCAAGAAGGGCTTCTTCAAATACATCAGTAGCAAGAGGAAGACTAGGGAAAATGTGGGCCCCCTGCTGAACGGGGTGGGTGCCCTGGTGACGAAGGATGCAGAGAAGGCAGAGTTACTGAATGCCTTCTTTGCTTCAGTCTTTACTGCTCAGGCCAGCCCTCAGGAACCCCAGATCCTGGAGGCAAGAGAGGAAGTCTGGAGGAAGGAAGACTTTCCCTTGGTGGAGGAGGAGTGGGTTAGAGATCATTTAAGCAAACTTGACACCCACAAATCCATGGGCCCTGATGGGATGCACCCACAAGTGCTGAGGGAGCTGGCGGACATTATTGCTAAGCCACTCTCCATCATCTTTGAAAGGTCATGGAGGACAGGAGAGGTGCCTGAGGACTGGAAGAAAGCCAGTGTCACCCCAGTCTTCAAAAAGGGCAAGAAGGAGGACCCAGGGAACTACAGGCCAGTCAGCCTCACCTGCATCCCTGGAAAGGTGATGGAGCAGCTCATGCTGGAGGCCATTTCCAAGCATGTGGAGGAAAAGAAGGTGATCAGGAGTAGTCAGCATGGCTTCACCAAGGGGAAATCATGCCTAACCAATCTGATGATAGCCTTCTATGATGGAATGACTGGCTGGGTAGATGAGGGGAGAGCAGTGGATGTTGTCTCCCTAGACTTCAGCAAGGCTTTTGACACTGTCTGCCATAACATCCTCATAGACAAGCTCAGGAAGTGTGGGCTAGATGAGTGGACAGTGAGGTGGATTGAGGACTGGCTGAATGGCAGAGCTCAGAGGGTTGTGATCAGCAGCGCAGAGTCTAGTTGGAGGCCTCTAGCTAGCGGTGTCCCCCAGGGGTCAGTCCTGGGTCCAGTCTTGTTCAACTTCTTCATCAATGACCTGGATGAAGGCACAGAGTGCACCCTCAGCAAGTTTGCTGACGATACAAAACTGGGAGGAGTGGCTGATACCCCAGAGGGCTGTGCTGCCATTCAGAGAGACCTGGACAGGCTGGAGAGGTGGGCGGAGAGGAACCTCCTGAAGTTCAACAAAGGCAAGTGCAGGGTCCTGCACCTGGGGAGGAATAACCCCATGCACCAGTACAGGTTGGGGGCTGACCTGCTGGAAAGCAGCTCTGCGGAGAAGGACCTGGGAGTGCTGATGGACACCAAGTTAAGCATGAGGCAGCAATGTGCCCTTGTGGCCAAGAAGGCCAATGGTATCCTGGGGTGCATCAGAAAGAGAGTTGCCAGCAGGTCGAGGGAGGGGATCCTCCCCCTCTACTCAGCCCTGGTGAGGCCACATCTAGAGTACTGCGTCCAGTTCTGGGCTCCCCAGTACAGGAGGGATGTGGCACTACTGGAGCAAGTCCAGCGAAGGGCTACAAAGATGATTAGGGGACTGGAGCATCTCTCTTATGAGGAAGGGCTGAGAGAGCTTGGCCTGTTTAGCCTGGAGAAGAGAAGGCTGAGAGGAGATCTTATCAATGTGTACAAGTATCTGAAGGGAGGGTGTCGAGAGGATGGGACCAGACTCTTTTCAGTGGTGCCGAGCGACAGGACACGAGGCAACAGGCACAAACTGAAACACAGACACTTCCATCTGAACATGAGGAAAAACTTTTTCACTGTGAGGGTGACAGAGCACTGGAAGAAGTTGCCCAGAGAGGTGGTGGAGTCTCCTTCTCTGGAGATATTCAAAACGCGCCTGGATGCAATCCTGTGCAATGTGCTCTAGGTGACCCTGCTTGAGCAGGGGGTTTGGACTAGATGATCTCCAGAGGTCCCTTCCAACCTCAGCGATTCTGTGATTCTGTGATTCTGTGAATCTGCCATCGGCGTCTACTGAGGCAGTAGGAATTTATTAGTATTTAAAGCTAAATCAATTCGCTGCCGGAGAAAATGATCCTTCGCCCTGAATATTAATGTTAACTTGGTATCTGATAATTTAAATTTAATTTAGTTGTATAGGATTCCTTCTCAGACCTATGCATGGACAGACAAGTAATTTTGCAACATGACTTTATCTGGCCTTTATGCTTATAAAGCCATCAAAACACATTCAAGCACTGGCTAGGATTTCCCCATCTCTTCTCTCCCCTGCCCTCTTCTTTCCTTCCCTGCATTTCTTTCCCTGCATTTCCTTCCCTGCAAAGCTCCAAGCTTGATGGAGCGTAGCATTGTCTGATGGCAAATGTGAAAACAGTAAGCAAAAAATACTCACCCTTGCAGTGTGAACCTTGGCCAAGTCACTCCTGTCCTCCTTGCTCAGGTTCCAGAAGCTATTAATAGACATCTGTTAAGGTTTATTAATTATACTACTATACTAGACCTTCTTTAATATGAATAGCATGGACTTTTTGTTCGCTATCCCCCATGCCTTCTTTCTGTCATCTGAAAAGGCACATGCAAGCATGAAAATGTTTTAAAAAGAAGGAAGAGTAGCCATGCATGCAAGTTCCTAAATGCATATTGCCGGTCCAGTGTACCCAAAAGAACTGTGTCCTGTGTGCTTAGCCTTTGCTGGCACTATGATTACACCTGGCAAAACGTGAAAACCTGGTGTCCTCAGGGTGTTGGGCAGATCAGACTTTATTTTGAATTCTGATCTGTGCCAAATGACAGCTCCCTGAAAAACCCACCAGGGGAAACACATGAGTACGAGTTATTTATTTACAGGCCCAACACAGAGAAGTGCAGCTGAGCATCTCAGCTTCCATTAATAGAAGTCAACATGACCTGACAAAACTTTGATCTTCTGAAAATAATAGCAGGTTTCTGCAGGCCAGTGGTGGAGGTAGGGCTTTGTGGACAATTTACAAGGGACTCTTCAGGTCCCTTCGCTGAAGAGCTTAGCATCTAAGAGCACGATCCTATAAATCTGCACTTAGGCAACTAGCCCATTGAGTTTAATGGGATTACAAGTAAGGCTTTGCAAGACAAAGCCTTAAGGGGTGATGGAAATGTATGGAGCTGGAACATTACAGTATAGCGTAAAGGAGACACATACGGCACTAGGAATATATTTGTTACACTCGCACTGATCTGGTTCCTGTCACTTGAAAGAAGCTATGGTCATTTGATTTTAACTGCATTAAAATATGTTGGAGGCTAGAGGGAGCCAAAAATGACATTGGAGTGGAGCTGGTACAGATCCTGGTTGTTTGTGAGGGGGAGGAGGCAAGGCAGATAATCAGATGCACAGAGCTGAGGAAACCTGCCTGAGAGGTGAGAAGAGGATGTGGGAAAGGAGAGAAGGGTGGCAGAGAGGCCCAGAAGTGGGCAGTGCCAAGTCTCTCGCTGACGTACACTGAAACGGCCAAGGGAGACTATGAAAGTGGTGTGTGCCTGTATGTTGGTGGGTGGGGGGGAGATCTGCAAAAATTTTTTTCCTGACTCAAAAGCAAATCTTGACTTGATCATGTTTGCAACCCTTCTACCTTCCATCTCTGCAAGCATTCCAGCTTAGGTAGAACAAATACTCATGAAAAGGAAATTTCTGTTATGAATATTTCCATCAAAGGCAAATTTGGAATGGTCTACTGGATTGTGAAATTTGCATTTTGTGCTGGCGGCTATTGTCCAAGTCACAGATTTTGTTCTTTCTTTGTCCTTAATAAGCTGGGTCAAGCTGGGTAAATCAAATTCTGCTTTACCTACCTAAATCCATGATTTGTCTACCCACAGATAATGGGTTTCAGATAGATGCCATTTCAGTCTGACTGGGTTGATTTCACAACCACCTAACAGGTCACCCAGACTGTGAGCTACATCAGGTAGTGCTGATGGAGCTAGTCTTGCTCCCTTAGCCCCTCTGATCAATTCATATTTGATCTATATGTATAATTGCAAATTTTCCAGCATTTCTGTAGTATACCTGATTTGTGTTGTGCTGATTTTATTAGTGATGCAGATGTTACAGTCCAGTAGTATATGGCAGGGAATGGTGGATTTTACAGCTGATTGTAATATTCGCAATATGTATAATGTGTCAGGAAAGGATTATTTGCTGCCAGAAACTGCATCGGTAATCCCAAATAATAAATGAACATGAGAGCTGGAGATTTCCTTTGCTATCACAAAAATGCTAGCTTCCATCAGGCACTTTTATTTTCTCACTCACTTTGTAACTTGTAAGTGTGTTTGGTCAGCAGTGCAGCTCTCTCCTGATTTTAATGAAAAAAAAAATCTGGGTCCTGGCTTGCCCTGCAAGCTATTGACTCTTAAGGAAGCATTTGACATGAGTTTCAAGTGTTGTTTAGCTCCAGGTTTTGCAGAGTCCTGTGATGTCTGTCCATGAAGCCCAGTAATGTTCTCCGGATGGCATATTCCAGAAGATGGCATCCACTCACCGTAGATATGATTTCTTTGTCTATGGGGACAGGCAGGGAGGAGGGATGACTTGGCACCCAGCCTTTTCTGGCAGAAAGTTGCATTAAAGACATGTTCCCCCATGTGAGGCAGCCCCTGCACTGTCCCCAGTGAGGTTTTCATGCCTGAGGACTTCCTGCTCTGTCCCTGGTCCCCCTCCCCTCCATGCTACCTGGCTCTTCGCTGGGTCTGGGCTATGACGTCACCCCACCAGCTGGTCGGCATTTTGAAGTCGGCAGCATCATTTGTGTTGGAAGTGCTCCCAGGCCCGCTGCCGCTGGGAATGGCGAGAAAACCACAAGAGCCACACCAAAAGTTGGACATGGGTACAGCCAGCCATGAGCTGCCAAACCTTCTCCCCCGTTTCCTCCCATTGCCTAGGGTGGCTGGCAGCCTGGAGGGCTGTGGGTTGAGATGTCCTTGAAACCGGTGGCTTGGGGTTGATATTCACCGACTGAGATGCAGGCCCCAAAGGGACCTTGCAATAAGTTGGCAGAGTTTGGCACTTGCTGTGCTCAAGTGTTTGCCTCCCTGTCTGCCAGTGGGAGAGCTCGCAATGCTGGCACGCATCCCTGGGCAGGGAGAGGAGAGGAGGAGTGGGAGGTGTTGGCTGTATTTCCGGAGACATCCGCCCTCCATGTGTGTGTTGGCTCCTGAGGGCTCCTGTTGAAGACGTGGCACCCAATTCCTGGGACCCTCGCCTTTATGGGAGTCAGGTTCAAGCTGTCTCATGTTGGACATCTGGAGTGAGGGCTAGTGGAGTCAGTGAGTAACTGTCAATGGGAGAGCACATCCTCCTCTCCCTGCGCATGCACAAGGGGCAGAAATGATTTCCCCCCACTCTGAGGGAGCTGGTGCTTTTTCCTTCATGTGTATACAAGCTTGAGAGAAATGATAAGTGTGGATGAGTGTTATGCAGCAGTTTGGACAGACATGTTTGTCACCTGCCATGCACCTTCACCTTTGCCTCGCCGTTCTGGCGTGCCTGGATTTGCAAGTCTGCCTCCCCCCCAGAGGAAATCAGTCTCCAAGGGCTGGTGTGCATGGAGGACGCTCCCATTCAGGTACCCGCATCTGGGCCTGTGTACAGAGTGTGCTATTCTGCCCTGTGTGTTTTTGCCAGCGTGTGAAGTATGCACGCGTTCCCCGTGTCTAACTACGGGAATTGTTAATCCTGTTTATAGCCAGCAGCAAGATGGGCAGGGAGCCGCTTAACAAGAGCTGACACATGAAGAAATAAGGCTTTTGTCTCCGTTGTACATTAAACAATTCATGAGGTTTGGGGTTGAATAAGACATTTAATGAACATTGGCCTGTTCAAGCTGCCTGCAGCTGGTCATTTCTCATCAAGGGCTGGGTGCTTTAAAGGCAGAATAAGGAGAGATGAGCTTTGAGTTATAAAATTTTAACAAATAAATGGCATTTCCTACTCTTTAAAATGGAGAGATAGATAAGAGCGCCAATAGCTGCGTTTCCAAATGTCTGGAGCGATGGCAGGGTTGTAGATACGGTGAAAGCACAACTGAACTGAAGTGACGATTCTCCGCAAATGAGTTTGTTTATCACTGAAACTATTTGTTCAGCGGTACAGCAAGGGGGCCAGAAGCCTTGCTTGTTTTGCAGCAGGCACCTTGTTAATTCTCTGCTTAGATCTCACACAAGCACATCGGGCGGAGTAATGAGACAGGGAACAATTAGGGAATAGAGCAGGCCTTATAGGGATGACTAATTGGGAGTTGGAGGAAAGGGAAGCTGCTGAGAAGACGGAGAGACCTTTGCCTGTAGTTGCAGGAATGTGTGGTTACCCCTAGTGGTTTTGCCTTTGTTTTATATTATGCAAGAGCTTCTCCCTTTACTTAAAAAAAAAAAAAAAAAAGCAATAGACATGTTTACACACTTTAAATGTTCAGAAATAAACTTTACAGGGCCGGTGTTATGTTGCTGTACTCCCACTTGATTCACTCCACCAGTTTCCATGGTGCCAAGAAGAAACATCTAATTTAGTGTCTTGCAACTCTTTCTCTTCACTGACTGCGGGACCTGGAGTCTGTTAGCCTGGAGTAGTAGGAGGCTGGATTTGTGTCTCACTCTCTTGAACTTAGACATTAAGCCCCAGTGCGAATACAGCTCCTTGGACCCTCCAGGCTTCATGACATCTCAGTCGCTGGCTCTTGAGAGGTGATTTTTGGTTCAGCTCCTGGTGGGAGCCATGCCCTCCCCCAGCTCACCTCCCTTTATGGGACCTTTGCCAGAAGCTCAGCAGAGATGCTGAGGACTGGAGGGACCTGCAGATGCTGGGCACTTCTCTGACCCCTGCGTAGGGTCTTTCCAGTTTGAAGCCAGAACTGAGACAGTTTCAGGGAGAGGGACGCACTGCTATTGCACTTTTTAAATTTGCTTTTGGGGAGCTTTTCTTTGCTGCTGGCTTAGGCTGTAGCAGCTGAGCCCCTGTACTGTAGGAAGAAGCGAGGTTCCCATTCCCTCCTTTGCACATGCAGACACCCTGTTCCAGGAGTGCTGGGGGCACAAGCCGATGGTCCAGAGCAGATGGTGCTTCTTTACACTCAGCCTGCACCATTGCCCGAGGTGGGGAGCCGGGGCACGCACACCCATCAGATAACACAGGAGACTATCTCTGTGTGATGCTTTTGTCCATCCATCCCATTCAAAGAGATGACTAGCTCAGCCTTGGGACACCAGTCCAACTGGTCAAAACAGCAGGCTTTTGTTGGAAAGGCGCAGCTTCCTCTGCTTTGAAAATCCTGTTTATAATCTCAGTCCAGCTTTCACTATGGCAGCAGGAACTTTTCTTTTGGCCTGCCTATAATACTGAGGCATTTTGCTCCAGAACAAAGAAGCCCATTTTAGCAACTGTCTTTATTAGCGCATATTAATGTATTCAATTGGTGTAATTTATTTTAATATGTAATTTATTTTAATGTTTATGTTAACACTTTCCACCTCTCCACTGGATTGATAGAAATCTCCTCACCCATCAATAGGAGGCAGCTTTTTAGACTGTTTAACCTTATATGCTTTGGCATTTAGTTTATTCTTTAGACTTGTAGCCTTTCAGAACAAGGGTCTTCTTTTTCTTTTTGTAGAGCAACCTGATCCCAACTTACAGCTAATGTAATGTAGCTAATACAGTACAAATAATTGATAAGAGTTCAGAACAGCTTATGAAGAAGAAAAGTGCAACACAATATGGGCTCTTTAACGGTCACAGAGATCATAGTATTAGTTTTATGTCGCATTTATTTTCCTCACTTCTCCAGCTCCTCATGTCCTTACATCACACACTCCTCACATCAAAGCGGGGGATAGGCAGTGTCGTGGCCTCAGTGGAAGAACATGGTCTGGTAATACAAAATGCCATTTTCTCTGGGTAGTTGCTGACTCAAATTGTTTCAGTAGGTCCGTATGAACTTACCTTTGAGATCTGACCAAGTCATGGCCCAAGGTATCGTTTTTTGTTAGCTAGCCTCAGAGACCAAAATTTACAGATGTGGCTTTAAAATAATTAGTTTTATAGTTGCTTCCTTTCACCAAAGAAATACCTGCCCTCAAACACAGGGATAAGAAAGCAGAGCAGGGGATTACAAGAGAAGATGACAGGCCATGCACAAATAAACACGGATGGCCTCAGGCTTTGATGCCATATTATTATGCTAACCTTATGCAGATAGCACAGTATTTGGAAAGGCAGTGTCGTTTAGGAGTGGGTCACACATTTATTTGATTGTTTTCTCAAAGGGCCTTGCCTGTAAAACTAGAGTTATAAACCCCACCTGATACTCAGCTGCCATGAGATATGTAGCCCATACCTTGCTTTCCAGAGAGGTGGGAACTCCTTCAAGGGCAACCATGCTGGTCTGTTAAATGCTTTTAGGTCCTATCACCTGGGTTTATCACTTGGGTGATCTGAGAAACAGGAGCAGGTGAGCAGCACTGGGACCTGGTACTGAGGCTGTGCTAAGTGGTGCTGAAGCTGCCCTCCTGTCAGGTGGGATCTGCTCACTCAGAAAGACACTTACTCTGTCTGTCCAGTGTTTGGGTGCAGGCTGAGTCTGATGACACAAAGGCTTGCAGCTTTGTAACTGGTGGCTCAAAGCCCTCCCTGTACAGGACAGAGAAAGCAGTAGAGTTTCCACTCTGTATTCTGGCGTCAGTGCTGGAGGAGGCACGGACAAAGTCTGTACTTCACTGAAGAAATCTTAGAGAACCATTTAGCATTAAGCCAGCCTTCACACAGATTCTTTAACCTCACGTTAGTCAGGCAACCTATTGCTGTATCCATCCTTGGGTGTGTATTTTCTCTGTCTCTCTCCCTCCGCCCCACCATATGTGACACTTTGGATGTGCTGTCTCCCCCTCCTGTTTTCTGCCCCAAGGTAGTTGCGAGCTCAAGAGTGATGTCTGGTAGTGCTCTTTACTGCACATGGTGCAGAGAAATATGAGGATGGCAGCCCTACAGGAGCAGATGGCATCACACGCCTGGCTCTGCTTCCTCAGACAAACTAGGATACTGCAGACTGGTGTTCACTTCACTCAGTAATGTTAACTTGAAATATTGATGGTCCCTGTACATTTTGGAAGAGCAGGTGGGTTTTTACAAAGGCTCGTGTGGGCAGGGTGCAAGAAGGGTATATAGGTGACAAGAATCCTGTATGTGTTTCTGGTAGAGTGTTACTTTTCAGAGGAGAGAACAGGATGCTGGAAGGAAGAAGTCATAAAGAGAGGGGAATTTCTCTATATTGCATGCAAATGTGTGCCCATCTCCAGTAGTGGTGGCCAAGAATAAAGGGACTCACTGTTTGGGAGAAGTCATGCATGGACTTGACTCAGACATCTCAGATACAGACTGCAAAGGGTCAGCTTCTCCTGAGGGTGTTGAGGGGTGGAAACATGCAGTGAATAATCTTTCCAGCCAGTTAGCATGCATGTTAAGTGGAGAATGCAACATGATAGCATTTGTAGTGCTAGCAGAAAAAGGCCTCTGCGTTGCCTTGCTTCTGGGATAGCCCAAAATGGGGTTAAGAGCAGCAGAAACGTAGAGGTATTAGAAGGAGAAGTGGGGAAGTAAAGAGACCAAGCGAAGAGCAAGAATGTTTCTGTGAGAGAGGAGGATGTACTGAGAGGAGAGAAGAGGGAGAGGCTGATGAACCATGTGGGGGAAAGAAAGGATTAATTAGACCAGGGAGGAAAAGAGAGATTCACAGCTTAGGGATGGGAGAGACACATGCCATATCCTCTCCCTGCAAATTCCAGGATGCAGGCCCAGGGGGTCCTCCCACCCCATCAGTGCAGTGCCCCGTGTGACACTGCTGTCCCCTGCTGTCAGATAGGAGCCTCGATAATTTCAGCTTGCTGGCCCACCTGCTCCATGTTAGTGCGGTTCTGGTAATTACCATTTTTCAGAACTATTTTGACTGTTAAAAATGCTTTTTTTTTTTTTTAAATAAGCTGATTAAAAGAGACTGCTCATTAGCATAAGCTCCTTGCCGTTCAGCCCTCTTCCTAATTAAAAGCACTCATCTGTGGAGACCTCGATTCTCCCCTGTCCTCTGGGCTAGCTTTTTGGACATTTTTCCCTGGCAGTTTGATTTATTTTGCCTTGTCTTCCTTTTTCTAGTTTCCTCTCCAGCAGCTTCCTGGCAAGGATGGCAGAAGATTCAGGCAGGTGGAGGCTTAGGTATTTAGTACGAGATGAAAAACAGGATGAATTTGCTGTTCCTTAAAGCATTGTCTTCTGTTCATTGCTGCTTACTTGGGAGCAGAGCAGTGGTGTCTTGGCTCTGTGGTTCGTGGGAGATGCACCTCCTGGGGCAGTGATCTCCTTTGGTCTAAACACTGTTAAGCTAGTGGCATTTTTGGATGGCAGATCTATAATGTAAATTCAAGGGTGCTGGTGGCTATGCAGCAGGTGGTGCTTTTCCTCTTATTCAGTAGTAAACGAAGAACCCAGCAAGGGATTAGCTGCTGCTGCGTTGCAGGGAGGGCTGCTTTTATGGTGAGAAAGAGAGGTCCTGACCATGCAGAGATGTTACAGTTCTTGGCATTTGTAGCCCCAGTACTTTGGAAAATTCCAGCACAAATAACTCTTTTCTGTCTCTCTCAGTGTTCCCCAATGGTATTAATTAAATAAAGCATCCTTCTTCATCTCTTCCTTCAGTACTGCACAGCCATGCCTCCTGTATCTAAGCAGCTGCCACATTTAGCCCTGAAGTGGCTGCGTTTGAGAGCCTGGTGAGGACTCTCACCGAGGGTGACTCTGGATATTTGTGGTAGAAATGGAAAGCCCTGCAAGTCATACTCACTACCTTCTCAGTATCTGGGATTAAAACCTTGAGGCAAGTGCTGCATTTGAACAATCCTACATCAGTCTTTCCCTATCACCAACTTGCTGGGTAGAGGTTTATTTCTATAGGATAGACAAGTTACTCACTGCTATTCTGCTAAGTACTCAGAAAGAGGGGGAATTCACTGCCTGAATGGCCCCAGCTATTGGCCCTGTGCAAAAGGAGGAGATTTCTCCAGACAGTGTTGTTTAGAAATCTTTTTATTGCTGATATTTTCCTGTACTGTGAAATGATCCTGGACCTTGAACTACTTCAGCAATTGTTCGCTTTCCTAAGGAAAATTTCCTTGGTTCACCCGTGAAATATGGCAGATGACTGCAGTCAGCAAAAGTCTGATTTCTTAATTTAATAAACTCAGTCCTGAGCTACAGTCATGTGTCACCTGGTGCCACTAATGAGGAGAGGGTTAAAGTCTCTGCTTGCAGGGATAGCTTGGAGACGAGCTTTTCCCTAAGCAAACTCAGGGAGCTCTCAGGACTGTCTGGCAGGGACTTGTAAACCATCATGGGAACCCTGGGAGCCAGCAGGCCTTTTCCTTGTTCCTGTTTCCAAGTCATTCCCCCTATGCCAGGGCTGCAAAGGGTTGGAGGATACACGGGAGTGCACATAGGAGGAGTCATCAGGTAACTGGGTCATTGGCTTTATAGTACCTTTTTGCTCCTGGAGCAAAGCATGAGAATTGTAACTAGGACCAGGGCTTGGCTCAATATCTCAGCTCCCCATGCTTTTTCAGTGTCTTATGCTTAGCCCTGCAGGAGCTGACACAGCTATGGAGAAGTGAGATTAACGTCTAATTTGCGTCATGCCTCAGCAGCTATAGCCTGCCTGCAGGCTTTTTCTTCCTGGGGTTCCTCTAAGAGCCAGAAAAGAATAGCTGATTTTCAGATCCAAAAGGGATTTGGGATGGCTGGCAGGTTAGATACACTGAGGCTGATGGTCATCACTTTCACATCAACTTTCCACCAGTGGAAGTCCGTTGATTGTAACAAAGTGATGCCTGATTTACCATGACAGTCAGAAAAGCATCACCGTTATTTATTTCCTTTAGCACTGTAAAATGAAACCCATCTGTACTGAAGGGAAGGATGCTACAGAGCCACTTGAGAGACTTGCTCCAGTGAAAAGAGCTGCCCTTTCTCCCAGGATCTTTATATTCTGCAACCCACCCTTCACGCCACCATCCTTTCTCCCTGCCTTGTAATACAGTGTGTGTCAGTCCCCTGCTGTGCTGCGCGTGCCTGTCTTGTCTGAGCTCATGCATGCCTCTCTGGGGCCATCTGTAGATTAGGCGGTGCGTACAGGAGAAGGGAGGAGAGAGGGGGCCTCTGGTGTTCTCTTGCTTACACCATGACACCTCAGAAGTAACTTGACTGAAGTTAGTGGGGCTACAGCAGGTACAGTCATGCCCCAGGTATGTGTTCAGTCAAACCATGGCTGCAGTGTCACATTTAAAAGGTCAAGAACAATGTTCTCAGCTCTCACTTTTTCCCCCCATGGACCTGCTCTGCTTCCTTGACTGTTTTTTCAAAGCTGTCAGCCAGACTTACGTCTTGCCTGAAATTCTGAAATAACCCAAAGTGAACAGCCTGAATAGCCTGGAAAGGTCAAGACAATACATAGGGTCCAATGAGGGGCCAAAGTCACTCATGGTTTAACTCAGTTGATTCGGTAACGTTACACCAGGATGAATTTAGCTAAAGGTTATGGCTCCACCTTCTCAGTCACATAATCTAGCCTCACCTTTGTGAAGAGGGCACATGCTACCGTCCTGCTTTCAGAGGCAGGGAAATTGAGGTGGAGACTTGTGAGTGGGGATGCTGAAGGCTTACGCTGGTATGTTGCTTTTCATCAGCAGAGCTCCAAGGGGTCCTACAAAAAGAGTGTGTCATTATCCCCATTTTACAGTTATCAAAATTAAGTGCTGTTGATGAGGAGTGAGTTGCCAGGGCAGCAGAACGTTTCCTCCAGAGCCACCCTGATGTCCCCAGGAGCCCAAGCCCAGCAGGGTTTGGGCTAGAACCGTTGTGCTCTCTAGCCTGAGCACCTGGCACTGAAATCCTATAGGAAAGACAGATCAGCTGTCCATCCTTTTGCACCATAGCAGTGGCTGTGCTGCACTTACGGATAAGGAGGAGAATGCAAAACAGAAGGGATGGAAAGGTTTCATGGAGGGGAAGGGGTCTCCCTATTTCTCAGACGCAGCAGAATGAAGAAGCAGAGCCCTTCTTCCTTCCAGCCTCTGTGAACCCCACTGCCCAGTCCTCATCTCTAGCCTGCTCTGTACAAGATGGTTCACCTGACCATTGCAGTGGAGGGTCAGGACACATCCAGTGCTAGGAACCACAGGATATCAGTGCAGCTCAGCTTAGACTTGAGACAGATGTTCATGCCCACTCTCCTTTTCTTCCTGGGCTCCATCCTTTGGCTGCTATTTTTTTTAAGTCTGTGTAATCTGTATGGAAATGGGGGAAGGGGATAATTTCTGGTTGGGGGATGCATCCCTGCACATATAGCAGCTCTGACATCTTCTTCAAAACTGGGGCCAACATGCATGTGTTCCATCCATCTCTCTCCGACCTGTGGGGCAGGTATGGATGCCATTTTTTAAGGGATGGCATTTCCATCACAAACAGACATGAGTCTGGTCCTGCAAGGTATTACATGCCTATCAGCCATGATAGAACCAGAAGCATCTGCATGGTCATTTTTGTGGTACAATCCCAGAATTAAGAGGTGAAGGTTACATGGGAATGAAGTCCTTCCTCAGGCTGCAGGGATTAGGTGCGTCCTGCTGCCTGTTGTGGCTGAATTTCAAACTGGTGACTTCAGAGGCTTTGCTGGGCAAACAGGACTTTGTTCCTGAGTTTTGCCACAGGGCATGTTGCATTGCGCTTACAGAGGCTGGCTAGGAGGGCCAGTCCTAAGGACTCAAGCTCTTTGTGGTTTTGTGAAAGGTCTGAAACAGGTAATCCCAATGACAAGGTGCTCTGGAGGGGACACAGGAGAATGGAGAGGTAGTGTTGGTTTGGAAAGCTTCAGAGATTTGTACAGACCATGACTTTTAAATTCAGGCCATTGTAACATTAAAGTTGTATCAGGTCTTAGTTGTTTCAGGTCTTACGAGGTAATTGAGGCACTGCTGCTCGTCTCTGTAACAACAGCATTTCCTCCTGACCCAAGGCATTTAAAGGAAGTACTTGAATATTGTATACTATCTCTAGATAAACAAATATTTGTAGATAGATAGTTTATCTAGAGAATGAGATTTTTTTATTTGCTATCTGGAGTCAGCAGGCCCCATGGGTGTCCATGGACTATTCTCAGGGGGCTGTGATGGATGAAAAAGCAGGTTGCTATCTGCAGTGAGACTATCTGTATATGAGAAGCTTCTAAATTTGGAATGGTTGAAAAGTACTGGGTGCTATAGGATAGATGAGTAGGTAGATAGATATTCTCAGTTCTTAACCCCACATTTTGGGACAGCAGTTTGAGATTGGAGAAATGGAGATGGCCCATTTCCTATTCCCTCATCTGCTAAATTCCTAAATATTAAGAGTAAGGAATTGAGATGTGCATAACAGTGGTAAAATTCAAAATTATTTCCAAACATGGATTTTGATCTAGACCTGAACCTTTTGGGTATGCCCAAAGAAAGCACCTCTCTGTAGTCCAAGACTCTCCAAAACACCTCAGCTTCTGCTGCCTCCCACTGGGCTTTCAGATTCTCTTCCCTTGTGTTCAGTGAGGCCATCTGTTTTTTCTGTTGCCATGTTCTCTCTCCATCTCTTGTACAGACTCACTCCTCATTCTTTCTGTTGACAGATAGTTCTCATTATGAAGTCTGTCTACAGGGTTGGACTCTTTTGTGGAAGACAAAGGGTTAAGCAGTGAGCAGAAAAGCTCCCTAGCCAGTGAAGTAGGGTGAGGGACTCTGACCCTCTAACCAAAGTGTCCTGCCTTGGCTGCGACCTGCCCCAAGCTGTGCATCCATAAGGAGCCTGCCCTCTCCTTCAGGGATCTGGGCCTTTTCCTTACTTTAGCTAGGGTAAAAAAAAAAAAAAAAAAAAGTGCACACACGCAAACCAAAACAAAAAGCCTGACATCAGATCTAATTAATAATAATACAAAAGCAAATTTCACAGCCCATTACCCCTTGCAGCCAGGTGGGGGGTAGGAAGGTGATTAGTAGGAGGGACTTGAACAAACATGGGCGGGTGTGTTTGTGGACCTCATGAAAGAGATGGGGTGACTATGACTCACAGAGTTTCCCTGCCAGACGTATAGCTTTAGGCTCCATTAACCCAGAACCCAACAGAAGGTACCAAAGCCAAGGGGAGAATCTTTAAAAATGCCGACAGCATCATTTTGCTTCATTAGCAGGGCTTCTGCGTGTCTCGTTCTCTCTTCACCACCGCCACGGCCCCCTCCCCTCTGTGCTCCCTCCTTTCCCTCTCTTTCCATTTCGTTTAACTGAGGGCAATTCATCTCGTTTTAATTAATTTTTACTTGCAGCGTTATCACCCCAAGTATAAAGGCAAAAAGTTGGTTTTTTTAATTACAAAGCTAACAGCATTAATTACCAGTACAGTAAATGCATCAACGCATGGGAGCCAAGTGGCATTTGAAGGCACTGAGGCAGCGAGCAGCCGTGACAGCTGCAAAGGGTTTTGAGTTTCTTTTTTCTGTTTTTTTCTTTTCTTTTTTTCCTCCTATTTAACAGCCTTACCGTAGAAGAGCCTCACTATGGAAAGAATAGACTGAGAGTTTCTAAAACACAAGGCAGCTCCAGCCACCCACTGAGATATGACATCTGGAAGGAATGCAACAGAGAATCATTGAACAATAGGGCTGGAAAGGACAGGAAGAGGCTATTTAGTCCACCTCTTGTCCCAAGGCAGGAGCGTCTAGACTTACTTCATTCTTGATGGACGTTTGTTAGCCCACCTTGAAAGACTTAAGAAATACCCTTTTTGTTAGTGAATGTGCCCCCGCAAACTGCATATGGAGTCTGAGTCCAACCAGTTGCGTAGTTCAGCATAATTTCTCCCTCATTTCCTAAGCAGATCTTTGTGACATCAACATATGTAGAGCTCTGATGGGGTGAGAAGTGGAGATGAGTTAGGACAGAACGGTGGGGAGCTGACCCTTGTCCGGCCTTAGACACAGGCACCCACCTCCAAGAGGTGAAGCTGACCCTTTGCTTTCGCTCTGAATGCCCTGGACTCTGGGGATAGACAAAAAACGCATAAACTCAAGTACCTTGTGTTAGAAAGAAGGGATGGGTGATTCTATGAGGCGTTCATTTTCTTCTCAGATTCATGCTGGCGTAGAAGAAACGTATCAAGGTTGTGATAATGGGCTTGGGCAAAAGTCACCCTGTAAGGATAATGTATGGGCTGCTGCAGTATCGTTGCAGAGGTGTGTGTGTGGGGGGGGAGATGTGCAGAAACCTGGTCACCTGCCCTGAGGATGAGGCTGTGTTGACTGATGGAATGCCCCAGAAGTATTTGCCTTACCTTACTTCTTTTGTCTGAGAGTTTTTGTGTTGGAAATTAGCCTGAACTGCAAAGCTGGTTTCTAGCTGGTAGGTTTGATTCAGTCCATTACTGAGGTAAAGCACAGGGTATAATAAAGGATAGAGTTTGGCTCAGACGATCTGATGTGATGACCTGTTGGGTCTGACATGAGGTTAAAAAATGGGGGAGGAAGTCAGCACCTGATACAGTGTTCCCTTACTGAAAACTCAGGAACTGAGTCCCTCTGGCTAAAGAAAGGAACTAAAATGCCAAGTTTGGGGAGGAGAATGTGGGAGAACTCCCACTAAGTAGGAACTACATCATTGCAGGCATTTTTTTCTCTTAAAACATGTTCATTTCTCAAAAAGAGTTTAAAAAAAGTTCCTGAAGTTTCTGTGGAAGTCCAACCATGCAAGGGAGCCCTCAGTGATGGGGAAGGCAGTTGAGAAAAGAAATAGCTGTGCCTCTGTCTAACGTGTGCAGACATAAGGGTTCTGGCTCTGATATCAGCAGTCCCATAAACCTGCTTTCTGAGGGAACAAGGCTTGGAAATTGAGGTATGACTAGTGGTGATAGTGGTCAGAGAGAGATACTCTTAGCTGTTGTGTTGGGCTTTTAGAAACCAGTCTGGCCTGGTAATGTTTGTTTTCTGCTGCATAGTCCAAGAGGAAGAGGCAGAATCAGTTAAGAGGAAAGAAGGGAAAAGCTTGGATGTACCTGTGTTGCAATGGTGCTTTTAACATGATGGGAGTTTTGCCTTCACCAGGCAATGAGCAACCTCTGGAAGAAAGGAAGGATGGTACAGGAAAGGCTTCTCTGTAGTGGAAAGGCGCCATGGTGAAATGATGCAGTGTGTGAGAAAGATATTTTCTGTTATTCCATTATTTTCATTATGTTAGAAATAAGACAGCAAAGGCTGAGGAGCGTGGGGGCTAGGTCCCAGCTTGAAGCTTTCAGGTGGGATTCCTGAGCTGCAGTTTGCTTTGACCTGTTTCTGGATAAAACCTTGGCTGCTCCTGCCATGGTGAAACCATTCAGCTAAATTGTAAAAGATTTTTGGGGGCTCATTCTGAACCCCTCTGAAAGGATGAGAAGAGAGGTCTTTGTATGGCCTAGCTTTTCAGTAACATACAGTCAGAGCCTGACTATGGACAGGCACTAAGAATGAGTGAAAATGACTCTAATAAAGTGATGTCTAACATTTTCTTATCCCAACCAGAAATTCTATGGCACATAACAACAAAAAGGACTTAAAAAAAAAATAAAAATTAGGAACTTACTTAGAAACTACCCAGAGGGAAAAAGTTATGAAATTAAAACCCAAAGAACCAGTAGGGAAAGTGCTTTAAAAAATCCCTTATTAGAGTCACAGGAGGTAGCACTATACCCCCAAATTAAAATCAAAATAAAAACCTGAAAGCAAAAAGGTAAGAGAAACTGCTGCACTTAAATGGCAAGTTGCTTGGCTTTATTCAAGTCAGAGAAAGAATCCTTTAAAATTGGATATTCTGTCCAAGTGATGCTAATAGGATGGAACATAAAATGCAGCACTGAGATGTAAAA
Organism: Apteryx mantelli; assembly: GCF_036417845.1. Lineage (NCBI taxonomy): Eukaryota > Metazoa > Chordata > Aves > Apterygiformes > Apterygidae > Apteryx > Apteryx mantelli. The sequence goes on along the minus strand of NC_089978.1, from coordinate 129,981,142 downwards.
TAGAGATTAAGAAAAAAAAATTGTAGAACAAACAGCCAAAGATAACACAACCAATAATAATAAATTCTTTACATACCAAGAGTAGGAAGCCCCAGGGAGAGTCAGTTAAGGAGGTTATCAGAATAGATAGAGATTGCAGAAAAGACTTGGTCATTGCTAGCGAGAAGAGAACCCTGAATGCCCCAGCATGCATTTTGCTGAGAAAAGAAGATGACACTGTCCTCGGGTAATGTGTGAGTAATGACAAAACTGCATGCAAAAGGGCACTGTAATGGATCTTCAGGATATTCCAAAGGGATTCCACGATAGCAGGTCCCAAATTTGACCTACTCTCCTCCATAGAAGTATTTATGTTGCCTCAGCCTCACTCTAGTACTACAATGTATTTTGGGGGGAAACAACCTGAGAAGAGCAGGTATGAAATGAGAACCCATAGAACCAGCAGGAAGACTGCTATAAGAGATTCCTTATTAGATTCACAGGAGGTAGTACCACACTCCCGGATTTAAATCTAGATCAAAACCTGGAAGCAAAAAGGTAGTAGCAATAAGTGCAGTTAAATGCCAAGTCGCATGAGTTTATTCACATCAGAAAAAAAGGAAAACAAAAAGGAACATCCCAGAAGCATGCAGTATGCTATTCTTTCTTCTATTAATGTTCAGGTCTTCATTTGCACGGTCTTAATCTTTTCTGATATTCCCCCTTAACTGCCTCTGTTAGTCCTTCCAACTCTGAAACAGCCAGTTTTTGTCACACATGCCAGACTCTGGGTTGAAAGAATGTCTTGGTATTCCCCAAATGGGGTGCATTGCTTTGTCATCTTCTAGCCCAGGTGTCTCACATGGCTCTTCTGCCTAGCATACCAAAATTCACTCTGCTGAAGGTGCAAGGTCCAATGGAGGGGGAGAAATGGGTCAGGAATAAGGAATAATTAGTGTTCTAGGAGCTTGCTTCTATCACTTCTGCATACTGCTCTCAGCATTTCAAAACAGCTTTCTTCTCTAGCTGGCCCCTCTTTTCCTAACAGTAACTTAGATGAGCACCCTTGGACTTTCCCCAAACCTAGCCTTACTTTCAGCTTAGTTGCTAGATTGTCCCTTCCCTCTTTCCCCATCACTGTGCTTCCCCCCACCTCTGCCCTCTGCATGTAATCTGCATCCCAGTCACCTTCCTGCTTCTGTTCTGCGTCCTTCTCCCTTTTACATTTATTTATTTATTTATTTATCCTCTCCAGGGATAAAAATGGGAAAAAAATAAAAATTAATATGCAAATGAAAGGGAAAAATGGAGAGAAATTTAATTAAAATGTGTGTGTTTCTTTCCCTTCAAGTGCTTTAGGGTGGAATAGCAAATTGTTAAAAAAGAGAGCACTCAGAATAAGGTTAAAGAGCTGAAAACTGATTACATGCTATTGAAAATTAAAGTAGGGAGGGGGGCAGTGGAGGTGCAGCTTACTGAGATAGGTAGAAGGCTCTGGGAGACTCTTGCTGGAGATGGGGCATTTTTTCACTGTGAGTTACAGTGAAGCAGGCATTGCATGGGAGGTCTGTAACAGGTTTTCAGATGCTTTGCATCAGGATAGAGGCAGGGAGTGAAGCGTTTTACTTTGAAGAGCAATCTGGAGAGGGCACCTTGCAGATGAGAGCATGAAAAGAAAAGAGGCCAGGAAGGGTAGAGGGGTGGGAGAAAGCCACTCACTTCATCCCCATTCTCCAGAGTCTGTTTTATACGGGTAGATCTGCCGTAACCCCAGAGAGGGCAGTACTTTTAGAGTGTCTGTGAGGGGAGGGGGGAGAGACAAGGAGAGAAATAAAATAAGCTCATGCCTTATGCAGAATCTGCAGTCTTTGGTTCTAAGCTTGATCAGAACTGTGGGTATGTGTGTCTCTGTGAACGCGAAAGACCAGTTGTTGGGCTGTGGAGTTTTGTTTCAGCTTATTAAAGATGCCAGGGGGGAAGCAAAGTTTGGAGGGGGATCTGAAGTTTCCCAGGGTACCTCATGGGGTGGATGGGTGTTCCCAGGCTGTTCTGGCAGTTTCCTAGAGCAGGAGAGCTCCAGCAGACTGAGCACAGGTCCATCAGGAGTAAAATCCGTCTCCCCCATAAGCCTGCTGCATCAGCATAAGGACCAGCAATAGCTTTGTGCACAAGGGGTGAGAATATGCGTGTTATGAGGTCTCACCGTGGGGCGATGGTTTTCCAAAGCATCTTCTCCATTTTGCCCTCCATCCAAAATGGGGATCACTTCTGGGCAGCTTGCTTTTTGTACTTAAAGCACAGCCTTTGACAGACCACACTCCAGTTGTGTCCTACCTCAGTTCCAGCCTGCCAAAGCCTCTTTGTTACTCAGAGGCCATGGGGACACTTCATTAATTTCAGTTTTAATACAGTGAAGTATAGGCCTGACCCAGTGCAGTCACTGAAAGGCTTGTTGCCAATGGCTCTTTCTCAGGGTCGTCGCGGCCCGCTGCAGGGACTGAGAAGCCTTCTCCCCAAGCTCAGACAAAGTCAAACTCCTCCCTTTCTTCCTTTGACTGCTAGCATGCACATTGCATTTCTCTGCAGTAAGCACCATTTTGATGCTGTTCCTGCACTTCTGGGCCTTGGCTGGAATGAGAGGAGGAGAGTGCTGGAGGAAACTTTGCTCCTGAGGTTTCTACCATATAGGCAGTTTGATAGTGTTTGGAAAAGCTTCCAACCTGAACAGCCATCCCATCCAAGTTACCAATCCCAACTAGTCTGCAAGCTTCCTGAATCCTCAAGGACCTTTCCTGAAAGGGGCTTAGTGGCATAGTCAGGTGGCTCCTTTCTCTCTGGCATGGCAGGGATTGATTTTGCAGCATGTACTATCCACTGAGAGGTAGCTCTTCCCTTCTGCCCACAGATATTTTAAGGGTCCAATTTTGCCTTCCATTTCCTGTGCCTTTTAGAGTGAGAGAGGAAAGAATTCTCTTTGCGGTGATGCAGAGTGATTGCTGCCATTTGACATTCACATTTGTCTGTTTGGTCTTTTCATTATCTCCTTCCCATTTGTTTCTGCTCATTCTCAAGTGTCTGCTGATCCTCTCCCTTCCTCTGAGGCTGTCTGTCATTAAAACTCCTCTGCTTACCTGCTCTGAATATCTTGACTTATCTGTTTGGTTTATGTCTCCGTTCATTGATTTTTCATATCCAGCTGCTAAATGAGCGCTGTTAGAGCCTCTTCCACAAGCATCTTCTGCTTTGCTACTGTAAATTCCTCTGTACTCCTGCTAAAACACTGTAAATTCTCATCACAACCAACAAAGACAGTAGGGATCCTATTCTTCCTACTTCTGCCTGTATGCCAGTTTTGGTTTGTTTGGGTTTTTTTTTCAGACTACAGTTCATGCCATTGCTGACTCTTATTAGAGATGTTTCTCTAACTTTGAACCCCATTTATCAGTCAGGATACATGGCTCATTTTTCCCCGGTGTCCCAGACCAGGAATGGCCTCTGGCTGTTACATAGCTTTTCAACAAACTGTGTCAAGAAGAAGCAAAATCCTGCCTCCGGGAGCATGTTCCCTTCCTTAGCTTTATTCTGTATTGTTACAATCTTGGTTAGAATCTCAGTTACATATAGACAGACAGAAACTGCGAATTCAGATCAGAAATTTGTGGATGTTTGTGTCCCAAGGGCTTGTATGCCTTGATTTTTTGTGCCACTACAACTATATAAATATATGAGAGTTAAGCTACAAGTACGTTTATGAGAGTACCACTGTATCCATATTTGAGGGTTATCTGATACCATTCAAAGCTGCTTTAGTAATACAAAATTCTGGAAGCAGGCTACCTCCAAAGTTATTGTGTGAATGTAACTGCTATGAAATTCAACCCCTAGTACAGATGGGCATACCTGGAGCCACAGTCCAACTTCTGTTTTTTATCCTGTTCTATATCTGCAGAGGTATCAGTCTCCAATTTTCTTCTTTAAAGTCGCTGCCATTTCTATTAACTTTGACATGAATCTTCTTCAGCTTTAACTGGGCATGCTGTTTGGGGGGAGAGAGGGAATAATAAGGATACAAGACACATAATATAGCTTGGGATCTGCAAAGAGCTTTTACAGGATTGCAGCATGTGTTGAAACAGGATGTAAAGACACTGTGGGCAAAATAAGAAGCAGCATGAATCACTGCTGAAAATCCAGATATTCCTGTTGGCCTGTTGAGTGTTTGCCAGAGTTGGTTTTGGAAGTCTTTGGGGCTGTTGGTTTTTTGAGGTAGAAAAATGGTTTCTTTGCCTACTACAAGTGAGGCACCTTTTTATTTCAGAAGAGGTGGGAGTTTGGTTCAGAGAAGATCTCTTAAGCTTGTAATTGTGGGAACCTTGTGGTTCTGGAGGTCTTGTGAAACAAGTTGCTCTGCGATGAGATACCCTACATCTGCTTCCAGTCAAGATCAAAGTGTTGAGAGAACAGACCTTCTTAAGGCTATCTGGGAAGTACAGCATCTAATATTCACTCATGGATTCATAAAGGCAGTGATGACTGAAATAAGAAATTAGAAAGATCTTCAAAATATCGGAACGGGTCTGTAGCATAGGAGATCCAGGAGGAGCCTTTTTTTATTTTAATCAGTTTGCCCAGGCTTAGATTTTGCCATGCTGTCCCCTTGGTCGGTTTTGGTGCAGGGTAAAGAGTGAATCTCTATGCCCATCTGCTTTTTTATTTTCTAAATGGTGGCTCATCCAGATTCTTCTTAACAGTTCTGGACCAGGCAGTCCCTGGATAAAGCTCCTGTGTGAAGAGGTACAGTTGGAAACCCCACTAGAGGGCAGCGAAAACACCATGTGTGCAGGTGTCTACAGGCCCACAGAAGTGGGAAAACCTCCCAAGGAGAGGGGAGGTGGGGAGTCAGAGGAGAGCAGAGTGGGCAAGCCTGTGTGGCTGCTGATCCCAGCACTGGTCCTCAGCTTTGCTTTCCCGACTGCAAAAGGCTGGCAGCACGCATATGTCGCTCTTAATCTTCCCTTTGCATCCCTGTTTTTGCAGTTGTCAGAGCGCCGTATTATGCAAATTGGAATTAAGCAATTAAGGCGATAATGTTTCCCTTGAAGAATTTGACAAGGCAGAAGGAACACAGGCTGCTTTTCAGACAAGCTTTTGGTTGCATATTTACCTAAAAACAAAAGCAAGAGGGAGATGGACAGGCATGCACACACGCATGCACACCCCAGCATTGTGACCAAGGCACCCTTTCCTCCCCACATATCCCTTCTTCTTTCTCGTACCATAACACAGGCTATTGATGTCAGGGGGTAGAGGAGCTGCTTGCTTGCCCCTCTCAGCACATGCAAGTCTGAGAAACAGGCTGCCACAGCCCTGTGTTGCATTTGCATCTTAAACAGGTGCTTAAAGGTGTAGCTCAGTAACACACTGCTTATGAAAAAGTGCTTTCATCTCTGACCCAAGGCTTGCACTTTTGCAGCTTTGCAAAGCTGATGCGAGGCAATGATGAGGGGTGAAGTTGCTGTCAGTCGCTGGGAGGCAAGATTCAGAGCTGTCTCGGTTGGGAGTTTTTTGACTGTGTGACTTTGCCAGCAGCTTGTGTGAATTCTTCCCATCTTGCCCACAGCGAAAGGTCCTCTTGCTCTAAAGGAGGACTTTCCAATCTTCCTTCATTTAGACTTGCAGTTATTTTGTGAAAGAGGATGTGATTATGCTATCAAACTATTTTGCCAGAGCAGTGATTTTTATGTCACAATCAAAGACAGGCTAAACTGAAGCTGCAGATCTCACTTGTCTTTGAAATCTAGGTGCTGGGAAGCTGGAATGACCTCTGGAGATTTGTGCTTCTGGTGCCTGTGCACTTTCCCTATGTTCAGCAGTTGAGGCAGTGCCTTTGAAAGTAGTTGATCAGATATAAAATTTGCTTTGAAGCAATAATTATGCTAGGGATCAGACCCTGGGGGGTGCCAATGTGGGAATTTGCATGACATCATTGCAAAATAAGCTTCACCCTGTATTTTTTCACAAGTTGTCCTTTCTTTCCTTGGGATGTAGGTGGTCAGCCCAGCTTTGAACTTAGCTCTTGACACAAGCTTAGCATTTTCTGCATTTCCTATAGGTCCCACCCAGTAAAGAAAGGAGCGGAGGGGGATGAGTTAGTGAGTTGTATCCAGCCTAGATACAAAGGGCCTGATTCACCGCTGCTCCATTACACCGAGAGAGTCACACTGGCATAAAATGATGAATCAGAGGTGGTGACTCAGGCTCCAGCACTCTAAATAGTCAGCAAAAGCAGCAAACCAAGTCCCGAGTGGCTCTAATGACTGAGGGGAGTTAAGAGAGTGTGTGGCTTAATGGGGTCTTTTCCCCGGCTCACATAGGCCCATGGAGATGCGTTACCAGATAGAGCTGATTTAGTTTAGTGATCTGGCTCTATACCAGAGCCATCTCATACACCAGTGTACAGGAGTGTGGGGGAGGATCTGGTTCAGCTTTAAACCTTTCCCAAGTTACGCAAGCTAAACTGAAGGAAGGCACACACACAGCAGATTGCTGGAAGCTGAACAGATACTCTCGAGATGGGTAACCCCTTTCCCTATGCATGCATTACTGCTTGTTTTCAGAGAAATGATACAGATTAGGGGGACCCTTGTTCCAATCTGGCAGTGCTGATCTTAAGCTTTGTTGCTAGGTAGGGCTGTAATGAGGTAATTCTGTCAGTCTAAGACCACACTTTTGCTTATGTGAAGTAGCTTTCATGTGGAAGTAAAGTTGTCCCCATTGGCACCAGTGCCCCACACTGTTTTTTACATCTCCATCTCACCTGGTCACTTCCCAGCGAGGGCAGCTCAGCTCATTCTCAATGGCAGTTGTTTGGCCTGAATTAGTGCTCAAGGAAATACTGGCTCAATTGATCCTGATAACTCTATCCAGGCTCTGTTTAAATAAGGCTACAGGTTCCCGCCAGCTCTACATCATTTATCTGTTGTAGAGTTCAGCAGCCAAGCTGTGTTTGTGGAGATGGGAAAAACAAACAAAAAGGAAAAAATCCCAGAACAACAAAAGGTAAATGCCCATTTCTGCTTCCATTCAGGATAGCTAGAAAAAACATTTAGTGACTGCTGTCTGGTCCTGGTCCCATTCATTCCCTCCCCGTGTCCACCTTTAACTGCTCCCTGTGGCCACATTTAGTGGCTATTCCACATTGATTTGCCGTTTAAACAGCTTACCAAGCCCTGTCTTCAACTGCAATTGCTCTTTTCATCTTGCTAGCTGAGGGTTGCACCACATTCCCCTCCCTCCCTCCCTCCCTCCTCAGAGAAACTGTGGACATTCTGCCGGATGTTTTAATGAGCTTGCATTTTCGTGAAAGGCCAGATCTGATTGTGACTTGAATGGCAGCTGCCAAGCAGGCAGAGCTTTTAGTTTCAAACTCAGCAAGAAAATAGCTTTGCCTCCTGTCAGAGCAGCATGTGTACTTCAGAGGTGCAGTTTTGCTTCATTATGAGCAATCTCTATTAAGGGCTGAGTATCATTTGTGTTCTTTGGGAGCAAGGGATGCTTAGCATTTCTCAGGGTCTGCTCAGCACCACTGAGGATTGTGCCTTCCGTGTGTTTTGAACTATCATCAGCAGAGATTAGATAAGCATGCTGGGAAGAATGTGACTCCAATTTCAGTCCCTGAAGGCTTTTTTTGTTGTTCTTGTTGTTTCTGCAGGTTTGCTGGGTACTCCCTCCCTTCCCCGCCCCCCTCCTTGCTCTTCTTAATATATTTATCTTACAAAAGTTGCATTTTGTACTCTCCTGAAAAGCATTTCCCATTTTCTGAGTGCTGTGCTTCCCACCAGGGACCGTAAGCATTCGAAGGGTAAACACCATGAAGCACATGGCATTCTTACAGGAGGTGCAGGGCTGTGCAATTGGAAGGCATGAGATGTCATTATAGAAAGAAGATATGCTAAAGTGTTCCAGTGATGAGACTGAAGTCCTGGCTGAGGAGCAGGTCTCCAGGAAGAGGTAGAAAGTCCGCATTTCATAAAAACTGAAGGAGGACAAGTCACTGGATATGATGGGATGTGACAGGGGAGTCCAGTGGATGAGATTTTTTTCTGTCTCAGAGCACTGGGGAACTAAGCGGTGTCCCTCTGCAGCTTCAGCAGCCACAGAGCCTGTGTACTTGAAAAGGTGAATGTGAGGAGATTGTGCACTCCTGGTGTATACTAGAACTCCGTCCCACAAACAGCGTTGGGAGGAGACAGTATCAGGGAATGCTGCTGAATTTCTTAGTTGTCTTGGCAAGCTCCAAGGACCAGCCCAGTGGACCCACTGACTTCCAAAGGGCAGAGGATGGTGAAGATGTTGCCTTGCAGCCCCGACAGGGGAGAGATTTCTTCTCCCCCACCCCATGCCTCAACTCTATCAGCTGAACCTGGGTAAAAGCCTATTGCTGCCACAGACTGCAAAGTGATAGGGAATTAAGTAGCCAAGGGGAGGAGGGGCATAAAGCCTACCAAATTCATCCTCTGTATTATTAGTGTGGCAGTAAGCACTTTCAGACACCTCACAGGGAGACATTTTTCCTATGCAAAGTGTTTCTGTGTATTGGAAAGGGTGCAAGCGGCGGGAATGTCAGTTACCGTACAAGAGATTTCTTAAGTGAAGATCACAACAGTACTGAAAAGCCAAGAGAAGCACCCACGCGATGGGGAGGGCCCTTTATGCTACCTTTCTATTAAACCTCAGCACAAAGCAGGTTAAGAACAAACCTGGGCCTGTAGCTTCGGAAGATTCTGTTCTTTCAGAGTTGCCTAAAACTGTTGCGCACTTGCCCCCCAGTGCAAGCAGAAAGAGACCCTCTCCTGGTTTGTTTACTCTGCTGTCTGTTTGGAGTGTGCCCACCAAGATCCCTGGAAGCACAACAGGCAATGTGATCTATCTACACCTAAATGCATCAAAATTTTGTAGAGCTCAAATGTGGTTGGCCGGTGGGAGAATACTCAAGGAAAGTATGATACACACTTCCCCTTTTCTTCTAGACTTTCCTTGGCATCACCTTTAGGTCGCTGCAGGGGGCAAGACACTAGGCCAGACAGACAATTTGTCTAACCTATACAGCAGTTTTTTTGTTCTATGCTATATCAGGATTCATCCAAGACCTCCTCCCTTTCTCCTGAGAGGCAAGTGGATCTCTGATCCTTGTTCGCATTAATGGGGATGTTATGGAAGCCTCTTTTCTTTTCAAGGAGAAAGTAGCTTTCAGTCACATCTGAAAACAGTGTAGCTTGAAATCCATGATCTGAGTTTTGTCTGTCTCATGACCTGGGACATGCCTGACATCTTTCTATATTGTAGTGTCCATTCCATGTGCAACCACTTATCCACACTAAGACAGTAAAATACAGGTAAGGAAAGCATAGGTGAAAGGATCGTTGATTTTCTTTTGGTAGCATTTTTCACTCAGCCACAATGAATGATGATACTTTTTGCAAGACTGTGAAGATTTTTGGTTCCTTACCTGTGACTTTTGCTCTTTGTCTCTAATCACAGCTTAATCTAATCAGACAATACAGGAAATTTCCTCTCTAGCCCGTTTCTCATCCTGTATTAGGTATTTACATGACCCTCCAATCCATGTTATCAGCATGCCTCAAAACTTTTAGTTCTTGTTCTTACCATGTGCCTGGAAGACAGGGTCATGATATTACCCCTGTTTTGCAAGGAAACAACTAGCACACAGGAAACCTGTCCAAACTCATATACAAAGTCAGTAGCAGAGCTGAATCTTAGTCATGTGGCTCCCAAAGCCTACATTTGCATTTCTCCTCTGAACAAAATTCACAGGCCTTACAGCCTTCCATTGTATCCACATGTACACAGGCATATACTGAAGCATGCCTGCCTTTGACACTCCCTCTACTATAGAGAATTTGAACCCATGCATCAAGAAAGTAAAGTGTCCCCATTTGTTTCCATTAAAATGCAGACACGTGCTGTTTATTTCTCTCTGGGAACAAGCTGAGAAAAGTGTTAGTGTTCAGGAAAAAAAAAAAAAAATAATAATAATAATAATACCCTAAGTGTTGACTCCACATTTTCTGGGGCCTGGTAAGTTCTTTGGAGCGTAGCACTCCATCACTTTTCTCAGCAGGGTATAATTACTCATAACTTGAAGGTTTTATCTGGGCTTCCTGTACTAAAAGGGAGAAAGGAGGTAAATCTCACATTCCAGGAGAGTATAGATGTTTAATTAAGTATCACATTTAATTGTTCCAGACTCCTGCTTGACGGTTGCCGAGTTCTGGAGATTTTTTTGTCTCCCGTTCTTTTGTTTTATTTATTTTTTAACTGGAATTGCAAAGATAAAAAGTGCCAGGGAGTAAATGGCATCACTCCTGCATCTCTGTCTGCACCTTGGAATGAGCCCATGAACCAGGCCTCGTACCCAGCTCCTGCTGGCATGCATTTGCATTCCTCTGGTGCATGCTGCATTTCCTTGCTAATCTCTGGGGGGATGGGTCCCTCCCTCCATTCTGCTTCCAGTGGTCCTTTCTGTCATCTTAAGTCCAACTTGACTTGTGCCTGCTCTCTGGCATTTGTATTCAGGTCTCTCCTCTTCTTTTTCCTTTCTTTTTTCATCCCTTTCTTCCTCTTCCTTTAGGATGGGCGGGTGGGGAAGAAGGGCAAACTGGACCTTGGAACAATAAATGCTCTGTGCCTTTCTTACACTCCATTCATCCAAAGACCTCAGATCACTTTGCAAGCATTAATACAGATCACTTTGCAAGCATTAATAATGTAAGGCTTGCTCTCCCTCTGTGAGGTAGATCAGTTTTGTTATCCTTGTAGTGAAATCAGTAGTCTCTTCCAAGTCTGCAGCACCAGTAAAGAAACAGCTGATCCATTGGTTATAGCCAGTCTTTCTCATCTGTGCTGCTAGAGACTTGCCTTTTCCCATACTGTAGGAGAGACAGGAGATGTGGCTAAAAGTGGTTCGCCTGGAGGCCAGTTGTGGGCAGAAGTGAAAGTACACCTGCCTTTTTTGTGGTAACCCTCTCACCTCAGCCAGTCTCCATCACTAGCATTCCTCTGGAGAGGGAGAAGCTGGGGCTGTGCGTGTGTCTCATTGTAATGTGTCCACCACAGTCACTGCCAGCCATGGGCCACGCACTCTCTCACTCAACAAATTTGTCTCCCTTTCTCTTCCATACAGTGGGTCTGTAGTCTTGGGGCCACACAGGAACATTGCCAGGAATAGGGGTCAAATAACTCTTAGATTGGCAGAGAGTGAAATTTTGACTCCGTACTGGGCTCTTGACGGGGTCATCTCTGGAGAGGCCAGAGAAAGTAAATCCCCTCCGACTCCACTTGCCAGCGAGCAGTGGGATATCATAGTTTGGCCTCTCCTGGGGTCTGAAGTCCTTATTTTGACACCACCATAGCCCAGAAACATGTGCTGGTGCGTGAGGCTGTGTGCAGTGTGAGCTAAGTTAGGAAAGAGCAACCGCAGGGAGGCAGGAAGGCTGCTGCTGGAAACTGGGTTTGTGTAAAACTCCCCTGTTTGACCAAGCCACAAATGCTTTAAAGGAGGCAGGACTGACATTTACATGCACTAGGTAGAAAGATCACAGAAAATTAGCTGTGTGTGTGTGCAAGAGAGACAGAACTGAGTCACTCGTGCTGAATCTCATTATGAGGAGGAGCCAACAGGCGTTTCTCCACTGGAGTTGCTTCCTGGTGCTGTCAGAAGTACAACAGGAAGAGAAGAATTTGGTGATTTGGTTTCCTTGTCTTTCTGCTCCCTTCCTGAGGATAAATGGCAGTGCTGGCTTGCTTCCACCTCTCAGTAGCAACTTCTACATACAGCAAGCAACTTCTCTGTGCTGCATTTATCCCACGCTGGTGCCAAAGACCTCTAGAGGCAGGGTTCCTGTTGCCTGTGATAGGGTTTCCATGCCTTATTTGCACATCTGAGTGACAGAGATGAACCAGTATCCCAGCCTTACTGGAATAAGGTGCATTTTAGTCTCTTTGGATGGTCTCTGAGCTGCAGGTACCACCATGGCTTGCTGAAGCACAGTTTGCCTCTGCTGTTAGGCCTGCCTCAACAAGATGGAGGGAGATTTTTTAATGCCACTGCAACGGTAACTCTCCAGTTCAAATGTGGGGTGGGACCTGTGGGAGGAGACAACAACAGGAGGGGAGTGATGGTAAAGGAGGGGGAGGCAGAAAAGAGAGATGCCATGGTTTAAAAAGAAAAAGAGAAATAGAGTGACATGAAGACTTTTCTCTTATAAAAGGCTTCATCTATTGTGGGAGAATGGTTAAGCGAGAGAGGGCATGATCTCTTAGAAGTGAGCAATCCTGCCTTCATGATGAAGGGAGGATCCCACGGCTATGTGAACTGTCCTTGAGCATTCCTAGACCATTACAGAAGGGGAAGACAAGTAGTGGTAAACAAGTAAAGGAGGGGGCCGACAAGCCCCTCCACGTGAACAGCAACTTTGCACCAATCGTGTATTCGCTTTAGGCACGTGAACAGACTGTAAACCAATCATGCAGCTATTGCTAGTGCATGCTTATTGCTTGTCTATATATACTCTGTGTAAGCTCTAATAAAGGGAGAACGACCATACTCATATTGAGACTCATCGTTACTCCGGGTCCGTCCCCCCACTCCGACATCTGGTAGCAGAGGATGGTTTATTTCCGTGACTACCCGTGACTACCGACAATCTATCAGCTGGATTGCTTAATGTGTCTCCTAACAAGGCTCCCCGAACACACACACACACCCTCTCCTTTGGTTTCCTTCTTTGATACTGTCACATGTTCTTCATTTTCCAGCACATTGCATTCATTCTTTGCCTTTAAACTCCAAGGATTAAAGCAACTGGATAAAATAAATAAATAAATGAAATTAAGGAGCTGACATTTCATGCTGTTGTCGGCAGCCTTTGATTTTCTTCCAGAACACGATCATTACTTTTCTCTCCTGCTTTGAAAAAAAGAGACGGGCAGGCTCCTCTTCTTAGACATTCATTTATCACTTGTGGGTTGTGGTAGGTGTGAGGAGAAGTTAAGGAAAGAGAAATTTGTGTCTGCAATATAGGGAAACCTGAATGAGTGAAAGCTGAGAGTAATATAGTACCAAGTCTTGCTCTGGGTAGGAGATGTCCTTTGCCTGAGTTGTTCAGACAAGCCCTAGGCCATCATCTTCATGGTCCAGGCTGAAGCTCATAGGTGCTACTATAGTAATAATAACAGCTGGGATCATCCAGCTGAAGCTCAACCTGAGCTGTGAAGCTTTGAAAACAGAACAAGAACTTTGCAAGCCTTTGAGAGGAGATAGGATGGCCCTTAAGATTTTTGGTTCAGCCCGCTGTTACAAGCATGAAGAATGGGGAGGTGATTTACAAAATTTGGCACAGGATCTGAATGTATGCAGGTCTAGAAGTCTTTAGAGCCAGGAGTTTTGTTGATAACAGATTGTATCGATTTGGCAGCTTTGTCTTAGGTTTGAAGCTAAACTCATGTTTGCTGGGTTCATGTCTCCTCAGAGCAGAATGAGCAATGCAGTTGGGATCAGTGAACCCATGGTGGAGTGATGGGGAACCAGCCAGGGGCACATTTCTTACCAGAAAATTGGAGGAAATGTGGCTGTTCAGATCAGGCCTTCTTTGTGCACCGAGCATATCATAAATTTCTGGCACTAGATGGTGCTTTGCTGTGCAAATGAAGTCCAAGGAGAGCCTAGAGCAAAGAAAATGTGTTTGCACTCTCAGCTCCAGTCTGACTGAGTCACAGGGTGGCTGTAAATAAGGAGAAGGAAACTGCTGCATGGAAGCGGATTACATGAAATAGTCCATTCCCTCCGTTTCCTTTTCCTAGAGTGGTTCAGTGCATCGTCTGTTTCTGACAGGACAATTTTGGTATATCCTAATGCAGAGCCTGTTAGGCTATGGTCATATCATTGTATTCTCAGCAACACTGCCCCACAATTCCTATGCAATGTTGCTGAGAGGGTTTCTCGAGCTATCTCCTAACATAAACCCTGTTTTAAAGATGGACCAAACATGAACTCTCAGATTATTGACAGTTGCTTGTTGTCCTGGACGGAAGGCAGCACCAACTGAGACAAAACTGATGTCAGGACTGGATCCAAAGTTCTGCAGCTAACTGGTGCAAGTGAGACTTGTGGGATGCCCTGACATGACTGCCGTGCTCCATGCCCTGCACTCTGTGCATTTCCTATAAATGCTAAGCAGGCCAAGCAATGCATTATAGTCAACTTTGGCAAGCTCTGACTTGTTGCATGTTCTTGGTCCTCCTAAAATCCTAGCCATGAATAGAGAAGGGCTCTTCTGAGGACACTGAAATTCCTCTTGTGATGACCTCTTGTCTTGACAGCATAGTCACCTGGAACAGGCTCCAAGCCTGTGGTGTCTTACAGCAGGATCTCACTGACAAGGCACGTACTCAAGATCAGTTCGTGAAGGGACAGAACTGAATCATGCAGTGCAGTTCTCTGTGACTCTCTCCTGTGTGTTCCCTTTTCCAGTCAACAGGACAAGCAAGGCCTACATACACATTTGGTATGCTAGGGCTTAACAGCAGACATCAGATTCCCAGCCACAGTGGCTGTATACTGCACAAATCAAAACTCAAGTCTGGTTTCCCAACAATTACCCAAACTAATGCCAACATAAGTCTCCCCATGGTCATCTCAGCCATGGCTAGAGGAACAAATGCAGGACACATGTTTTTTGGTTTCCACCTTCCCCAGCCTCACACATATTGTGCAGCTGTTGCCTCAGCCAGAAACAGAAACATAATTAGGTTAGGGTGACCTCTAAAAGTACAGCATTTAAGAGCAAAGTTGCAAAGAAAAGCATTCTGGGTACCATTCTGCAAATAGCAATTTAGTCCTAAGGTTCTGGATTGCTTTCAGAATTCACACATTTTGGCACTTTAACTGTCCCTCTTCCCTGTACTCTGTCCTTTTTTTCCCCTCCAATTTGCTTAATTGCTTCAGTCCTACAGAAGGTACAGCCAGGTACATTCAAAACATTGCACTCCCCACATAGGCTAGTGTATCATCTCTTGTGTGCTGGAAATATTCAAGGAAAAAAATATTTTCAGAACTTATCCCTGCAGGCAAGCAGGGTTAAACTGTTTCATTGCAGCATTTTATGGGGAGAGAGATCAGAAAAGATCCTACTGCATATTCATATGTTCCCATGTCACACCACTGCAAACACTAGCCACTCCTCACTATATGCAGCTTACCCCCATCAAGCCACAGCCCCACACATATTACCATCATCCACAACACCCTTACATGCACTTCGTGATCCTCTCATTTGCGACCATCTCTTTGCGACCCTGTCCACTGCTATCTTCATATCAGTACCCTTGCACACACCCAGCTGCATGCATTCAACATGCTCATATGCAGCCATTACTAATATTCTACCATGCCCCTGCTTAAATTTGTTCACAAGTGCTTTGCCACACATAGTCATGCACACTGTCCTCTCCCCTTCCCAATATTTATTTTCATACACTCAAGATGTGCATCCCTGGGGACCTACTTCTGCATTTGCTTTTGCAGGGATCGCAGATGAGTTGGGAAGGATATGACAAATATTAACCTGCAGCCATTAAAATGAGCTATTGCTACGAGTCTCTGCATCTGTGTGCATAACAGCAGCCACAGAGAGGTAGTTGTGATGTCCTCTTTGTCACCTTTCTGAACCCCCCCCAAGGAGACATTTAGAGCCATGAGCCATTCACAGAGGTCACGCTGCAGGAAAGAGGAGGGGACTGCTGCCAGAGCAGAGCTTTTGTTAGCAAGTCAGAGCTCATGCGCTGGTCCACTCCTGTATCTGTGGTGCTGGGCAAGGGCTTGTGACTGAAACCTCAGGAGATTAAAACCCAGGTAACTTCCATCCTGGTTTACTCAAGCAGAGGGGAAGATGAGCTAGCTGTCTGGGATGCAGGCTTAGACAATGAAGGGCACACTGTCTTCTTTGAAAAAGGATGTCTTACTCTTGCCTTGTTTTCTGCTGTGGTTCTCCATTTCGGTGGCCTGCCCAGGCCCTGGGAGGAACACCAGTTGTTCCTGTGGTTGACACCAAAAAAGTGCCCTGAACCCACAGTAAGAAGAACAGATCTTTTTTGCCCCCTTTCCACGGATTATCACCTTCAACACCATTTCCATCTCCTTCTGGACCCGTTCTGCATATGGTCTTCTCCCCCTCCCACACTGCTGTTCTGTTCCCAAAGCTGATGCACCAAAATGCCAGGTTTGGTCACTAGCTGTGAAAGTTCAGAGCTGTTTTGCTGACCTGTTTGCTAGCCAGAGCAGGTGAATCTTAATAGACTCCAAGGCCAGAGAAGAAGTAATGAAATACCAGGAAAGCAACAGAGGAATAAAGAGTAAGATAGATGTGCTGGCAGAGTGCTATAAATTGCCAACACAAGGAGGAAACTCAGGCAAACTTAAAAATAAGGGAAAATGGTAGACTATGGATCAGGGAAGAGTTTTTGACGCAAACCTTCTGGGTTTGCTTGTGTAGGTATTCTATGAAGGGCAGGACAGGAACTGCAAAGGCTGGTCAGAGTTCAGCTTTTCTTGATTCGTTCTGTTGAATTCTTCTGGCTATGGAAGTGCAGCAAACTGTGGTCTTCCTGCGGCTTGTGCACTGAAGTTTCTGGTCCTCCTCAGTTCCCCTGCTGCTAGAGGTCTGCTTCTGCCCATGTATCATTTGTTTCTCAAACCTCGGTCTAGGTAGGAGATATGAAGCATCAGACCCAGGCAGCACTGGCACATGTAACTCCCAGGTGGCTGGCTCAGCAATCCTCCTATCAGTTGGTTATTTTAAATGTGTTTCATCCTGACCAGAAGTAGCAGATCAAGAGTGCCAAAGACACTGCTCATTTCATATCCATGAGGACATGAGCCAGCCAGCATCCTCCCTATGCTACTACTCTCTGCCTAAACGCCATAGCTTTGACATGAGAAGGGGGTCCTGTCCCTATGACCTGTTCAGCTATTGGCTTTCCTGCCAAAACTGCCAGTCTAGCAGAGTCCTGGGTCTCCAGGATGGGTATTTCTCCATCAGGGCACTGGCTCGTACTCTCGAGATATTTCCTTTGAGTCACTAGGCAGCTATCACATGGTCACTGGAGTCTCAGCCATCCAGGGTTTAGGCCACTGTGATTCTTCTCTGTAGGGGTTTCTCTGAAGAGCTCGTACCTTTGGTTGCTGGACTCAAAAGTGGGATATCACATATACTGCTAGTCTGAGACTTGGGATATCTGAATTCACTTGCATGCTCTTACAAGCATCCTGTGTGACCCCATGCCTTGTTCAGATGCCCACCTTCCCAGGCAACCAAGACAGACTTAGCCAGTGAGTGGTTTAAACCAGACCCTGGCTTCCTACACAGTCATTACAGAGAATTACGTGTTTCAGTTAGGCCTTCTGATTGCACCCTGGGGACATACTTTTCTTTCCTCTGACTCAGTAAAGAATCAAGATTTGCCAGCTTCAGATAATGAGTGACCTGAGTCCCTTCAACTAGGATGAAAGAGCAAACAACTAAGTCTGTTGTAAGCAAGTACCTAAGGGGCCTGAGCATGGCTGTAGTCTCTTTCTACTTCAGCACCCTGGAGTGGCCTCTTTCTTAGTACAAAGAGAACATTTCACATTTTTCCAACATGCTGTACAAGCATTAGTGTCTGCTGTTTCTGCACCTCATATGTTTTACTTTCCACAATTCGGGTGCAAAGTGCTACAAACCCTATCTGCACCTCTGACAGACAGACTGTTTTATTTGGGAGGGGGCTTATGGCATGAGGCACACTCTTTCAGTATGTGCTCCAAAAGTGAGAGCTCTCAGCTTTCCAAGCAGGGCTTTCAGCAGGATGATAAAATACCTTAACCCATGCCCATGGGCTCACTGGTGGTTCCATTTCAGTGTGCACCATTTTGTCTCTTTCTCTTCAAATACTGGGAGCATTTGTTGTGGCAGACTCCAGGGAGAGCAGCGTTACTTCTGAGACTTGATCACTTGAGTTAGAATAACTCATGGATTGATTCAGTAGCACCATTGTGTCCTTACAGGTTGATACTAACCCAGTAGTCCAGTGTTAAAGAAGCTTGAAATATTAGTTACAAATATTATTTGACAGGGCTAGATTCTGCTATTCTTACAGTATACAGCACCTTATACCAGAGGAAATTTTCACTCAGAAGTGATAGCGGAAAGAATAAGGATATCAGAAAAACAAAGGGACGTTAGAGCATTGTCACTGTGTGATAAGCAATTTGTTTATAAGCAGCTTCAGATTTTCTTCCAATGTTTTGGTGCTTGATAAGTGCTCACTAAAAAGAGTAATTTTTAGAGCTCCAGCTGTTCTTTACAAAATATTAGCTTCAATGAACCATTACTTGCTCAGTATTTGCACTCTTTTATTGGTTAATTGAATATCACGGTAATTGTTGTCTTTCTCAACTGGATAACCAAACCATTGGTCAGATTTTTTTTTTTTTAATTAAGTTGCTGGGATATTTTTTCCATCAGAAATACTGATGTGTCAAAATGGAAGGATTTTACAGAAATATGTTTTTTTATATGCAGTGATTGTCAGCTTTTCAGGCTCGGGATTTAAATTCTGGTCAAAAGGAGAAAGACAGAAACAGCCAAAATCATCAATAGCTTAGCAGGCTAGGGATCTTGCTTGGGATATAGAAAACTTGGGAAACTGTGGAAATCGGGCACGGAGTTGTACGTGTACCTTGTATACCCCAACAAATTAATGACAATACTGTTGTCTGCTTGGGAGTGGCTCTTTCTCACAGAAAAAAAGTTTAAAAGACTGCAACAAAACCTGGGAACAAATTTCAAAACTTCAAAAATTTGCATGCAATGGAATTCATTTATTTTAATTTTTTGGCCAGTCCTATGAATAACAAATAGCTTGCTGTCTGGTATGAATCACTCTTCACAGAATCACAGAATCACTGAGGTTGGAAGGGACCTCTGGAGATCATCTAGTCCAACCCCCCTGCTCAAGCAGGGTCACCTAGAGCACATTGCACAGGATTGCATCCAGGCGCGTTTTGAATATCTCCAGAGAAGGAGACTCCACCACCTCTCGGGGCAACCTGTTCCAGTGCTCCGTCACCCTCACAGTGAAAAAGTTTTTCCTCATGTTAAGATGGAAGTGTCTGTGTTTCAGTTTGTGCCCATTGCCTCGCGTCCTGTCGCTCGGCACCACTGAAAAGAGTCTGGCCCCATCCTCTCGACACCCTCCCTTCAGATACTTGTACACATTGATAAGATCTCCTCTCAGCCTTCTCTTCTCCAAGCTAAACAGGCCAAGCTCTCTCAGCCTTTCCTCATAAGAGAGATGCTCCAGTCCCCTAATCATCTTTGTGGCCCTTCGCTGGACTTGCTCCAGTAGTGCCACATCCCTCCTGTACTGGGGAGCCCAGAACTGGACGCAGTACTCTAGATGTGGCCTCACCAGGGCTGAGTAGAGGGGGAGAATGACCTCCCTCGACCTGCTGGCAACACTCTTTCTGATGCAGCCCAGGATACCATTGGCCTTCTTGGCCACAAGGGCACATTGCTGCCTCATGCTTAACTTGGTGTCCACCAGCACTCCCAGGTCCTTCTCTTCAGAGCTGCTTTCCAGCAGGTCAACCCCCAACCTGTACTGGTGCATGGGGTTATTCCTCCCCAGGTGCAGGACCCTGCACTTCCCTTTGTTGAATTTCATGAGGTTCCTCTCTGCCCACCTCTCCAGCCTGTCCAAGTCTCTTTGAATGGCAGCACAGCCCTCTGGCGTATCGGCCACTCCTCCCAGTTTTGTATCATCAGCAAACTTGCTGAGTGTGCACTCTGTGCCTTCATCCAGGTCATTGATGAAGAAGTTGAACAAGACTGGACCCAGGACTGACCCCTGGGGGACACCGCTAGCTACAGGCCTCCAACTAGACTCTGTGCCACTGATCACAACTCTCTGAGCTCTGCCATTCAGCCAGTTCTCAATCCACCTCACTGTCCACTCATCTAACCCACACTTCCTGACTTCATGTTACAAAGCATGAAACCTTGGCAGTTCACAAATTTTTGCTGACACCCAGCAAATTGTCAAAACTCTCACAAGTAACAGGTACCATGAGTGCATGAATCACAGCCATTCAAACTCTGCTCTTTTATTTCTGAAACTGCTAAAAAGTCAGGAGAATTTTTTTTTACTGTTCTGTTCACCAAATACTAGCAGATACAGCATTATCAACCAGAAGAGAAATAAAATAGGAAGCCCTTGCCAACTGTAGTTGTCACAGATCTCAGAAGCCTTCCAAAAAGGAAAAAAGATGTCAGAGTACTGTTTGTCTTTTACTTATATTCTGTTTGTGGCTTCTTTTGGGTACTTTTGGTTCTTAGACTAAATCACCATTGGTAATTGTGTTGGTAATTATTGCTGCTCAGCTGATGGTCACATTCTGCTTAGAAGTGTCTGCATATCAATCATATGCAAGGTGAATAGTGTTTGCAAGCAATTTCGAATACTTCTGAACAGAAAAAATAAATAAAATGGTGGGGTTTTTAGTTTTCTAATGACTAATTCTGGAGAATCTGTTGATGTCAAGCATACTTACAAACTGCAACCTCAGATACTAGGAAATAATCTTTTGGTCTTAATAAAAAAAAAAGTCTTCAGACAGCTATCCAACTCTGGGAAATAAATGGGAACAATTTGATTTTAGCCATGACAATGCACAGTCTGACATTTTTTGAATCAGAAGAACTTGGAGTCTGGAAATTAAACTGTCAGGGCTGGAAAGTATGGGACTGTGAAGACCAGAAAGTGTTTAATCAGTGTGTTAGGCTCCTTCCTGAAAGGGGCAGAAAACAGATTGTCCTGGAAGGACAAAACTCTGCAAGATGTAATTGCAGGGTAAGGACAGAGGAAGGTAGGCTCATGAGGTACAAGAGATAGACAGATGGAGGACAATGGAAAAAAAAACAGTTTGCTTTTCCTACTTAGTAATATATGCAGGAGAGAAAAGTTGCACTTCGCTAAATCCTTTCCACACAGTCATCTTTATACTTGAACTCATAACTTTGGCGACTGAGCTAAGAACCTGTCTACCCAGGGAACGTTGTATTTGCAGTGCCATCGTTATGTTCACACAGTCAAGTAATTCTGTGTGTAGACAAGGGAATAAGAGCATCAAGATGTGGTGCAAGGTCAGCAGTGGCATTATTCTATTAAATTTCCCCATGCAGACAACCATTAGCTATCTGTACTTATTTCAGTAATAATGTATGCTCTGATTCTGCATTCCTAGCAAATGCAGAAGTTGGGGACTTGACTTTTTTTGTTCTTGTCCCTGATGCCAGCTGTACCGCTGCACAGGCTAGACCTTATCTTTCATCCAAGCTTTACTGTAGCACCATCTTTGAAAGCCGTGTTTGTACCAGTTCCAGAGACAGTGATTACATTCACTGTCTAGCAATGTGCAAAATTTTCCATCTTTCATCTCTTCAACCATACCCCTAGTGTTTCTCTTCACTCTTGCCTTGAACAGCGTAGTGGAACACAGATTAAGAAGGTCACAAAGACCCAGAAAAATGTGTTATTATGGGGTCTGAAGGTGGATGTGTTTTTTTCCTCATTCTGTCCTGTTTTGTATGGTGCCTTTAAATTTTGCAAATTTGAGAGTACCAGGAAGAACTAAATTGAGAGAGCAGTGAATCTGAGCTGCTTTGCCCATTGCTAGTTTATATGCATGTGCAACCTAGTGATGTTTTGCACACTCCGTAACGTGCTGCCTCCTTACAGCTTATTAACTGTTGATCATGATCTGGTAGGAGTGTCACAAACTGGTCACTCCCAAACAATGCAAACTGCAAATCTGCATATGAATGTAGCTCCCTGCATGTGTTTCTGACCAGAATCCATAATTAGGTCAGAAAGATTGTTTATGGTACTGGAACGAGGGGCCCTGGTTTCAGGTTTGAATGAATGATTCTGCCGTGACTTTGCTTTCCACTTTGCTGTTGTTTGTTTTACTTTTAAAGCCCTTTCCTCTCCATCCCTGTCTCTCTGTGTGAAGTACAAACAGGTAGAACTGACATGTAAAGGTGCCCTCAGAGCCATTTTGCAGCAACTGGTAAACATCCCAACGTATCCATCTAAAAATGCCTATCCATAGGGAGCTCCCTCTGAAGCTGAGTTTAGGAGAATGTTTTAAAGATGTAGTTAAAGCAGGAAGAGGAGCTGCTTTACAGTGAGGATGGGCAGATCAGTTCAGCAACAGTAAGTCTGTCCTCAGCTCCTCGCCTAAGCCTTCTCTGAGAGGAGCAATTGATTAATTTTTTTTTTTTCATTTCTATATACTTTTGTAGTCCTTGGTTTTAACTCAGGTTGAGAGCAGAAACATTAAAGTTCTGCTAGACACACTATATTAGCAGCTGCCTTGTAACCACAAAGCACAGAGAGGCATGAACTCAAACCTCTAGCCTGTGTCTCTACTGCACTAAAGATTCCTTGGTTTTTGCATCCTATGTTTGCAGATTAGTGGGCTGGGCTTTTTTTGTTTCCTTGGGTTTGGGGTTTTTTTTTCATTTTGGTTTGGTTTGGTTTGGTTTGGTTTTTTTGCTTCAGCTCTCTGTAAAGCTAAAGCTTATCTACAGAATCTGGCACTAGATTTTGGCCAGAAATATTATTCCTTTGACCTATCTACCTAGCCAAAATAATTTGGAGTTTTGTTGGTTGTTCCAGCAGGAAAAAGAAATTTGCAGTGGAACCAGGTTTCTTTGGCAAAGCCTGTTTGTTCACAAGAATGTATCAAGTCTTGCTTCCTGCTGTGCAGCAGGGAGCATACAGTTAGAGCTGGTTTCCTTGTCCCCTGCTCCAACTTGGTTTCAGCAAGCATCCTGATGTGAGAAACCCTATCCCTTGGCTTCCATTTTCTGGGCCATCTTCAATTTGCCTCGATGCTTCTCTCTTTGTTAGCTTCAGCGTGCTGTCACATTTTCTACCCATGCTGTTTCGTTTCTATTTGCATATTCAGCAAGGTTTCCTTAGCAATTCCAACTCATGCTCACTCTGCCTGGTACGGTGACATTCTCAATTAGTTTTTGCAGGAGCAATTAAGCCTACAAGTTTCAGCAGGGTTTAACTTGTGTATCTCCAGAGTTTGGAGCAGTTTGGTTTCATACCCCAGATAACCTCTGATAAGCATCAAGTAAGGCAGGGCATCTGCAGTCTTGAGGCTTTATGCTAGCAGTTGATGTGAGGCTCTGTCATTCATTTAGCAAGTGAGGTGCACCTTCAAGTCATCTGTAAGGTTTTTAATGCTGAGAAGAAAGGATCTGAATCTCTTTCTATTCCTTCTGCAGGCTTGCTGTCTCCATCTCACCCCTACCCCCTATGTATAAATGTTGTAAAGCTATCTTTAGCTAAGACACTGATTAATCCAGCATTAATCGACCTCCCTAATTGTACTTTGCTATTTTCTCTCCCTTTATCCTTAAATTGCTCTACTGGGCAGGGGGGCTGGAGGGCAAACACATTCATTATGTTACCAGCAAACAAGATATGAATTGCACTGCAGGGGACAAAATTAAATTTACAGTTTCCCCTTGTACATGTCATAAACTATTGATTTAAAACAAGAGGGGACGCAGCAGTAGAGCCAGCATATTGGCGATCTTGTGCGTTCTGGCAAGGGTGCTTGCTGCCAGCCCCAGCGTGGCTTGCTGGCAAGGAGTGGCTGGTCCCCCAGGAGACATGCCGGGCAATGGAGAAGCAGAGGGAAGTTCAATTGTAGTTTGTTTGGTAGATCCGTGGGAGGGTTATTTAGAGCTGTCTTCTTGGCTCTAGATCTCAAAAACCTAAAATGGCCTTTTTGCCACTGTTGTTTCTGTGGAAAGGGACTGCATTCAAAACCTAGCTTTCCCTTTCCCATGTGCTACTTTCCTTGCCCATTTTAAGGGTTTTAAAGGTGGCATCTTGAGATATTTGAGTACCATAGCTCTGCCTCACACTTCTTTTGCCATCTTGGACATGGCATTTTGCCTCTGTTAATCCCCTGCTTTTCCCCCATCTCCCTATTTGCTTGTGGGAGGGATTGCTCTTCCTGTGCAGGAAGAGTCTAGCCTGGTGAGGACTTCCTTAGGGACCACATGTGGGTATCCCAGTCCCAATAACAAGGGAAGGAAGAGATTCCTGACACTGCCAATTGAGTTCAGTCTTGGTATTTATGCTGTTTGCCATGCCAAAGAGAGGAGCTAATGGCTGGGAACTCCACCAAACCAAAGAGTACCTTTGTACTGCTCAGTTAGAGTGAGCCCTACCAACTGGCATGTTGCTGAAGCACAGCACTTGGCTTTGTGCCCCTTTCCCTTTTCATGTCATCTCAACTAAGCTAGAAACATTCATCAAGTAGGAAGCCAGGAAGAGACTTACAGTCCATTCACACAAGAGAAATGTCCTACTCATGATAGTGGCTGTCAACAGCAGGCCTCATGCTGCTGGGGATGTCTCAACCACAGCAGTCCCCTCCACTGCTGCTGGGGATGGTCTGAATGGCCGGAGCAGGCATGGGGCCAAACATGAACTTGATTCTTGGAGGAACATTTTCTATTACATGTTTAATTGTATTAAAAGAAGTTTAGTCCCTCCAGTGCTGGCAGCCAGTTCTCAATACTAGTTCATGGGGCCTAGATGCATTCACTGTTGACAGCTATTGTTAGCTATAGCAGGTTCTTATATTGGTGTAGCTGGACCTTGAGTAGGTTGGTTATGTCTGCAGCCTGCACGAGAGAGTCAAAGGCTGCATCTAGATAAAACATTTTCCTCTTCCCATTCCTGTTTGGGGTCAGCTCCACTTAAGGTATACCCTTGCAAGACTAATAAGGCTGCTGTCAAGAGTTAAAACCTGTACAACGTCCAGACAGAACTGGGATTCCAGCACCTCTTCTACACTGGACGTCTTGCTGCTGTTCCCTGGCAGCTGCCAGAAAGGTAGCAAGATTTGGGTAGAGAAGTTTTCCCCAGCCCTCCCTTGCCTTCACTGAGATGCAGGGAATCTGTCTGGGTCCGCATGGAAAATTAGATGAGAGTGCCTTGGACTCTGCATACTATCTGCTATAGGACCTAATCTAACAAGGGGCCAAAGATAAGCACTGCCTGCTGAGATCTGATGTAAAAAGCTGTGCAGAGGAGGCTGTTTGCAGTAAGGAACTTTTATTAGCTCCAGGATATTGACTACATACACTCAAGCGCTGTCTTCTCTCATCTTATCAGTTGCTTAACTGTGTGCCTACTCACTGACCCCTCTCTTCCAGATCATTCTTTTAATCAGCTTGGGGATGTAGGAGAATATTTTGTCAGAGAGTATTTCTGACTGCAAAACTCAGTTTATTTGTGTCTCAACGCAAAACAGACCCCAAGAGGTGAAATGCTGTAATCACTTGCATTTCTGATTCCCCAGATCACTTGCCTCTAAATAACTATGATATGCTTTGAGGACTGGGTAAGAATTTAATGATGTTATCACAATTAACCTGCCATCTTTTTATTTTACATTTTTCTTTTTTTACAACCACAGAATTAACTTTAATTTTGAGCCGAAGGTTTTGTTGTCAACAACTTTATCTGCTATTTGCCAACTCACCGCAGAATCCTTACTAGCACATAAAACGAGAAGGCACAAAACATTTTAAAACTTGAACACGTCTTTATTTGTACAATCACTCCTGTTAATTTTCAGTGTGGTCTTGTGCACTCTGTAGTATTTCTCTAAAATTACCCACTACTGCATTAGCCCAGCCTGCCCCCAGACCTCATGAAGCAAGCACATCAGCCTTTCAAATATTGGGTCATGTACTGGGAGGAGAGTTCAGTACTCTTAAGGCTATGGAGTCCTCTTTGGTGGTGGATGTTGGTGGTTTGGCGGATGTTTAAGAGCAAGTTAGAAAAAGCTCTTCCCAGGGATAGTTTATATATGGTTGACTCTGTTGTAGATTTGGGGTGCATCTAATGGCCTCCTAATGTCTTTTCCACTCCTATTTTCTTGGTTCTCTGAGAACATACCATGCCCATTCTTCCTGCCTTTTTTATCATTGTGGATTTCCTAGGGTCATCAAAAACTATCTGATCAAAGAAAACCCACCCAGGTGGGCTCAATATCCTCTACTGCCTTGCAATGCCTTTTCTAGAGCTTGCTAAATAGCGTGTTAGGGCTTTCATCCCTGTGTCTTCTTCGCAGAGGATGTGAGTTTCTTCCAATCCTGAGTGAAGCTCTCAACCTATGGTGGTGGATGCTTTTCAGCTCTGGGGTCCTCAGCCTGCCCCCCAGTATGTCAGCTAATATGGCAGGTCTCACCTACCACTCACTAGAAGACTCTAACTTGGTTCATCCAGCTTCATAACAACTCAATTTCCATCACTCCTTTCAACACTGTTCCGTTCTTTCTTTCAACAATAATTTTACTTGCCATATTGAGAGGTTAAAGTGACTTTCTGCCCACTTTGGGCAATTTAAGATTCTAACATGAGACAGCTAAGCTACAGTGCCATTACTCACTCAGTTTCTACTTTTTCCTTTCATGTGACACATCTTCCCCTCCTTCCTCTCCTGCTCTTCAACAAGGGATTTCTCCACCTTTCTTATTCTCTATGCAAGCCCAAGTACAAAGCAGAGCAGCTGTCTTCTCTCTGCCTGGCCCAGGGGTGTGAGCATCTGCATGAAAGTGCTGACTCTTCTCTTTTGTGCAGCATAGAAAATGTACCCTAATACCCTTCACTTCCAAGCAGAACTGGAGCTAGTCCAGCCCATGAAATCTGCCTAGAATCTCAATTTTCCTCTCCTTCCCTGCTGTCAACAGAGAAATCCCAGCTACATCAAGTGCTTCTTCTGGTCCTTGGCTCATTGAATTTCTGGGGAAGGTGACTCAGGAGAATTTTGGGTCCCTGCCAGTCATTCACAAGCCAATAGCAACAGATGTAATTGTCACTCATAGCACCTGTGCCAAAATGGGGGCATGGGCCTGGGAGCTTTTAGGAGCCCTTGAAATGTCATGCTGTGTGGTTACTCAGGGATTTTGGAGGGTCACCTGGCATTCCCATCCTGCCCCAGCCAGCCGACATTCCTTAGAAGTTACTGTTCTTTTCTACTAAACATATACATTTGCAGACTGACCTAACCATAGATGACTGTAAATCACTTCTAAGAGCAGTTTTGCCCTTCCTCTTTCTCTACCATCTATGGCTGAAGAGCAGGTGCCTGTATGAAAGCCCTCAATGAGCCCGCACTTCTATCAGAGCCCTGCGTCATGGCTGTTTGTTCTGCAGAGTGCATTGTGTATAAAGGAATTACTACAACATATGGCCAACACTCCATACTTCATATGTTATTCATCACATTACAGAGTCCAGCCACATGTCCCTTTTGCAGCCAGGGGAAAGTGCTGGCCCAGCTCCTGTAAAGTGGTCCTCCTAATCTGTCTCTCTACAAGCAGCTTCGTAGTCATTTGCAGGCGTTGCTGAGATATGATTGTAATGCCAAAAAGGTGGCAATGGATGCAGTGATGAGGAAGCAACATGCGGAAATAAACTGGAAGAGGGGACAGTGGAGAGGAAATTGGGGAGGGAGGAGGAGTTCAGGTTTGTGAATGGAAGAGAAAGGGAATGAAAAGAGAGTGATGACTTGAAGGAAGAAATAAGGGACAGCTGTGTTTGGAGGAGACGTAAAATCAACATTCTAGCCTCTCTCGGCTATTAAAGATTTTTTTGACTCTTTTAAAAGTCTAGATTGTTATCCCAGGAGTCAGGTCTAAATTCAGATTGGATAATTGCAGCCTGACCTACTTGTAAATCCCATTCTGGTGTCAGTTGGGCCTCACTTTCTGAAGTGAACTGTGTTGTTGTACTGCTGCTGTGATCTAACCCAGAGGTGGCTGCATCTCAGTGCTAAGTGAAACAACCCTAAATTATGCATGTCTTTGGGTTTCGGTATGGGTAGGCCTGGCCCAGTTTCTACATGCCCATCCCTGTTCCTTACTTGGAAGATTCCCTGAGCGTTAGTGTGGGGTCGCCCCGCAGTTTGAGAGCAACATGTACCCTCAGAGGTGCACAGAAATCCCCTGGCTAGGTATATAGATGTGCGCCTGGGAGTTTCCAGCCCATTTGCACTGGTCCCATCAGTAAGATTGTGTGGGAGAGGAGAAGGCAGGCAGCAGGGCAGAAAGAGCCACCTGCTCTGGGGCTGCACATTGTCCCCTGCACACTCATTGCTAGCAGATGGCAGAGCTGTGCTGAGGAGGCTTCTGAGGACTGGTGTGGAGCAAATCTCCCATCAAGCCCTGCTGAGTTCAGCTTTCATACCGCAGCTGTCCCAGACAGAAGAAAGAACTACAACATCCTCTTTGAAATCACAGCATAATTTAGGTGGGAAGGGATCTTTGGAGGTCTCTAGTTCAAGTCCCTGCTCAAAGCAGAGCAAACTTCAACATTAGGTCAGGTGGCTTAGGATCTTGATCAGTCAGATTTTGGAAATCTCCTGGGACAGTGATTCCACAACCTGTCTTGGCACCTGTTCCAGTACTGACTCGCTCTCACTATAAAAATAATTTTCTTTATGTCCAAGTAAACATTTTGGGAGCCATATAGTGCCCCAGATGCAGCCTCATGAGAGCTGATTAGAGGAGAACAATCTTTTACCTTAGCCTTCTCACTATACTCTCATTACTGCAGCCCAGTATGCATTTAGCTTTCCTTGTTGCAAGGGCATGATGCAGACTGATGTTCAACTTTTCACCAGGACTCTCAGCTCCTTTTCTGCACAGATGCTCCCCAGCCAATTAGTCCCCACCCTATACTGTTGCATGGGGTCATTGCAACAGCTGTGATGCTTTTCACTTGTCCTTGTTGAACTTCATGAGCTTCCTGTCATCCTGTTTCTCCAGGTTCTTGAGGGTCTTTTGAATGGCAGCTGTGCCTTCCAGTGTGTCAGGCACTCTCCCAAATTTGGTGTCATTTCTGAACTTGATGAGGGTGTCTTCTGTCCCATCATCCAGGTCCTCAGGTCCTCCCTTGGTTTTGGTCAGTTGTGCAGAAGAAGCAGAGGGCTTAATGATGCTACTGTTGCTGAGACTTACAGTATGTAAAGCCAGAGGCCCTCTCCAGTCTCTGTGGTGGCAGAGGTACGAAAACAGCGTGAGACTCCTTCTACCTTGAAGACGATACAATTTAAATAGATACAATATAGAGAAAGGACAGCAGAGAAATTTGAGACAGAAGGATGTTTTGGCCTGCTTGAGTTGACATTTCAGGCAGTGTCCGTGCTGGGAATAGAAGTGAGTTTGTTGAATATTTGAGTATTAGGACAACAGGCTACACATGCCCTGGACTGCTCAGCTTTGAGAGATTCACTGTGCATAAGTGTTATGACATTTTGCAGCCCACAGCTAAGGTGGAAAGCTTTCTTTTCTCCCCCTCCCCCCACCTGTTGTTTTGGACCCAGAAAGCACTAGCTTCAAATACTTGTGATATGTGAATATATGGGATGGAGGTTTGTCAACCATTGTTGGCCCTGCTACGTGAAGGAGTTATGTGTACCTGTGCATTTCATGGAGCAAGGCTGAGAGCTGAGTGAGGCAGCCCTGAAGGCAGGGCCCCATCCTGTGGAGCTCCCCATCCCAACCTACCAGGCCCTTTCCACAGAGAGCTCAGGGTTTCAGCCATTAGAGAGATTAAGGAAGTAGTAAAATCTGCTAATGCAATAATAGTAATTAATAACAATAATGGGTGCTTTTAATGTATTTTGTCATGATTTATTGGGCAGGGAGTGCCATAGGAGAGCAGAGCACTTTGCAGGCAGGAATAAAAAGACAAAGTGACTGGGCCCTAAATTGCACATCAGGGCATGATTCGGAGAGGCAATTTATTGACACCATAAATGACGGCTTTTTAGAGCAGCTTGTTTTGGTGCCTGTGAGGGAGGATGTAACTCTTGATTTAGGGCTCTGTTCAGCAATACTTACTCTCCAGGTGGGACTCCTGGAGCATCCCTCATGGCAGAGAAGAGACAGGGTTGGGCTGCTGTGAGCCCACGCATTGCCAAAGCGCAGGGTATGCATGTAGGCTTGCCAACCCATGCCGTCGGAGGTGTAAGGGTGCTAGCGCCCTGGGTGGTATTAATAGAAGCATCACCACGTCTCAGTATGGAGCGGTGGGGCTCGTGCAGCTGCTCGCATAGGACGAAGGCAGCTGTGGGGCTCCACAGCCCTCCATCTCCCCCGCCTCAGTAACATGACCGTGTGTGGCCACGGCTCAGATCTTGCTCAAGCTGTCAAGCCATCAGAAATGGTTACTTCTGCTCCTAGAAGAAAGCTGGTTTTGGAGGGGCGAAATGCAAAAGGCATGGGAGAAGAGCATCGTTCGCAGCATTTAGTTAACGCTTGCATTGATCTCAGTGATTTTGTGTCAGCAGAGCATTAGGAGTTGGCCCTCCAGCCAGAGCTTTGCCTGGGCAAGTGGACGTTGCTGCGTGGATTTTATTGATAATACTGTTATTATAGTGCCTTTAGCATATTAAGAGCACTCCCTTTCTTAAGGCTGTAGTTGTTTCAGGGGCACGGGTAGGATGCTGGGTGCAGCAGATTGCAGCAGCTGGCTGCGGAGGAGCGCTGGAAGCGCGCGCTGAGGTACCTGCAGGCCCCGTGTTGCCGAGGGGGGGCCCAGCGGGGAGCGTGGCCTCGGGCCCTGCGGCTGCCAGCCCGGTGTGGGGTCAGGGTGCCGACGAAGGTGGCGAGGGCAGGCGGCGCTCCCCGTGCTGTGCGGCGGGGCTATGCTGCGCCTCACGGCCTCAGTGCAGGCGGCCACCAGGTGGTCCGCAGAAGTTTCCGGAGCCCGGGAGCCTCCTGCCCCTCCGCCCCAGTGGGGCCGGGGTTGCCAGGGGCTCGCCAAGGGGAGACATCCTGGGACGCACCTTCCTTTCGGGGGGCCCCGAGGCACTCATATTAAAGCAGCACATCCTGAAGTTGGAGGGGGGCGGCACGCCCGTGTGAGGTGGCCGCACTACCTGCAAATGGCTGACACACCAGTACCTCAGAGCGGCAGCTGCTCTGCAATCGTACCCTGGTCTCTGCCTGCGTTGCTGCTGACGGGGATGATGTATGCATACGAAGTGTTTTGTTATTGTTATTATTACCCAAAGTTATGGATCAGCTTGAGAAACTCAAATGCAGTAAATCACTGGGACTGGGGTAGCATTAGTCTCAGGGCTCTGAAGTAAATAATGCATGAAATATACTGACAGCAGTGTCTGACGGATCCTTATAAACAGCATCTCTCTAATGAGTGCCAAGCTGCTAATAGCAGGGCCGGATTCGTGGAGAAAACACTGAAGTTCGCCGCCCTCATACAAGAAAATGCAGCTAAGCCAGCACCCCACCCCCCCACCCCTGTCCCTGGGGACCAGCATCTGATTTTAGACAAGGGATGGCAGTTTTGTGGGTCAAGATTAGAGGTGGCGGGTAGCAGCTGTAGTTCGATATCCAGCTGTGCTGTGGACTTGGTGGGCAATTTGGTCTCCCTCCTCTGACTCTGTTTGTGAAGGGAAGATGGTGAAGTGCCGTCTCTGAGGCCTGTCCTGCATTCAGCCTTGTGCAGCGTGCTTTGAGGTCTTCAGGAAAGGGGTACTACAGGCATGCTAAGTATTATTATTTTTTTTTAATAATCAGGAGACAACCTGGGAATTACAGATCTATGAGCTCTCTCTCTGTTGCAGCCAAACTGATTGCGAAGCTAATTAAAGACAGACTAGTACAACGTTTGGATAAGTGTAACATGACAGGGTCAATCCAATGTGGCTTCTGGAAAGGAAAATTGTGCCTTATTGAGCTGCAAGTTTTTTCCTTTTTTTTTTTTTTAAGTTTAATAAAATAAGAGGTAAGGGTGATCCCCAGCAGAAGTAATGTACTTTGATTTTCATAAAGCCTTTGATAAGGCCTTTCACACAAAATTATGAACAGAAATAAATAGCCATGGGAGAAGGAGCAAGGACTTGTCACGGATTAAAAACCAGTCGAGCATTAGGAAGCAAAGGCTAGTTGCTCCTTCGCGTGGAGAGAAATTAATCGTCGGAGTCACTACACGCAGTGGAGGCGTTTAATCTGCCCTGTGTTATGTGGCCAGCACGTTGGTACTGCAGTGATGACTCCAACCTGTTTGGACTGGTGAAAAATGTATCGGGGTTGTGAAAAGCTGTAGCTGTGAGCGGGCCCGCTCCCTCGCTTGCTGCATGGGCCACACAGAGGCAGCAAGACCTGCTCCGGGGGTTGGACTGGCTGCTCTAGGGCTTCTCCCTGGGAGCTGTTATCCCTTCCCAAGCCTCCCCGCGTGCCCCTCACCTCCGTGGGAGCTTCCCCCGTCTTTCCTACCAAACACAGATGGGTTGCTGCCTCCGTGAGTCAGCAGGAGCTAAAGGCACTGCGGGGACAGGGCAGTGGGATGACAGATGAGCTATAACGTGGATAAGCGTATGGAAATGCAGGCTGCAAAAATAATCTCCACTTCAGCTGTACAATGATGAGCTCTGAGCTCCCAGGCTCCTTCGAGGGAAGAGATGGGGAGTCATGGTGAGTAACTCGATAAAAGCTTCTTCAGTGAGTAGTGTCAATTCCAAAAGCGTAGAGGATGCTTGGTTGCCTTTAAGGGACAGGAAAAAAAATAGGGAATATGTTATAAAAAACTGACATTATCTTGAACACTGGCTACACCCTCATTTAAGACAGCGTGTAGAATTACCAGAGGGCCGTGAAGCGTGGTTAGTAATCTTGTGAAATTTACCTACAAGGAGGCAGTCAGTTGGACTGAACAGGATGTTTTTACTGTACAAAAATGTACAAGCGCCATTTCCCCTCTGTAGTTCTCCCTTCTTCTTTCTTGCCAATGTGCCCTCTACTGTCCCTAAGTGTGCATTGCCTCTGTTTACTCCTGGCCTGCACCAAAGAGATCACAAACACTGGGCATCCATAGCCTCCCCAAAGAGAGGAGCCAAAGGATTATAATTGAGTTATTTACGCTAATGAAGGTGCAGTGAAAACTGATCAGTCCCTCCTTTTTCTGTCCTCCTGTAATTCTAGAACAAGAGGTCACTTGGAGATGCTAATGGTAGCTTAATTTAGTTCACATAAAAGGAGACACTTTTTCACACAGCAGGTAGTCAGTCTGTGAAATCCACACTGCCTCCAGAGGTCAGAGAGTCAAATGTTGCGGAAGGATTTATAAAGTTTCTGGGTAATTTTTTGAACAACAATAACTATTATCACTGAGGATACAGTAGCATCCAGGGGACCCCAGTCAATAGGGGCCCATTGTGCATAGCGCAGTGCCAGCACAAAGCAGGAGCCAGCACTGGCCCCAGTTGCTTAAACCTCAATGGACAAAAAAGCTGTTGTTGCTTTGGTTAGATGCTGATAGGACCAGGGTGAAAGAACCACACCCAGGCTCATGCCATCCGTATTGCCCTTTCAGCATTTAATCCAGATTTTCCTTCTCCCACACTGATTCTGTAACCCCAACTTCAAGATAGCATTAACTTTCCCTTGGTGTCAGACTTAGCTTCATACCCTCTCTTCCCCAAATGCCAAAGAGTATTTGGGCAGATAGCTGTGAGAGCATAACATGAGGGCTCTGCTTCCAAGACAGAAATTGGAGGCATTCACTCTGGTTTTAAAGGGGGGAGGGAGGGGACAGAAAAACTACAAGTGCTGTTATCCTGAAAGAGTTTTCCAGTGATCTGTAGTGCCTGGGTGAAGCTTGGGTGAACTGTCTTGGGGAACAGGGTCACCTGCACTTCTGACCCTTTTCCTGGTTCTCCTGGACATCATGTCTCCAGTCTGGTGGCTTCTCCACTGCCATGATCAGATCTTGGCATACCTCTGCTCTTCCTACATATTGCCTATGGCATTGTAAGCTACTCGGCAAGTCTGACTGGATGTGAGTACTGGTGGATTTTCTCTTTAGGCACCAGTGCCTGTGGATTGTGATGGCATAGAACTGCTATAAACATATGGAGGTGTTTAATCTTACCAGCAGGAATAAACTGTGATAGAATAGGGAAAAAGATTTTCAAAGCCATCCCTGTCTCTATACCCATGTTTGTCTGACCTAGAGTCCTGGAAAGGCTTTTAGCCTT
The DNA here is from genome assembly GCF_036417845.1 of Apteryx mantelli. Taxonomy (NCBI): domain Eukaryota; kingdom Metazoa; phylum Chordata; class Aves; order Apterygiformes; family Apterygidae; genus Apteryx; species Apteryx mantelli. The sequence continues at coordinate 129,946,938 of NC_089978.1, read as the reverse complement.
GGAGGTTTTGGACTTGATCTGTTCTTACTATTTTTCTTCCTGTTCATAAATCCAGTTTGAGTCCTGTTGTCCCTTCATTCACGTTTTGACAACTGGGGCTGCCTAGTCTCAGTGGAGAGAGCTTTGCAGGGGAGTGAGCCAATGGTGCCAGTGCCTCTTGCATTGTCTTTAGGGTATTTGCTGCAAGATGGCTATTGGGAATAGGCTTCAGAGTGCATTTCCTAGTAGGTAACTGCTGAATCAACTCAGTAGGTGTACAGTAAAGGTGATCATAATCCACTTGAAGGATGGTCTTCAGAAACTCTCAGAGGCATCTCCCATTCCAGCAGAGTTGCAGCTGCTCTCCAACTATTGCACCTCCTTTTCCCCTTCTCAATGTTTGTTGCTGCCTTGATAGTAGGCTGTGTTTAAGTATGTCAACCTGAGGGGTTTTTTTTCTCTCTATTCTTGTTTCCTGTGTTCCTCTAACAAACAGCTTGAAACAGAACAAACAAGCAAGGCAGGAGTGCTCCAGGCAAAAAGGGTGGTTTTTGTTTGATTTGAATACATACATATTTTTCTTGGTTAAAACTTGTGATATTCATCAAACACATACAGGAAGGCTGTGAATAAGACCTTTCTTCCTCTCTGACACACACATGCACGTACACACACACACACACACACACACAGGCTGTCTCATATGAGAACCTTCTCATTTTCACTCTCGCTGTCTGATTCTTTGCAAAGCACAGTTTCTCTCATATCCTCTCACACATGTTCACTTAGTCTCATCCTCATTCTTGCTCTGTCATGTACACAGAACCATCTCCTCATCTCAATATACCCCAGCTCCTGCGCACTGTCGCAGACAATATACGCACACATGCACAGCCACCTACACGCTCGCAAAGACTTTATTGCCAGGAGCAAAATTGCTCTCAAGTATACTGGTACTGGATATAACTACAGTAGTGATGTGGGTGAGAGGGAAACAAGGGAGGGCTGGGAACTTGTATAGTCTCTCCCCCTTCAGAGACATGAAGCACTAATAAGGCAGAGGGGAGAACGTGGCCCCGAGTCCTCATCCCCTCTGTCACACACATATTATAAGCACAGCATCATTCAGTCACGTCTCCTCACATGCCGACTCTTGCAGCTCTCCCTTAAACTTTCTCAGTCACCCTTCTTCATGCAATCCTTCCCTCTCGTTTATGCCTGTCTGTCAGGTTCTGATTGCATCACTGTCACTGCCGCTATGATATCAGCATTTCCTAACAGGTGTATATGGTTCTGTCACCCCCAGGAAAGCTTTTTAGTATCCCATCTGCCTCTAGATCTGAGCCAAGGTAGCAGTTCTGGAAAGCACAGTTAAATGGTCAAAGCTTGACAATCTCTCATATTTCTGATTGCACAAGATTAAGGTCCCAGTAGGACTGACTGCATGTTTTCAGGATGTCCTGCTTTCAAATGAAGCCTTAGAAACAGTATTTTTTCTTCATGAGGACTAAGATTCTCTACAGTTCTTCAAAAAAAGAAAGAGCACTCTGGCTTTTTCTCTTGTGCCTGTCCAAAGCGCTCTTCCCCTCTTCTTTCGAGGAAGACTATATTTGGCCTCCTGGGGTGGGCTGCTGTACTGAGGGTGCTAATTTTAAAAACAAATTAAATTTCTTGCGCACCTCCAAGCTTCCTGTGTGGCCTGAGGTACCAGCTGCTTTCATTTCCCAGCTGCATTGTGGGAATGGCAATATGACCTCTCCTGACAACGAGAACATATTGGCTGCTATGATGGGGACCATGTAGATGCCTCAAAACAAACAGATTTAGGCCCTTTGTCCACAAAATAGTTGCATGCATCCATATAGGCTGTGAGAGGCTTTGAGACTGCAGAATTCTGCAGAAATTTCAGATCTTCCAATTACTATAACGGTGGCTGGTAACTTTCCAGCAAAGAGATGCTTGAGCATAGTGTTCCCGTGGCTCATGCTGGGCTCAGCCGGTGCTTGTGTTTGAGCTGGAACCAGGCAAGCTAGAAAGTGAAGAGATTATTAACAGGGAGTGCAAGAAAGAGGAAAGGTGTTTAAACAGTTCCAGCTTTGCATGTCTAATTTGGGAGCTACACTTCTGTAGTTCACCAAATCAATACCCAAATCCGATGGCAAACTTTTCAGAAGGATAACTCATTAAGCTTTAGTACACTGTAAGATAAGGACCTTGCTTGCATAAGGCCATCAAGCACTGATATTGACTCTCCAGGACATTTTTAAGGCTATTTATATCACAATAAAGCCATTTTATTAGCATCATCAATCAAGAGAGACCGCATTTTGGCCTGCAAATGATTCTGCTTGAGTTTCTAGAAAGGAGAGGGGTGAGTAATTATGGGATGCATTATCTTCAATCTCATTTGAAATTTCCTAATTGAAACCACATATAAGTGCAGTTTATTGCTTATAAAATAGATGGCAGGGGCATTGCTAATGTAGCTATGGCAAGTAGAAGCTTCCAGTTAACAGAGAGATAGAGACTGTTTTTTCAGTGCTGAGCTGAACTTGGGGTACTCCATATTTGTGGTTCATCCTTGCTGGCAGTGTTGAATGTCTTGAAAGGGCCTGTCTGCTCAAAAAAAAGAGGGGGGCTAGGTTGGCAGGGAGGTGAGTTGCTAATGCAGGGCTGGGGTCTGTGACCAGGTGACTGAGAGCTGGTCACTGAGCCTTGATCAAGAGGTGTAGTAAAGCTTCCCAGCTCAGGGCTTGCATTTGGTTGGAGTCGCTGCTAAGCAGGGGTGTGTGTTTGCAGCTTCCTCTAGGTTCTGGCTAGCCCCCTTGCAGCTTGTCTGCTGTCAGCTCAGTGCATGGGAGTAAGCTTGCAGGAGCAGCAGTTACTCAGGTAAGGAGACTGTAGCTTAACATTGCTTGTGGGGGCCTCTGAGACTGAGTAATGGCAGGGCTTGAAAGCTGTTACAGATATTTGATAATTAATTGGCTGGGAAATCAGTTTATTTTAATGACTCCAGTTAAATAAAGAAGAGAGATAAAAGGACTCTGAGTTCCTGCAGTGCTAAACTACTTTCAGGGACAGAGAAAGCCCATTACATGTCAGCTTTTATGCCAACAGGGGCTTTTAGTTCTTGAGAAGTCTCTTCTGAAAGGTGGTTGAAATTTTTGTCTTCCCTGAATGCCAGCAGTTTGGGTTTAAAACAAGAAAGGATGAAGAGTGGTTTATTACCAAGAATCCATCAGGTGGAGGGGGACAGGGGAGTGGAGCTGCCGCCGCAACCTCATGCTTCACCTCTGGCCAGATACTTACTGCAAAACGATTCCAATTGTGGTTTATCGCCATTTTATATGGCTCTAGTGGGAGCAATGCGTGTAGTTCGGTTAACCTCACTTGTCTTTCTGCGTACTAGCTGATCAGGCACACATACACGCACACATACACAAGGTCTCATCGTAGAGAGAAGTCCTGTAATAGTCTAGCATGAACAAATAATTTAGCTGAGCTTTCTCCCTACCTGTGAATGAAAATGGCCAGGACTTACCCTCTTTTCACAGCTTGAGAATTTCAGCAACCCTGTCAACAAGTTTGAAGACAGAAAGGAACAATAATTGTAAAGTCAGACAGGCACTAGCAAACTACAGCTTCCCAGAGACTCAGCAGTATCTCACTGTGGGGTCTCAGGTTCCCTTGAGTTAGAGGTCTCTTATTTTCATGCTCATTTGATGAGGTGTGATTGTTGTTCAGTGGATACCTTTGTCCTCAAGAAAAAAACAATGTGCACTCAGGTCCTGGCCAAAAAAAGAGAGAAGGTTTGACAGGGGGGTGAGGACAAAGGTCTCAGAGGGTCATGTACTTTGTTTTGAGCTTTGTATGTGTCTATGAGAAGATATTTTGTGTGTGACTGTTCCAAGCCTGTAGGATCATGGATACTCCTCAGGAACAGAACTGAAAGAGAAACCGTAAAATCTATTCTTTGCTGCAGATTGTGCTTTGGATGCTCCCTTTCATCTATAACCAGTGTATTTAGCCCTCAGGGTTGTACAGCAATCTGTGGAAACATGAACAATGTTCCCAGTACAGTCATATTTGTCAGAGTCTGCAAAGAGCCTGCAACACCATCTGTTTTAGCAAGCAGGTAAGGGATTAAGCTGCAGAAGTCATGAGATCCGTGCGATACATGGGGGCAGACCAGACAATCACAGCACAGCTTCCTTTTTTCATAACCTAATAACTTTAATATCCTCTTATTTAGAGTTTGATGTCAAAATTAGCTACTGTTTCATTCCTGTCGCACAAATCCCCAACTGCTGTCACTCCCCCAGTGCTGGTGCTTACCCTGCTGCAAATTCAAATTCATAGCTAGCAAACCCTAAACGTTGTGATAATTAAAAAAAAAAAAAAAGAGAGAGAGAAGCCCTTTAGTCTAGTAGAACTGCAGTAAGACCTCCGTTCTGCTGCCCTGGAGTGCTGCAATATGAGCAGGTTCACAGGAGAACATTGGTCTAGATTGTCCCCCCAAGGATGGGAGGTCTTGTATAAATGTCATGCACTGTACAGACCCTGCGGATATATAGGCACCCATCAGGTGGGCATGATGTCATCTCCCCTGCATGGCTGATGGGAGCCTACCTCTAGCCAAGTGTAAACTCAGCGCAGGCTACAAATCCTCATCTTTAAAACATTCCTTGGATCTGAAACCTCCTGCCAGCTGGAGCTGCTTTTAACTGAGCAGACTGAAGTGCTGTATTTAATGAATTCGTTTAGAGTCTGATGCAAGGAAGCAGAGCTGATTCTCATCTAGTGTAAATCTAGACATGCCCATTTACTTTAGTGGGGCCCTGTTGACCCTTGATTTATGCCAGCTGAAGCTGAGGTTTGGCATCGCTTCATACAGTACTGGACTTCTGGAAATTATTTAAAATAAGTGACCCTCAAGAAGAACAAAATTAGAAAGCCAGCCTTGGACAGCTATGACCCACATCAGAAAGTAAACTAGCAGTTGGATAGTTGTATAGGAAAGAACTTTGTGGGGAAGTGATTTATCGGTACTGTGGATGAACTGTGCTGGGGGGAGAGGTTTAGTTTCGCAGCAAGCTCTTGGGACAGCAGACAGGAATGTCAGACAGTGGATCCAGATAAGAATACCCTGGATAAACACTTCCAGGAGGGTTAAGCAACATTGTCTTAGCTAAGAAATGAAAAGATTTTACATTCAGTGTTCCAGCCAATTTACACAGCTTGTTTTGCTGATGCTAGAAAACTGCAGGTCAAAAGGTACAGAAACAGTCAGAGCAGTCTCTGTGGTGGTGTCTGCCCTTCCTTTGGTAGCTGGGCTGGAGTTCAGGCTCCAATGCACAGAGCCAGGTGATCCTAGCTGGTTGCCTTCAAACTGTGGGCAGGAAGAGCTTGTGTTTCAGCCAGTCCTTTCTTCTTTGTTTGCATGTCCCAGAGCAGATCCCAACTGGAGAGAAGGAAAAAGATGATCTCTCACAGTAGTGGTAACATAGGCATGCCCGGAGGTGGTACCTGGATTTGAGAGACTGTTTTGATTCTTTCTGGAGATACACATAGGACGGTTTATTGGGATGGTGGAAGGACAGTACAGGGTATATACCTGAACTGATAGGTAGGTCCTGCTGTCAAAAGCAGCCAGCCAATATCATCCAGCTGTAAAATTGTTTCATTGTATGACTTTGCACAACCCATTTCTTTCCAGCTCCAACATCTCCTTATGTGTAAAATAGGCACAGTAATACTTCTCCTTTGTAAAGCACAAATGCACCAGTTCCACAGAGCACTTTGGCCCATGACCCTGTGACAAAAACACTACTTGATGTTCAGCATGTGCTGAGTTGCCTTGTTATACCAGGTCCTGCAAGAATCTCAGAGAAAATATAGCTTACGGTATTATTATTAGCAGGATGGCAAGAAGATCAGCTGCAGGAATCTTTTCTGCCCCCCTTTCCAAGGAGTCATATCTTCCTCCCATTCTATTCCTGAACTTGAGATTTTAAGCCAGCTCCTGGCTTTCATGTCAACAGCAGAAACTCTGTCAAATATATCCTGACATTTCTTTTTTTCCACGCTTCCCCTTCTCCTCTGCTATTTATTTATGTATAAACATGTCCTCCTCTGCAAGGTGTATTGGGCATGTGGGGATAAAGGTAAGCTCAGATCAAAGCTCCTGGGAGTTCTCCCTTCCAGCAGTTTCTCTTTTTTACCTTCCCTGCAAGTCTTTTTCAAATGCTTCCTTTCAAAAGGCCTGATGGTGGACAACAATGATGCATTAGTGAGAGGCAAAATTCATCAAAGCTGAAAGGAAAGGAAAGGAAAGGAAAGGAAAGGAAAGGAAAGGAAAGGAAAGGAAAGGAAAGGAAAGGAAAGGAAAGGAGAGTTGAGCATTGCCTGTTTTTTACAGCTTTGCTGTGGTTTCCATGTAAAGGAGTTCTTCAACATGCAAGAGGAATAGAGCATGCAAATTGAAATTTGCAGCATTTTGTTCTATGGTAACAAAACACCTTTCCTAGGAATTATGAGACAGTTTTTCAAAAAGGTGTCACTTCAGGCAGCAAGATCGGTGGGTAGGTGGGTAAAGGAGCTCACTGCACTAAATGCTGTTTTGAAAATTTGGGACCTGGTAGGCCTAAAAGCTGTATGACAAGGTACTGAGAAATATTTAGGAGTATGCAAAGTGAAAACAGCTAAAAGACATTGCTTAGTTTATAAGTAACTTGAGAGAGGAGTTGCGTTTTCTTGATGTATTGCTGAACTCTGTCAGGTAGATGGTAAAAGTAATCAGAGGAGATCATCGTAGTTTGTCTCTCTGCTGTTCTCTGCACAGCTTATACATCTTCTAGTTCTTTGCCCAGCTTTGTTTTAAACATCTGAAACAATAGAGGCTTCCTAACTTTTCTGGGGGGACTCTTCATGAGACTAGCACTTGTAGATGGCAAAAAGTTCTTCCTCAAGTTTGAACAGACTTCTCTTCTTTTTTTTGACCCATTACTCCTCTCTAGAGTCCCACACATCATGCTAAATAATTCTTCTCTTCTCTTGGCGCTTTTAGCTTTCAAAGAGGTATAGCTTGTCAACACGTCGCCTTTAAGTCCTCTCTCAGTCAAGTTATACATATTTAATGTTTTTAAGCTTCCCTTAGATGCTGATCCCTTTCCAGCCCTTGATGGATTTTGTTGTTGCTTGCCTCTGAATTCCCTCCAATTTGCCCATATCATTCTGGTAACAAGGTGCCTGGGATTGACTGCGCTAGTCCAGGTGTGCACAGTATTCAGTAGCAGTCAGTTTGGGGTGGATTTAAAAAGAGAAGCAGCAGAATCTCTCAAAGTGAATCTGCTTCATAGTCTCCTTTCTGAGAGCATAATTTCATGATGGTATTTCAGGACTGGCTTTAGATAAGGAAATGAGAGCATGTGTCTTGCTCAGATGCTGTTCTTTGCTTTCAAGTGGGAGAGAGATGGAAAAGGGGAAGAGGGGTTAAGCTCCTCAAAGGCTTTGTCTACATTAGACTTTTTTCTTCATATTTCCCACTGTTGCTTGCATGGGTGTAGCTCAATCCATGATGGTATTGATGACAGCTCTGGCACAGGCAGGGAACCTAACATGTTTCACTACACATCATCTCTGCAGTCTCTACAAGCCCTGACTCCACCAGCAGTGCTGCAACAGCAGGAGCTGGAGAGGGAAAAAGTTAGGTGTAAATAATAGCTAGAGCTTTAGCACATCAAGGACGTGTCCCTAGTTAAAATGCAGCAGCTGGGAATGAGCAGTCAGGGTGGGCCCACTTTCTCATTCACAGTGAAATGCTACCCTTCATATTCAGCTGGTGGTGGCTTGAGGGCAACATTTGGAAGGGAGGATGGTAGTTTATCTGAGTCTCCTCTGATGCCCTCATAGCCTCAGAAAAGAACAGTAAGTTACATCTTATTTTCCTAAATACTGCTCCCTTTCTGATCTACCTCCCAAAGGAATTTGAAGTGTGATTTCTCCTTGGCACAGCTCCTTCCCCCCTCTCCAGGACAAGGGCTAATGCTTCAGATGTGAGATCTTCTTTTCCCTTTTGGAGAAGGAGAGGTGCAAGGTGAAATGGAAGTTATGTCCACAAAATAGAAAGTGCATTCCTGAGTATCAGGTGGTGTACTACTCCAGTATTGAGAGGAATGATTTCACATAATACATAACACAGGAGATATCTGCCAGTTTCACAGGACGCTTAAATCTGATACACTTTCATGGACTTGTACCAATTGAGGGTTAACCTGTAAAATTCTCAGCCACAAAGTACCACCAAGATGAGGATGTTAATGAATTTAAAAAAAGAAAAAGTGGGGTGGGTGAGAAATGCCTGGGGATAATAAAAGGTAGAATACAAAATGCAATGTGGAAGGCAAGCTGTCATTCGGGGAGGAGGCCAACTTATACTTGCTTGGGGCTAGGTTAATGGGTTTTCTAGGAGTTGTTCCCCCTTTCTTTGAAACATCTGTCACCAGTCATAACAGGATGAACACTGGTTCACGTGGCCCAGTGCTTAGATCCTGTGATACTAATCTACTGCTGCTACCATTCCTGTTTCCTTCCCTAAATATTCAGGTGTGGACATCTAGACACTTAGTTCCTCCTGTCTCCATAGAGAGGTGCTGCCGTTGCAGATGCATTCGTCACTGCCAATACATTGGTCACTTCCCCAGCAGACATTGAAACTGGTGGCCAGCATCTGTCCCTGACAAGCCTTTGATTGTCTATTTGGCTTTATTTTCCCACGTTTCTGTCCCTGTCACAAACCCTCCCAGAGGTGGTACATGGCTTCAGGCCACCTGGCATTCAGCTCTTCCTGACCCAGCAAAGGCTGCTGCCGTTGTTGTGGGCAAGTCTCTTCTTTGCAACAGCACCAGGTCTGTCCATGGGAGCACAGGCTTATTCAGTCATGTGGTGGTGTGGTAGAGCACATATGGCACCCTGTCTTTGGGAAGTGGGCCATGGGACCACGACATCAATCTCAGGGACTATTTTGCAGGCTTGCATGTGCCTCTGTACACATGACTGTGAGAGGGAGAGTTGGTGAACCTCCTTCTCACCTGTTCTCCACACAAACTAAATGAGGCAATACCCCAAAGCTCCAGTTTTAATTACTTCCATCTGAAGTTTGTAATCCCTTTCCCTTAGCAAACCACTGGAGTCCACAAACTGAAAAGTGTTATTTGCATTGCTAGGTTTCTCTTTAGACTCACTGCAATGAGTTAATTTGCAAATCTCCCCCTTGGTTTTGTGACAGCCTCTGGTGATACCTTCTGGATTTTTAGCCTGTGACTGGGGACAAGGAAGGGACACCAGACCACACAAAATGCTTTGAAGCTCCCTCTAGCATCATTTGCCTATTTTCTCATGTTTCTGCACTGTCCCTCTTTAGCACTGGCTCTCTCCTGACCTTCCCTCTCTCTGTTTCTTTCTCTCTCTCCCCCTCTTTCAGAGCTGCCCTTTGCATTACTAATCTGTGGCATTATCTCATTCTCCAGTAGCTGTGCTGGCTGCCTTTATGTTTATTGCCAGCTTTTGCCTCTCCTCCCTCCATCTCCCCCCTGCTCCTGTGATGTAGCATTGCCTTTCTCCATCTACCAAATTGTCTCTCTGCTTTTTATCTGGGTGCTGGAACTCCAGGTGCTATCATTCTCCGCAACAGCACAGAACATTTCAGATTGCCTCTGTGGCTGGATAATTACAGATACAGAGTCACGTGAGCTTTCCAGCCAAACCCTCCCTCCCCTCCTGTCAGAGGAGACCATGTCTCTGAAATACTTTTTTTTTTTTTTTTTTAGAAAAAATCCAAGGAGAAGGTTTGAAAGTAGCTTTTCTGGAATTACTTAGTGGTGACCAGTGAAAGTTATCTACAAGGCAATGGGAGTTTTAACAGAAGAAATAGGTGACCTCCAGCACTGAATTTTGTGAAGGAAAATAAATAGAGTGATAGTCTGTATGGTACCTTATTAGTGCTCTTATTACCATTCTTGGAGTATCCCCTACCAGAAAAAATCACGATGCTACAGGGACTCTTCAGTGACTGCTTGGTCTCAGGTCCAAGAATTCAGCATAAAAGCCAATATCCAGGTCATATAAGAAACTAATTACTTTTGCCTTTCAGTGAACCTCAGTTTCTAAGCAACTGCAGGTGCTTTTTAAATGTCAGCCTGTGTCTTTAATGATGGCAAAAGTCCAGGGTCCTTAGGGTAGGTGCAGTGTAATCAAAAGACAAATAATCTGGCAATGTTCCCCATTGCCATCCTGCATCATCTCTGCTATTCCCTGTGCTTCCCCTTCTGACAGTGCAGTGATGCAGGCACCCATGATGCAGACAGTGTAGTGAGCCATCTGCTCTTGGTTGGACATTTCGCTAGGGCAGTGTGATCAGTAGACATTTTGCTAAGGCAGTGTGATCAGTAGCTGATTAGCATCACCTAATCATTCTGGATCAAGATCAGAGCCAGTTTTCTGGCTGGGCTGAAAAGGGACATTGAGGAGTCCTCGGCTAACCCAAAAGGGAAGCGGAAGCTCATGGTCTGTTTCCTCAGCAACCTCATCCTCCTGTCTGATCTCCGTGCAAGAACCAGGCACAAGCTGTCAGGGCATTTGGCAGCTCTGCAAGCAATAGGCAGACAGCTGTTCTCCCTGGTGGCCCCACACCCCCTCTGCATGCACACATGGAGTGAGTCTCTTCTGATGGGGAACGTGTAATTAGAGATGGTCACTCCAGATACAGCATCACAGTGTGTGCAAGGGTTTCCTGACTATGATGTAAATAAACTGAGGTTTTTTGTTAGATCTGGTGGTATCTAGGCAAACCCAGTGCTGTGGTGATAGGCCTCAGTCTGAGGTCTTTTTTGTACTTCGACATTTTAAACATATTGATATTAATAAGGTACCTCCCCTTGAATGGCTTGTTGGCTGATGTTGTTTACTCAGGTGTACTTATCTCCGGAAAATGAGAAAAGCAATAAATCATGCCAGTGTAAGTCCTCTTATTCTGATATAGTTACATCCCCCCCGGGGGAGTACCAGCTTAACAATTACTGTAATTTGGGGTGTGATTTATGTTTTTTTTCTGTACAAGCAAAAATCCATAGTTACAGAGTCATTTTAACATAAAGAAAACCATCCTCTGACTGAGGGAGATCATGTTCCTCTGCAAGGAAGGAACAGGAAGGAACTTTAGCTTAAATAGCTCTTCTCTCTCCCTGGTGTTTATCCTCCAGCATGTTCACAGAAAGCAATCATATCCCCCTCTCAGCCTTCATTTTGCTGGGCTCAACAAGCCTCTGTAGGTTGGGTTGCAAGTGCTTAATTGCATGTTCATCAGGCTGCTGAGTTTTGGACACAGAATGTCTTATAGAAGAGGCGATCAAAGGGTTAACAGGAAAAGATGATTAAAGGGGAGTGTGGGAATTATGACACCGAGCTATCTCTACAAATGTCCTTTGGAAAAAGAAGCTGGAAAATGCAGTCCAAGCCCACACTATTTATTTATTTTTTCCACAGATGAGGTAAGAGATGTGGTTTTCTGGTAAAGCAGCATGCTGTATTTCATTTAAACCTAGCAGCTCAAGTCTTCTCACAAGCAGGACTGTAGCTGAGAACTGTAGGATTGAATCTGCTGTAAAATAATTTATTTATTTATTTAGAATTGCAACAATAATAATAATAATAATAAAATAATAATAAAAAAACAATTATCCCGGGTTCAAGGCAACCCAATACATGATTGATAATGCTGTAAAATACCTGTAGTGTTAAAGTAATCATTTAAACAGCAACTTCACCAGGTCCTGCAGGGATTCTTTCCTGCCTCTTTATCACTGTAAGCTCTAAATATCATCCACCCCCTTACAAACACTGTATTGAGCTTATGCTGAAGAGACTCCCCCCGCCCGGAAGGCAATAAAAAAAACCCACTCCATCTTTTTAGCCCAAGACCATAACTGCTCAAGCACTTTTTCGAAGATGGGCAGGGAGCCTTCTGGTGTACCCCAGGGCTGCCTCCCCGCCTCCTCCTTGCCTCAGCTCGGATGTCCTCCCAGGAAAGGGCAGGACAGGCTTTGGTCGCAGTTCCCACCTGGCAGGTGATGAATTCAGCCCTGGTAGCCTGTTGTGGCTTTCCAGCCAAATGCCACTTCTCGCCAGTGTGCCCGCCTGCCTGCTGGAGGGAAAGGAGAGCGGGAAGCTTAGGGGCGAGAGCTGCTGAAGTGACAGGAACAACATAAACTGCTGCAAGCGCTACAACAACATGCTGGGAAAATAATGCACTGCACGCCACTGTCTCGGCGGGAGGAGAAGCAGCAAACACCAGTGCTGAGGCGAGGAGTTGAGCACGAAGGCAGGGGGAAGGGAGCAATGCAGAGAGGCGGGAAAACCACCAGGCTTGGGATTCACTGTGAGAGGAAACTGCTGGAGGTTGCCTTCCTCAGATCAGGATGCTCCTGTCAGCAGGGGCCATGCCTGCCCTGTTGTGGGTGCAGAAGCCTCGCTCTCCTTTCCTTGGTTCACTTTCTCCGTTGTCAGTAGAAATTGGTGAGGCGGGGGAAAGGAGAAGTTGCATGGATAGATAGGCCTATGATGAAATCAGGATTTTATATGGACAAAAGCGTTCCAGCATCAGTTGTAGCGACTTTGTTAAATTCTTGCGGGGCATGCTGGTGCTGGGCTTTGCTTCAGGCGCAGCGGAGTAACAATATGCCTCAGTCTAGGGCACGGCACCATTTTAACATGACATCAGCATCCAGTGACTCAAGTGTTGGAGTGGGCCGTTGTAACACAATGACTATTTGTCCTGAGGCGTGGACCTCCACACGGAAGGATCTTTCGCTGTTGAGCGTTAATTACTTTCCTAACAGTGCTGCAATATGGAACTGGTCCTGGCTGTGCAAATAAATATCTGCAGTCAGTAACAAAGGAGCAGACTTTCCTCTGGAGAAAGTGAGCTGGGTAGGATTTTCTTTGCCTGATGTATTTAGCTTTTTCTGTAGCACTCCTCACTCACATTAGAGGTGATAGTTCTTGCTGAAGATCATGTTGCGAAAGCATCATTCCTTCCCCTTTCTCCTGTGAAATGTCTCAGGATCATTTTTTGCATTTTGCATGTGGGAAAACTGAGGCAGAGAGAAGGGTGTGAGATTTTCCTAGGTTTATTTCTCCAATTCTAGTTTCCAGTTACCATCTCCTGGCTGGTTCTTATGTGACTTAACCACTGTGTAAGAACTGGAAACACATCCATAGCAGCTTAAAAATGATGCAGTAACTAAGTATCTTAAAGCTGCCAAACTTCACTATGTTTGTTCATGAGAGGGCAAAGGAGGCTAAAGGCGCATGGCAGTAAGATTTTTTTTCCTTATGTGTCTTTGGTTTAAATTGTTGCTCATGTCAGCAGTGAACTGAAGTCATTGTTCTGGAGTCTCTGCAGTGATTCACATCCATGGTATGACCATCACCACTTGTTGGTCCTCTCGTTAGCTGTATCAACAGATGTAAAGAAGTTAGACCTGAAACCATAAGGAAAAGCCAAATGAATGGATCACAAATACTTTATTAGCATTCACTGACACTGGTAGCAATGCTTTCAATAAGCCTAATGAAAAGCATTTGACTATCTCTGTGAACTTGATTATTGATTATTAGTGAATGGTAAGAGTCATTTGATATCTTGCAGATGCCATGGTGCTATTGCATTGCAGTTAAAATGTCAGTTAACATGCTATTTAATATTCTATTAGTATTGAATTAGCACTTATTACAGCTGTGAAAATCATAAATCCTTATTAAAGAGTGATACATAAGGCTGGATGGCATTGCTGGCAGACTAAGAGGGTGCGGGTATACAGATGGACATACTGAGATACATCATCCACTTTGAGGTATGTTCAGAGCGCGTCAGGGCTTGGAATTTCCACATTTGTACATTGATTTTCTCTGACAGTTTTAGAGGAACAGATAGGCTGTACAGAGCAGCTCAAATCCATTTCACTTGCTCTTCCAATTTCCCTTCTCTCCCTCTCCTTCTCTCTCCCTCTCACTTTATTTTGATAGTACCTGCTAACTTATTTCAGGGACACTTGCAAGGTTGTCTGATTGTAGCTATTGACCAATGTCCTGGGGATGACCTCCAGGAGTAATCAGCATAAGACAGGCTACGGCACGCTTTTCATCTTCCATGGGACAGCATTTCTTGAGGTAATGCTTTTCCTTCTCCTCTCAGCTGAAGAGGAAGGCCACTAGTTAATGACAGGCAAAAGCCCAGCTAGATTCCCCATTTGTTGCAAATGGATGGTAGCGTTTATTTTCCTGTGCCACGGTTTGGTGTCTGATCAAGGCCCTGTGGGGAAATGGCTTTAGGGAAATTACAATGATGAATGTTTTGTCTGTGGTAATCCAGGCTGACAGGCAAAGTCAGAAGTTGCCCGATGTAGGCACAGAGGCGCAGTTCTGTTTGTGGAGGGAGCAAGGGTCCCCGGGTGAGTGTCCCCTTGGGAGCGGGAGGCCGAGTCTTGCTCCAGCAAGACTGCTGAGCTGTTACCGACCCGAGGGAAGTTGCAAGGGCATCACTGTGCAATGTCACAAGGCGTGCCACAGAAATCGTGTGTCTAGCTCCAAGCAGAGGGGCATGACTGCCGGCTGTGGGGCAGAAGCACAGACTGCTGCGCTGTGTCGTGTAGTAACGCTAATGTAGGTCCAGAGAAGAGCATGGCTGTGTTGGTGCAGTGCGGTGGAGCTATGATACTCAGCTAGCTGGTGCCCAGCAGCACTGATAGGTATGCCAGGGGATTTTCAGAAGTGACTAAGAAACTTCAGCTCCCACTGACTTCAGCTTCAGCTGTTAATCTGCTTAGCTGCTCACCACCATCCCCCTCAAGATTTTCATAAATTCAAAATGTGTGGAGAGGGGTTTTAAGTACCTTTAAAAAAGATCGAACCGTTTGATTCTCTGTGCTGTTACAAGTCTACATAGAAATGTGTGTGAGAAGCCTGGTGATCCCAAGGCAGAGGGCACTGGGGACAGTCTGGGTGTCCCTAGAAATGTGTGTGAGAAGCCTGGTGATCCCAAGGCAGAGGGCACTGGGGACAGTCTGGGTGTCCCTAGACAGCCAGTGCACTCCCAACTCTTGGGCGCAGTGCCCTCCTGGGGTCACTGCTTTCTGCCCCCTTGCTGGTGATTCCTGTCCTGAACCGACACTGCCAGGTGCCCCAGGAGCCGAAGCCATGGAGCTGCTTTCTGTACATAAATGGCTGCTCACTGATTCCCCTGCCCCTTTCTTTTTCTGAAGAACAGCTTTTTAAAAACAAAAAATAAATCACAGCTGTAAACTCACCTTAGGGCAAATGCTTATCTGGCTGGAAGAATGAGTTCTGACTTGAGGAGTGAACCCACACTAGCCTCGCTTGGCTGGCAGGCAGTTGTGCTGCCTGGGGTCTTTGGGGCTGCTCTCTAAAGCAAATGTTTGTTAAATCAGAGAGACCTGCTTCTAGCTTGGCCAGCAGCATGGTGTGCCTCCCATCTACTCCCACACAGCTTGGCTTTTCTCCTGCCCACAAGTAACCCCAGAACAGCTCAGACAGCTTCCATGGGCATATTTGCTAGGGAGGAGGTGAGAGGTGCAGGCTGTGCTGGACAGGTCATGGTTCATGGGATGGCAGCTGCAGCGCAGCGTGAATGAACTGCATTCAACCAGAGGAACTTGGAAAATGTCTGACCTGTGCTAAGAGGCTGTATGAAAGCCTACTGTCAAATATTTGCTTTATCTTTAAGCTGTAATCTTTATCCTCTCTCTTTTATCTCACGAATACAACATGTGTGTGAATAGTGCTGGGGAGAGGTGGGTTATTTGGATTCCTGGAGGCAGTGGGCAGAGCTCTGAGAGGTGAATGAGCAACAGCTCTGGAAACTGAACTTCTTCATTTATCTGCCGAACAAACATGGCATGGGCTGCTGCAGGGCAAACCCTATCAGCCTGTCTAAGCTTAGTCCTGGTAGGTACAGCTGCCAGGGTGAGAGAGGAGTTGTGTACCCATATCTTGTTCAGCACTGGACCTCTCAAATGAGACACAGCAGAGAATGAGCAGCAAGTGCCTCCTCATTTGCTTCTTTCCATCTCTTCTGTGCAAACCATGTTCTGGATTGGAAAGTAGTACAGAGCAGGTGCCTGCACCAAAAATGCATTTGTCTTTGCAGCACCTTCTCCCCTTTCTGTCAAAGAGCAAAATCTTTGTCATGCGGTGGCAGTAGTGTTAGTCTGTCCTCCCCCTTGCAGCTGTTGGCAATGGCTGGCGATGGGGCTATGCAAGGTGTTGATCCTGCTGCCACTCCTCTGCCTGCCATGCTGAGCTGCCGTTCATCCTCTCCCATCTCACCTGTGATGTTCACAGCATGCTGCATGTGTCACAGGGATGGGAGTGACATCCCTGCAACCTTTTGCTTTCAGCATAAAATCTGCACTTGCCTGCACAAGTAGACAGATGTGCATCAGCAAGGGTAGGTGTGCTGTGGGCAAGGTATTTCTGGATGGGGACCCAGAATGGCTTTCCATAAAGACATTTTTTGTCAAGGTGGCAGAGGGGGTGGCTACACCTTAATTCCCCTTGTGCCACTGAAAATGAGGGATGGAGCAGCTGCGCCCTGAGCTGACAAAGCCAGAGCCCTGAACTTTTACCCTCCTGGCTGGCAGGTGACTGGGAATATAACCCTCTTGTGTACTTAAGTTATGAAGGTGAGGGGAAGGCATGGGAAAAAATCGATCTTATCTTTTCTATTGACAGAGCTAGAAGGGATTTGGTGACCAGGACGCAAACTTTTGTGGCCTTCCCAATGTCATTTTTGGCACAGGTGTGGGCCACAGACAAAACAAGGAGAGAACAGGAGTCAGGATCTCTGCCCCAAATCCCAAATATTCATGAAGCCCTTTAAAGAATCATTGCAAAATATGTGGCCATGGGCCAGTGATGGTGAGAAGGTGCTGTGGTTCACTGGCAAGGCAGGAGTGTGCTGTGGAGTTCTTGAGCAAAGAGGTAAAAGGGAAGGGACAAAATGGAGATGATAGAGATGTTTGCTAATCTCCCACTTGCTTTTCTCACCCTCTCCAGGTGTTATGTAGAAGACAGAAGCTCCAAGGTAGCCTGGTTAAACCGTTCTGGCATCATTTTTGCTGGAGAGGACAAGTGGTCCCTGGACCCTCGAGTAGAGCTGGAGAAAAGAAACCCACTGGAATACAGCCTGCGGATCCAGAAAGTGGATGTCTACGATGAGGGATCCTATACATGCTCAGTGCAGACACTGCATCACCCCAAGACTTCCCAGGTTTACTTGATCGTACAAGGTAAGGAGCATGCCTGGAAAGAGAGCAAAGAGTGAAAGAAGCAGTGGGTGGAGTGATTTGTACCTTTTTGGAAGAAGGCTAGAGGAGAGAGTAGAGAAACCACTGAGTCAGTAGCCTGTGGACCTTGCAATAGTAACCAAGGGTGAGCAATAGTTTACAGCAGAAGCCAACAGGCCTGTGCCCTTCCACTATGACATGGCATAGCGTTAAGCTGCTGTCGGTCTGTCCTTTCCAAGGCAGTCAGGGAGCAGGAAACGCTGGTGATGCCAAGGCATGTTCTAGACCAGTGCAGACCTGGTCCTGGCTCTGGTTATGCTGGCGCTGAGAGAAAAGCATTTGTTTGTAATGGCACTTGTCAGAACATCTTGCTCGCCTAATCTCTTCCCAGACAGCTCTCTGGTTTCTTTGCCTCCTCCTTTCTCAGGTCTCCTTCCTTTTTTCTTCTATCAACAAGATACTGTGCTGTGTTTTTTGGCCTTCCTTTGTCAATTCTTTGCAAGGCTGGAAAATTAATTTTCCTAGATGTTTTTCTGTGCTAGGTCATTGGTTTGCAGGGTCACCAAGCCTGTGTGAAACCTGGTACCTAAGGTATCTGCCACAGACCTTATGTTGCCTTCACCTTTTTTAGCTATTCTCCTCCTGTGTGTGTTATAGGGAAGTGGAAACCTGGCAGTTTGGACTAGCGTTGTCCAATCTGTCTGCCTGCTTTCATGGTTTAATAGAGAGCAAACACATTAGCAGAGTTCACCAATTACTGTTAAGGGCATTAGGAGGTTTACTTGTTTCATCTTGTCCAGACCAGAATACCAAACAAGAGAGTTTACTTTTTTTTTTTTTTAATCGTCACAAAATTCTCTCTATCTGCCTATTTACATATAATATTTATGGAGCAGATTAAATATATATATATATACAAATGTGCTTGATATATATTATAGGTCTGTTCAGCTTCTGTGTTATCATTCAGAGAGAAGTTTGTTATTTCTCCTGATTTTTCTAGTAACCCAAAATGTTACGGATTTTATTTCCCACCGCAAATGTTTGAATTGCTCTAGACGTAAAAGCATGCGTGCATGCATGAATGCACTCTTCCTCTTGCTGGTATTACTTGCCAAGCTCAGAGCTAACTAGCACACTAAGTGTTTATCTGCAAGGTAAGGTCTGGGTCTATGTTCAGAGGTGATGCTTTACATGTGAGTGTAGTGAGACATAGGGCTCCAAATTTGTCTTTGCACAGAAAATCCTCCTCCAGCCATGGGAAGAACAGTGCACTCCAGCATGCAGAGCAGGTCTCCAGGCTTGTTTGAGTGTTTGCTGGGACAGGCCCGACGCAAAATGCACTCACAGAGCCCAGGAGCTGTACCCTACCTCACTGCTTGCTAGAGCTGCACATAGCTAACCAGCTGTAGATGGTTTATTGCTGGTGAAATCCAACAGCACACAATTTCTATTTACCTGTCGAGGAAAATATAGCTACAAATGAATTTTAGAGCCACACAATGTATTATTAATTTTATTTGTGCTTATTAGATATAGATCTAAGCAGCAAAATTGAGTTCTCTATCTTAGCTTTCACCCAAATGTGTGGGTGTCCAGCTCTGAACTATGGTCATCTCTCTGAGGATGAGAACATTCAGGTTTTGGCACATCTAAACTCAGGCTGCCAGTTGACAATGCATCTCTGGATAATGTTTGTTTAATACCTGCCACAGTTTTACTGTAAGACCCACACAATATTGTGCCTACTTTTAAAGCCCCGGCTTCCAGAGTTCTGTGATTAGGTGAGACTTTTAGTTTTGTTTTTTGTAACAGTAAGTTTGGTCTATTTTTTAAGTAAAATATAAATTAAAAATTCCTTACAATTTGGAAGAGTTAAACTCACCATTTTAAAACATGTTTTTATTAATTTAAATCTAATAAATAATTCATTTTAAATAATCTTAACTAATAAAACTAATTTATTGAAAACTAGTAAATGTTGCAGATTATCCCTTTTCTCTCTCAGTAGCATTTTCTTATATCGATTATTATTATTCTCAGATTTGCAGGTTGTCTGCCTGATTAATAGGGTGCTGCTAGTACCATGTGTAAGGATTTTCAATATTGAGTTGTGCTAAGCTGTTTGGTTTTATTTATTTAATGTGATTTATTTACTTTTCTTGTTACTGTGTGCGTATATTTAAAACCATTGGCTGTGTGAAACTCTAGACATCCCTAACAGCTAATTAAAAATAAATAAATGAAACAAAATACAGTTCTTGAAAAGTTAAATAGCAGGGTGGTCAAATGATTTACACAGTAACCTGGGACAGGAGGATCCCTAGCATGACTCCTAGTGTTTCTCTCTGAATAGGCCCAGGGAAACTGAAACAAGCCCAGGGTAAGAGATCTCCTTGCTAGCTTTGAGCACACTGGTGATGCCTGTATGTGTCACTGAAACATCCCACCATGATACTTGCTCAAGTGTGGAGGCAATAAGCTGCCTTAGCTCTGTGCCCATACTTTCAGTTCTGCTCAGTTAGTGCTCTCATGGATATCTCTGCTCCCCACTGCGCTGTATACCAAAGACAGGTCCTTAATTTCCCCCAGTTCAGCTCCCCCATTTATATAGTCTCTGTGAAAAAACATCCTTATTATCCCAAGACACCAGTAGAATAACTGTAACAGAGACTGAGAGGTAGGCAGATACTTGGGTGGTGCGGTAGCCACTGTAACGAGAAAAGTCCCCTCCCATGTCCAAATTGCCAGCTGAAATAGATGGACTTTGCTGCATCCTAAAGATTCACTGAGTTTAGATTGTTGCAGGTTAATGGAGTTGGATTCCAGTAGCAGATCCCTGCCTCCCTCTAGAATATCAGCCTTCTCTGGGATGAGCTCTGCTCTGTGAAAGCAACTGGCCAGAGCTGCAGCAATAAGTCACAGGAAGAGAGAGGTCACTCCTCATAGACCTGCCCATGTCATTTAGTACTTTCAAGGGTAGAGCCAGTTCTGCCTTGTCTGCCAGCACCAGTCTCTGTGCAGCAGGCTGCTCAGCCAGCTCCTCTTAAGTGTCTGTGTTAACTGATAGGATAACTCTCAGCTGGAGCATATTGCAGAGGTCTAAAAGAGGGATAGCGAAAGAACACTTAAGAAGGGCCACAACCTCCTAGCTAGCTAAAAGTGGAGAAAGCCTTTTTGTTAGTATTGCCATAAGATTATCCAGTACTTCACAAGTTTTCCTTCCCTTTCAAACTCAAACACGACTCTACTGGTAGAAGTAGGTACACACTGCAATAGATTCTGTCTCTCTGACCCAAGTGGCCAGCACTGCTTCCAGTGAGGGCTGAACTGGAGGCAGCTGTCTCAACCCAACTCACTCACCACCAGATGCCAGTACCGTACTCTCTGCATTGAGGTGAACATAGAAAGAGAAAGCTCTCAGTTGTTACCTCACCCAAAGCATTTGTAATGCCTCAGTTGGGTTATAACAGCTACTGGTGACACTTTCTATTTGCTACCCAAGACATTTCTGTTGGTGTCTAAGCAGAAGAGCAAAGAGCTGGAAGGACCCACAAGAGGTTATCTAGTCCTTCCTCATGAGCTGAGACAATATCAACTCTATGGTGTCTGTACCTATAAGGTATTTTTGAAGAGATTCTGCTGCCTGTGTAGCCAGTGCATGGCCATTATTTCACTTGCTTTGCATTTGGAAAGCATTTATTAACATATGACCAAAATTGATTTTACTACCAATTATTTCTGGTCCTTCTGAGAGGCAAATGGTGTTTAATTGATCCTCCACTTCCTCATAACTACCTTTTACCTATTAGGAGCCCATTACCATGAGGTGCGTTTTCCCATGGTGTCCTAGACCTCTCTACTCCAGCTTAACAGGCCAAGGTTCACCAAGTTGTTCTTGCAAGTTATATTTTCCAACCATTGTGTCGTATTTGTTTCACTGCTCTCTGATTTGTCCACACCTTTCCTTAAATATACTGTCCAAAATTGAACACAAGTTTAACTTGAGGACTCAGCAGTGCAGACAAAAGTCAGATAAGTACCTGCTGTGTTTTGCATATGCTTCAGTTAACAAGCTCCAGAATGAGATGAGATATACCTTTTTTCTTTTTTTCTTTTTTTCTTTTTTTTTATAAGAGCACCTCATTGCTTTCTCTTACTTAGTCTCTTTGCTGCTCTCTAGCTCTCAGGTACTGATCTGCAGCACAGCTGACTTGGTGTTCATTCCCCACTTTTGTATTTGAGCATTGATTTGGGGTTTTTTCCTCCTTTCTGTGTGTAGTGTTTTATACTCGCTATTGTTGGATTCCATCTATTTGATTTCTCCATAGAGACCAGTTCTGCAGTTTACCAAGAGCATTTTGAATTCTGATCCTGGTCTCCAAAGCACTTGCAACTGCTCCCGGCTTGATGCCATCAACAAAAGTTACATGCCTTCTTTTTACTCCATCATGGAGATATTAAAGTATTGAAAAGATCAGGGCACAAAACCAGACTGCGGTAGCAACCCACAAAGATCTCCATCCCTAGTGGGTAGTGACCCACTGATAGCAGCTCTTCGAAGCATCCTAATGGTGATTTAACACCCACCATATTTTCTTAGCTTGTGTAGGAGACTGTCAAGCCTTTTGGAAGTCAAGATTTGTTACATCATCACATATACTGCTCCCACTTAAACCACTGTGCCAGATATCCTATTAAAAAAAAAAGAAAATTAGATTGAGGTGACATATGTGCTTGCCAAAAGTACATTGGGTATTTTTCCTTTACTGTATTATTATCCTCTAGGTTTTTATAAATGGAATGTTTAATCATTCCAGTATGTTCAGTAACTTGTTCCAGGAGCCGTAAGGGGATCTGGTGGCTGCCCCGTTCCCAGCATTATCTTGTATTCTTGTTCTTTTAGGGCTATATCCTTAGGCCCTTCTCAGACATTAGTGTCAGTGGAGAAATTCCTGTAGTCCTTACTTATCTCATCAGAGTCACAGGCACAAAGGCACAAAGATGTTAAGCATGGGACTTAAAAATTTTGGCAATAAAGACTTAGGCCTCTCCAACTCAAGCTAAGAGAATAACTTTTTCAACTAGGAGAAGGCAGAGGATGGCTGTTCTTTCTGGTCAAAACTGGGACAAGAAAGAGCTATAACATTGCCACAGACTACCCAATAACTAAAGCATTCAGCTGAGGTATGGAGGACTCAAGTTCTCATTTTTGCTCAGATCCTGGGACACCTGCACATTGACTAGAATTTCTTCACATTCCCAGTTTTTGGCTGTTCAAAGGACGTGGGATCTCCCTTGTTTTAATGTTTATTTCAAGAAAAAAAAATCAAAAGGGCTTTGACATTCCTGTGCAAAACAAAAACAAATTTGGAAACTTCAGCAGCAAATTTTCACAAAGAGGAATTCTTATTTACTGCCCAGCCCTAATCACAAGCTCAAAGTCAATGTATAGCAGCTAAAGGCCAAATCCTACAGTTTTCTTTCAAACTGATTGGCATTAGTTGGTGAAAAGGACCACAGAGTGTAGATTTTCTCCATTACGCATTGCCTTTGTAGAGCTTCTTGCTTACAAAGATTCAGAATGACTGTGCATTGTTTCAGAGTGGTATAAAGATGTATTTGTTTTTGCTGAGATTTAACCATTTAATATTTATGATTAACTCTATGTGATGGATTAGCTGTTCCCCTTCTTTCTGCCCACTCCCCTGAAATTAAACAGCTTTGTGCTAGTGACTGGTAAAGCACTGCAAGGCAAAATCCTTCACCCACTAAGGCAGCAGAAGCCAGCCAGGCTTCCCGTGTGTGAACATGGCTGTGCCCGTGAGCCCCAGTCTTGACTCTGAAAGATCCACATCTACCTACAGCTGAGGAAGAGGGTGTTTTCCACCATCCACTCAGCCCTTGTCGTCATTACTGAGGACAGTGATAGGGAAAAATTATGATTTAGACATTGGTACTGTGAGAAGGGTCTCTGCATAGAAGTGGAGCAAGGCACACTAGCTTATTTTAGAGGAGCCTGAAGTCAGACATGAGGTGACGGCAGCTTCTGCCAGTCACCAGCCTCAGCCCTGAATCAGTGAGCCTGAGTGGAGTTCATCTGACCAAATGTAGATGTTTCCAATGGAGTGAGTCACCTTGGACTCCCTTTGTCATTAGTGAGGAGAAACAGGCGCTTCTAGGACACACTCCAGCTCATCCTAAAGTAGATGTCCAAAATTCATCAGATGAATTGACAAATAAAAATGTCAGTTTTCTTCCAGTGACTACAGAGGGGAGCCCAGAGTGACCAATCTGTATGGTGCTGTGATTCCTTTTAGTCTTTCCAGACCTCTTTCTGCATTTCTCCTCTGAAGTTTATTCCCTGCCAGAATACAGGGTTGTGGTTGCTGCGAGTTGCTGGGAAATCAGTGCTGGGCTGGTTTGGGAGGTCAACAGAGCCCTAGTGGGGGCCTGTCTTCCCTTGGTGTTTCCGTCCTTCCTGCCCCTTTGGGAGTTGCTGGAAGCAGAACAGTTCGAAGTGAGCTGAAGCTATTTTTTCCTCTGCTAGCAAGACAATAAGGATCTTGGAGTCAGATGCCAGTCTGTGACTTGGAGTCAGATGCCAGTCTCTGTTTGCTTCCCTGTTTTGTGGGTGCGGAGCCCAGAATTCAGAGGATCTTTCCGAGTGCTAATGCTGCAATGTTTTCAATTCCAGGGAATCTGCAGTAGGTAAGAACAAGCACAGACCACTTTGTCTTTTTCAGGACATAGCCCCAGTGGGAAAATGACAATGAATTTGGCATGCTGTTGCAAAGAATAGTGAGATAACATGGGAGTATGAGTTTTCTGAGAGGGAGAAAAAAGATCATTTTACTGGGGGCAGGGGGGGAGAAGAAAAGATAGGAAGGAGGAGAGAAATTCAGGTTACTACAGGGGCTAGGAGAGACAGGGCCAATGTGCTAGGACGGAAGTGACAGCAGATCAGTTTGATGGGGAAAATAAGCTGAGAGAACAGGGAATCATCTTGGGGATCTCAAGCACAGTAGATCTTGCTGCCCCCCTTCTGGTGTTACAGCAGTTGGTAATTTCCTGCCAGCAAAATAATTCTAGAATTTCAGGCACACAGTAGTATCAGTGACAATCCTTCTAGGTTTTCTGTGCTAGTTTGTTTTTGCCCACACTTGTAAATTGCAGGAAATTGCACCTGGTGTTTCATAGTTTACCAAGGAAGTTCCTGTCACTCCCCATCTAACATTTTTATGGCCTCCCCATAGTGTTCTGATGCCTCTTAACTTCTGTTTTCCTAACTCCAGGCCTGGCTGGAATTTTATTACACAGTACAGGCTTTGGTTCCATTATATAGGTTGGATCTCAGCCTTATTAGTGCATAAATCATGAGGTTTTTCTGGAATTATTTTGGTGCTTACTTTGCAGGTGCAGACAGGAGACAAAAACAGAATACTTCAAAAATGCTTATGCATTTTGGAGGAGAAAGAATGGCATAAAATACATTGAATACTTTACTATGGCTGGCAGGAGGGATCTTGATCTGATAATCCAAATCCTTGCTGATATAAATCATCTTAGCTCCAGTGGTCTCTTTTTAGAGCTGTATCAGCTGATAGTGTATAACTGGAGTTCTAGATTCAGACCAGTAATGTAGAAGATTTTTCCTTGTTATTTCTTTGTCTGTCTGCTCATCTCTCAGTCTGCTGTCCCATGTCTTAGCCTGGACTATAAGACAGTGGAGTAGGGACAATATTTTGTCAGCTCCAAACACAGTGAGAACCTAGACCCGCCACCAAGTATCCTAACCCTTGAGACATTACAAATAACCATTAATTGTAAAGACAAGTGTGTTCCTGCTGTCATTGCTGAAACACCAGTGGCCATGGTAGCACTACAAAATTGCCTTTACCTGTTGTATGCCTTGAAAGTTGACTCAATTGTGCCCACCACAGGTTGTAGCTCCCTTTGACATCCTAACTAAAGCCATAGATTCTCATTGCTTACTCCCTCCAGGATGACCAGTGTCTTACCAACAGTGAATGAACAATTTTTGTATTGTATCCTCTGAGATGTTTTTGCAGAGAAAATGTGCTAGTGTAACCAGGAACGAATATCTTATTCATTGTACATAGCAGGCCTGTAACTAGTTAGTAGCTCAAAAATGAACAATGATGTTTAAAAAAAGAAAAATATTCTTGAAAAATCTGAAGCTTTGAATTTCTCCCCAAAATAATGAGAAAAGACATATAGCTATTCTCCCCCAGAAACTTCAAAATCAGCTTGATTTTTACTTGCAGTACAGATGAGAGCTAAGGTTAATCATGCTCCACATTTCTCTGTCCCAGATCAACATTTTCCATAGCTTTGCTGTCCATTTTGTTTTCTTTCTTTCATTTGAAATAAATATTGCCAGGTTGAGGTTAGCTAGTTTTGTGATTTGCTCAGTTGAGCTTTTATTATATCTAAACCTTACAGATATTGGGGGTATCTTGGCTTCCTAAGGAAACAAAGTTTGTACAGTTATGCTCTTTGCCTGTGTTTCTACCTTGGCAGTCCTCCACTCAGCTAACTTTGGCACCCCTCATAGCCGCTGTGACGTTGCCCCAGCTGGAGCTCCTGCCCCTCGAAATTCTTGCTAGCAGCCACCAGTCTCCTCCCACATCCCTTACCCATGGGATGGGTAAAAGGCTTCATGTTTGCAGGCTGGTTTGGAGCCACATGTGTGCCAGCTGGCTGGTGTCACATTGACTGAAATTGGCCAAGAGTTTTGAAGGTTGTCTGAGGGATGAGACATTAGGACCTAGGACACGTAGCCGTGGTAAAGCAGGTCTTGCTAATTCCAGTGTTCCTGGAACAGCATGTTCCTTTTGTCTGTTTTTTCTTATTTCACTGGTGCCAATGGAGTCGATACTGCAAATCTGCCATGCTCAAAGCTCCATATGGGATTCACTTGAAATTCCAGATTCTTGGGGTCCACCGGCTCATGTTCTGTGTTTTTGGCTGATGCGTTACTGTCTACAGTCATTGTAGCTGTGCGGTAGCGCATGAGAACCTGGATCAAAATTTTGATTCCACTGAAATTAGAGGGAATTTTGCTTCACTGGAGCCAAGAGTTCATCTGAAATTGAAATTGGCCAGAAACAGATTGTAAAATAAACCTAAATTGAGCCAACAGTTCAAAAATGACATCAAGGCTTGTAAAAAGAAACAAATTCATTTCCTACTTAAAAAGCTTTCCTTTTTAATATTTCATATGAATTAATTACAGAAAGAAAGAAGGAAATTGGCATTTAGGGGAAGGAAACAAGGCAATACAGGCATACTTCATTTTATTGTGCTTCGCTTTATTGCGCTTCACAGATACTGCGTTTTTTACAAATTGAAGGGTTGTGGCAACCCTGCAGCGAGCAAGTCTATTGACACCGTTTTTCCAACAGCATGTGCTCACTTCATGTCTCTGTGTCACATTTTGGTAATTCTCACAATATTTCAAACTTTTTCATTATTATTATATCTGTTACGGTGATCTGTGATCAGTGATCTTTGATGTTACTATTGTAATTGTTTTGGGGTGGCATGAACCGCGCCCCTATAAGACAGCAAACTTAATCGATAAACATTGTGTGTGTTCTGACTGCTCCACCGACTGGCCGTTCCCCCATCTCTCTCCCTCTCCTCGGGCCTCCCTATTCCCTGAGATGCAACAATATCGGAATTAGGGCAATTAATAACCCTGCAATGGCCTCTAAGTGTTCAAGTGAAAGGAAGAGTCGCACGTCTCTCACTTTAAATCAAAAGCTAGAAATGATTAAGCTTAGTGAGGAAGGCACGTCACAAGCCGAGACAGGCTGAAAGCTCAGCCTCTTGTGCCAAACAGTTAGCCAAGCTGTGAATGCAAAGGAAAAGTTCTTGAAGGAAATTCAAAGTGCTACTCCAGTGAACACATGAATGATAAGAAAGCAAAACAGCCTTCTTGCTGATATGGAGAAAGTTTCAGTGGTCTGGATAGATCAAACCAGTCACAACATTCCCTTAAGCCAAAGCTTCATCCAGAGCAAGGCCCGAACTCTCTTCAATTCTGTGAAGGCTGAGAGAGGTGAGGAAGCTGCAGAAGAAAAGTTTGAAGCTAGAAGAGGTTGGTTCATGAGTTTTAAGGAAAGAAGCTGTCTCCATAACGTAGAAGTGCAAGGCGAGGCTGCAGGGGCTGATGTAGAAGCTGCAGCAAGTTATCCAGAAGATCTAGCTAAGAGAACTGATGAAGGTGGCTACACTAAACAACAGATTTTCAGTGTAGACGAAACAGCCTTCTATCGGAAGAAGATGCCATCTAGGACTTTCATAGCTAGAGAGGAGAAGTCAATGCCTGGCTTCAAAGCTTCAAAGGACAGGCTGATTCTCTTGTTAGGGACTAATGCAGCTGCTGACTTTAAGTTGAAGCCACTGCTCATTTACCATTCTGAAAATCCTAGGGCCCTTAAGAATTATGCTAAATCTACTCTGCCTGTGCCCTATAAATGGAACAACAAAGCCTGGATGACAGCACATATGTTTACAACATGGTTTACTGAATATTTTAAGCCCACTGTTGAGACCTACTGCTCGGAAAAAAAGATTCCTTTCAAAATATTACTGCTCATTGACAATGCACCTGAGCTCTGATGGAGATGTACAACGAGATTAATGTTGCTTTCATGCCTGCTAACACAACATCCATTCTACAGCCCACGGATCAAGGAGTAATTTTGACTTTCAAGTCTTATTATTTAAGAAATACATTTCATAAGGCTATAGCTGCCCTAGATGGTGATTCCTCTGATGGATCTGGGCAAAGTAAATTGAACACCTCAGGAAAAGATTCACCATTCTAGGTGCCATTAAGAACATTCGTGATTCATGGGAGGAGGTCAAAATATCAACGTTAACAGGAGTTTGGAAGAAGTTGATTCCAACCCTCATGGATGACTTTGAGGGGTTCAGGACTTCAGTGGAGGAAGTAACTGCAGATGTGGTGGAAATAGCAAGAGAATAGAATTAGAAGTGGAGACTGAAGATGTGACTGAATTGCTGCAATCTCATGATAAAACTTTAACGGATGAGGAGTTGCTTCTTATGGATAAGAAAGAAAGTGGTTTCTTGAGATGGAATCTATTCCTGGTGAAGATGCTGTGAACCCTGCTGAAATGACAACAAAGGATTTAGAATATTACATAAACTTAGTTGATAAAGGAGCAGCAGGATTTGAGAGGACTGACTCCAGTTTTGAAAGAACTCCTATTGTGGGTAAAATGCTATTAAACAGCATCGCATGCTACAGAGAAATCCTTTGTGAAAGGAAGAGTCAATCGATGTGGCAAATTTCATGGCTGTCGCATTTTGCAAAATTGCCACAGCCACCCCAACCTTCAGCAACCACCACCCTGATCAGTCAGCAGCCATCAACATCGAGGCAAGACCCTCCCTCAGCAAAAAGATTATGACTCGCTGAAGGCTCAAATGATGGTTAGCATGTTTTAGCAATAAATTACTTTTTAATTAAGGTATGTAGATTGTTTTTTTAGACATAATGCTATTGCACACTTAATAGACTACAGTACAGTGTAAACATAACTTATATGCACTGGGAAACCAAAAAATTCGTGTGATTCGCTTTATTGCAGTACTTGCTTTATTGTGGTGGTCTGGAACCGAACCCGCAATATCTCCGAGGTATGCCTGTAATGGTATTGATAATAAGACACTGTCTTTGATGATTGATGTTTTAAAGAGTTGGGGGGAAGCAGGTATGGTGCTTTGTGCTGTTCCTTTCTACCACATGCACGTGTTTGTATAGTGCCTATTGATCCCAACTGTCCCACTGTAACCTTCTGCTCCTACTATTTGTCTCTATCCAGTTCCTGACCCTCATCTCACACTTTTTTTTGGAGTTCCAGCTTTCCTCCTCTTTTTATCTTTAGAAATATTGGAATTGCTACCCCAGAAGCAGCTCTTTACTCACCAGAAAGTGAAGAAACATTCTGAGAAAAGAATGACTTAATATCACATTTCCTGTATAGCTGTTAAAATGTCAGTAGTCAGTTGCTTGGAAAAAAAATCTCCAAAATAACAGAATAGCAGCTTGGTTTAATAAAGCCTGAGATGTGATAGTTAAGGGGAAAAAATAACTTGCCAAATGTGCACACAACAAAATAGACAAAAAAGAAACAGAGACATATGGCTTCCATTTACTGAGTATTCAGACAGGGAGCACTTTCTCAAAAGCCAACCACAGCTTTTGAAAATGCCTTTTAAAAAAATAAATATTTGGTTAAAAATTGTTGATCTCCAACAGAGAACAGGAGAAAGGGTGTGGATTAGAAACACAAAGGAAGCAGCTGTATTATTCCTGAGAAGAAAACAAAGATTTGTGTTGGCATTCTGAGAAAGTGGGAACACGTGGCAGCTATTGTTGCCAGCGCTGGGTCTCTGCCTGTAACAGCTCCAGCTCTCAGTGGGGAAACCTGTAGCAGAAGGAACCTAGTCCAACTTGAGAAGTTTTAGTGTTGCATGAAAATCTGAGAATAGTCAATAGGTTGGTTTGTTTCTCAAAGACACATTGGGAGTGCCCATTATTTGTTTGCCTGGCTTTTGCTGAAGGATCCTTTGGAAATCCTAAAGATGGGGGTCCTGAGCTTTCTCAGTTCTGAAATCAAAATGCTCAGTGCTGTAGCTGCTGAAGCTTGGACAAAGCCATTTTTAAAATTGCCTCCTTCTTTGTTTATCAGATTTCACTTAAGTGGTATCTTTGATGGCATGATCTTCTACTTCTGCAGTCATCTGTAGATTCTTCCAGGGATGCAGAAGCTAGACCGTACCTTAATTTTGTATGTGAACACATATAGCAATGAGGAACAGTCTTAAAACATAAAACTTTCAGGGACTCCTCAAACAGGAAAGTAGAATATGACTGTTTTTCTTCCCGTTCTGTGAAGGTTACCTTTAAAAAAAATCTGTGGAGAAAAAAAAAAAAGATAGCTAGGGAGGTCCTCTTTAATGAAATGAGAATTAGATTTTGGTGATAAGTTTTAATTTAGGGCAAATAATTTAATTGGAATGACTCATTAATTTTGGGGTGCGTAAATTGGGCCTCTGGCAGCCTATTATCTTCTCTATTCCTTTCTGAGTCTTCTCTGTCAGCAATATAAGAAAAACCTTTTGCCTTTAATAAGGTAAGGAGACACTCCTTTTGAATGTGTGGAGAAGGGAATCTCATGGTGCAGTGATTTTAACGTAATGGTATCTTACCTTTGGGTGCCCTTGGCTCATGAGTTGCTCAGACCATAAGATCAGTGAGTTTGTTTTCACAACACACTGGCATGTGGATACTTAGCTGTGCACAGAATATGGGTGATGTGGTGGGCTTGAAACATCTGGCAGTGGTTAGACTTGGGTATAAGAGATGTTAGTAGTACTCTGTCTGGGAGGGCCAGCATTGTAATAGCCATGGATGTCATGAGCTGGCTGCGGGATGCGTTGGCAAAATTGCCTGCAAGGAAATCAGAACTATATCACCACAAGAAGCTGTATGTTAGGATTAGTGTACTGTAAAGTGGACTCTGTGTTAGTGAATGAATGAGACATCTATTCATCCTTTGTTAACTGGGGTGTTCAACTCTCAGCTTTGGTATGCAGCAAGCATATCCATTGATGTGTTAAAAGCTAATGCAGACAGGCGAAGTAAAGTACACAGAGTAAAGAGTCTTTCAGAAGGAGATGAGCTAGGAAGCAAGACCCTAAACCTGAATTTCACATCACCCTCACACAGGTGCCACAGTAGCAGCTGTGTGTAGTGTGTAGAGTCTCTTCAAAATGATTGTCCCCTTGTTAGACTGATGGGAATGTGACTTTTGGTTATGTTCCTGTTTTGAATGTAAAGAAAAATTCTTTGCAAAGAAGTAGGATAAATCTCCCCAAATAGCCACAGAGCAGACCTTGCAAGGTGGAAGCCTTATGACCTTGACTATCCAAATCCAACAATAATCTTGGGGATTGTGAACACATAGAGCTCCTGATTCATGACTTTATCAGAAAGATTAATCCACTTGTTGACCTACAAGAAAGAGATTAAGAATAAAAGTTCATAAGCAGACCACCCTTGGCATTCCAAATAAGGGCACCTTTTCTCTTTCACCGTCAACTCTTAACATGTTTGAAGGGAGTGTTACAGAGCAGCAGTGACTGCTTCTCACTGTGTTATTCACTACTGTGTATGTCTTTCATGCAATTCATGATCTGACTGTAAATATTCAGGGAGAATATTTACAGCTGTGCAAAGTCTGGGGACCACCTTTGCAGTTGAAGTTGACACCTTGGCTATGTCTTGGCTACTCTGTGGGTAGTATCAGGGAAAGTCCTGGACTGCAGGCCAAATGGCATAGACTGGCTTGTGTTCATATTATTTGAGGCTGCCACCTTTTGGAACAGATAGACAATGTCCACACTGCATGCCACTGGGGCCAGGTCTTCTCCATGCTCCCTGTGGTGCCCTGAGACATGTTTATTCTTTGGTTGGTTGGTTATGTTTTCTGGTTAAAAGTGCCTGAAATAATGAGTAGGCTGGGACACAGTCTGGCAGACTGGTGTTTTTGCAACCTGATGCCAAGAGTGTGTGTTGCATGGCACAAGAGAGTGAAAGCCCAGGGTCTGTAGGGTTGGTGTTGGAGGATTTTCCTAGGCTGAGGGAGCCAAACTTGGCATTGTCTGCATGTCTGCAGTGGGCTGCTGTGTCAGCAGAGCCTGGCCCTTCTCGGAGAGAGGATGTGCTAGTTCATTGCAGGAGAGAGCCTGGGAGTGGACCTACATTTGTGTACTTGGCTATTCAAAGGACTGGATCTCTGGAGCAAAACAGAGAACAAACCTCATTGACAGTAGAAACATAGCCATCCAAGGTTATAAAAGACCCACCTCTTTTTAACAAGTCCAGGGTGTGTACATGGTTCTGCTAGATAAATCACACAGATGTCCTATCAGAGGCAGGACTATACTTCAGATCCAGAGACATATATCTCTGTCACTCAGTTTTTTAAGTGCAACTCCCTTAAGGTGTTCCATCTCTTGTCTTTATGGACACTTGGTCATGCAAACAGAACTGGTATTATACAGATGAGATTCATCTCGCTTAGTCTTAGACATCTAAATGTTAGTAGTGAAAATCTAAGCTAGTCATCTGGCCCCCTTCTGTAGTCTGCTGGGAAAAGTAGGCATCTTACTCTTTTTACTGTCTGTCTGAAGATAATGTGATGGATCATCTTCTGGAAGTCCCTGTTTTTCTTCTTGGACTGTAGGAGGAACATGAATGACTAGCTCAGATGTATACAGCAAACTTTCAGATGTCTAAAATTCAGGGACATGCACCTACCTGCCTGTCTACACAGGAAAAATGAAACTCTGTTAGAGAATAGTTCTAGAGACTCTGGATTTACCCTGTCTAATATTGTGCCTAATATTGGCAGTGTTGAGTGGCCTTGACTCTTTGTCTTGCCATAATCTGGACTTTGTGACTTTAAACAGTATAACAGTACCATTTCTTTTACTCTGTGGTTTGTTCTACACTGGATAATGCTTTTGGTTATAATCCCTGATATATTTACCTGCCTGAAAATGTCCTCCCAGTGGGCAGCTGCATTCCCCTCCAAATCACTTGCTTTAAGCCTGCCATAAATTCATGCAAGCTCTCCCAGTGGAAGGTTGCCTTCTCCTTGTCCAGATATTTTGCCTCCCGCTTCCCACTGAGCCAGAGGGTAAGGTACTCTCTTGAAAAGATTTCTGGATTTCCTGCTCCCAAAACCACCTGCCCAGCAAAGCCCTGAGGCACGTGCTGAATTTTTCACTGGCTGAATAATCCTGTTCTAGCCCAAATTATTCCAGGCTTACTCCATTTCTCTCCTGGTTTTCATGCTGCCCTTGTCTCTCTAGTCCTTGAACTCTTTTGAGACATCACTAGTGTTAGACTGAAGTGCTTCTGTCTCTGCTCCTTCTTCTCCCTGAAGGGAGAACTATATGAGATTTAAAAAAGAAACTCCAGATATTTAGTCACTTGAATCTGCAGTTCGCAGGAGCTGTTGTGACTGTTTACTGTCTCTGAGTGCTGCCGCGCTTGTTTCTATTTGTGGTGCTGCAAAGACCATTACTCCCTTTGGGTTTTGCAGTGCTGCCCTCTTCTTCTTGGTGTTTGAGAGCTCACTGCTGACCAGTTTCCCAGCCAGCCCTTTCTACTCTCTTAGAAAAAAAAAAGAAAAAACTCCCTCATTTTTCTCTAATCGTGTTGTTTTTGTGGGCACGTTTCTGACAGCAGTTCCAGACACTCCTGTTTCTGCACCTGAACAACAGAAACTCTCCACTCTTTGGCCCCCAGATCAAATCAAATTGCTGATTATTTCATTGCCCTGATAAATTTTTTATTAACTGTGTTAGAAGTCGGGGGGGGGTGGGGAGAGAGAAAAAAAAAGCTGTTCAGGATTGTAGCCTGGGCAAAGTGCCCATGATTAATGGGGTAGCAGTGACCAGCGGGTATTTGAAAATTCACCAGTGCCAACTGCCAGGA
Source organism: Apteryx mantelli (assembly GCF_036417845.1). Classification (NCBI taxonomy): domain Eukaryota; kingdom Metazoa; phylum Chordata; class Aves; order Apterygiformes; family Apterygidae; genus Apteryx; species Apteryx mantelli. Next base: position 129,913,029 of record NC_089978.1, on the reverse strand, counting down.
GCATTTTGCTGCCTGTGACAGCTGGTCATTGTTATTGGATGACAGCTCCTGTGTACATCTTAGATCTGTGTCTTTGGATGTCTCTTACCAAGTTGCTCTCAGTTTGTTTTGCAGGGAAGTACTGAAGCAATTAGGACGTGTTGGATGATTGTATGGATGAGTGAACAGTGCTGGGTAAAATACAAAAAATACAAGTTCTCTGCTACTCCAGCCCTAATTACCATATCTAAAGACAAGCCCAAAGCACTGTCCCAGAGACAGGCCCTCCCTAGCTCTGGGTGAATTTGACCTGGGGCTTTGCAGCTCTACCCAACCAATTTGGTTATACTTTATTCCTCATTGCTGCAGAGTTCTTGGCCTCTTCAAAGAAAGCTACATCCCATTTTAACTGTGGTAGCCCTCTTTAAGGGAGTGAATCCAGCCTACCAATATGTCATATATGTTGCCGACATGTCTGCTGGCCTGCTAATGAAACTGGAGCACCTAATCCTACGATTGCAAACTCAGATGGCTTCTACTGCACAGTTCCCCCTAATAAGGTCAAATGAAGACCTCTAACTATGATACCCAGCCTGAGGGAAAAGGTCTGTAGGGGTAAAAGTCTTGTATATATCTGCCAGAAGTCAGCCTATGAGGGACCACGTACTCCTTGGGAATGCAGTACAGCTGACAAGTAGGCCGTTTTCATAGCAGAATAACTAAGGTAGAGAAGGACCTCAGAACAGAAGGGTTAACAGTGATGGTACATTCAGATAGGCATGAAGCTGCAACAGCGTATATCTCTCTGCAGAGAAGTCAAGGGACATAATGGGTGCCTATGCATTTCCATTTAAATTTTTTATATGAAGCTCCCAAAAAAAGGTGAATTGTTTGGCTACACATAAGCCTTAGGCAGGTAAAGAGTTCTTTAGGATTTAGCTGGGGAGTGAAAAGCAAAATGAACCCACTGTGCCTGACTGTAAGGGAACACATGAAATAGGAATGTGTCAGGGATGCTAATCCTCACAGGTTTTGTAATTTCTATTCCTGCTTGGTCTGGTACACTCAGCCATTGGTCAAATTTGGAAATGGAAGCTCAGACCACTGATGGAAAGAGCTGTCCCAGACTGTTAGAAGTTGTACAGTCATGCTGTTCTCAGGAGCTTTCCAACCCCATACTATAGAACTAACAGCAGTGACCTGATTTTTTGAAAGGCGTAACGGGGGCACACCCAACACCATGCAAGGACAGAAAGGAATGTTAAATTTTGAATGACTAGCTTTTTCTTTTCATGGCAGCCTCAGGAGCCTCGAATGGGAAGAAATTATGATTCTTGTGATGGATCTGCCACACAGTTGAGAATGGCTGAAGTGGATCTTGAGGAACATAGTTCAGCCAGGGATGTTGACCTTGGGAAAGAATGGGGGTAGTGAGTCCTTCAGATGAAAGCTCCCATGGAACACTGAACATCAGCAGGAAAATACAGTTGGTAACAGCATTGTTTACCTTTTGTAAGCATGAACAGCTAGCCATGCTATGACTATTTTTCCTTCTTTTTGTTTCCACAACTCTGCAATGAAATATACTAAAAATTATTGTGCCAAAACCCAAGTACAAATAATGGGACATTTGAAGACTCTGTCCCTGTAAGGCATTGTGAAGTAACCAATGAATCTCTTGAGGTACTAGCTGCCAGAGGGGAAGAGGAGCTCTGTAATTGAATCGAGAGTGTTGTAACGCAGTGGGAAAATGCTTCTCATAACTTGTCTGGTGTTTCAGTTTATCATCAATTAAGGCTGTTTCTTACAGGGTCTCAAAGTATGCCACAGTTCAGGTTGTCCAGTGAATTTGTTCATTAGAGGACCAATCACTCTGCAGCTTGCTGTGGTTAAGCAGGTATTCTTCTGGTACATCAGTTTTCTTCTCCCTGCCTTTTGCTGCTAGAGAGTTCTTGCTGTCCTCATCATGTCTTCATTTCACCTGTTCACAGTGACACAAAATGGCTCCTGCCCGAGGTCAATCTCCCCATGATAAAAGTCTTCTGTAGAATTAGTCAGACTGGAAGACAGGCAGATGTCAAAAATGTAAGCCTTCAAAAAATGGTGGCAGGCTGTCAGTTCCCATTTGCTAGTGCTACCCAGGCAGCCTGCTGACTCTCCGCCATTGTAGGAGGGAAGATGAGTTTTAATGAGCAGCAGAGGGAGTGGAGAGAGAAATAAAAGAGAAAGTAGTTTCAACTAGAAGTGGTACTTTTGGTAGTGGATGGCATATGTCTATGCGTGCACGTGTCCATGTTAGTGTGTGTAAGTATCAGATTGAAGTTAGCAGTGACTGTGGCTTGCCAGGCCACTCCAGAATTTTTCAGTCAAATGAGTGACTGCATCTTGGCCCTTCTTTCTTCAGTGGCTTCTTTCTTTCTGACTCCAGGAAGGCTGATTCAACAGAAACAGAATTGTAGCTAACTGTGAGGTATGTTAAAGCTTGGAAGAGGGAGATCTGCAAATTCTGGTTAAATGATGATGAAACAGACAGAGTAGTGTTTGAGAGCTGGTTTATACCTGTGCAACTCACTGACTTCACAGAAGTCACTCTTGAGGTATTCCAGGCAAGTGCTGAGGTATGCTGGATTGGACCTTGGTATGACAGTGCATGGCAAACAGCTAACAGACAGAGTCACCAACTATTTAAAGAAGGTGTGTAGTTCTGTATGTAGGTCATAGCTAGGACTAACAAGGGCAGATCAGGAATGGGATGTATTCAGCTGTGAAATAGCCTCCCAAGGGCGAAAGTAGAAGAGTCATTTCCCAGAAACTTTAAAGACTGGTTGGCTGAAACACTATTAGACATGCAGCAAAGAACAACCCTGCCTTTCCTATTGCCCCCACTTCTGGAATATAGAAAAAGTGTGCAACTGATTCTTCTTTCTCTACATGTGACCATCTGAGATCTGAATTGCTGCAGGTCCCATTCTTTTCCCTGGCCTTTAACCTACATTTAAATTCTAATTGACTTAGAGTGAAGACTCGTAAAGCTTTCTCCATTTTTGGCCAGGATGCTAAATCCTCCATGAAAAAATAAATTGTGTCATCAAATGTTAGGTGGACGAAGGGCATCACACAGATGGTTTAAGATGAAAATTGTGTGGTTTATTCCCATTAATCATTCTGCATATAAAATGTTTGTGACTTGCACTGACTTTACTTCCTGGGGAGTGTTGGAGATGTCATGTGTCCAAGTAAGTCTTCTGGACAGCCGCTTCATCTTCCTCCCTATTGGGAGTTGCTTTTACTTCTTCACGAAATGCATTGTGTGCTGGGCCCCTGAGTGCACTAATGGGCCTTAATGGCCCCGACCAGCCTTACCTGGGGTCTCCACCCAACCTCTGTCCATGGGCCCATGGGCCCAGGGGCCATGTAGGCTCAAGCCTGGGCCTTCAGTCCTTGCCTGAGCTATGTGTTAGATTTACATGTCTCCAGCCTTGTCTCTGGTACCATCTCTTGGATGCACCTTGGACCTACATCATAGGTAGTTTATTTCCAGTCCTGTCTCTGGCCGTGTCTCCCTGCATGGACCCTGGACCTGGTTCATCATCTTGTTGTGTCTGAGACTACTGTTGGATGCTGTTACCAGTACCTGTCTCTATCCAACCTGTGCAGATTCTGTGGGACTGCACCCTGCTGGTGAGGGCACTGCCCTGGTTGCCCTGTGCTCCCTGCTTATCCTCCCTTGTGGAGCAGCCCTGTTGTCATTGTTCCTGACATTGCCAGTGGAAGATATGTGACTGTGCCCATTTTGGGTGGGATTCAGCCTACTGAACTGTATTGTTCTAAAAGGTATCTAATCTAAGCTAGTCATCAGAAATGCTTGGGTTGAACAGACCTCCCAAAGTCTGTCTGTCTGTCTGTCTGTCTCTCTCTCTCTCTCTCTTCATTGACTGTAGGGTTAGGTTAAAAATGTGCTTATATTAAATGACTAAATTTTAAGAGAGTAAATACTGAGGTGGATTCTCACTACCACGCTGAACAGCTTGCGCTTAATGTGTAAGTAGTACTACTGTTTGTTTCCTTAAGAAAATTGTGTCTATGCCTCTACTGACAGCCTGATTCTCTGATTGTTTTTGGGAGGGCAAATAGGCTAATGTTTCTGTAAGGAGGAGGAGAATATGCCCAGAGCAACATGTTCCCAGTAACCTGAGACAAAACAGCTCCTTCTTGAAAGTCTGTCATTAATAAGATGCTTCTGGGTCTCCCAGGCCTTCGTTGGCAGAACACTAAAAATACCCATTCTGGTTTGTGCATCAGAGTGAACCTGGCTTAGGGGTGCTGCTGACATCATTTATCATTAGGAATTATTAGGAGTATCTTCATAGCTGTCTTGCTGTCTACCTCCAAGTGTTTCCCCACTTTCCCACAAAGAGAGTGCGCCTTTGCAATGAATGGACATTCACTGCAGGAAGGGAGTGTAGCATGGTGTTGGAATTTGATTAAGTGCTTGACCATTGCATTACTGAAGACCAGGTGGAAATTGGGATAGTAATTCTGTCTTCTCAGTTAAAATGGGTTTGGGCTCTTTGGATAAGAAGAAGGATCCCCTTTCTTGAGCCAGTAGAGCTCTCAGCAACTCATGACCAAGAGAACGGATGCTTCTCAAATGTTTAGCCAAATCTTTAACTGGGGCCTCCTACATACAGTACCATGGTGCCAACAGTAAGTCTTAGGAACGTCCATGAAGATAGCTTTCTGAGTAGCTCCTACAGCATATTTCCGCTTCCTTAGGAGTCTCTGATATTGTTAAGGCCAGGTTTTCTGAGGCTTAACAATGTAAGGCTCCCATAGTTCTGTTTCCTTACTCGTTGGAGCTGGGCTGTCTGAGAGGTTTGAGTTCATCCTTGTTTGGGGTGCAAAGGGCATGTGCATGTTTGGTTTTGGCCTCAACCATTGCAGCCTGGCAACCAAATACAGAGAAGAGAAGGAAATACATCTCTCTCTGTGTTAGGCTTGTCCTGATGAAGTGTCTAAGGTCCCAAGAAGACTGTTGGGGACTTCCACATTACTGTTGACTTATGTGGAAGATAGTCAAATAATGTGATAGGCAGCAGATTAAAGTCTTTAAATAGGTTAAAAAAAAAATAGGTTGCCCCTCATCCACAGGGGAAAAAAAAAAAGCTTTCTCCCTGTTCCTCCGGAGCAATAACTTGTGGTTGGCAGAATTTCTGTGCCTGAAGGCAACACTATATAATGTGTCTCATAATGGTTGCACACCACCTGCTGCGAGCTGTAGGATTTGGAGAGGAGCTACCCAGCCTGGCCATGAGAGTAGCACACACAGCTGGCTCCCAGCTGCCTTTGTCTTCCCTATTGCCTTGCGGTGCCTTCTCCTCAAGTGTGAAAGGCATCCTCCCTGGCCTTGTCTCATGGCTACCTCCTCTTGCAGCTGGGCAGTCCCTGGCTTGTCCTGTCTTGCTGTCATGGGCAAGCTTTACCTCCTCACTAAGGAAATACAAGAGCAGAGCAAACTAAATGTGTGTGACAGGCAGCGTGCAAATTGGCAGAACTCTTCCTGCTAAAATATTCAGTAGGGATCTGCAGTGGCCATTCAAAGTACAAGGCAACAGGAAAGCTGAGGCAGGCCTGACTGAGCAGTGTGGAGGAGACTAGAGAAAGGAGTCTTAGCTTTTCTTTGGGATATGGAGGAAGAATGTCCCAGTGTTTGATGCTTATTGGGGAGATCTAGGTCTAATGCTGTGCTGTGCATCAGGCTTCCCAAATAGCTTAGGGGGTACCTTTCTCTGTGCCTCAATTCTTTACCTGTGAGACTGCCTTTAGAAGACTTGCAGACTAGGTACATAGGGACATAGAGCCCCTTGCAGGGGTCTTTGAAGTTCTCAGAAGTCTTCCCTTGTTATCACAGGTAACTGTGTCATGAACTTAACAAGCTCCAACTCACAAGCAGGTGCTTTTTTTGCTTAACCATGCACACTGGAAGGCTCTACTAGAAACCAAGGGCTTTACTGGCTAGTGTCCTCCTTCTGATTTCAGCCTGAATGCGATCCTGCTGTTCTTGTTCTTTATCCTACCTTCCTTATCCTTTATTTCTGGAGAGAACAACTAGAGGAATGTTCTGAAGAAGTACTGCTAATGGTAATAAGGCTGTTATTTCAATCATGGAAGACAGGGAAGGAGAGGCTGTGTGATGCTGTAGCTAAAGAAGGTGTGGGGGGCTACTCTGCTTTGTGCACCAGCAAAACCCTGCCAGAGTCCCTGTTATGAGGGAGGGTACGAGAGCAAGAGGCAGAGGAATCACCTGGAATGCAGTGTAGCAGGGAGGAAAATCTCTGCTTTTCACTGACTTTTTTTTATTAGGCAGCAGGGATATTGCATAAGAGATCCTGTGATGTCACTGTTATGCCTTAATGCTGGAGAGACTCAGGAAAAGTGAGCAGATTGCGGGAGTGCTTTTTCCTTCTCCTGCTGATGCAAATACTCCCTAGAAGACTCCTGACTGTACAGGAGCCTGCCTTTTCAGAGGAGAATAACAAGGAGAGGCTCAGCTCCTTACCTCGCTCTGTTTCCTTTAATGAATTGGGGTCTTCCTCCACCGTACACCCAGACAGAGAAACAAGGGAGTGTGTACAATCAGTTCTCACTCAGCTAACCAACGAGATGTGAAATAGGTTCCAGGGTCGATGATACCCTTGAATGAAGTCACACTGGCTTGTTTGCTGTGATAATGTATGGACGCTTCTTCCGTTAAAGTCTCCTGCATAATTGAGCCCCAGTGCCTGGTAACTGGTAGTGACTGAGTAAATTGTTGGTTCCTCATGGAAGTTAAATGCTGCAAGCCTTGTTCACAGCATCTTGTCCAACCGTCCCAAACGCTTTCCTTGCCAATGGAAACTTGCCCTTCAGAGTAGCCCTTAGGCATGCAAAAATCAGATGATTTCCTTCCTTCTCTACAGACATCCCAAGTGCAAAATGTTTTCTACTGTGAAAGTCAAGGAAAGCCACTGTGGCTATTTCCCATGTAGTTTGGGGCAATTTTGCTCTACAGTCCAGGCTGTCACTTCCATTTCTTGTTTGACATGCACTGAAACAGCCCTATTTTCATTGACAGCTTTCCTCACTCTGTGTGCTCTCTCCTCTTCTGTCTTGCATTCATTTCTTCCTTTTGCTTCCCTCTCTCTCTGCTTTCCGTCTCCCCACCACCACCACCCTTTCTGCTGGAGTACAAGACTGGGAGTTTTACTCCTGGATAACCCTTCTAGTGTATCACACATTCACATTCCCCAGGGTAAGTTGCTTCCCCCACCCTACCTTGCTCATGCCTCAATTTTCGCATGGATACATTTGGGATAATAGTTATGTGTTTCAGCAGAGCAGGAATTACAGGACTTGAACAGATGATGTCTGCAGCGGGCTCTGAGGTTCTTGATACAAACTGATAATGAACCCCAGGCAGTAAGACTGTGGGAATAGAGAGAAACCCATGCAAAAGGTATAAGAATAAAGGCTGTCACTGGTTCAGCCTAAAACAACACCCATTTTCAGTTCCCGTTCATGAAGGACATAGATTTTGGTAGCTACAGTGTCCAAGTAGCTAATGTAAATGTGAGGGCCGAAAACCAGTCTTTTCTTCATGCCTTCACCTTGGTGTTCTTTGGGCAGCTGCAGAAAACTTCCTCTTTGCTGTGCTGACTGGCCCTCAGCAGGGAAGCCTGTGGGGTCTCCAGCAAAAAGGGGAGGGGGATCCTGCAAGGTGCCAGCCCAGCATCACTATTCTGATAGTGCAGTTGTCCGTGTTCATTGTATTAGGCACACCTGCCTGCAGTTGCTGGACAAGCAAAGTAAGTCTGAGTGGGTCACTGGCAAATCGGTCAGTTTCATGATTCCCCTCTCAGCTCTTCCCTTGCACCTTCTCTCTCATGAGAGGATCAAAATCGAGGTGCTTCTGCAGCACTTTGTTGACCTGAGAATTGTTTGCCTGGTATTTGTCAGGGAGTCATTTCAGCCCTTTGAGATGCAGATACCAGCTTTTATTTCCCCTCTCGCCATGGCTGTAATCAGTGCTTTGTTGGTGGGACTGAGTTTCTCAGCTGGCAGATGCTTGCATGAGGGGTGGTTTTGTAAAGAACTGTGCATATGTTTATGCACCAATCCTTCTCTAAATTGGAAGTGAGTGTCAAAGCTGGGCAGAGAACCAACCCCAGAAAGGTGTGGGAGGTATGGGCTAAAGTTAGTTGAGCTATGCCAAAGGAAAAATGGTGCAAGGAAAAGGAGTGTGAGACGCACTGTGACCAGGCAGAGGTAGCATATGTTAGATGTGATGCAAGGGCTTCATTTTTCATCCTTGTGACTGACAGGCTTACCTTCATCTCTATGATTCCTTTAACAAGATGCTGACCTCTTCACTCCAGAAATGCAGTTTCAGTTGACAAATCCTGCCTTTCCCTGTTCTGGGGCAGTCTGTTACACTAAAACAAGGCTGTTTCATCAACTTCTAGCTTTTTCTTTTTTTTCCAAAGGAAATGAATATTGATGACTGCCAGTCCTCTGAACCTAGAAACCTGTTGGCTTATTTCCACCACAACTGGTGGAGGATTGGAGGCCTCAAGGTTCTTATATGTTTTGTGCAAAGTACAACCCAAAAGGGAAGAATAGTACCTCCTCATGGAGCAAAAACCTGAAAGAATGAGCTCGACCTTTTTTCAGACATCATTGGATCAACACAGCTGCTCCACCTTTCATGGCAAAACTGTGGGAAACCAGAAATATGTTCACAGAAACTTTCTTTAAGCTCTTTACCTTTTCTTCCACATACATGGACAAATATAACTCGCAGTGCCTTTCCAGACTATATACAGATTGCTGTGGCGAGGGCGTTCTGCCAGCAGGGTCACAGCGACTCATATGCTGCAGAGCCCTTGCTGACTGCTACAGTAGCCGCTCCTGACAGGAATGTTGCGTTGCAGGATTTCAGCTGGGAAATTGCTTATGCAGGCTGGATTTGGGTGTGAGCCTCCATATTGCTGCAGTGCCAGTAGGCAGAGGGTTTATGTTGCTCCTGAAAGGGAAATAGTTGTGTCAGAGAAAAGGATGGTTCCTTAGCAGTGGACAAATAAGGCTGTATCAAGCAGTAGTTTTGCCAGTGCAATGTTCTAGTGTGCACCCTATTCTGGACAGATTGAAATTATCAATCCCCTGACCAGTTAGTGTTAAGGGTGGTGAAAATGAACCACTCATAGGTTACAAACAGCCTCAAGGAAGGCCATGACTGTTGACCGTTATCAGCCTGAACTGCTTCAGACCTCATCCCCAGAGGTGGCATCTTCACTGGGTTTCCTGATGTCCTACTGTCTCCCTTGCTATCCCATGTTCCTAGCCAGTACCTTTCATATAGCTCCGCTTCCTCTGAGGAAAGATTCATCAACTCTGTAAAGCTTTAAATACAGGATGTTTCCAGAGCAATCTGATAACATGCTGATGTGACGTGAGGAAAGAAAGGCCATTTTCTTTTTCTTTTGTCCCCATCTTTTATCTCTGAGACCTCTTACCACAACCAAAGCAGCTGAAAACTGCAAGAACGTGGAAGAATTTTGCTTTAGGGTTCCTTGCAGGAGTTCTGGCTTTATTGCCTGTGTGGTGGTGAGGACCAAGACTTCTGCTGTATGCCTGTAAATGAAAGGGGTGTGCTTGTTGCCTGGGTAAGTGTGTGGAACATATGCAACTCTTCAGTGGGAGTAGTCTGAGCCAGCCAGATTCTTCCTCTTTACTCCAACTATTCTAGCCCTGCACAAACATCATCTTCCTCTTGTCATTCCTTTTGCTTGTTCCAGCATCTGAAAGTAGGGCCTTTGAGCTCTGCCCCCCTATCTAATCTGTGCTTCCCTGTCTGATGACATGTGCTAATATGTGCTAACAGATGTCTGAGCAAAAATTAGCTGTGCTGTCCAAATCAATTAGACTGGAGCGGCTATGCAGGAGCAATTGCTCGATAGGCTGTGTGGGTTGCTTCGCCCCCCCCATGCTCTTCCCTTTCCTTATAAGAGGTAAAATTCTGCAGCCAAGCCTTAGCCTGCTTCCTTGCCTTGCAAACTCTACTTCCAAGCAGTCTACCTCTGTGCTTAATGGGTTCTGATCTGATCTCCAGATGGAGCTGGCTCCACCAGCTGCAGGCATACAGCAGCTGCTCTCCAAAAGGAGAGGTACATGCTTCTCCAGAACCTCACAGCACGGGTACAGCCAGCATGTCAGAGGCAGCTAAATGATCCTGGCATTTTTCATGTGTTTTGCCTGCTTCACAGGAAAAGCAAATTAGTTTTACAGGATCAACCACTTGTGGAGCAGCATCTCAGGGATGGTTCAAAACAGGCTATGGCACACACAGATGTGCTGGCTCAAAAAGCACTTAAAACCATGGCTGGGACTGATCCAGTATACGGGAAGACTCTTGGAGAGACTGGGAATTAGAGGACATGAGTCCTGAAATGTAGTTGCCACACTTCTTGGGGAACAGAAGATTTGCTACTGAAAGGCATGCTTTGTAGCTTTATCATGTCCTATGATAGAAGTTTTTGTCCTTGAGCACCTCGCAGTAAAACTGGTGATAGATTATTATGGGTGCTCCATAGAAGTTACCTTTGTTTTTAATTAAACAGGTTTCTCCTGTGGCTTGTCAAAGAGATTCAGGGTAATAGACCCAAAATCAGCAATGTCATTTTCAAGTGAAATACTGAGGTGCTCATTAGAGATTATTCTAGGGGTATTTGAAATGACTTTCAGTCTTTCCCAATAGTTGTGGTTACATCTAGTCCATCTTCTCAGTAGCCATTGCTGAACTGGTCTACCCTGGGCATTGGCACAATTTTGAAGGCAAGTGCCAGCCATAATGAATAAAGCTGGTCAAGAAAGTGTAATTTCCATAAAAGTTAAATTTTGGGGGCATAAATTTGTAATTTTGAAGGACCAAAAAAAGCAATGTGTCCAGAGGAAAAAAAAAAAGAAAGAAAGAAAAAAGAAAAAAGACTACTTTGGTTCATTTGAAGTTAGTTCAGTAGCAGTGTGTATATTCTTGCAGTGCTGCAAAGACTACTGGGAAATTCAGCTACTGCCATGTGCCCCTGAAGGCTAAACTGCATTTCCCAGGATGCCCAGCAGTTTCTTTCCCGGCTGAACTTGCCTTGTTCAGCCTGGTGCATGAAGTGAAATGCAAGATTTGCAGTCATAGAAATAAGCAGTGGACTCCAGCTCTTCCCTTTGGGAGATTAGTCTAAAAGCAAATACTGTCAAGAATAAATACATTCTTAACAACTCTTTCACAGTAGTCCTTCTGAGCTTGGTTTTAGTTTCAGTCTCTCTTCCTTCAGCTGCACCTACTTTCTGAAAACAAGTAGTCTTTGAAGATCTACAGCAAACTATGCCATCTCAGCCCCTTTAATTCTGACCTAGGCAGGTTCCTATAGCCATCTCAGCTGCCAGTCTCCCTCCAATGCATTCCTCTTCACTCCTACCTCTAGTTTTTTCAATATCTTCCTTGTAAATGATGCTGCATGAGGTTCCCAGTCAGCATACCACATAAGCATGTGTGCAAGTACACTGACCAAAGGAAGTGGCTTCAAATCATTTGCATGCTTTGCTGAACTGTGGCCCGGGTGCATTTGGTCTGGCTCAAGCTGCCTTTTAATTTTCAATTGCATCCAAATCTCTCTGCAAGCTTGTGTCTAATTTCCAACCTACTGTTACCTTTAACTCTATTTTGCCATCACAGTTCATTGGTTCCTCCTTCCCTCAGAGAGTTAAGTGTCTGTATTTCAGATAATATTTCTTTAGACATTCCAGCCTGTTTTTTTCCAAATTGCATCTTGTTTTTGTTTTGCTCTCCCCCATTGCTTCTTATCTTGCTAAACCCCTTTTGCTCTCAATCTTTTAAGGAGGCTGTCTTACAGCATTGTGTTTCTCCCGTTTGGTGGACCCCCTGCCTCTACTCTCCCTCCTGCCTGCCTCACACCCAACCCCATGCTGCGCCCACCCTTTGCCTCCTTCTGTGTGTGCAGCAATGGGCTGTGAGCACACACTAGCATTGTGCTTGGTTCTGTCAGCTAGGCTTCCCAGCCACATTTATCAAAATTATCCCACAGTTCCTTGCAGAGTCGAATATTAATAGGGTTCATTTAAAACCAAGAGTGTTACTAATGCTTTTTTTCCTATGTGCTAAATGAGAGGAAACAAGAATTACCCAAACAAGCAGACACATAGAAAGTGGGGCTGTTGGGAATAGTTAATAAGGCAAGTGGAACTGCTGGCAGAGGGGACACAAAGCAGGAGCAGCAAGACACACATGTGCCAAGTGCCTGTCATTTCCCCTGGACCTGGGGGCAAGACTGGTAGGGTGCCCCTCTGATGCCAAGGCTGCAGGTTTCTTCAGCTGATGCAGCCCCTGTACCAGCTTCGTTCAGAGCTGAGGGAGACCCCTGGCATGGGGGCACATGGCAGGCACCCATCAGTGCCTGTGAGATAGGAGAGAGGTACCAAAGGAAAGGGCTGCACATCCACAGGACTACTGAGAACTGTCCATGCCAGTGAGAATTCATCTAGCACTTCTTTCTAGCCTGGTACGCCATGCCACAGTCCAGACTGCTCTTCTATCCCTGTTAGGTTTCAGCAATTCCCTGTTAAGTTTCAGCGGCTCACCTCACTTGAACCTCCACTATGGTTGGCCAAACTCAACGCAGCTGTTTCTTGCATGCTCTCCCAGCTCAGGATATATCCTTGTGCTCTAGGGACACCAGCCGCTTTCAGAAACACTGTGTTGTTGCATCATCTCAGCCTTCTGGTGTCCCTTAACTTTTCCAAGGAATCTGATGTCAGATACCCAGGAGTTTTTCTCTTACTTTTCCTTGTCCAGGGATCAACAACACTTAACCAGGTCGCAAAGCTATTGTTCAATGTTCCTTCAGTTTCTCTCTGATTGCAGTGTCCAGACACTCCTTTAGTATTGCAGTTTGTGGCAGTTGGGGAAATAGCTCTGTCTATGCCGCTATGGGTAAGAACAGAACCTGACCCACAGCCTTCTGGGCATGCCCAAATCTCTGTGCTGAAGAGAGATCCTTGTGAGGCTCTGTGAATCCTCCATGCTGAGCTCTTTCCTCCCTTCTTTCCTTCCTGTATTGACCTTTGCTGCTCTGCCAGCTGTTATGCTTAAAACAGTCCAAAGTGCTTTGTGGTTCTCACGTGGAGATCTCCAGAGAGAGTCAACTTCTGCCAACTGCTTTACCCAGCCTTTCTCATTCTGCCTAGCCTGGGGAACCATCCCTGGCTTGGGGAAGCGGAGGATCAGAGGGAACATCTCAAGTACATAAAAGCACTATGATCAGTATCTCTGTGCAGTTAAAAAGGTTGGTCCGGCCTTTGGATGCTGCGCTTTATAGTGGCTCTAGCAATAATGAAGTCATAAAGAAGCTGGTATAATTGGCCTCAGCACAGACCATCTCAGTCACAGAAAAAAGTGTTTGTTCCTGGGGAATGATAGTAGCACTTATGCTATCTCCAGCCTTTTACATTTCCAGTGATGGGAAAGGGAACACGGACTTACAGAATGCCAAGGAAGCCTAGAAAAAAGTATTTGCACTTAATTAAAGATTGCAAGAGGTCCAGGGCTTATGGGAGGTTGGCCAGTCCCATGAAACCAGAAGTGTCATGCCAGTGTGTGCCAGTGTATAGCTCTAGGCATCTTCCCACTGTGACTGAAGTGATTGATATGGGCAGTCCAAGGAAAGATGGGATTTTTTCTTTGGGGGGAACAGGAAGAAGAGAAGGGGGGCATGAAGATTAGGCTCCACAGGGGAAAAAATAGCAAAAGTGGTGTGTTGTATATTCCTGATGTGGAGGTTTCTGGAGAAACTGTATGTAAAGGAGGAGTAGGATGGGAAGAAACAAAAAATCTTTTGACTTCTGGAGCTTTATGGAGCAAAAACAGCTCCTGAGCAGAGTTCATTTAAATTTGAACAGTTTTATAGCTGTTGATGTGATTCCTGGGGAAAGAGCAGGAGGGCATTAGCAGCAGTGACAATAAAGTAAATCACTTAAATGGGAGCAATCATGCTCCCCGGTCTTCCTGCCAGTCAGTTTGTTTGGCTGCCAGTGTTTGTAGAGGGAAGGATGCGATGCTTTTCATGCTCATGGTTCCAAACTTTCCCAGCACAAAACCCCTCCTGTGTCCTCCCAAGCCACCCCCATGTATATCTTCAGCAACTTCAGAGATTCTTCTGTGGTTACTTCAGATTTATGCCACTATAGCTAAGACTTATTGGTCCCCATGTGCCCCTTTTCCCTCTTCCCTGTTGAGATGAGTGTTTTGGATCCATGAAGCTGTGCCTTTGAGAGTCCTTTTCCGTATAGTACTGTTTCCAGACAGTTTTACCTTGTTCAGGATTCTGCTAGGATTTCCAGAGGCTGTTTTGACCAACTAGAACTTGGGAAAAAAAGCAAACAAAACAAAACACAAGACCTTTCCTGCACAGTTGTTTCACAAGAGGACAAAATTTAATTGCAAAGTGAATTGGGGAGATCAGAGCAGCAGTGGCTGCAGGCGGTAAGGGGGAAGTTCAGTGCTAATAAATGAAACGTCCCTGATCCAAGGAGAGAAAATAATCAGCGCAGCTATAGGACAAACCTGGGACATGACACCAGGCAGCAGCACCTGTCCGATTAATAACGCCCCTTTAATTTCATCCAGCTATTCTATTAAGCCTTTTTACTCTAACCAGGTGCTTTGAGCCATGCTGACTCAGGATGAGGAGAGGAGCTGGGCTGAAAGAAGGAGCTCAGAGAGGAGTTTCAGAGCGCATAGAGCATTTTCACAATCTCCCTACTGGCTTGCTGTGTGCCAGGAGGAGACACTATGGGCATTTGACCAACCTTAGAGCTGATGCTGAGCTCTGAGTATCTCACCACCCTTTGTTAGCAAACTGCCATCCCAGTGCCTCAAGCTTCTCTTCTAGGAGGAGACTGGGCTTGCAATAGTTACTCCGCATGCAGCCTTTCTTCCTCTTGCTGGTGTTGACTCCAGCAGGGAGTGGAGAGCTCTGCTTGAGCCAGTAGTCCCTGTACCAGTCATCTCTGCAGTACCTCTGTCTGGCTGGGAGACCCCTCAAAGCATCTTTCTAGGAGCTCTGCTAGAGCCCATTCAACAGGCCAAAGTTGTGTGTCCCAGCAGGGTTAATTCACTCTTGTTCTTGATTAGGCTCTGAATTTGATTTGGAGGGTTTTTTACTGCTTAAGAAGTTGGAAATATGAATCAGATATTATTTTCCCAGTTTTTAAGTTTTCCCACAAGAAGAAAATAGAAGCCTCCCATGTTTACTTTCCAAATACTGTCAGAGAAGTGGCATTAGGAAGATAATGGTTTGGGAAGCCAGGTAATTCCCCTTGCTCTTCTTCTGGTCACCTGCAGACAGGGAAGCTGGGCTTTCAGAATGAAGCCATCCTTCCCAGTTTCTCCCCCTAGTTCCCCTAGGCTAATGGAAGCTGAACTCCTTTAGGTTGGAGAGGTACCAATGCTTCTGTCAGCTGTGGAGACCAATGCAGTGCTTCTAGCTCTCTGCAAGCCCGAGTTAAGTTGATCCAACATGCCTCTAAAGCAATTTTAATATTGGTAGCAGGCACTGTCCTTTAGGGTGGGAGCTCCCAAGGCTCTGCTCCTTGTCTGTAGAGAAGCGAAAACGTTCCCTGGGATACTGAGGGTTGAGGCAGCCTCAACTCAGACTGTGCCTAGTCGGGTGGGACAAAACCAGGCATGCAGCAAGACATGCTTCCTCTCTCCCCCCTCTCCCTTTTGTTATCCACTGTGATAAGATTCAGAGCTCAGGCTTCAGATACCTGAGCTGGAGAAAGAAAGGGCTAGAAGGTTTCTCCAAGCCTTGCATAACATAGCAGTAGATTTGAGCACACCTGCTCCATGAGTGGGAGCAGTGGTGGGAGGGAAAGGAAGGAACAGAGAAGCAGACGATGGGCACTGAGAGCATAATTGCTGGCTTGCCTTGAGGTGGATGAGTGCTGCTGCTGTTCCCACTGGGGCCAATTTGCTGTTGCTCCTCTTATCTCCAATGTTCATCAGACTGCAGCTACAATCCTCCTTTGTCCAGAAAAGTCATCCGAGCCCTCCCTCACCTCCCCCTACCCAGGGTAGCAAAGTAAAAGGGGACAACACACGTGTTTGTCAGGGCAAGGAGAGCTATTCTACTGAACTGCAAAACTCCTAGTTTGAGAAAAAGGAGAAGGAAACCTTAGTTATCAAAACTAGTTGTCTACCTACTGTATCCAGGTGCCCTACCAAGTGCTTACATGTCTGGATGCCTGACCTCTCAGGTTAGGCTCTGAATTTGTAATGTGTGTTAAAGCACTCAGTTCACAGCATTGTGCTTTTAATGCACAAAAGGTACTTCTTCTCAGACCCTATGATCCTGGTGTCTAACCACAAAACTGGAAATAAGAGGCTTCTTGACAAAAATGCTGATGTCATTTGTGGTTTTCAGCAAGCCCCTTAACTTCTCTGGGCCCCATTGCTTCTCCCTTCTTTTCCCCATTGCCTTTAAAATGGAACTTTACTGACCTACCTCAAATAATGTTATTTTAAACATTCTGCTTATGTCCTGAGGGAAAAATTACATCTCAGGCTGAGTTGCCATGTTTTATTGAAACCCCATTGCAATTTTTTTTTTTTTTTTTGGTAAGAGTTTAATATTTAATTTGGCCATTTTGCAATGAACAGTATCCAGAATTAAAAACATTTTCATGAGTAAAGTGATAGTTCAGATGCCTTATTTAGCATTTAGCTAACTAAAAAAAATACTTCTTTTTTAACTTTAGATTTGGCATTTCTGCAGTACAGACTGGGGAACATTAATATACTGTCCACAGGCCCTGATCAAGTCCTTATGAGGTTTCAGACAAAGGCCGAGAGATAGTCTCTGCCCTGCATAGCCTACAGTCTAAAGAGACCAGATAAAAAAGGAGTGTTGGATAAAAGGCAATGTTACACCTGGTGAGCTGAGGCATAAGGCAACTTCCCCAAAATAAGAACGAGTGGCAGGGTCTGACTCTGAACTACTGTTATCAGTAAAATATTCTAATTTTTGATAACTTCCCTGTCTTCTCTGTCCCTTGACACCCCCTATCCATTTAGAATTTTTTAGCATACATAAGCATATATATTTTTTAACATACTTACATTTTCTGCTGCTTTTGCACAGTTAAGTTTTAAATATCCTAAATTAAGGAGCTGGAGTAGGCACAAATTGACCACAGATGATGGGATGAAGAGACAGACAAAATTACTTACTTCTGTTCATTCCTGATCAGTTATTCTCTTTGCATTGCTTATTCTGTTTCTTCTTCTCTTACACACTTTTGAAAATACAAATACTAAATACAAGGAAACACAGGTGCCATAGGTGATGGGATAGTCTTTCAAGCATTATAGCCTTGTGAGGGGAATGCAAAATTGCAGGGATTCATAACCATGAAACAGGTAACACTTTCCAAATGCAGTCCTGTTGTCCTCTACATTTACAGTGAAGGAGGGCCAATACTGCCCAAATTTTCAAGAGTGCGTAGAAGACACTTCAGCACTGAATTAACTGGGGATTTAGATATCAAGCTCTTCTCTGGCTAATAGCAAGGGATATAGATCAGTTCCAGATGAAGGCTGCTTTTATTTGTTACCCTTGACCATATTGTGGAATACTGCAGAGTGAGCATTGATCTAGTCTGGTCTTCATGTTGAAGTGAGATGTTATGAAGGAGCTGTCCTCTTTCACATTTAGATTAAACAAGCCAATGAATGCTTCTCCTTCTTCTAGTTTCCTACATCTTTTAGATGCTGCAGTAGACCTTAATGGATTGTTCCATTAAAAATGTAATTTTAAAGCACCATTAAAAGTGACACTAAGATGGACCTTTCTTCCATCACATGGTGCCTTCATAATTTATCTGAAACTTTGCACTTCTGCTAAGTAACTTGTCTAGGACCTAGGGAGTTTGCTGTCACCTTTTACTTCTGCAGCATTACTGTTAAGCACATTGAATGCATTAATTTCAGTGTTCTCCTTCCCTCTTCTTCAGTATGGTTTATTGGGCCTCAAGTGAGGAAAGCATGCTTGAAGCACTATTGAAGTTGATATATTTTAACACATCTGTAAGCATAGATGTGGGCTAATGTGCCATCCCCAGTATGGATGTATTCTGTATCAGGACTTAGATGACATTTGCACTTAGTTGGTAGCAGGCCAGGCTGCTATATCATTTACTGTTGTCTTGTGTTTAGACTACACAATTTTTTGTATTCTTCAATGCTAGGAGAAATCTGGTCCAAAGGTTGCACAACCATTCTGTCTGAAAAGGAGTGTGGGTCTCTTCAGGTCCACAATCTTGCCTAACTATGAGTTGACTTTTTTTTCCTCCAGTAAAGCTCATTATCTTATTCAGTTCTTTTTTGCCCCTACACCTACACCCTGCATATCCCTTTATGTTTATCTGCCCTGATGAATGTTTTCAGCTCCTCCCAGTTGAGCATCATCCACAACTTTCATTACTGTGCTACTTCAGGCTCATTAATGAAGACATTAAATGAAAGCAGACCTCACACAGATTCCTATGGCACCTCACTTACACACCTGCTTGCAGCTTTGCCCTTACATGCCCCTTGTTATTATCCTTTGTTTATGGTTCTTCGGGCAATTTCCAATCTGTGACAGTGCTCCTAACCCAAGACAGATTGAATTAAATTTGCTAGCAGGAGTTCATGAAGCACTGTATTAAACATTGCACCCTCTGAATTCTCTTCAGCCATGAATTTTAAAAACGACCTAAAAATAGCATCATAGGCCACACATAGAACATACTGGATCCTCACAAGTTATAGAGGTGGGATCTGAGAACAGATGATAAATATTGTCAGCATGATGAGTCTGGAAGACTACCACTGACTCAGGTCTCATCATCTCTCAAATTCACATTGCTTGTTTCGTAACTTCAGACCTGTGCTTCTTGATTTGGAACTTTCCTCTGGTTTATAAGTCACACTGTTTTTTCTCTTTGAATTAATAATTTAATCGCTAGGATAAGCAGTAAGTTAAATATGTGCTTAGCACTTATCCTTGCTCCAAAAGTGAATTTCAAACTCATTGCTGCAGTGCAAGGTGCAAGTTCCACCAGTCAGGTTCCCATTGCAATCTAGTTCAGGAAAATTTCATACTTTGGTACTAGTCTTTCCCTTGTGATCAATTAATTCATCATTACTATTTATTTATTTTCTGTATTTGCTGCAATCTGCTGACTCTCCAAAGGCATGACTTTGAGGTAGTCCCAAGGGTTCAGTAGTTGAGGAGAGTGAGACTAAGGGGAGAAAACAGCTAGTAGACATTCCTATGACCATTACCTAAATGGTGCAAGCCAAAACATAATAGTGGTCAGGAAAATATTACTGTGAATGCCGAATCAAAATAAAATTGTGAAAGCAGTGATCAGAAAATGTGAGATAGCTTCCTATTGGAAGATCAGTTCTGTCGACATCAAAGTATTTTGCAGGAGCATGGCAATGCAACAAATTTTTTTTGACAGATGAGTGTCACAACAAATCATTTTAACATTCTCATTTCATTTCAATATCGTCAAAATGTTTAACTGCAATGAGGCAAAAGTGTTTCATTTTGACTGTATCATTACATTTAATTTTGTTTGGATTGGCATGTTAATTTTGATACCATGTATTTATACCTAATATTGCAAATTGTTACAACGTTACAATGCGATGGGAAAGAAACTCCCTTTCCGTGTTCTTGAAACACAAACTTCAAACGTTTGCAGAGTGAAGTTAAGTGTTAATAAGCCACAGCATCATTTCACTGGGGCAAGTATACTACCCCATAGTGGCAAGAAGCAAACTTCAGATATCTCTATGAGCGCTGCTTTCCTCTGAGCTTCATATGCTATGTGTGCCTTGTCACATATAATTAGCAGTTGTTGAGTGAATTGATCAGTTAATTTCCATCTCACATTCAGATGCATTTAATCCATTAGCTGATGATTTGCAGAGATTTTTTTCCTGAACGTTTCCTCACCTGTGTTTTATCAATAGTTAAATTGATTGGGTCACTATTACTCACTGCTTGTCCAAGCTGCGTTTCTTTGTTCGCATCCTTTCAGATCATGTGGTATTTTAACAAGCGGTTGGCACTTCAGTCATTTAAATGTCATCATGAATGTCACCTCTTTTCATTTATTTATTAATCGGCATACCTACTATTGAACAGTCTTTCCAAATAAAAGTCCTTCTTCCTCTCTGTAGCCTCTAGCATGAACCCATCACTGCTTTACAATAACTTTGTCTATTCCTTGGCTAGGCACAGATAAAGGCAACCTTCTTTGTGGTGTCCTCAGCCCCTCAGCAGTTCCAGGAGAGCACACTGGTCATGGCTGTTTATAAATAGCTTTTTGAGGAAGGGAATTTTCTGGCTAATACTGTTTTCTCTCCAAGGTGTCATGTCCACAAATTAGGTTATCTAAAAGCAGACCTAGACTACAGGACTGGTCTTTGCAAAAGCAAAACCCTGGCCAAACTGGAGAGCTGGAAGTCTGAATTCCTGGGCTGTTTCATTTATATTATGACAATAACTAAAAGCTCAAGTGAGACACAGGCTACCAGTGCATTAAATACTGTATGGAAACATAGCTGGGGTAGATCTTGGTCCAAAGACTCTGAAAACAGAAGAGGCAGAACGGAGAGAAAAAAAGAAGGCAAAGAAGGGTGAAACAAATGGCTCAGGACCTCACCATTAGCTCAGGGGAAGAACAAAAAGCTAGATCTTCTCACTGCTACCCCAGTGTTGCACCCAATGGACCACACGGCTGCCCACCTGAGCTGCAGGCCCTTCTGCTCCCTCGAGCAAGTTGCATCGCCTCTCAGGCACTTCTTGTTCCTTCCTTGTGAATCTGGCTTCATGACACCAGCCTCTTTTGTAAACTTTCTGTGAGTGACAGAAGATCCCACATTTACAGAGAAAGAGGCTCTCTGCATACTGTCCACACATCAGAGTTTCCTCTGCCTGGTGGGCTTGAATGTAAATCATTAATGGGAGTACCTGCCTGAGCTAGGGTGGACAGAGAAACTGTCTGAAGTGAAATTCTCCTGCTTGCTGAGCAACATTGCTTCCCAGCTTGGCACTGCTCAAAGCCTTCCTTAGCTAGCGAGTGACATGACCTTCTTACAGCCGTGAGTGCTTTCACCAGGGCCTATGTTGAGGTGCCAGAACACAATTAATGGCATCGGTGCTGTTTTACCTGCTGGGCATTCCTGGTGTTCAGGGAGTTATGTGTCCATCTAAATGCCTTTCTTTCATGAGAGGAATCTAGTACTAGGTACTGCAGAGAGTCAGTGAGGCTGTTTGGGAACATCAATAGCCAGGAGGGCACACGTGTTGTTAGAAGTGACTTTTTGTTACCTGCCAAAACATGCCCAATGACCCTTCTAGCAGACAGGGCTGGTTAAGCAGACTGTGAGCCTCTAGAGAAAGGCAAAGGAACCACATGCCTGAGGCCTCATGTTTCTACTCCTGTTGTGAAAGGGTTGATATACCCTGCACAATGCCCCTGCCAGAAGAAAACTAAAGACTGTGAGTCTTCTTTTTCCTTTCGCCCCATAGTGAGTAAAAATCCATCAAACTGCCACAGGGACTTCCCTGAGGTTGCTGGGCAGTCAGGCAGTATATGTGGGCACATTTCTTGCAGTCTTGTGCCTCTTCTCTGGTCCTCCTCACCTGTGCCTCTGTTACCATATTTTTCAGGAAGATCCTTTCAAAATGAATTACACAAGCACTTCTCCATTTCATCAGTCACCTGTTTGGTTCTGCCTTCCCCCAGCACACTACTGACACCCACTATATTCTGCAGCTGTGGCCACCTGTTTCTTCATCAAATATCTCTTAGTCCTGTCATTTCTCTCCCAAACTTACGTTTATGTCTCTGGCATATAATGGCAAGTACTGACTGCTGTTGAATTCCTCACTTTCCAGCTTTTTGTGTAGAGAAATGGACCTGCTCTCTGTGTCCCTCAGCTAAGATATTGTTGAACTATGCAGTTTAGGATCTTTGGGTATGACAGAGAACAGAGCAGCTTGCCAGCAGTTTTGCAGCTTCTCTTAGCTCCTCTGAATACCATCTTTTTTTTCTGTAGGCAGCCTAGCTCCTTAACCTGCCCTTCTTGTTCCCCTTTCCCTCTGGCCGCAAACAGTATCCTAGCAGGAACCTAATATGAGCTTTCCTCTTGTCACCCCAACCCCTCTCCACCTTAAAAAAAAAACAATGCGGGAAGCACATATTGTAATCCAGCAAACTCATCCATGTGGGGAAAGCTGAACAGCAGGAGAGACTGCCCAACAGGTCCCAGCAGGACAGAGAAAAAGAAACTGAAATGTCAGGTACCTGGCATCATGGGGGAAATACCAGACTCCACTGCAGGAGGTGTGAAGGACATGGATGGGGCATTTCTGGCCTCTCAGAGCTGTTTTGCAGGCTGCTTGCAGGCTCAGCTACCAGCCTACCTATTGTTGTCCTTCTTGCTCCCAGTTCCTTCACTTAGTCATATTTACCTTTCAGTCTCTGGTTCTCAGGAAGTTCATGGACTACTTCTGGAGAAAAGCAAAATTACTGTCAGGAGGGTTACATTCACTATACACTGCCTGTATCTCCCCTGGGAAATTGCAAGGTGTCCTCAAGTAGAGAAAAATTGGCAAGTCACCAGGTTAGATCATTTAAACTAGGTTACATGAACCCAAGATCACAACTTCTAGAAAAGAAATGTCCAGTTCGCTCAAATGAGGGACATATCAGTAATTTCCCAGTAGACCAAGCACGGCTTCCACTCTGCAAACAATGAAGCAGATTAAAGCAGCCCTCAACATTAATACAATGCTGCAGCCCGAGGGCACTATGGCTGATCTGATTTGGGGACCAGTCAGATCAGAACAGAGCTTGGCACAGTGAGATCCCTGTTCTCATTTGATATCTAATTGAAGGCAACCAAGAGAGCTACACTGTATAACTCAGGGTACCACAGTTAGGACAGCTTTGTCTTAGCTGTTTGGCAGCTTACAAACCACCAAATGAGAGCTCTTGAGAAGAAAGAAATTTTCAGGGACTCAAAATGAGATATTTACGTATTTATATTTGTGTGTGTGTACGTATACACATACACACAGTCCAAGTATGTAGATATTTTGTATGTATATACACACACAGAGCTATGCATATATGATAGTTTTATGCTATATATTACTTCTCTGCATATAGCTGTCAAATGCTATGCATGTGCACACACACTTCTACCCATGTTCTCCAAATATCCAGGGCAGTTGTAAGTCTTCAGTTTTTTACTCAAGCTGTAAAAAGTAGCTTCTCCACAAGCGTGACTGGATCAGAATTTCTCCTTGTTCAAAGAAAATGCCTCCACTAACTCTGCCCAAGGGAGGTGTCTTTTTCCCTCCTCCTCCCTTGCCTCCCTCTATCCAAGGCTGGGGCATCAGTAGAGCAAGCGGCAGCAGAGAAGGAGATCTCTGAGCAGGCAGTGTCCTTCACTTTCTCAGTGCAATGCCTGGCAGTAGGTTGAGATCAGCTCTGATTGCAAGGAAGGATCAGCAGACACGTCTCACCACATGAATGTAAACAACTTTGGACAGTTAAAAATAAGGTTGCAAGGAGTCTAAGATTGCTTTGGAAATCGCCCTCTGCAACTCCCAGGCTCTGTGGCTGACAGGAGAGAGTTTTTGGCAGGAGCAGACCATCCTCCATGAACACAGGGGCTGTGCAAGCTTGTGTGGGGGGAATGGTGACCTGGGGGAAAGAGGGGAAGGGAGTGATAGCTATCTCACACTTAAGACAGTCTGTCTCTCTTGACAAACAGAGCCGTCAATCACAGGGCTCACCAGAAGGGGAAAGGAATTGGTCTTTACAGTACATTGACTATTTTCTTTTCTTTGCAGCATGAGTGGGAGTGGGGGGTAGGGGGTAACAGTCTTCAAACTGTCTTATAAAAGCCACATTTGCTTTAAGGTTGGTTTGGGACTCCAAAAGAGTGAGGTGTTGTGTCATGGGGACAGAGAGAAGGAGAAAAACCCAGTGACCCCAAATGTGTATAGGTAGGTAGAAATATCATTTAAGAAGGAATCCAACATTTTGACAAAATCCCCCAGGGGATAAAGTCTCTGTTAAACAGAGTAGCAAATGATCTCTCCTTCTCACCCCCCAATCCCATAATCCTTTGCTAGCATGGCAATTGCCAAAGTGTATAAAGAAAGAGGCAGATCCCTCAGGTATCTGTCAGCACTAGATACAATCTACCCAGGACAGTGTGTGTGTGGCATTTAATCCTCCATACATCAAGCATATGCCCAGGATATAGTGTCACACTGTATTTGGGCTGCATCCCTTGTGCCTATTCGTCATTAATGTCTGTGCCTGATCCAGTGGCAGGTTGATCCATAGTGTGATGCCATCTCAGTTATCTCTCTGCTTTTCCTCAGACTTTGGCAGAGTTTTCATCATTGTGTTCTGATGCAAAGCTTCTTTTTACTTTCTTTTTTTATCACTCTTTATACTTTAAGGAAATCATTTTTGCAGACTCCAGTATATCACAACCATCAGAACAGAAAGTGTATGAGTGTCTTCCTCTCATCCATCAGTATCCCTAACTATATTGATTGTACTTCTATTCTTCTTTCAGTTTGCACAAAGTTTCGTAGGTCCTGATTTTTCCCCTGTGCTTATGATCCACAGGGCTGGTTCCCTCCACCTTTGTATTTTGCACAATCACTTTCATATAAAGGACTATTTTATCTTTACATTATACAGCAGGGCAGAATCAGGCCTGTTGGGTCTGCTTGTGGTAAGGTCTGCCTTGGGTTTGCCCATTGTGCTGTGCCAAGGAAGTTTGCAGCATGATGATACCTCACAGGGAATTTCCTTTAATGGTCTGAGGCTTTGCTGATATTCTTCCCCTCCTCCTACTTGTCTCTTGGAGCTGTAGATGTTACAGCATCATACCTCTTCTGACATTGATCAGGTACCAGTCACTGAGCATCCCATGCATCCTGCAAACAGTAGTTCACCTAACATCTTCCCTAACAGTGAGAAGAAGAACAGAGTCTCAGAAAGGTGAGGTGACTTACTCAAGGTTATAACTAAAGTGAATAGCAGGACAGTCACTGAACGCAAATTACCCAATCTATTGACTCATTCACAAAGTTATTCCTCCCTTCATTTTTGAGTAAGGTTGTTTACCCTAACTATGAAGTTGCAGATGCTCAGACATGGGCGCACTGTTAGCAATAGAGAGATATGGATTATGTTTTCCATTGAATTTAGTTTCTGATTCCCTGCTGTGGCAGAATCATATGCAGTTTTGTTTATGATTAGTGGGTTGTTGGGTTTCTTTTTTTTTTTTCTACTGATCAGCAGGGCAGATCAACTTATTCCTGCTTTGCATCCAGTAACACTGTATTTCTTAGGATGGCAAGTATTTGTTTGCAGGACTTTAGCTGAAGCTGTAAAGCTTTTGTGCCAGTCAAGATTAAGTTGCTGGCAATTTTTTCCAGATGTAATCTTGTCCTCCTGAAAGGACAGTGTCTACCTATTTCTTCTCAATTTGATACTATTTTGAAACATCTGACAAAATCCAGCTGCTTCGTTCCCCCAGGCACACACATTGTTACAACTAACCACAGGCGTCTGACAACCAGTCTGGTCCTGGACTCTAAGAACAATGTAGGTGGCTAATTCCATTCAATTCCAGTGGAATTTGGGTACCTGAGGCTCTGGCTCCCTGCACTTCTCTGCAAACCTAGCATATAATATGCTGCCTAAGTATCTCAGTCTGCTCACACTGAGAGACCAGCAAAAAAATTCCTGTCAGTTTGAAAGAGGGCAGACCTGAACCCCAGTGGGGAAAAAGGGACAGCCAGTGTCTTTATGTGCCTTGATAAAACTGCAGGCTACAAGGAATAAGCCCCATGCCTGGCAATCTGGGAGCGATTCTCCTTTAATTGAAGTGGCACCAGTAACGTGTACAGAGCAAAGCTCTTGGAATCCATCTCCGTAGTCACTTGTGGTTGTCCACCCTTATGTTACAGGTCTTTACCACACAGCAAAGCCTGGAAAAGGAAGCACTGGGGAACTGCCAAGACCTCAAGGTGCTGCTGCACGTGGCTGAACCAAAACAGAGCACACTGTTTTGGCAAAGAAACTCAGATAGCAGAAAGTCTCCTCACCCAGAAACCTTGGCTGCCAGTTGGTTTGTGGGAAAGAGATCACCACAGTCACATCTCAGCTCTAGCTAGCTGCTCACTTAGTTTGAAGATGCATTTACTGCAGGAGTATTGTATTTATTTTCCACTGTTTCCTGCTGGATCAAATTTGGACAGATGAGCATGTCTAAAAAAAGAGATTCTTTGTCCTGAACTCCTGGCTTTCCCTTCTCAGATGGCTGATGATAACATCCGGGCCTTTAGAAAACACCCTGCTGCAGCTACCACTAACCTCAACAACAGCTGACAATTGAAGGTCTCACAGCTGACATTTCGTAACTGCCTGCTGGAGTCCCAGTCCCTGTGCTGAGGAAGGCCACCATCTGGGGATCCAGCAGTAGAGACAGTACATGAATGTGCTGAGCAGTCCAAGCTGAAAAAATGTGGAGTTGCATTTCGAGTCTTTTCATACTCAAAATTTGGGACTATTTGGAAATGGCGATATGGTTGAGGTTCATTTTTGCTTGAAATGTTTTTGGTGGGGCTTTCAGCATCAGAAGAGGCAGCTTCTGTCTGCTAAGACATTAGTTTTCTGGTTGTTGAACTGACTACTCAGTGAAGCAGCTATGGTGACTTGCATTATATATTGCCCATCATTCACTGAACTGGACAAAGTGAATCCTCTTGCTGGGAAAACAGCAATGTTTTCTTATCAGACTGCTGCCCTAGGCAATGAGTTGGAGAATTACGAAGCAAGGACAATATACAGTACTCTCCACTCTTCTCCAAATCTGTGTCCTTAACACAAGTGTGAATTTTATCCAAAGTCTGAAAAGGTCCAAGTATAGGTTTTTTGATTCTTTATAATTTTGGATGCAAGCAGAGTCAGCATTTCCAAAATGCTACACTGACTTTCTGGTTCCCCTAGAAGCCTAAAAGCAATCTTGAGAGACATTTACAAGCTCTCCCACTCCATTTTGCTGGTTTCAGTGCATAAGGAAGGGAGGCATGCTAATAAAGGATGTTTTACTTATACCACATGCATTCGATTTGAGTGAGAGGCTTGTCACTGAGAAGCTTTCTGACTCAGTTGAAACTGAGCCAGATCCTTGGGTTTGTGGTATGAACGAGACACTTAGAGCATTGTATTCACCACACTGTGGCTTATCAGAGAGACTGCGGGGTATACCATGGGCGGCTAAATGAATCTGAGAACAGGATTTGGAGAGAGCTGCCTTTTCTTTTCAACTAGTGTGTAGATTGCCATCAGGACATTCACAAAGGCTATTCTGTTGATAATACTATCATCTGTTCCAAATGAGCTGGACATAAGCAAAAGCACAAGATCTGAAAAAAATATCCTTGGTTCTGTTTCTCCCTGCCGTAAAGCTCTGAGAGACAATCTCATCTTCATCCAGCATGAGGTATTAGCTGAAACTAAATTCCCCCACCATTTTCCTAATGAGGAAATCCTAGTCATCTCTCTAACTCATAGAAGACCTCTCTGAACTTGTACCTCTTGCCCTGGCATGACTTAGGCTTTGTCTTTGTGCTGCCTTCCCATACCTGGCCTGCGCTCCTTAGCATACTTCCCCAATGAAAGAGTCAACAGGCAGGAGCCCAGGACTGCTGGGACTCAGTCTGAAAAAAACTTAATCTGGCTTTTTTCTCCCAAATGGCTAATAAAGCCTCCCTGTTCTGGTTGCAATACCTTCTTGAAGCCATCACCCATTCTTGCTCTGTAAGTGTCTGTCCAAAGGCCATTAATATCAAAGGAGAAGCTCCCTGGGCTTTGAATCAAGCCCTAATAGGGCTGTGCATTAGGATTCAGCTGTATCCCATGTACATCCAACACTCTTAATATTTCCGTTAGAAAGTTTTTCTTAATAACATTGTCAGAGATTTGTTTGGGGAACCTGAATGCTAAAGAGAACTTTTCTCACATAATTTCTTTTCCAGGATGGTTGATAATATCTGCACAAGAAAAGATCTTGTGTTGTTGCAGTCATATAAATAAATACTTCCACAATAAAAAAAATGGTCTAAGGAAAAACATAAACATACTTGAAATCCAAATACTAA
Organism: Apteryx mantelli; assembly: GCF_036417845.1. Classification (NCBI taxonomy): domain Eukaryota; kingdom Metazoa; phylum Chordata; class Aves; order Apterygiformes; family Apterygidae; genus Apteryx; species Apteryx mantelli. The sequence goes on along the minus strand of NC_089978.1, from coordinate 129,884,680 downwards.
AAGCTGTGTACTTCTGTAGTCCTTAAAATGTTTGGGATTAGGCAGCACTTCAAGGGTTAATCCCATGCAATTAGTATGGCAAGCAGTTTTGCTGTTGTTTACACATGTCCTGTGAACAAGGCTGTGTTTTCACAGCAGGACTCTCTAGGAGGGTTAGTCATAAAGCACTTGCAGTCAGTCTTACAAGCTGAAAGAACAAGAACAACATGGATGGCAAATGTGTAGAGCTGTCCCTTAAAGAGATGACCCACAGAGAAGGGAACTGCTGCAGTCCTGGCATAAATTTGGTATGTTAATTAAAAGAAAACTAGGAAGCTTTGTAGCGAGGGACCAATACTCTGTATCCAGCAGCCTGAATCTCATGATAAGGTGATATCAGCCATATGCCTGGCTTGTTCTTTATGCTTCCATTTCCCTGCTAAACTTGTGACTGAGACCCTGCTCCCCTGCGCTACATCAGCATCCATGAATGTGGGTTCATCACCTTGTGCAAAGCCAAGTACGGATGAAATCCTGTCAGCATTGGGCCAAAGCTGGGGCACAGGCTTGGAGCTGGAACTGCTTTAGGGTAGAAGGCTGGGGTCTGGGTTTAAGGCTGAGGCATTGGGTTAGGAGCAGAATTTAGACTGCTTTTATCCCTTTCCCACAGCATTACATCAGTGCACTGAAAAAGGAGGTTGGCTTGAGACTTAAGCTTTTTTTTTTTTCCCCCCTCTCTATTCCTCTTCCAGGCAGGAAGTGAAATAATTCTTCTCTTGATAATTTCATGGAGACAAGTATAAAAACAAAATAAATCAGTGGGAATTAATATGACGGATAGAGTCCAGTTCTGTGCTGACTTTTCCAATGTCTCGCAGAGGGGACGGTCCAACAGATTTTCCGTGCTTCTCTCAAACAAGGAACACTGAACTGAAAGTGTTTGCCATGCAATTTTATGCAGAAAAATAGCCCAGGCACTTAACTGTATATCACATGAGGCAGAGCTTTGCTTTGGATAAAAAGTTGTGGTTTGTTAGCTCTTCGTCTCTTTTAAATGCTCTCTGACACGCTACCCAGCTCAGCCGACTGGGAGGGCTTTCCACATGGCTCACATTTCCAGCATCCTATTTGCTTCTCTGCTCCCAGTCAGTGCAGGAGGCTGTGTCCCTGTTTGGATTTAAATCATTTCCTGTGTGGTGTCTCAGTGGGTGAGGCTCAGCTGCAAGATGAAGGAAGCTAGCTGTGACACACCTGCCAAGCTAGCAGGCCATGGGGCTCCTTTTGGCCCAGCATTTCTCAGCGTCCACAGCATGGCTATGATGGAAATCTGCCAAGCTGAGGCAGGCTAGTGCTGGGGCGCACGCAGGTTGGGAGCTGCTGATCTCGTCAGTGGTTTCCATGCTCTGGCTGGGATGGACCCTTCCCAGGGTCTGCCAGGGTGGAAGTGACATGGCACCCCAGTTTCAGACCACCAGAAAGAAACAATTTTTACACTCTGTGAAAACACTGTAGTGTATTTTGAGAAGTTTCAGGTTCCCAGGGGATTAAAAAACAAAAACAAACCTTCAAAGTTTCTCTCTACTTCACCAGAAGCTTTCAAGCAATGAGAGGCGTTGGCCGGATAAAACAAACCTACCAGAGCAGAGAGGCTGAGGAATATTTCAGCATCTGCTCTGTTAAGTGAAGTTTGAGTTTAACAACTTTACTCTCTGCCCTCCCACCCTGGTGACAGCTTTTTCTCTCTCTGGTTGAGGCTGTGGCATGAATCAGACCATAAAAAACACATCTTGGCTCTCATGTCGCATTTTATCTGTAAAGTGTTTCAGAAACATTAGCATGCTTATCCCAAAGGGTATCTGGATTTTGGTTTCCAACCCTCAGCCTGCTCCCCTTGCACACCAAAGCAGCAACAAGCTGTTTCTTGCTACCCGTATAAACAGCTGTGATTAGCCTGCTGCACCCGTAAGAGGGAAGTTAAACCATTTAGTTGCATTTAGCAGCTCAGCCCCTTCTTCAAGCCCTCTCTCCCCACTAACACTTTAACTAAATAATGACTTATGAGGCCAATTTGCTGTCAATTAATTGCCCCAGGAAAGAACCCCTAATTGTGGCGAGCAAGGTAGCAGCTCTAAAGCATTCAAGGGTCATGTGATGGTCAGTATCCCCCCCACCTCTGCCTTGGGGCTTATCAGCTTCTTTGTGTTTGTTGCAAAGTGCTGTTAATTGGGAGCTGGGGACAAGGAAATGAGAACGCTTGAGGCTAATTGATATGTACCTGTGGAGGACTTTAGTGGCTGCAAAGTTCTTTTGACTTCAGAGAGATGTCCTGAGGTTTTCTTTTGCCCTGAAAGACAGGTGCTCCTGTGGATTAGTGGGTGGGAGCCTTAATTTTCTTCAACACGTGGGGGTCCTGCTTGCTAACAGGCAAGAAAGTAAATAGCCTGGAGGAAATAAATAACTAATGAGGATATACGCAAGGGTGGGGGCTGCGGTGGCTTTTTGGGTCTGTATTCAGGGTGCCCTTCTTGGGACAAGCAGGTAGAGCAGTTAAATGGAGATTAAGGGCTGTTAGGCTTTTGTCTTTTCAGCACTGTTTGCTTCTGTTTCTTGGATAAATTAAATAGCTTTTGCTGTATTATAGGTCTGTGGAGTAGGGAATAAGACCTCTATTTTTTTAATGTGTTTTTTGACTTCCTAACAAAATACTTGACTGTTAAGTACTCTCGTAATTTTATAGAGTGGGGAATAGCTGCCCCGGAGTGTAAGACTGTAACTCACAGTCTTGTGCAAAGCTTTGCTTGCCAAAAGGAAGCAGCCAGACAGTCTGACTACAAACTATGTGTAAAGCTCTTACAGGGCTCAGAACCACCTTTCAACCAGATCTCTATGTTCTTTCTTCATGTCTGTCATCGTGCCATACCCAAGGCGGATTACTAGCCCCTGTCTTGCAAACCTGCCCTGCTCCTGCAACTTCCCTTGGCTGAACCCTTGTGTAAAGCACCATGAAACATGGCGTAGAACCAACACCGGAGCCCGAAGCTGCTGCCCCACGTGATAGTATAGGTTACTGCTTGTGCAAAGCAGTCATCCACATTCCTGCAACTTCGTGTATGTGTTGTGTCCAGAAGCTCTGATTAAAAGGCAGATATTTGAACCGCTTGCAGGTTGTGGCATGGCCAATTCCAGTATAAACTAAGTTAGGAAAACACCTCTAAAATGTTTCTGGTTTAGTCTTCAGCAAGTACAGCATTGATGCTTCCTTGTTCCATCCCTTAGCTGCACTTCTGCAAAGGTACCTGGCCTCATGAATGTGAACTTGCATCTCTTAGCCATTGTGCTGACTCCTTTCCTAGGACACCAGGGATCTAGCACCCCTCCTCAGCTACTTTTGTAGCCTTAGATGATAAAGCTGACCTAGCCCACATGCTCTCAGGTCATGTCCCAGGAGGCATTTTGAGCTCTGCAGGGTTTTGCTGGTAAAGGGCAGAGATACCAACAGCAGATGTTGTGTTCCCTTGTTTGTGGTTTCATTGCTGCCCCCAGTATGCTACTCCTAGTGTAGTAACTGCTGTAGCGGGTGTTTTGGAGACATGGTAATGTTTTGTGGAAACAAATCACTTGCTTTCATCTCAGGAGCAACAGTGATTGCGCTGGGGGAGTATGCTCTATTTTTCATGTCTCAGTCTTTCTTATTATTTAAATTAATGCGAGTTGCAGTTGTCAAGAAAGTGAAGGATTGATGGCAATTAACTAGAACAGGCTTTGTGCAAGCAGGTTCTGCACAATCCTTTCCTTCCTAGCTCTGTCACTGTATTTTGCTTGGGATCTGAGTTCCCACACCAGCTCTGCCCTTGCCCCCACCTGCCCCACAGCCCCCCTGGCTCTCCCAGCCCTGGGCTCCCCACACCAGCTCTGCCAGTGTCCACCCCTCCAGCCACGTAGCCTGCCCTGCTCTCCCAGATGCAAGCTGCTCAAGGAGAAGGACTGCTGGTTAGTTTTGGATTATGTTATTTACTGTAAGTGACATGTAAGATGAGATGCTGAGCTGGCATCAGAAGTGTACTGTAGACATGAAATGTTGAAGAAAGAAATATGTGAGTTTCAAGCCATTATTCTCAGAGCTAATTTCCAGCCTTCCAGAGTCTGTCACTGTATGGCATCCTGCCTCTTGAGGGATGGAGTGGTGTGTCACTGTGCTGTACTTCCCTTTGGTGGGGCCACTGTTACTGTATGCAGTGCTCTGCCTGTTGGTCACTTCTCCCTATCCTCCCTCACATGGTGACATCTTAAGAACAGGGTAATGGATGCTCCATATTACACTTATGCTGAAAGGAAGGAAAGGATCTGTCAGTTTTGTCTTTTTTCAGCAGTATCAGAGAGCCTGGCAGTGCTTTCCCAAGGTCCTTGAAACCAGAAGGGTCTGGCAGCATCCTGGTCTCCTCTGGAAGGAAAAGCTTTTAGACTGAATATGAAAATTCCCTGGTCTTTCTGAGAACTCTGTTTAACTGTAGTGCTCCTCATACTATGGGTCTCCAGACTGTGGTAATTCTGCCAGTGCTAACTGTTCAGAGAGGCTAGAAAGGCAAAGTTTCTCCAGGTGAGAGTCACCAGGAAGTGGCTGGGCAAAAGGAGGCTGTGACACCCAAAGGTTCCTGGGACCAAGAGATTTTTCTCAGCAGTCCCACTTCCAGCAGCCTGAGAACTGTGAAAACATAACACAACCCACACGTGGGAAAAAATAATAAGGTCAAAGCTTCTCATTTTAAGACTGTCCTAAAAAGGTGTGTGCAAAGTAATGACAAGTGCCAAGGAGGCAATGCTAACTGTTGCTGGTGCTGACAGTTTGGGCATTTTAACACACCGGCTTGACACCCTGAAAATTAAAAGTCTTTGACTTTTTTTATCTGAGTGAAATTACTGTCCACTAAAATCCAGTCATTTTTAGTGCTAGCTGTCTTTGGATTCTGAGCAGACACAACCAAACCATGTTTCAAATTCACGGTGAAATTATTTGCTGCCCTATTCCCCTTCCTTTCAGCCCTTCCTTGCCCTCTGACCCGGATGGCAGCTGAAGGGAACCAGCCATTACACCCTGACAGGATTTCAGCCTTGGATGACCTTTTCTCCCTCAGCTGAAAAAGTGGCAAGCCAGATATGGCCATCTGGTCACATCTTCCTCCTCTTGGGCATTTGGTCTGCATGGTCAGATCTGTTTGTATTTGCTGAGTTTACTTGAAGCTCTGCAAACTAAAATGACTTGACGGCTCTGGAAAGTGGCAGGGTGCACATGTCCCAACAGCAGCTCTGCTGCTGATCCCCAGTAATGGCTTTTGCTGCTCTCTGCACTACCACTCTGTCTGGCATTGCATAGCTCTGCCAGAACCTCCAACGGACCTACAGCTCCGTCTGCTAGTCCTACTTTAGCTTAGTCCAGAACATGTTTTTTGTTGTTTTGTTGTGTGGGTTTTTTCTTGATGCAAATGCCAACCCCTTGAGGTTAAGATAAAGTCACCAAAACATGTGGTCTAGTCACTGGGTTTAATCCTCTTGCTTCTGTAGGATTCTTTCTTACCCATGTTTCTAAAGCTTGCCCACGTTTGCCAGCACACCACAAAGAAGCTGTGCTGAGGACCCTCTGAAGTCTCTGTCCTCATGTCCCCTGACACAGAAGCCAAGACAGAAGTCTCGCAAAAGCAGCAGCCTCCTCTCTTCTTTCCCAGGCTAAGCTTACAGGACTCTGTCTTCTCCAGTATGTTTGGTTGCAACTCTGAAACGCAGTGCTCTATTAGGGGTATGTGCCGTGCTGTTACACAACTGATATGGCCCTCTCTGCTATTTTGTTCCCCGCAATAACTGTAGCAATTTCGATTTCTATACCAAAACTTGCACGACTCTCCCAGCCTGCAGCTCAGTGGGGTGTTCCTGTTGTATTCCTTTTCTGCTGCCCTATATGCAGTCTTGGGGTATCAGTGGCCAAAGGTATTTGCTCACTTTCTGAGGCCACTGTGTGATTGTTTTTTTGTACTGTCAGGCATTTGCAGTGTCGAACTCCAGGTACAGGTGTATAATAAAGGGGGAGGAGGTAGGAAATGGTTCTTTCTTACAGGCAGTGAAACTCATGTACTCCTCAACATGGTGGGATCAAATTCTCTGACAACAACACTGTTCTCCAGCAACGCTTGTTTACTGTGTTTTGTTCTGTCCCCTCCTACCTCTTCCCATATACTCAGACACATTACTGATGGCTCACAGTGAATCATCGATGACAAAAATAAGCTCTGCTGCATTTTACAGTGGATTTTGCTTTGAGAGGGACAGGATGATTTTCTGCTGTGCTTTGCTTTACCCAGTATTGTGCTGCTAGGCAGGTATCCCTACTCTGAAATTCCTTCCCTCCAGGGAAGGGGACCCAGGTGCAGTCAACCAGTTTCCCAACATGCCTTGATTTGATTGCCTTGCCATGAGTTTATCAGTTATCAATTCTAACTTTCAAGCAGCAAACTAACTTCCAAGTTCACTCCTCCTTGCTTCCTGCTTCCAGTTAGACCAGGTTGCTCAGTGCCTTGTCTGGGTGAGTTTTAAATATCTCTGAGGATGGAGATTCCACCACCTCTCTGAGCAACTTGTTTCCCTGTTTGACTCCCCACATAATAAAAGTTTCATCCTTATACTGAGACAGAATTTTCCTATGTTGCAACTCATGTCTGCTGCTTCTCGCTGTTCCACTTTGCACCTCTGAGAAGAGCCTGACTCTGTTTCCTCTGCACCCTCTCATTAAGTATTTGTAGATAGCAATAAGGTCTCCCCTCGACCTTCTCTTATGGCTAAACAGACTCAGCTCTCTCAGGCCTTCCTTATATGTCATGTGCTCCAGCCCCATGACCATCTTTGGAGCCCTCAGGTGGACTTGCTCCAGTATGTCAATGACCTGCTTGTGTCAAGGAATCCAAAACTGGGCACAGTGCTCAGATTCTGTCTCATAAGCACCAAGTAAAGGGATATAATCACTTCTGTCCACCTTTGGGCTACACTCTTGCTAATACAGCCCAGGATGTGGTTGGTGTTTGCTACAAGGGCACATTGCTGACTCATACTCAACTTGTTTTTGATCAGGACCCCCAAGTCTTTTCCTGCAAGGCTGCTTTGTAGCCTGCAGTCCCTAGTCTGTACTGCTGTTATTGGTGTTATTCTAGACCAGATGCAGGACTCCGCATTTGCCTTTCTTGAACTTCATGAGGTTCCTCTCAGCCCATTTTTCCAAACTGTTGAGGTCACTCTGAATAGCAGCTCTACCATCCAGCATATTGACCATTCTCTACCAATTTGGTATCATACACATACTTGCTGAAAGTATACTCTCTCCTGTCATCCAGGTTGTTAATAAAGATATTGAACAGTCTGAGCTCCAGGATCAATCCCTGAGAGATGCCACTAGTAACCAGCTGCTAGTAGGACTTGGTGTTGCTCATCACCACCCTTTGGGCCCAACTGCTCAGCCAATTATCCATTTCACCCACCTATTATCCATTAGTTCACACTGTATCCTATGAATGCTGTGTCAAAGCCCTTGCTGAAGTCAAGGTATATTACATCCACTGCACTCCTTTTATCTGTGATGACAGCCAGTCATCACACTGTAGAAAGCAATCAAGTTAGTCAGGCATGATTTGTCCTTGATAAATCCATGCTGGCTATTCCTTGTCACCTTCTTGTCCTGGCAATGACTTTGAGGAGGATTTGCTCCATAACTTTCTTGGGGTGTGAGGTTAGGCTGACCAGCCTGTAGTTCCCTGGTTCCTCCTTCTTGCCTACCTTGAAGATGGGTGTGACACTAGCCTTTTTTCAGTCATAAGGAATCTCCCCCAGTCACCATGACCTTTCACAGATGAGAGAGGGCAAAGGTGATAGGGAGGAAAGACTGTTTGGCTCCCTCAGCACCTTTGGATGCAGCCCAAGTGGCCTGTTCTCGTGCTTTGAGGAAGCTGTCCTTGAAGAGCTCCAGCTCTCCTGGGCACCTTTGCTCTCTTGGGCAGTTTTCCGTTGGATCTTTCCAAGAGGATACCTGAATGAACTGAAATCTCCTCTCCTGAAGTCTAGGGATGTGATTCTAGTATTTGTCATACTTACTTCTCTCAGGATCTTAAACTCCACAGTCTCATGGTCACTGCAGCCCAAGGCTGCTCTTGACCTTCACATCTTCAGGCAGCTTTCCTTGTTCATGAGCAGTAGGTCCAGCAGAGAGGTCCTAGTCTGCTTGTTGATCACCTGCATCAAGAAATTGTCATCAACACACTCCAGAAATCTCCTGGATTGCTTGAGTCCTTCCAGTAAATATCAGGGTGGTTGAAGTCCCCATAAGCTCCCAGCTAGCTCATCGTCACTTCTAAGACAGTGCTCTGTGCACTCCAGCTGCTCTTTTGCATGGAGAACACCTCTCTTCCTTGCCTTTCCAACCTTTCTTTCCTCAATAGCCTCTATCCACCCCTGACAGCGTGCTTGTCCTGTGAGCCATCCCACCATGTGTCTGTAATTCCAATGAGTTGATAGCTCTGCAAATCTGCATGCACTTCTAATTCCTTCGGTTTGTGCGCCATGCTGTCTGCATTTGTGCACAGCCCCCCCAGCTGCTGGCTCACAAGGGGAGTGCGAAAGCATCTCCTGTTGTGTTGGCCCCCAGCTGCTTCCTTCACTGCCCCTTGTGCTATTGCTTTTCTCCAGATTATGGCAGTCGTTCCCTGATGTACCTAGTTTAAAACCCTTCTCACCTAGGTTAGTGAGCCTGTTGGCAAAGACACTTTTGCCTCACTTTGTTAGATAGCTCCTGTCCCTGCTCAGGAGCATCTGTTCCTCCAAGAGGGTCCTGTGGTCAAAGATGCTGAAGTCCTGTCCATAAGTTTGGGTCCTACAGAGAGGGGCTAATGAGCTGTGGGTTATAAACAATATTCCTGTGACTACAGCGACACAGGTAGGCTTCATTTCCTTTTCCTCATCTAGCTTTGCCTCAAAAGGTCCATCAACTATGCCTGCCAAGAAGGGGGAAGGGGAGGTTTCTGTCTGTTTACTCTGTGGTAAGCAAAGCAGAAAATGATCTTGTTTCATTCCTCACTACACACAAATTCGGAAGCTGAAAATAAAAAAAAAAAAGGGAAAGAAGATTCCTTTTTAGTCCAACTCCCTCACCTTCTTCTGAGTATGAAGCCTGGATGCGAGACATTAATGTGAGAATGGAAAGTTTGGAACAGCCTGTTCTGCCTTGGGGGAAGGCTTAGAGGCTGAAACATCAGACACGCTGTACCTGGAGTCACAAGTTCAAATCTCAGCAGGGTCAGTTCGGTCCCTCAGATTGCCACAGTACACAACTAAGTTAGCTCAATGGATCTTTAAGGGCCCTGGAAGCCTGATTCATGTCCGTTCCCATGAATTGTTAAAGACCCTACCATGCTTTTTGTGCTGTGCCGTGAACCTTCTTGCAGCATAGCTTCTGTTAGTCATGGCATGAGTCCCAGGTTCTGAGCTGGTCACAGAAGTTGCAACAGAAATGAGTTTCACAGCTCTTTGGTTCATTTCCTGGTGAGCATTTGGTTACATGAGCAATAGAACAGGACCGTTGCTAGCAGCATGGGTTGTAGGTGCTTGAGGGAGGTAACAATAATTAGTACACCCTCTGAGTCTGTGCCTGGTGTGTGTTTGGAAGTTTGTGCCTCTAGGCCTGACACTCTGCAGGAGGAAGTAGAAGTGCATCTGGGACTACTTGGAAAGTAAAAATTAATTTGGAGAGCAGGGACAGTGCATGGAGCCTGTGTACTCCTTCCAGGTCTCCTCGGGGCACTCGGACAAGTTCTTACAGCTTATTTTATGGAGGCCCCAAACCTTTCCAAGCACAAAGCATCACAGTTGCGGCAAACACCATTTCTACCTGTAGTCCTTGGAGCTGTGGAACCCTTGTGAGACAACTCCCAGAGGAGAAAATTAAGGACAGAAACTAACTAGAGAAAGTATGAGCCGAGGATGCTTTCCTGATTATACCATTTCAGTGCCCTCAGTGTGAGAGTTTCATGTGAACTGTGCTGGTTTCCCGTTATTGAGTCACCACGGAAGTTAGTGCTGCTGGGTTTCTGAGGCATTGTGTCAGTGCTATCCTTAGTCAATGCAGGCAGCTTTCCTGAGGCAAGAAGGCCATGCTTTTTCAGTACTTCCTGACTCAGCTCTGACCTTGTCTGTATCTCTGCTCTGTTTTTCCTTTCCCCCTCCTGGCTGCTTCACCCTGTGCACAGGGCAGGGCACCCTGTCCTGAAAGCAAAGCACTGTTTGCTGTAACTTTCTGCATTCTTTTCTTTACATTTCTGCACCATCAGAAGAATGATGAGCTGGAACTGATTTTCTTGGCTATTGAGAGGCCAGGATCCCGTACTTGGAGCACTGACAGACTTTCAGAAATCATAGTAGTAGTGAGGAGTACAGCCTGTGAGAGGAGCCCATGGCTGCCTCTGGTTAAAGAGTAGGTAGGTTAATGAGTCAGACCAGCTGCCCCCCCTGAACTCTGGGTAATGAAGTCCAAATTTGTTTTATTTTCCCAGTTCCACCAAAGATCTCCAATATCTCCTCGGACATCACCGTGAATGAGGGCAGCAATGTGACTCTGGTTTGCATGGCAAATGGGCGTCCTGAGCCTGTCATTACCTGGAGGCACCTCACCCCGACAGGTAAGTGACCCAATTGTACTATGCTGGTGATTTATGAACTGTACAGTAGTCTCCTTCTTTTCCAACATCAAGAAAAAATTTCAGTAGCCACTGAGGCAGCTGCAAAACAAGTCATAAGTAATTTAAATGCACTGCAAGCATGCTTTACAGTCCATTCTCCCAGGGACTATAACCCAGTTGTCCCAAGGAACAATTGAAATTACATCAGTAGAAGCTCTACAGAGTTGGACCTGTAATTCCATTTAGCTTTGGTCTTCATCTAATAGTCCGAATCTCTACTGGTGGTAATGCACATGGAGAAAAAACACTGCTGTTGCCAGGGGGAAAGGATTTCTGTTTAAATACTACATAGCATAGGATCTTTCCAAAATCAGGGAATTTGCTTCCCACTGCTTTGCCTTAAAAGGGAGAGGCAAACAGTGACACAGAAGATTTCATGTTACTCTCTGCTTTGGCAGACAGTCTTCCTGTGTTTTGTGCGATGGGTAAAGGAGGCATTTGTCCTGCAAGATGAGTGAAGGGCAGGGAAAAATAGAGTAAACGAGAACTCACCAGCACTCTTCTGTTAACAAAGAACCCCCTTTCTGTGCCTTTCATGGTCCAGGATGTGGCAAGCTTGGAAAGAGAACATCCTTTTCAGTAGTCTGACTCTGTGGGGATAGCAGTTTGGGTTGCAAGGAAGTTCCACCCTTAAAGGTTTATCAGTAGGAAGGGAACAAGAGGTAGGTTCCTTTTCTTCCTCTCGATCATGTCCTTTGAGAAAAAAAGAATTTACCTGAGTTCTTTTGCCATCAGATATTGTTTCATCTAAAATGGGTGGGGAAAACATTCATTAGCCCAGTATGAATAAGGTTCTGTGATACTTCCATATGTGTAGAGTGAAACAGAGCTTGAGGTAGACAGAGTACAAGCTTCCTCTATGTGCTAGAGACAGCCAAGCTAACTATTGCAAATCAACAGCCAGAAAGGAGTAGAGAGTTGTAGAAAACAGGTTAGAGGGAGAAGGGCAGAAAGAGACATTGGAACAAGGCTCAATCCAAGTGCTGCATCCAGAAACTGCATCCATGGATCTGGGGTCTTTGGTTCAGATTTGGGCTACTTAGATTTCCTGTCTCATCCATTCAGCCAAACCAAAGTCCTCCTCAGCTTTCACACATTTGAAAGCCAAATGTGCAGTTCATATTTTTGGCCCATTTCTTAAAGCATTGAAAGAAAGAAGGCAGGGAAGGACTGCCAGGGAAAGGTGGGAGGAGCAGAGCTGGTAAGGGGAACACTATTTCTTTGTGGTATCATCATCTAGCACCTGACTTTCCTCTTCTGCTGTTGTCAATATTAAACATGGCTGTGCCATTGAGATCTGTGGGGAATTAGGACCTATTCTCCACCTTTTTATTAAGTTATATATTTACAATCTGCTAACTTCCAAGAGGCAATTTTTTAAGATTTATTTTTTACTAAATCTTCCATCTGACTGCTGCATCAGTCTTTCAGTCCTTGCTTCCATCTAACTCTTTCTTGTATTCAAGTGGGAGTCATTTCTTAGCTATTCAGTGTGCAGAGTCTAACATTGTTTGAGTTAAGGGAGTTACGGGGATACCAGATTAAATCTTCACGAAAGCTAAGATTTGATATACATCAGATGCATTGTGGAGAACAGTAATGTGAAGATTCTTGTCCTGACTCATCACTTTGGCTGCATGCTTGTACTTTGTGTTTTTTTCCAATTGCACTGCCTACTCTATTGTATTAGACACAAACTTCTTTTCTTCATTTTTAAGGCTCCTCAGAGCAAACCTCCACTCTAGCTATCCTCTCTGATACACAACAGGACTGCTGTCCCTGCTTTGATTCCAGTGTTGGTTTTCCCTGGCTTATTGTTTGGTTCTCCAGCATGCACATTCACACTTTTTCTCCTGTCCTGTGTGTCTCAGAAGCATTGTCTGTTGGCATCCATCAACACTACCTCACTGTCCATCAGGTCCATTCTGAGATCTCCCCTCTACAGTGAAGCCTACCAGATACCCCCTTCCTGTCCAACCAGAGCCCAGGATAAAGGGCAGACAGTCCCCAGTCTGTATCTCATTGCTTGTTGCACTCTCTCTTTCTCCTTCCCCCATCTCAACCCATCTGTTATCTCTTTATGCTTACAGAGGAACTGCTTTAAGGCAGATGTCAGGTCTTTGTGCAGCATGTAGCCCGGTAAGGTACTTGTCCCAAAATGGGGGACACGGGGCCTCCATGTAAATGTTTTCCTTGAAGTTGACAATTAATATAAATCCCAAATCTATCCCAAAGCTATTGCCATTAGAAACATCTGTGTTATCTTGGAATCTCCCTTTTCCAGAACTGTAAGGCATTTTGGCTTCATTTATGCTAGTTTTGAAGACATCTGCTATGCTTCAAAGAGCTATTTTAGATCGTTGTAAAGGTTTCAAATCTCTCTCTCTCTCTCTCTCTCTCTCTCTCTCTCTCTCTCTCCGTGGATCTTTTTGCGGTTAAACTCATGACTACAGAGCTGGAAGAATGATGCTATTGAGCTTGTGTAGGAGATTTTGAGTGGACAGGTTGTGAAATTAAACCAGTACTGGGGGGCGAGAGGGCCAAATTACTTTTTCTTTGTGCACTCTCCTCAAGGAGTTGATTTGTGAATTTGTCTGCTCTTTCTTTCATTCATTGACTTCATCAATAGTGTTTGTTGGCTAATTGCCTGAGTTAGGATCAGAGAAATGATGTATTTCTTGTTGACTGGGAAATGGAAGAGAAAGATACAAATGCAAAGGGAAAGCAGTGTTGTTACTTATGCAAAGAAGGTGGGAATGTGTGTGATACTTCAGTTAAATGCTGCTGGGCCTCAAGAGTGCTTGTAGCCCACTCATTTGCCTATCTGGGAAGTTAGAAATTCACTGTCAAAAATGCTCCATCCCTTCCTTTCCTGGTCCTTCAGTGAGTAGTTGAACCAGGCATTTTTCTCGCATCAACTCTTAAGTCCCTAAGCCCAGAAGCAACCCGTCGGAAAGCCCCCTCTCCTTTCTCTGTGAAATAGCTGAAGTGTGGCTATTGCTGTTGGCTGTAGCTCTGAAGCCTGGGGAAAGGGAGGTAAGGGGAAAAATACTTTAATAATTCAGATGGCAAATGACAGTACAGATCAGCTTTATTTCCAAGCGGTGTCTGGTAATGAAAGCAGAAATGACATTCCTTGGAACAACATGAGTCTTTGCTCTCCTCCTCCATTCCTTTTTGGATGATTGACTAACTGTTTTTTGACAGAGCAGGTGGAGAACAGATATTCAAATAGATCCTTTTCCTCATTATCTGACAGGTTATTATGCTGTAGGACATGGGCACCCTGGTTGAACTAGTTATGGGTAGTTTAATAGGCACTGCCTGTGAGGACGAACAAACAGCTTCATTAGCTCCTTTGCTCCAACCAGCAGAGCTCTTTTCCAGCAGCACAGGTCTGCAGATCCTAACCTCAGGCCCAGCATCTCCCTGCCCACAGTCCTATCACTTCCTCTCTGAGTGAGGATGCAGCTGTGGGCTTATTAAGCCTGCCGTACCTTATGACTTTTGCCGTCGCAGTTTGTGATGGCAGGCCATGGAAAAGACCACAGCAGTCCTCTGAATTGCATTTGTTCAATTAGAGTGAGGATGAGTACAGATGGTTTCCGATACAGAGTACATGCATTTAGCAGTTGTCAGCACTAGGAGCATTTCACTGGGGAATATCTCTTGTCTTCCTTGTCTCATTTCAAGAGATGAGAGAAAGACTCTCTCATCTCTTGAAAGGGGCAAAACCCAGATTCTCCCCTCTGTAACTTTGTGCAAGGAGTAGGTGTTGTCCTGTTGTTTTCTTCTCCCTAATATTAACTCATATTAGTACTGAGTTAATGCCCTCATTGGCTCCATGCCCTGTGGCCCACAAAGGCATAGATTATTTGTTTCTCACTGAATGCAGTCCAATCATGTTTCCAGTTGGTGCACCACAGCCTGAACAAGGTCCCAGCACAGGACCAGGTATCATTCATCATTCTGACAGGTTCTGTGTGGGCTACCATGGGCAGCCTGCCCGTCTATGGCCAGTGATGTTAGGAGATGCTCTGTTTTCCCTGGATTGTACACCAAGATAACAACTTACACAGTTAAGAAAAGAACCCAGTAAGATAGTTTACAGATGGTAGGCAATGGCTGCTTTTGGGCTCACCTTAGTTTTACTTCATGTCTTTCTTGACTGGCATTTTTTCAGGCTAATGCATGAGTTCTCTCAACCTTTAAGCTGCTTTAATTGCAATCCAGAGGCTTTATCATTTCTGATTTCTCATCTCTCCATCTTATTCAGAGACATGCCAGATGCCTGGTTGACTGAAAAAGAACTTCCTGAGGAAAATAAAGATTCATGTATGTTCATATTCTTATCAGTAAACACCTCTCGACAGAAGCCCTGAAGAGTGGCCACTTGTGAATTGGGTTAGCAGCTATGTGGATGTGGACAGTTGTTGCAAGTTCTTTGCATTACCGGGGACTCCCACTGCCAAGCCCATTGCCCTCATGGGCAGACAAACACAGAAGAAAAAGACAGCTCCTGTCCCAAGGTTCTTGCACTCAGACTAGCAGAAATGGTGGCTGAAACCTCCCTGAGGGCCTTGCTCCTGCGTGCCTGTGGCAGGTGCCATGGGATCACTACCTGCATGTCACGACAGCCTGAGAGGCTGTGGCATGGAAACAAAGCTATACTGATGTTCATGGGATTCAGCTCAAGGTTGAACAAGTGATGTTTTTACTGGTTCTGCATAACCAGATGAGTTGCAAATAATTCAGTTTTCCTGGAGTAGTGACAGAGTGTGAAATATGTGTAAAAACTCCAGGTATTTCATTCCCAGTCCAACTTCCCCGGCCTCAGCACAGCAAGTCAGTCTGATACAGAAGAGAACAGCCTGGATTCTCTCAAATTCCACTTGACACTCTAAAGATACCCACTTTGGCTCAAAAAGGAGCTTAGTTATTACAGTGGTAATCACAGTATAAAAACCAGTCTAGAGCAAAGCAGATAAGTATTGATTGCAACACCTAAGTTTCATGTCACAGCATAAAATGAAAGGAGATGGGAAGGCTTGTCAAATATGCCAGTCTGATTCTCCCTGGAGGGTGCTAGAAATTCTCATTGAGTCTAGAGAATTTACCATAACCTGGGAAGTTTAGAAGGGATAGAGAATACAGTAGAGTGCCTGCTTGCTCTATGTAATTGAGATGGTATACATATAATATGTTTATAAACAGCTGTAGAACTCATTGCCATAGGAAGTTATTTAAAGACAAGAACTTGGCAAGACTCAAAGAGTTTGTATATTTCTGAGGATAATGTGAACAAATCTGGATATTCTTACTATTCACAACAAAAATATTGAAAAGGATTTTAAAAATCATGCTTTAGGCTCAATTACTACAGACTGGGATCAAACCTAACCTGAAAGAGGCAGATTATCTAACACCCTCACTCATTCATGTTTCTTCAGCACGTGCAAGTCTCCTTTTAGGGCTGAACTCTGAATGTAAGGGAAGCAGAAAGCCCTCTGAGGTTGTGAGATTGAAAATGGCCATATCGTTCACATAGGCACCTCTGACACTTATGTCCCATGTTTGTTTGCCTCTCATTGCTGTTTAAGTTTAAAGCTTTGCTATTGCCCTTTATATTGTGCAGGAAAAGCCAGTTTCTGCCCAGTGAAGGTAATAACCAGAAAACCCTCATCCAGAGTCATTGCAGTCAACCCTGTAAGCACTTGGTAGTGGTGAGTGGGAAGGGGATTTTCTGTCTATCTAAACCATTTGGATTTAGTTTCTGTCTCTACTCTCTCTCAAAACCTCACTGAAACAGTTGTGAGGAAAAGGAGTGATTTATTTTTCTGTTTTTTGGTGTTGTCGCTGTACTAGCTCTTCTCATGTCTCATCCTACTCTACACTTTGCCTGATAAGGAAATTTAGGATTTAGAAAGCACTCACTTGATCCAGTATTTTAGGAACTTAGAGAGGCAACTGATACTTTTTAACCATGGTTCTTTCCACTCCCCATGCTTTTTTTTCCTGCTTCCTCAAGATACTCTCTGCCAGAAATGTGGCCTCTCTTCCCTACCACAGAGACCTCTCACTGTTCCTCCTATGCATTCCCTGGTTTTTTTAGGACTCTTGTGAAAAGTCTTTTCCTCTCTTGTGCTAAGCTACATCTTATCCAACATTATTGGGGGGGGGTAGGGGGAGGGGAAGGGGAAGGGGAAGGATGCTAGCTCACAAAGAGCCTGGGAAACAAGCCAAAGTTTCAGCTTTTTCAAGGCCTCTCCAGAAGGCATCCAAAGTTGTTTCAGCTTCTATTCGCCTCCCACTTCCTTTGGCTCTGTTTTCTTTACTTTTAAAAGTCCTCTCTTCTTACTGCATGGCCCACAAGCAGGACCCCTCCCCACCCCCTCGCCTGTGATAGACTTAAGTCCTGAAATCCTTTTCTCTCTCCAGCACACAGGAGGGCTTTGATTCTTCCTTCTGTGCCCACAGGCACATATGCTGCACAGAGATCCCTCCTATAGTGATAGTGCCCTATCCGGTCCCTGTGGGCTGCAATGATGCTTCAACACTGCTGATGCATTTTCAGTCTTCTCTCCCAGTGGCAGAGAGGGAGAGCAAGGCCTTCTTGGCATCACAAGTATATTTTGGCATTTCTGGAGAACAGGCAAATAAGGCTGCTTCCAGGGAGGAATTCAATCTGCTGCCTTCAGCAGCACTTGGAGGGAAACATCTGGCGTCTTCTGGTCAATATGTGGTTGCTCCATCTCTGGCTGTGACATTTTCTGTGCCATTGGTGGGGAGATGTGACAGTTCTGTACCAAGCTAATGATTTTCCTGCCACGTGGAAATGCTGTTCTTTAACAACAAGTTGAAGCCTGGTAGAGTTGCCTCCATTTTTAGCTCTCCAAGACAGGTACCAGTTCTAATCAGCTATAGTGTTAGGATCTTTTTCCATGATGCTTTGAAGGGTGAGCTAGTTTGTGTCCATATGAACACTGTTCAACCATGTTCAGAAAAGCAGCATTTTTCTAGTTCACTGCATGGTCTTAATATCATGCAGTGCTATACAGTCACCACCTCTCCCCTCAAAGCAAGGCCAGTGCTTCTCAATGGAGATGCTCTTGTTTTGCTGGGACATTAAGGAATAATGCCAGCTTTTTCTTTTTCTACCCTCTTCCACGACCCAGTCTTGAAAGAAGCTGGAGCTAGGAGTGAAAATCGAGTATCTGAGAGGATAAGGTTCAAAATCTTCCATAATTAGTGATGGCAGGAAAAGGAATTGCCATATACTAGTGTAAGCAGGATCTCAGCAGCAGACTGATGAACCTTACCAAATTATCCACTTTGAAATCAACGGACTTTCACTGGCATGACCAGAAGGAAAAGAGGAAGAGCCTACTGCCCATGGTAGATGCTGTCCCACTCACCCCTCCCTCCTTACCAACCATCCTTGTGCTTCCTTGCACAAACCTGCCACTAAGCACTCTTGTATCCTCTCTATAAATAGGCGACTACATCAAAGCAAATTGTCTGAAGAGGGTATCACTGAGTGCAAGACACTGACTATGTGTGTGTTACTGTGTCTCCCTCTAGTGACCTGAACTAACGAGTCTAACAGTCTGTTTGGGGTCTCTTGTGCTTGGAGCTACTTCTTTGGTTACTTGTCTCCTCTGTGTTCACAGGGGCAAAGGCCTGATGTTTTAGGACTGGGTCACCCATTTCTCTGGCATCTGGAGGTTATACTCCCCACTGGCAGCTGCATATTTACAGCTGTAGTTCACTGCTCATAATTTAAAGTGTGCTTGTTCTTGAGTCTCTAGAGATACAGAGAGGTTGAGTGTGAATTAAGAGAGAGGAAATTCACAGTGTTTTCTATTTAATAGTTCCAATTCAAACATCCTTAAGAAAGCTATCCTGAAGAAAAAATGGAAAGGTTGCATTTTTTTTTCCTTGTAGCTATAATCTGTAAGTTCTTTCACTTTAGGGAGGTGTATTTCTCACTCTCTCTTCACAGTAGGAAGAAAATATACTGATAAAAGGGGAAAGTTAAGATAGTAGCTTATAGCTGTTCCTTGCCTTTTTTAATTTAAAGAGAGAGACTTCACTGATGCTGTTGTTATGCTGTTATTTGGCCTCAGTAGCTTCACTGGCTTCAGTGCCTGATCCATTCTGCACTGGAGCCAGAGCTACTCTCTTCCCTAGCCTGAGGACCCCAGTGAGCATGGGTGACAGCACCTGCTGCAGCACACAGATCCTGCCAGGAAAGTGCTGTCCAGAACAAGTCTCTGCACAGCTCCAGAGCCTCACCCCCTCTAGCTTCTCATACATGACCCTTTGACTCTCTCTCACCCTGCCTCCACCCCCACACCAATCCCCTTGATAAAGCCACTTGGCATATGTATCCCAGCTCTAGTGATAGCTGGAAAATATGCTGGCAGGAGGCTATGTTTGTCAAACAGATACAAGCTTCTGAAATAATTGAGTTGGACTAAAGGGTCTCTAAGGTGCGGGTAGAGAGACAAGGTGGAAGGATTAATCTACCAGAGAGAAGGGTCTGATTTATGACCTGCAAGTTCCATGACCTAGGTATTCCCATTTCTCCTTCCCAGCCTGGGCTGTCTTTCACTATCCAGTGGCATCATCTGCCTCTGCAGAAGAACAGAGTGCACTGCACTGTCACGACAAGTCATTGTGCATTGTCAGTGCAGTCATTCATAGCAGGAGCATGGTCTGGGTGGGGGGAGAGTGTTGCCACATCTGGGCGTTCCAAGATGATGATCTTGCAGCTGTCCCTTCCCATTTGCCTGTTTCTCTGGTGCTCATTTTCTTAAGCCACCTTCTCCCCAATCCATTGCACAATAACAATGACGATCTTGGTAAAAGGTTTTGGGAAACATACTGCAAAAAAGCCTTATGTCCCTGAAAACAGTGCCCTTCTTTACATCACTGTAAATATGGCAACTGGTTGGCATGGAAGCTCATGCCAAATGTTTTATAGATCAGGGATGGCCAGAAGCTGATAAATTGGCAAGCAGATATTGCTGGGGAGGGTTTGTGTGTGTGTGGGGGGGGTGCATATATATGTGTGTGAGGCAGAGAGAGAGAGAAAGAGAGAGAGGGAGAGGTGTAGGGGATGGGGGTGTAGGGAGAAGCAGTAAGGAAAATATGATTTGAAAGAATCCCCTGCACAGGGATAGACCCAGAGCAAAGAAGTCAGTTGTGAGGGCAAGAGATCGTGAACCTGCTCACTGGGATGACACAGAGCAAGGTCAGGTGCCACTCAGCCTCCTGCAGTGTGGAGCTTTTCTCCAGGGTCTGAACACGGTCGTACTGGAAGTGGGAGTCTCTCAGCTGAAGGTAGTAAGCTATTTTGGTAAAGCAAGGCTACAGTAGGCCCTGCGATGGACTGCTTGAGCTCTTTCTTCTCCCTTAATCTTCTTTCTCAGCATTTTGGTTTGTGTCTTCAGAACATTCCTTTCTTCCCTGTATGAAGAAGGTGAAAAGCATAAGAGACTGAAAACATGGGAGGTGCATGTTCAAAGTGTTGTTCTTTTTTCTTCTTCACTTACTTTTTCTTTCACTCTGAACAGCACCTGAAAAATAAGAGTTTTCTTGTGTAGTCTTTTTTTTTTCCTCCCCACTGGCTGAACAAATCATCCTTTCTTGTAAACTTGGAGTGCCCGCCCCAGTGTTACTGTGGCACTGGAGTAAAGCAGGCAGGAGCAGGAACACTGGGGGGTGTTCCCATCCAACGAAGCAGGAGCTGCTGCCTGGTGTGGCCTTTGAAGTTCACACCAAGTTGGAGGTGACTTGAGCGATTTGAAGGATGAGCACATCCCTCCAAAAGATCAGCACAGCCCCCAGCAAGAAACATGTAACGCAGATAATGAAGGCCTGGGAAAGGCATTGATCATGAGTGATTTCAATTATCCTGGCATTGACGAGGGTCATGCCAGAGTGGAAGGATCCTGGAGGCAGGACAAGGCCATATCTGTGACAGGCTTTGCTGAGCAGCTCATAGAGCCCACACCTTATTCGGGCTTGTGTCCCAGGGAAGCCTCCAGTGGGAGATGAGCATGTTGCAGTTTAGGGTAGGCAGATGGAGCAGTAATGCACTCTCTCAGGGAGAGTCCCCAGACTCCTGAGTGAGAATGCTGCAGGTTAGTGCCCTGTTGCAGGTGCCTGGCTGAGAAGTGCTGTGAGGGTCATCTTAGTGCATGTACAATAACAACTGGTGCATGCCATCAGCACCATCCTTACCTGCTGTGAAGCTTGTAGATCTCAGTAAAAAGTGTGTAAGTATGCATGGGCACACTGCTGTATGCATTACATGTGAGCATTTTGCTGTGTGTTCATTAATATGTTCACCATGCTGCTATCTGTGCATGCATTTTGGTACACTGATATGTGTTTTTGATATTCACCAACCTTATATACCCTCTTTGCATTTCCTTCATGGTGGAGTTGTGAAATGTAGCAGTAAGCATGAAAAATAAAAACACTGGAGGAGAAAGAATATACTGAGTGATATTGTACCTGCCAGAAAAAAGGCTTGCTTTAATTGTGGGGTATGGGTCTCTACAGCTGTCCAAAGCCTGTCTGTACAGTTTAAACTATGGCTGTCTGAGGGGGACAGAGCATAAGTATTTTTAGAGTAACTCAGCATAAGAGACAACATTTCAGATATTCCCCAAGCTACAGAAACTCAGATCAGGTTCCAAACTTTGCAACTCTAGTCTCTCTCTGACATACTCACTTGTATCTACAACATTTATCTCTGTTCAACCTGGGCATCTTCGAAGCAAATAAATAATTGGTTCCTGCTTCTGTCTCCCCTTTGTCCAAGGGACTTAAAGTTAATTTGTGCTGACTATTAGTCTTTGGGCAAAGGCTGCTATTGCGAAAGGAAGTCAGGGCATATATAGATAGCTAGTCCTTGCACTGTGAAATTGTAAGTGCCCCCATTTCCTGAGGGGAGATCTACAACCACTTGACAGCCGTGAAGAGGATTCCTCTGTAGCTCTTGGGAGATTTCCAGGGGACGAAGCAGATGGAGATGGGAAGCCCACGTTCCCTAGATGTGCTCCTGCTCAGAAGCCCAGAGGTGTGTGTGCCATATCTTGGGTGAAATACAGGCATGTGGTAACGCAAGTGACTCCTTGTGCGAGCCCAGCTTGTGCTTCATTAAGTGCCAGGACAGGTGTCAGAGTCCATGCACAGAGCAGAGGCTGTAAGGGACTTGGGGACAAAGAAAAATCACAGTTGCCATGCAGCATGTCCTGTGTGAGACACAGGGAAGATGAGGGAAGGAGACTGCTAACTCAAAGAGACAAAAGTAATTAGAGGAGCAAAATAATAGATTAATGAGAAGCCAGAGCCAGGGGAACTTATTAATTATCGGTGGAGGGTTTCCTCCAGTATGCAGGCTGGCCAAGGGCATGAAAGATGGCAGGCAAAACTCCAGTCCTGTTTAAGGAAGCTGCTAGGGAATTAGTGGTGAGGAGTGTTGGGAGAATGGTAGCAGAGGTTAAGTTAACTGCTTTCTTTGAATCTCTTGTTACATGTGGCTCAGGTAAGGGCTGGGGAGAGGGGCATATGGGAAATGCTAGATCATATCTAACTGATGTTAATAATGGCTCAATAAAAATGCTCCGATAAGAACGCATTAAAGTTATACAGTTAAGCACTTGCCAGCCAGGTAAGGTGAGATTTAAGGTTACAAATACAACCTTAACTCTCCTCCTGCTGGGTGTACCTTAGCAGGCAGCCTCTAATTAAGGGACATCAGGCTATTTTTCAAGTAATATTATCGTAACATTGGTTAATGCTCTTTTCAACTTTGGACAAAAGCATACGGTGTCTAGTACTATTGTGTGTGTTTGTGTGTGCCTGGTGAAACAGAGTCCATTATAATTGTGGCACTGAGAAATACTGCATTAGTTCTGCTGGAACAACATGCTGCAGTTGAGACACGGGGTCTGTTGAGACTGTTAGATACAGGGCAAACGACCATCCAGTTTCCCAGGTCACCGTTTCATGTATCATGAAGCAGCAGGCTTATAAGAAGTTGACATTAGCTACAAATAGGGTTGAATATGGGACTGTTCTTTTTACGGACAGATTCTTTTTTTACTTCTGCATATTGTCTTTCAACCTAGTTGTCTCAATGAAGTCATTAGGACCGTTTACAAGGTAAGGTGCTAATTTGTCCCATCAGACCATGACACAAAACATGGCTTTCTTCTGTATCCATGAGACCCAAGAGCTGGCTGTTCAAATATGAACATACTTTCTTTCAGGGCTCCTAAGCATACAACTTTTAGTCTCATTGCATATACCATGGTTGTGATATAATGGGAAAGAGAGAAAATATAAAGGGCAAATCCATTCTTGAGGAACACTGCAGAAGTGAACAGACTCAGTGGTTTTTATACCACACGTTGTAGATCTGACATCTTTTCTTGATAGTTACGCTGAGTAGTTAGCCTGCCCATTGAGCACAAAGTCCTTTGAGGGAAAGTCATCACATTTACACTGTCTAAATCCTTGAGTAAAAACCTCTGTCCTTTCCTGCAGACCCTTACTGCAATAGTCCTAGATTTCTCAAATACCTCTGTTGATGTGACTGACAGGCAGTATGTGCAGCACCTCCTGCTATCCCACTGCTTGTCCTTGCAGTTATGTAGGGAGGCATGCTCTGTTTTCACTTGAAGCAAAGATTCAGCCCTGTTGGACTGTGAGTGTCTCCAAATCTGTTGGGTATCGTGTGAGTTCAGGTGCAGACTCACGTGTGCTTTTGAGAATATCTAGAGCAGTCTCAGGTACCTGAGTTTTATTTTTTGCTTTGAGGATCACCATCCAAAGATGGGGTAACAGGAAGAGCAAAGGCAAGGGGAGTAGTTATAGCAGTAGTCAGAGCTCTATAGGTATTTCTAATGGTTTCAAAACGTGTTTTCAGTTGTTCTTAAGAAGAAACAGTGGATTTGTGAGGACTGTCCCTGTAGAGGCAGGTGTAGCTTGGTCAGTGCAGAGCAGAAGCTCATCTAGAAGGTTACTTCTGAAAAGGAAAGGTCACGTAATCCCAGGTGGCCCTCTGGGACACTAGCACTGGCCATGAGGGAGCAGAGGTTATGCGCAAGGTATGAGAGAACGACTGTGAGGATGAAAGGTAGAGAATTTCACAAAAAGCCCCCAGAACAGGGACATATGCTGATTAATTTCCATAGACCTGCATGGATCTGAAGTGAGCTAAAAATTTCCTCACTCAGAGACTTTGGGGATCACAGAGCTGAGTTTGTTTAAAAGAAGTGAGCTTCATCTGAGAGGTTTTGCAACTTGTACTAATGAGAGTCTGTCTGTCAAACTTAAGTGGTGTCAAGTGGCTCAGAACAAGGGCTCTTGGGCGTTAAATGGTTCCTACCAAATACCAAGCCTATTACCATGATTGGCTGTTATAGCCCTCTAAACGGCAAAAGTGATTAAATTGGTCGTTATGAAACACTAAAGATGCATAATTATGAAAAATAAGGCTTGAGTACGAGGAGATTTCATCTCACTGCTTTGTACCTCAAGGAGGAATCAATGCAGAAATGTTTTAAAAGCAGCCAGGGGTTGCCCCTGTCTGGTTTACTCCTGACAGTCTGGGAATCGTGAGTGTGTTTGGAAGTGAGGGTGTTTCTCCAGTCTCTAGGCTGTTACATAAGCTGGAGCCTGAATGTCCAGAAGTCAAGTCCCACTCTTCATACTCGATTGAGTTTCTTCCTTGGCAGGGGAGGGTTTGACTCCCTGCTATCCTGCCCTCTGCTGAGAATTCTTGGGTTTGGACTCAGAGGGAAGTCAGCTTTTCTTGGTTATTTGCCAGGAATTACATCTAACCCATCCAGCTGAATGGGGTAATGGGCTGTTAACACTTTGTGTCCTGTCATGAGGGAAAGCCTAGCCAGTTGTGGTGAAACCACAACAGAGCAGACTAGAGGCAGTGTGGGTAGTTAAGGGAGGTTACATTGGGCAGGGCCAGCTCCAGTGAACTGGTGAGTGTTAAATAAATCAGCCATTAACATGATTGCTTTAGGGCCTGGGAACCAGAGCTAAGGACTGTGTGTTCTTCTGCAAGAAAGTTAGTTGTGTGGGAGGCCTCGGGATGCTGCCAGCACCGACCAAACCTACCTCTGCCAGTGCCTCTCTCTTTCCAGCTAAGGTGAGGTCTGGTGCACAACTTTCTCCACTCACTCTGGCACATCAGGCACTCCTGCCTTATCCAGGAGTGAGGGATTTATGTTCTCATAGTGTCAAGTTCAGTGGGGTGCCGCTGAGATTGGCATGTGTATATTTTGTCCTTCTAAGAAACCATCATTCAGCAGATAGCAGTGTGTGCCCTGTCACTGATGGTATTGCTAAACTTTGTGCGTTTTCACTTCAGCCTGTTCCCGGCTGAGTGAGGGAACCTCCCCTCCAAGGCAGGTTGAAATGGGAGTAGGATGTTGATTGTAGGTGGCACCGTTTTTGACAGCCTTGTCTCTGCTCTCTTGGGGCAAACCAGTCTGTCCATGGAAATGGCCAACAGCTGCTCTAGAGGGATGTTCTCCATGCCGTGGAGAGGGGCTTTTCAGGACACAGTTTGACAGAGGTTGTTTGCAAAAATGAAGTGTCGGGTCCTCTGTCACTGGCTTTTAGTCACTGTGCACAAGAGACAAGGGGATGGTCAGAATCCATGAAACTCGCTACAGGTGGGCAGGGGGTTGAAGAAGAAGTTGCACAGGTCCCATGCACCTTTGAGCTTATGGTGTCATAAGGATGTTGGGTGAAAGGGTTTTGAAGTTCTGCCAGAGCAAAAAGAGAGGCCTTTTGTCTTTGTAGCAGCTCACTTCCCTGTTGTTGGGCAACTCTGAGGACGAGACCAGAGCTTTGTGCCCTTCCTGCTCTCCCAGTCCTAGGGTTCTCCACACCTAGCTGTGACAGCACCCCTCACTCCTACCTTGGAGCACCCCTCATGTAGTTCTCCCACTATAAGGCTGGAATAGCACCAGGCACAGAGCAAAATACAGTGCCTTGTGGTTTTCCTGCACAGCTCAGTCAACCCAGACTTCCTAAAACTCTGATGTTCCTGGTTTGCACAGACTTTCAGAAGAAATAGTTTGGTTGGTTGGTTGGTTGGTTGTTTTACTTTCTTTTTAGTTCTCTTCCTCTTTGGTGCTTCCCCAGCCCCAAAAGAGTTTTACAGCCTCCTTAGAAAGAACCATAGTCATGCTGAGTTATGCACAGCCTCCAGGGGCCCTCTGCTTTCCTTGAGTTGCTGAGAGTTTCTCTCCACGTGAACACTAGCTGAGTCACTGAGCTGAAGTCCCTGTTTCTCTTGTTGGAACTGAGTGGTCACTAGGGACGTGCTGGCATTTACATTCCCTGCTTACTCCTCCTCTATCTGGTATGTGATGTACTAGCAGATCCTACCCCAAGCTCCTCCTCCCCATTCATCTCTCTCTATCTGTCTCTGCTCTCCTTCCTCCCTTATGTGACAGCTGATTTGACATATTTTGAGGTTCTTTGGGGAACTCAATTTGTTTGTAAATCAAATGCCTTTTAAAAAAATGATTGAACATTGCTTTGGTATCAGAGCATGTCATTTAGGGCATTAATCCCTTTTAAGAAACTACTCTCTGTGTGCGTGTGTGTGTGTCATTTATGGCATTATTCATATCCCAGAAGACGAGTAACATCATCTGCATGTGAATGTGAGAGTGTGTGAACAATCTAGTCAGCTATTTGCTGTATAAAGTTCTTTTCCTTGTTACTCCTGTGGCTGTTGTAGTCTAAATAAAATGTGTACTCTGTTCTAAATGGAAAGCCAAACGTCTATACCTTTTGAAGAGACTTTTGCACGCATCAGAGAGATGAAGTTGTAACAAGCCTCCTGGCACATACCCATATTTAATCCATCTCTAAATCCAGTCTGCTCAGCCAAACTTGGTCAGTCTGAAAAAAACACTTGTGTTAATTTATACCAAGTTAGAAGTGTCCAGAAATGTTTCAGACTACTCTTGAGGTGTTGAACAAAGAGAACATCTCAAGAAGATGGATTGATTTCACTCAAATGTTTTTCTAACTTTTCTTATGACTTGTTGTAATTTGCACATGCCTGTTGGCCTAAATCCCCAGCTTTACTTGAATAGGTTATTCTCTGTGAATGTTTTTCACTAGTTTTGGATATATATGGAAATGTAGAAATATTTCATTATTGCAGCTCACTTCCTACTAGCAGTGTGACCACAATGAAATTCCTTGCCCCACACACTGGCTTCTAGGCATTTAAAAATGCCTACATTTAAAATTCTTCCAAAGTTATGAACGTATTTGGCTAAAATGTCCCATATTGTTAGCCTAACTTACAATAAAAATGATAGGGGTGTGGCTGTGGGCTTAACACTACCAGTGTGTGTATCAGGAAACCAATCACTTGAGGATTAAGGTTGCTCACTCAAAACACTTCCTGCAGAAAAAATGTAGCCCAGATGCCTCAAACTTTGCATTCTTAATTTGTGTTTAGCAAACAGTTTCTCTGGAAAGCTTGGATTACAGAGCTTGAAGGATAGAATGAATCAAAAACTGAGCTGGGTTTCAGGTGTAGAACATATTCCCAGCAATTTCTCCTCTTACAATTTGATCTATAAGTCCCAATTGCATTTTAATCAGTTGCTTTTGACAAGAATGACTTTGATGACTGGGGGGATTAGGGGGGGGCAGAGAGCTCATTTAGTTATATAATCAAAGTTGTTTTCATATAGTTCAGAAAGGCCTCAAGACTTCTTCAAACTTTACTGTCTCCCTGGCCAGGATGCCAATGTACAGAAAACAGAGAATTGTACCTAAACAGGGAAGTGGCATTTGTCCAGCCTACTAATGAATACGGAAATGGCATAACAACCAGGTGTACTATGAACTTTGCCTTGTGACTGTAATCTTATTTGTTTCTCTGATCTCCATCCCATCCCTTCATTTTGCCTGTATGTTGTCTTTCCCTTGGCTAATTCTTTTTTTTAAATCTAGTGCTTATACTCAGTCAGTAAATCTAGGAAGGAATGTTGCAATTTCCCAGTTTCCCAGTCTCAAACACTAGCTTGGAAATTCAAACTTAAGGTTATAAACAGGATCAACTTGGACCTGTCTTCACATCACTATGGCAAATTGTGTGGATCATCTTTAAGATGCTGGAAATAAATCCACAGAAAAAGACTATATTCAGGATAATTGTCCAGAAGAGATTTTCCAAAAGTGACTTTGAATCTAAAAGTACTGTCAAAATACTAACCTTAGCAAAGGTTAGTCATTTAGCTGGCTGGCCTGCAAACCCAAAGACCAGACCACATCCTAGCTGTTGTCTTCTAGACATCAGTCTAGTAGAGGTGCAGGCGTAGCATAGAAACACATGGGCAAGTCCAAAGCAATCCCTGTGTTACCTGAATGTCCTTTTTCTGACGATTTTTAAGGTAGGCTCTTTCCTCTCCAGAATTCTCCCAGTCAGGCAAAGAAAAGGGAGTGAGATTCCATTGTCAATAGCTCTTCCATCAAAGCCTCCCTGTTTTATATGCAGGCAATAACTAACGGATGCCTGTGGGGAAAGGCAGCAGAGACAAGGTTGTTTGAGTGATTTTAGATGATACTTTCCCACATGCATTTTTTAGTGTTCTGAAGGCCATTTTTAAAGGTAACTTTAAATTCTCAAAGTTGCTAAAATGGGGAGAAGTGGGGTTAATAAAACCATACAGCCTTCTATAAGTGTCTGGAAGAAAGTGCAGCTTGTGATGAGGTGTTGTACAAGAAAATAAGGATATTTGCTCTCTCAAGATGCTGTTCCCCGGGTGGGTATGGCAGTCTCCAAAGGCTTTGTCCTTTAAATGTCGTGTTCAGGACAGGAGTGTTGCTGGAGCCCCATCTCATGCCAAGAAGTGGAAGTTCAGGAGAGGGAAAGAGCTGCAGATGTGAGAGAGCTCAGAGCCCACAGGGTGAAAAGGCTCTCCTACCAAGTGCCTGTCAGCAGCAGGAAACCTGCATACAAGCCTTTCACAAACAGCATCCTTAAGGGCACCAAGACTGAATCTCCCCCGGTAGCTCCCTGAGCTCACTAAATAAGCACTAATGTTTGTCGTGGCTTAGCTGGTGTGGGATTACAGGCAGATCAGGCCTAAAGACTGAGCCTCACAGCCAGTGAAGGCCTCCTGTGCTCTGCCCTTCTCCACTTCCCAAAGCACCTTTCACAGCAGGAAGAATAAGCCCCTCCTCTCCCCATGAATATGAAGAGTTTCCATCGATTTTGGTTGTCACGGGCCATGCCCCACCATGCCACAATGCAGTTCCCCCCCCCCCCCCCTCCATCTAGAGGAGAACCCTCCTTTCCTCTGGTGTCAGAGATGCTCTCCCCAATTCCCACCACCACACCGCACTGGTAACTTACGCTTCTCCCCATATTGATGTCAGAAACCAATATTCATAGCCTGCTTCCTCCTTCCCCCCAGTCATGCCGGCAGCAGCCATTCCACCCCCTTCCTGCATTTGAGATACCTGCCACAGTAATGGGATCCTCCTGCAAGCTCTTTAATTGAAAGGAATTTCTGTCTGGCCTGAAGATGTCAGGAGGCTGACAGAGACGTGTTTCTATAAAATGAGGCTTGAGCTACAGTGCAACAGGCAGTGTCTGGATCACTGAGAATCCTTCACACTCTCTGGCTGCAGCCAGCTTTTCAATAGGGGCTGTTAATTAAGGTGCAGTTGTCAGGGTGTGGGTGTTGGAGACCCTTCAGCTCAGCTGCCAGGTCTTCCTCCTCAGTGCCAGTATGCGAGGTGCCATTGCTTCCTTTCCACTTGGCGTTTCCCCTTGCCTATTGTGCCACTTCCATTTCTCATTTGCATCAATTTGAAGCGGAGCCCTGCTGACCCTGATGACTGCTGTTCATACATTTCCCGGCGTAGTTAATAATGATGGCCTCTGTGGGAAATGATGGGCTGAGACAGAGAAAGGACGTAATGATGGTCTGGCTGGGGTAGGCAGGAAGAGGAAAGTGAAGTGACGAGCAGCTAAACAGCAAGAGAGGGGTGTGATGATAAAAAAACAAACAAACCTGCAAATGTCTAAAAACCCACAGCAACAACATCCCTGAAACAAATGGGGAGAGACAAGCCTGAGTCCCCAAGGGAGAGAAAAGGGGAAAAGAAAGAGAGAGAGAGAAAAGCAAGCAGAGAATCAGCCAATAATTGAAATGGCATCAGGGAAGAGAAGAACTGGAATGACAGAGGAAAAGACAGACTTGGAATTGGCAGATGGAAAAAGAGAGGATGAAAGACGGAGGGAGTGAATGTGGAGGAAGAAAGAGATGTGTCTGTAGAGAGTGAAAGAAAAAGCAAGGAGAGGGATGGTACATATGGAGCTAACCAAAGGAAATGGATGCAGAAAAGGAGGTGGGGAAGTGATTCTGCCTTTTTTCAGAGCCACAAGTGGGCATGGAAGGAAAGAGCCCCCGTGCATTGAGACAGATGGAAAAACAGAGATAGAATGACCCAGGGTAGAGAAATAAAATAAGGTACTGGGGGTTGGAAAGAGGAAAGAAAGAACAAAGTGGTGGTAGATAAAGAGTTAGAGAAGAGCAAGTTTAAGAATCCCAGGCCTGTGCCATTAAAGTTCACCAGAGAAGCGCAAAGAGCAGGGTTTTGAAACATGGACTGCTTGATGGCACTTGTTTTTCTGGAGCTTTTATAATCCCCATCAGCTGCTTGGAATTTGAGTGTAAATTCTGGGAAAGTCCTTTTTCATTTGTGAATAAGCAGAGTTTGATTTGATGGAAAACCTTCCATCGGGATGTTTAGCCCCCTCATCTGTAGCACAAGGCAGGCAGGTTTGTTGTAGACATTATCTTAATAGCGATATAGTGGCATCAGCAAAGAAAGCAGCAGGCATTTCTTGGTAGGGCAGATCAGCCCTACTTGCTGATCAGCCCTTCCTTGCTCTGTGTTTGCTGGTAATTGTCTCCAGTGTCCTGACCCTGAGCAGGAAGGATGTTTCTTTCTGTTGGTAAAGCAGATCAATGCTGACATCATGCACCGTCAGAGATTTTTCTATCAGTGCAAGCAGTTGCTGCTGCCCTTGGCGCTCATCAATAACCAATTATGTGATCATCTGGGTTTTCTGGCTCACTGTTTTTTACCCCTGCACAGATAAAATCAGAGAAGATGGTTAAATTTCCTCTCTGTAATTTTCTCCGTGTCTTGGCTGTAGCTGGGAAAAAGTTGAGTGGCAGTTGTTGGAACGCAACTGGTTTGGCTGAGCTGAGGTAGGGTTAGCCAAAGCACAGTGGTGAGCCATGGCAGCCCAGGCAGGAGTATGTGGGCAGATCTTCAGGAGGGTTCATCACTCCTCTTAGATGTTCACATGCTCAACAGTTAAAGGCCATTTTGCAAGTGACCCTCAGTGGTCTTTCACTGAAACTAGCACTCATGGCTTGTGTTCTGTGCTCAGTTCTGCCCCTGGCTTCCTGCATAATTGTGCATAAGTCATGGATCCCCAGAAATGTCGCTGTGATACTGACTGTGGAAATTTTAGCTTTGATGTACTTCTAAGGCACTTTGGGATCTTTTTGATGGGAAGAAATAGACATGCATTAATGGTAAGCAGTAAAGTTTTTTAGGATTGAGTGCAAATACATATACAATATGGAACTTGCTTTCTTCAGATATTTAGCAACATTTCCCAAATTGTGACATTAGGGTTCTTTCTGGGGAAAAAAACAAACAAAAAAAACCCCCAAAAAACAACACAGGAGTAGGACTGAAAAGCAATCACAAAAAGAGCACAAACACATACATCTTTTTCTTTTAAAGATTTGCCTGAATATGCATGGAACTATGCTTTATTACTACCTTCTTTTTTCCCACTTTTTTTCCAGCTCCTTAGAAACCATACTTCCCCTTTCATCTTTGCCGTTCCAGCTTTCAACTATTCTGTGTAGAGTGGCCAAATAGGCTCCTGTTTTATTTTTTCTGTTAAAGTTGAGAGCCATTAACACCAACTCTGAGTGGTTGTGGCACAGAGAAAGGGAGGGACACACATGAGCTTTGTGGCTGGCATTCTGATGCAGGGATTTGGTTTTCAATTAGATAATGCTCTCTGAAAACAGGGCTGCTGGAGCACATGGGACAATATTGACTGAAACACAAAACAATTCAGTGGGTGACCTTCATGCTCTCAAGTATGTAGCCAGTCAGGATTCATAGTGTGTAAATGCCATCCAATCAGTATTTATTTCATGTGAATCATAACCAACCAATGCCAGGGAATGGATGAAAGGCAGCATTCAGGTATGTAATATGATTATAAGATAATATATCAGGCTGTGATTCCACAAAGCCACAAGGTCAACAAGACTGGAAAATGTATTTTGTAGCTTCTGAGAAGTTGAAAT
Source organism: Apteryx mantelli (assembly GCF_036417845.1). Classification (NCBI taxonomy): domain Eukaryota; kingdom Metazoa; phylum Chordata; class Aves; order Apterygiformes; family Apterygidae; genus Apteryx; species Apteryx mantelli. The sequence continues at coordinate 129,852,507 of NC_089978.1, read as the reverse complement.
TTTGAAGATTAGTGCATTCTCAGTATAAAATGAATAAATAAATACATAAAATAAATAGATGTCATGTAGCATGGCTCCCACTTCTCCCTAGCCAACCAACAGGTCCCTGAAGAATCTTACTCTGTGTGCAGACATCTTGTCTGTATGTGAGCTGGGTTATGTTTGCATGTATGAAATGAAAGTGGAGTTCTGACCCCTTTGCCATTCCCCTTTCATTTAGGGTGGAGGAATTGTGTGGTTCGATCCTGCTGTTTTTCTTAACAATTGTGATAGGACTGCCTTGCTGAGGTCATAAGATATTGCCCTGTTGGCAGTCACTGGGTTTGGACTCCCAAGGGTGGAGGCAAGATGCCATCTGTCATCAGTCTCAGCTCCTGTCGCTAGTCTGCCCAGGAAGGGTTTCCTGGTGGGGACCTATTTGCTCTCTCCTTACCAGCCTGCTAAAGATCTGAGTCAAATAACCTTTGCCATACAAATTTGCTCAAGAGTCAGAATTTACTTGACCTTGGACTGGATGACCTGAATCCCTTGAATTTGGGAGGATGAGACTGGAGACTATTATGATGACTGGCTGAAGTTGTGGTGTTTAAAGTTTTAGAAAAACACACTCAAGTGTTTGCTCCACAGAGATTATAGCTGTGCTAAAACTGTAAATCATTAACACCAACCTATAAAATAGTTCCCAGGCATTTGTGCTGCTGCTTCTGATCTCCAGTATGAGGAATAGTCTATGATCCCTGTTCCCTGTATCAAAGATCAGCTCCGTGTGATCTCATGGGTAGCATTGTTTGGGCTGCTTGAAACCTCACTCATGTCAAACCACCAAGTTCAAAAAGGGGGAGCCAACAGACAGACTGAGCGGTTCGGGGCTTGTAAATTGATACAGCTGCCCAAAAAAGCTGGGAGACATTCTTGCAAGGCACCCAGAATAGCTGTCCTCTAGTCAGTGAGAACAGCTTTTAAAACAGCCACTTTCTTTTCTCATGACTTAAAGAGTGAGTAACAAAAAGTAGTAAATCTCAGAGAAAAGAAATGATCTCTGAATTTTTGCAGAAGAAAATGCTGGCTGTCTTGAACTGAAAAGAAAGTAGCTAGACTTTGGGAAGAAATATTCCTTCCATTAAGGGAAAAAGGGAAGTATGATAAGATTTTATTGTAGCTAAATTTTCGGGCCAGAAGGGATCATCTAGTTTGATTTCATGCATAGTGCAGTCCTGAGACTCGGGCACGGTAATTTCTTCATAAAGCCCTCAACACCCATTGGAAAGACTGCCAGTCTTTCACAGGGGCGCAGACGACACCACTGTGGCCTTTCCCCATGGGCTCTACCCAGTCCTTAAGGAGTGCCTGAGCACTACGTCCCTCTCAAGGGGCTCCACTAAATCTTGAGTCCAAAGGGCATGGTCTTCTCCCCTCCCATACCAAATTTCCTTTCTACGTACAGCTTCGCACAGCCTGGGGAGGGGGTGGAGAAGCAAGGAGATGAAAACTGTTGAGGTAAAATACCATCAGAGCTTTCCTTCGAACTCACAAGCTTCTCGGATTGGGTTCTGGGGACAGGCTGTCATATATCTTTCTTCCAAACTAGTTCTAACTGGCTTACCTTTCCCCTGCTGAAATACTCATGATTCGAGTGTCTTAGGTGAGAGAAGCAGAATAACTTTGCTGCACTTAGGACATCATTGTCAAACTCAAGGGCTGGGGAGGAGCCACTTCACCCAAGGAAAGTATTTGTATTCGGTGACTGCTAAAGTGCAGACAGCTTCCTCTCTGCAGTCTCAGAGGGGAGCAAAGCACCCTCGCGCATTCTGCCTGCTCAGGAAAAGGGCTTGAATTTGAGAATGTGAATGAAGTAAGGAGAGAGGAAGGAACAGGCAGTCCCCGGGAACGCACGGCTTTCTGTCCCAGTGCAAATGCCCTGAAATGGAAGCTGCTGGGTTTTTTTACCATTTCTGATGCAACTCTATGGAGAAAGAGTACAAAGCACTGCAAATATGTGGGAATAGGAGGTCCCAGCCCTGAGGAGTTTCCTGTCTAGCAAACAGAAAACTTCATGTAATGTTTGCAAGCCACAGAGGGTGAATAAGCAGACGCAAAGTGGGGCCAGAGAGGAAACACTCCAAAGGATTGCAACATCCAGTTGCTTTTTGGGCTGTTTCACTCCATTAATGCATGCATTTCTTGAGTTTATGACTTTGTATGTTTATGTATGCGAACTTTGGGGCTCTGTTACAAACAATAAAATAGGCATTTGAAGAGCAATTGCAGCTGGATGTGTGCTATGCCCTGCAGAGCCAGTGGTCAGCCAGGACACAGGAAAATGTTTCAAGCACAAAAAATTGGGAGCCTAGTCAAGAAGTGGACAGGTGAAGGAAGATTTTGTATGAGAGGAGGGAAATGCAGAGAAATTTGATATGCCTGATCCTCTGAGGAGAGGATCCTGCTGTTGTGTGCAGTAATGAGACTCAGTTGATACCAACCCCTGCTTGCTTAAAGGAATAGGACAGCCAAAATGCTTGATCCTGGAAAGTCAAAAGCGGGACTACGTTGCTATTCCTGGCTTTATCTGTCTGATTTTGGGGTGGATCACCAGCAGAAGACAGAGCAAATGGCCTGACATCATCTCATTGGATAGAAATTCCTACTGTCAGGGTTTGCTGCTGATAGTTTGTGCCTACCCATTATTTGTCATCCGAGGATCCCAGTGTGGTTTACAATAGTGTGCTGTCTGGTTGTGAGCCCATGAGACAGGAAGTCATTATTCCTGATGCTATTCCCAGCTCTATCCAAAATGGAAGAATCTGTCCAGCAAGCTTTTTCCTCTGTCGGTGCCTCTGTGAACAGGGACTGTGCTCCTGCACCTTCCTTCAGCCTGCAGAGTCCTTCAGACAAGAGGTGCTCTTATTGTATAGCCCAAGTGATACAGAAGGAGCAGAAGCTTTACTGGAAGCTGTGCTCTTATAAAAGCCCCACTTACTCTGTATATTCTCCCTTCTCAATATAGCTGCCTCAGAAGCACTATGAACAACAGAAAAGAAATCAGTGGAAGCTCATGGCTGTCCTTTTATGCTTGAGAAGCTCTGTCCAGCATGGCAGAGGTTGCTGCATTTGAAGCTTGTGAATAATCTTGCTGCAGCCAGTACAGAGGTGCATTTGTACTTACTGTTTGTCCCGGGATTTGGTGAGTGTGCTGTGGACCTCATGGGATGGAGCATGACTGGAGGTTATGCAAGCAATTTAAACCTTAAGGGAGTCTAACAGCACAAAGAATGAAGGCGCTGAAGCAAATAATTCTGGATAGACCCAGCTGTACACTGGTGCCTTTAATACATAAGCTTATTGACTTAAGCAGGTTCACATTTCAGGTCTTAATTCATAATTGCTTCCACTATATGACAATGCAATTTATATGTTAGGCTAATTTGGAATCTTTAAGGGTTATTGGCAAATTTGGGAAATAATTTTTTGAAGGCTCCAAACTCATTATATTTGGGATTTAGGATAGGTGTGTCACATTAGACAAAAGAGCTTGAAAGGAAAGGATGATCCTGGAGAGATGCATGTTACCATACCAACAACCTAGAGAGCAGCTGCTGAATGTGTATATTCCCTGTGTCCCAGACCTTCTTCTGACTTTGAGGGAGATGTCTGAGTAGTAAGAATTATGATAAATTATTTGTGGAACAGAGATAATCTTACTATATCAGTTGCATAAAAAGGAGGAAGATAGCTGAGATGTATGCTCTGATTTAGAATAATATTTGTGGAACTGAGATTTACTTTCTGCGTCCTATAAATAAAATTTTCTATAACTGCATAGTGATGGACAGTGCTGAATGAAGTTGATATGAAATGCCTGCCAGTATTTTAATTTGAGGATGTTTTCCCTGCCAGATAGCTACAGATATTATAGTAAGAACTTTTTGAACAGACCTATGAGTCCACTCTTAAAAGTCCCCAGACTGTTCAGAAACTTCCTTTAGAGTCCTGTCCCAAGAATCATGGGAGAAGATGATGATACAAAACAATTCTTGGTGTTAGTAGAGTCACTGTGTGAGAATTATGTAAGTGAATAATAAATCAAAACCTTACTTTGGCACCAAAAGCTGCTGAAAAGATAGGACAGCATTCGAAAGACCCTTTAGGTCTTTGGAGCAGAGCATTGCTTTTAAATGGTTACTTTCCCTTCGGGTTCGAACAATAACTCGCTAGATCTGTGTGCGGGCTATAAACTTTGTCTGACAAGTGCCACTACCGTCTCTGGAACACTGATTTTTTTCTTAGGCAGGCCTCTGAACTCTAGAGAATCTGGGCACATGGAAGGAAAACTCTGGGTTTTTTTCATAGTTGATATGGAAGTTTGTATTCAAGCAGTCAATTTTTTCTCTTCACTTGGACTTCTACCATTACATCTCCAGGGAAGTCATCAGCATTTATTTGTTGATTGATTAGATAATGAATGAGATAGATAGATAGATAGATTGATTGGAAAAGAGAGGACGGTGGCTTTGGAAAAGGATATGCTTTTGACAGATGCTGAGAGAAAAATTTAAATCTTCAGTCCAGAAATAATAGATTAGATACCAAGAGAACCAAGAAATGAACACTCACCTAACTTTGAAAGAGAAGCAGGATCCCAAGAGGGACTTAGAGCAGACTGCCAACAAGCTGAAAACAGAAAAAATGCATGATGACAGGTAAGTGGTGTCTCTGTTTTAGGTTAAGAGAAATAGTAGAGGTGATTTACTTTTTTATAAAGAAGATTAAATTTTTCTTGGAAGTTCCATCTGTTTTTCAGAATTAAGAACAGAGTGGATTCTTTGATTTTATAACACCTTAAAAAAAGGCTTTGAAGAATTTATTTTCTAATTTTAATTTTCTAATTTTCTATACATCTTTTTTATTCCTTATCATTGAAAGTGGTAAAATGATAATGCCATACATATTTCATTTGTGTGTGTATTTACACTTTCCGCTTTGTAATTTTTGGAAACATCTCCGGTTTTGAATGAGCCAATAACTGTCCATTTACTATACAACAACTTCAGAAGTTGAGAAAGAGTAGAACAAAAAGGGAAGAAATAGGAAAGGCACAAGAGAAAACAGTTATATATTCATTCAGCATCAGTTAGAAGGGAAGAAATGGGCAAAAGGCAAAAGAGAAAAGTTGAGACATTTCCTTTTTTAAAAATAGATATGTGTTTGAACTTGAAACAAAATTTCATACTGAAATAATTTTCCTTGTGGAAAAAGATCGTTTGAATAGCTGCATTTGCTGCAAAAAATAGTTTATTCAGGAGGAGTACCCTTCAACTGGAATATTTTGTCCAGCTGTAGAGAAGGACAGCAAGGGCAATAGAGCTCTGTGTGTAGCCTTCCTATCTGAGAAGCTGTGGCAGTTTTGGAAACAAAATGGCTTTACAAATGCTAAAGGACAGAAGAAGACATTTTAGTTTACTTCTATATGTTACTTCTTTAGAATACATATCTAAACCCCTCCAGTGTGCATTCAGCTGTGACACTTGTCTTATGCAAAGGTACCGGGTATTGAACTAGGAAGCATACCTTACTGTCTCAGTCTAAATGATGATAATAAAGAGAAAGTAGAGTGTAGGAAAGGAGTCCCTTAATACAGACATAGCCTTTCTGACTGAGGAAACCCATACCTTAACAGGAAAGTGGGTATATTGTTAGGGAAAAAACATATATCTGGGAAAGACTGCAGAAATGGTAGAACAAATCATTTTAACACAGCACAGTGGAGCTTAGAGAAGCTCAGAAACTTGAAGTCTGCTTTCACATCTAATATTGAATATGTAACCCTTTGTAAACTGCTTCCTTTCTCTGTGCCTCAGTTTCCTTAACCATAAAATGGTATTAGTTTATCTGTCAGAGCAGTTTGGGCTGTATGCCTGAAAAACCTTGTGCAAGTGCTAAGCATTATTTATCCAAAATGACAGCATCTCATGTTCACTCTGCGCTTTCTTCTATTACCAGCTCTTTCTTCACTTGTAGTTTTTCTTATTTATGTCTTTGCCTCCCCATTACCTTTGCGTTAGAGCTCACATCTACATTGATTTTACATCATCGCACTGTACTGCAGCCATTACAAGTTTACATTTCAGAAAGTGCCTTTTGAATCTTTAACCCATTGCTCCAAGAATCATGCACCCTATCTCAGCAGATAACTCTGCAAATACACTTACTGTGATAGGGGGTGAACTGACCAGTCACTGTCTAGAGAAAGGGCCAAATACACAGATGATAGCTGTGTTCCTACAGCTTCTAAGTCTCCCTTCACCAAAGCGTACAAGACTTTTCAAAGCAGGAGACTGTCAATATTATAATAAAATAAAACACTTTGCTAAGCATTGTACTAACATGAGAAAGTTAAACAGTGTTTCATGTCATGAGGAGACTTCTATCTGTTAGGTAACATGAGTCACTTAAACCCATGAACTCCCTCACTCCATTCTGTTGGCTCTGTGTTGTTAAATCACTGTACACGCAACACTTTGGCTGTGTGTGTGTTGTGGCAATGACATTTACTGTGGACTGTAGAGGAAGCCAGGCTCTGACAGCCCTGGAAAATAGAAGTTCTGATTTGCTCACTGCTTTCGTGAACCTAGGTGCCACAGCACACCCTTAAGTCTGTGTTAGGTGTTTTGGTATTTGGTCTGAATATAATTTTCCATCTCTGTCTGCCTCCATTCCTCATCTGCAAAGTGTTATAAAAGCACCTCCTTACTTTATTGTGAAGGGAAGTTTGTTATAGATAGTGAGTGTCCTGCCATGACAGGAAGAGAGCTGCACAGGCAGATAAGACCAGCCAATAAGACACTGAAAATATTTATTCATGTCCAAGGAAGAGTTCACCTGTTGCTCTTGAGTTGTTTCAAAGTGTGAGCTCCCTGTTGCACATCCATTAGGAGGGGTAACTAGAACCAAATAAAGGGTTCTTCCCGGATCATCACCAAAGTCCAGCATAACTCATGTGAAAGTGTTCTCTAAGCTGGTGGGAGTTTTGGAGAGAAAATCTTGGCTCCATGTCATAACACCAGCCTCACAAAGGGAAAAATAAAATGTTAGCTACTACCTTTTTGCATGGCAGAGGACTGTGATTTTCCAAGGAACAGTTAAAGCACATTAGTACTCTTCTGGGATGAATTGAAAGCCTAAGTGACCTATCTGTCAGAGGCACACCTTCATGTTGACTAGAAAGCCCTGCAAATCATTTCATCACTTCAACAAAGCAGACCCAAGTTCCTTCACTGTAAGTGCAGGTATTTAGAAGTGTGTCTATGTTTAAGTTGCTGTATAACTTCAATTGCTTTTCACAGTATACTAAAGCACAGATTTACAATGATGCTGCCACATGAGTAATTGCTTGGAGATGGCAGGGTGTAGGAAGCAGGGGAGCAGGTATCCTTTCATTTTTGCATTAGTTATGGGTCTCACTCTCCAAGAGTTCTGATGTTGGAATTACGGTATCCTGACATTGGCATAGCTATGTACTGAATCAAACTGAGTTCCTAATAGGTTTGCCTATCTGCTGAATGCAAGGGTTTTGAGTTATTCCTCACAGAGTAAACGGTGAGACTGGAAAATAAAAGATCCTGTGATTAACTTACTGAAAAACAGAAAAGATTCATTTTCCATGCACTTAGTCTCAGTGTTCAAGGGAAATTGCTCATGCTCTTATTCCTTTTGAGAATATACTTGTTTAGTTAGGATGAGAGCTTGGAGACCTGCAAATTCAATCTGAGCTTAATTTGTGAAAAAGCAATTTCAAGGTCATCCAAGGACAGATGAGGTGGAAAGGTGGAGGACATGAATTTGGATGAAATACAATGGTAAAGGACACTTCTTTTAAACTAAGGAGGCATGTTTTAAGTATTAAACAAATCTATCTTTGGGTTGCTCCATCTAAGTCTGGTCCACACTAAAACATTCACCTCTGGTGCTCCACAGTGTCAGATAGTTTACAGGCTGAAGCACTTGTCCAGTCTTAGAAATGACCAGAATGATGTGGATGTGAGTTGTACTTCACACAGTAAGGCTTTTTAGCATTGGCTTTTGTCCTTGGATTTTTTTTTTTTGGGGGGGGGGGGAGGGGTTAACTTTCATTTCATTTTGGTGTATCAGCTACTTTTTCATAAAAATCAACATGACATGATCAATAGTGAGTTAAATATATGGAAGCTAGTGGAAGAATTCACCTTGCAGGCAAGATATAACCTGGAGTTGCATCAGCCTATCCCAGCAGCTGGATCTCTCTATCTGGAGCAGTGATGGAAATATTGTCATGGGAGTTTTACATCCATGAGAGTTCCCACCAGCTGCTGGTTAACCACTGGTGTGGTGGAGGAGTGCCTAGGTTCAGCACATCCCCTCGGTTCTGGTTGGATAGCCCAGAGAAACAGGAGTTTCAAGAAACATGCAGTAAGGGCTGTTTACAGCCCTTGGCATGATGTTTTGCATTCTCAGTGTGAGGAAAGATTAAGAACTGGCCACCAGGGCCAAAGAAAAGATGCAAGTGAAATAGTTTCTCAGGTTTTCGGTCTAGGTGGAAGGCTTCTTTTGTGTGTGGAACCTAGCCCCGAAGATCTGCAAGGCTGGGCTTTTCTGGAAAGGGCAAGCTCTGATTCCCATTGAGTCTGTCTGCTGCCCTGGGAAAATTACATAGAGCCATGTGATGAGAATAAAATATAAGGTGATGCCTGCCATGGGCAGAGACTGCTGCTGCCCTTGTATATTTTCCAGTGCCCTCAGGCAGAGCTGTTTCTAGTAGGAAAGGGGGAATGCTGATGTGCTGACTCAAAGATACTGCTTGGTTCTGATTGCAATGGAGTGAGAGGATGGTGGATGGGCATAATGACATAGAGATAGACTTATATTTAAAGAAAATGGCTCCATCCCCTTGTGCCAAAATGGTTCTAATTGGCTCTGTTCTGCTAGCCTTCTTTCTCATTTTCAGTAAACACCTCTGCGTCTGCATAGCTTTTGTTCAGGCAGAGTAAAATCCAGCTTTTGGAGGAGCTGGTTTTGCTATTCCTGGACTTAACATTGCATCTCAGTTAAGGATCCTTTTTTTCCTCTCTCTTTTTCTGGATTGCAGTAGGTTAATTTATTTAATGTGTACCTTGGATATGGTGAGCTGCTGTGAACATAAGAACTAGTTCTTAACTTGGACACAGCCAATGATTTCAAGCACAGATTTTCTAAGAGATTTGAAAACTTAGGGGCTAGTTTCTCTTACGGTGATTTTACATGCCTAGATGCTTCTTGATTTCAGATTCAATATGAGAGGGAAATGCCTAGCTAGAAGGAAATAGACTAACCTCAAGCTATTTCTTCAGTATTTCGAGCAAGAAATCCCCTTAGAGAACTTACTCAGCTGAGATTTCTGGCTCAGTTTAGCAAACTGAGGCTCCTTACCCCTTTGGTGGAGACATGATATAAGGTAGATAGGGAGTTAAATAGTTTGTCTGAACATGTGACCCTGGAAAGTTACTCCTGCTTCCTGTGTGCCATTTACACCATCTGTAAAACAAGGATGAAGATACTTGCTAAAAATTGGGTGTGGAGGTTGGACTGCTGTTCAAAGACAGTTGAGAACATCTCAAACAGCTAGTTGCTGCTCTTCATGTCCCTTTTTATTCCCTGTTTTCAGCACTGGAACGCACAGCTTTCTGTCCCAGTGCAAACACCCTGAAATGGAAGCTGCCAGTTTTTACCATTTCTGATGTAACTCCACGGAGAGAGAGGCAAAGCATATATATAAAGTATATAGGGTTTTGTTCTTGATAAGGTTGGGGTGTGATTGCTCTTTGCTCACCTATCCAAATGCAGGTTGGAAGCAGTTGCTCATGTGTGAACAAAATATTCTCCATTTGTGATTGTCCCCATTAATGAGGTTCCCATTCTTCCATCAGGGAAGCTAAATGCTGTTATGTGACCTAGGTCACCTGTCACACACCTCGAATTGCTGGAGCAAAGTGTTTCAGTGTAATCCAGTACAGTGCCATTTGTTAATGTTAACTGTTCATTAAAATTTTTTGAGCAGCAGACGTGTTCATAAAGCTCACAGCCCGCTCACAGATAATTCATGAGCAGAATAAAAGGATTCATTATTCATGCAAGTTCTTTGCTGTGGAAATTAAACCAGCTCTAATACCTACCTCACGTGCATTGGTGCATGTTGGGAAGGTTTATTTGTTGCATTTGTCTTCTGCTTTGAGATCACAGGATTAAAGAGATGGAGAGATAAAGCAGTATGGACTGAACCTTTATATCAGTTGTAAATACCTCCATTAGCTAAGGCCATATCAACACAAAGCTGTGCCATTTTAACTGCATAGGTATAGTTAAAGCAGCACAACATCACCTAATGCACGTTTTATTAAAGCAGTTCTGCAGTGCTTTATAGCAGCACATCTGTACAGGAACAGGAATAGACTACCCTAGTATATACATATATTTATATTCCAGATATTAACCTTATAAGCAACTGGTCCATAAGTACTGCCCTCTCTTTCTCCCCCCCCCCTTTTTTTTAACCATCTCCCTGCTGAAGATTGCTATTCCCAGGGCTGTATAGAGAGAAGGGATAGTATGAAACTTCCCTCATCTGCTTCAGCGTAAAGTCAGCTGAGTTTGCTAAAGCTGTTGTTGACTTTTTGCCTTAAGTGGAATAAGAGGTGCTTGCATGATCAGTGGGAGCAATAATCTTCAGCTTAGAGGTAACACTTAGTATGGGGAAAGGGTAATGTCTTCAGGTGTTATGCCTGGAGTAAGAGAAGATGTCTGACCAGAGCCTCCTATTTCTATCCAGACTATATATTGGTACCCAAATCATTTGTAGACCAGGCCTAATACCCTTATTAGAATCATCTGAATGCAAGCTAGACTATACAAATGATACAGGAATCAATGAGTGTATCTACCCCACCTGACACTAGAGTAAGCTGTCTGTTATTACAGATTTGAAAGAGTCATATTACATATCTTACACAGAAATCTATACACACTGAAAGGCCTATGCACAAATAGGCACTTGAACTGTGTGGAAAACAGACTGATGCATGTAAATGAATGTGTGAGCATGGAGATATTCCCTGACAGGCATACACATGCATGCCAAGTGAAATGCACCAGCAAGAAGTTGTAGCTAGCAGTGGTATAATTATTTTCATGACTGCAAGACCTTGAAGATCCCATGGACAGTGAAATATGTGTAGGGATGTAACAGGGGAGGCTGGGGGATCTATTATATTTCTTTTTGTTTTGTGGACTTCGGCAGTGGTAAAATTACTTTTTAACCTTTTCTTCTTACTTACCTGATGCATTTTGAGTGATAAAGCTCCTTTAGCAAGCAGAGAAATGAAGCTGCCACCAGGGAGGAGAGGAAATGTCTTCTGTAGAACATACCATTTATAAACATATCCATACTTGTGTACTGGGCCCTCCCTGCTACTGTTTAATCTTTTTTAAATCTTTTCCCTACTTTCAGCCTGCCATCTTCAGGAATACAGTGGAAACAAAGCAAGAGCAATGTTGTGAAAAGGGTTAATAGTGAGAACCCTCCCAGACCTTGAGTAGGTAGAGGGAGAAGGGAAGAGGAAAGTGAAGCCAAAGGTATGCCTAGCTGAGGCAGGGGCAGTCTCTGAGGCTTTTGGCCAGCACTTTTATAGAAGCACACCTACTCCTGTTGTCCCCAAATTGTGGTACTAGGGAGGAGTTACCCCCAAGCAGAGAGTCTGAGCAAAGTGCCCTGAAAATCTTGTTGTTATGCCCAGAGTAGGAAGCAGCCACAGAACAGAGTAGATTCTGTGCAGATGCCTTAAGCACTTTCATGTTGCTGCATCCACAGTAAGTGACCCTCTGGCCCACCAAACTGCTTAAACACGAGTCATATTGGCTTGTTTGAGACCACTGTGACAAATAGTACCTTCTAGATTGGATCTTACATACATGTTTATGGAGTGTGCTTCCTTTCTTGGATGGCAAAAGGACCCATATTCAGTTGCATTCTTTGGCCAGTGCATGCAGCAGGCCTGCTGCCTTTCCTCCATCTTGTTTAGGGAGGGCAGACCTAAATCTGTGTACCTACCCCATCTGCAGAAGATGTGAGGTGAAAGACCAGAGCTTTTTGTCAGTGCCTGAGCTGCAGGCTTTGGATCATCAGCTGGTCCTGGGCTCCTTTCTTAAATATCACCCATTCCCAGCCTGTCCTTCCAGAGCAATGGCCTAGAGAAAGGTGAGCAATGAGAAAAGTGGCAGCAGTGCTTAACCTCCGCCATAGTCTGTACCCCTGCATGGTCAGGTTGGGACAAGGGTATGGCAGAGGCATGTTCTTGGTGGGTGACCTGCTTCTGGGCATGGATGGAAGTCAAGGCTGCATGCTGATGCTACTTGATCTCTTGATATCTTTTAATATCATTGATCAAAGAACTCTTCCAGCAGCGTCAAGGACCCAGCAGGAGGGGGTGGATCCATTCATGTTTGCTGAACAGATTGCAGGGTCAATACCTTCACCTTCCTTCTGCTGTCTTTTTGTGCACACACAAGTTCAGAGGAGAGAGAGATGTGAGACACCGTGTACTGCTTGCCAGTAACACACTGACACAGCTTATTTCTGCACACTCTTCCCCACTCATGCAATTTCTGACAGCCTCACCAAGATGTTTCCCCACCTGGAGGAAAGAAGCAGATTGAAGAAGGGCTGTTACTTCCAAGCAAGCACAGAGATCATAGAAATGTTTATGACAGGACAGTCAGACTTGCTAGACAACAGATCTTACCCTCATTTGAGGCATATGACCACCAACCATCAAATCAAGCCCTCGCCTGCTTGTCATTCTGACCTCCTCATTCTTCTTGAGCACTCAGATCATAAAAGGATCAGGGAAAATATTTTGCTATGCTTGTAGAGATGGCCATACAGTGCACCCTCCTTTGGATAAAGATCTCAACAGCTATTTGGTTCAAGCCCCTATCAAGAAGAAACCCTTCAGTTGCACCTACTGCAGCTTACTTTGTATCTTGAAGGAGAAAGCCTCCTGATCCAGGAAGGGCAGACATACTGCATCAGATGTGGCCTTGTGACTTCTTCTTACTTTCCTTTTCTTTTCTGGATTTGTACTAGACCTACTCCACAAAGCAGGTCTGAGCAACCTTGTTGGTCAATGATCCATCTGTACCTCCCATCTTCATCTAACCACACTCCTCCCACTTGGATCTAGAGTTTCTGGTACAGGGGAAGAGCAATTTTCAAGTGGCTCTGAAGCTTAAAGGGGATGTACTCTTTTCTTAGGAATTCTCCCTTTAGCAATAGCCACTCCTTCCCCAAAAGTGAGGAAGAAATAAAATTGTCTAGTAGGTGGCAAGGGAGAGAAGAAACAAGCTCAGCAAGTCGCACTTGAGTAACTAGCTATTTAAATCTAACAAAAAAGGGTTCCGTAGGAGTCATTAGGATGGATGATGGGCAGGTCCAGTTCCTTAATTGGACTTAGATCTAAAGCCAGTTAGATACTGGATGTATGTGGAAGTTGCTGTTAGTTTTGTCCCTCCCATCCTGGTAGGATGTGAGGCCCAAAAGAAGCCCTGGTTCACAAACCATGTCTTTAAAAATCGGTAGGAAATGCATAGTTTTTCTGTTTGGTTTTGTGTGGCTCAGCCATCCTCCAGCTGCATGACAAACAGGGAGGATTTGTGTCAGCTGTGGAAGTAACATATGTAAAGAGACAGCCACCTGCCCCCTCATTAGAGCAGCAGATAACGGGAATGGCCTCTCCTTGGCAGATGCAGTCGCCAGGCACACCACGTGACAGTAAGCAACAGGGAAAGACTTTAGAAGAGATTGCGTCGCAGGGGTGAGGGGGAATGTCACTGCTCCCCACCCTGACTCTCCAGACTGGTGAGGACAGGCAATGCCAATGAGGATTGTCAGCCTGGTAAAAGGGGAACCCCAAGGCTTGCCCCTCTTAGCTGCTGCTCTCAGGCTCTCTCAGCTTCCCTGGGAACTGCTGCAGCTCAGAAATGTCCCTGGTCCTGGAGAGAGGCCATTAACAGAGGCCCTGTTGCTTAGCTGCTTCTCTTGTGCACACAGACCTTTCTAGCCAGCGTGGCTTCCACTCCCGCTTTCATTTTAACTCCTCAGCTCCCTGTCAGTGATGCCAACCAGCTCACCTCATTAAGTTACAGAGAAGGAGGCCCACGGATTGATGGCAGGTAAGTTTAATGTGGCTTTTTCTGAGCACTCAAGTGCAGCATGTAGGAGGCTGCCGGGGAGATATTCCCGCAGGCTCTGGCAGAACTGACTGATTGAAGTTGCTCTGAATTGATGGTTAATGGGGGAGCTTTCTTTGATAGCTCTTTCATTCTGGGTGCAGCTGGATAGAAAAAAATATCTCAACACGAGGGAGAGGGGTTTTATCCCCCCCCCTTTATTAACAGATGCTTCCAGGGCACTCCAGAGGCAGAATGAGATCTGATGAAAACCTAATGATTTAAATGATTCTTAACTCCTTCTCTTTCAGCAGCTGCTTGCTATACACACAAACTGCATCTAAGCACTAAGTACTAAGCAGGGAGCAAGGCCAAGTGGACAAGTGACAACTGTGCAAAACAAACTCTCCCCTGGGAAGCTTAGGCCCCTGTAATCAGATGGGGTCTCTCCCTCTATTGCCCAGGAAATAGGATCTTGGTTTGGCAGAGAAGTGGCAGCTGCAGTGTGGCAGGTGATTAGGCAGTGATGGAGTAAGGCTGAGGGGCTGGGACAGAGCTGGTGTGGGGAGCCCAGGGCTGGGAGAGCAGCAGGGGGACTGCAGGGCAGGAGGGAGTAGCGTTAATGGAGGTTTTTAGAGAAGCTTGTGTAGCACCTGCTCCTGTTATGTGCAGCTCAAGCTGCTGTTGTCAGCCTCTCACTTCTGCAAGAATTAGGCAAAATTATATCAAAATTATATCAAAAATGATTAACAAAAACTGGTTAATGGTGAGCTTTTTGCACCCTCCTTGTGGAGGCCTCTGTTCTGCAGGCTCATTGCAAGTACTTTCCCCTCTACCGTATCTAACCTTTTTAATCAGATAATGGATTTCTTCCCACTGCCACAGGTTCTACATCCCCCAAAGTTTCAGGCAGCCAGATGTCCATGCAATCTGTGTGTATGCATGAGCTGACATATTTGTGAGCATGCCATTTCTCATTCACATGCACAGATCGGGAAGGGTGTTAGAGAGTCCAGAAACTCCAATAATTTGATCCAGTTTGAGATCAGCAGGCCAGATTTTGGCTGATGTAAATCAGTGCTGACTTGGAGCATAGTCATTTCACTTCATTTGAGGATCTGACTCATAATTTCCAATCTAGACCCTGGCACCTAGCTGACAGTGGCAAGGCATTAAAGAAGCTGTTCATGTCCCATTTCCATGACTTGACACAGCAACTGTTTGTCTTCAGCACTGTGCATCATGTCCGAACTTAAACTGCTGATTTTTAAGGGAAATTTAAGGGAATGTAACTTCACCCCTGCCTGGGAACTTGGCCATCACATTGCAACTAAAATCCCTTTGCTTTTACAGGAAAGGGCTTGGACTGCAGTGAGTGTTATTGGCAGATGATCAGAAAACCCAGAATTTTTCACCTCAGAGACAGCCACCTCACTTCTCAATGCCATGTTGAGGAGTCAGAAGCCATCAGCCATCTCTGCAAGAAGTGTGCTGCTCTCATAAACTCCATCCTGTTTTTCAAGGGCAGAATTTTTTTCTTTGAAAGTCACCTCTATTTTCATGCACAATGTATCAGAGATTGCTTGATCATCAAGTTCAGGTCATAACACAGGCAAAATGGGTATGTCTGGTTGGGGTCCAAGACAAGACCTTGACTTGCAGCAGCAGACAATCTTAGGAGTAAGCTACTAGACAAAGCAAAAGGGCCAATTTTGGCCCTTATCCTTGGCAAGATCCTGTTCCCTTTTACCTCAAGTTGCTTCATGCACAGCCCCAGTGACAATGAATGTTAATGGTGTTATTTCCTTTCCCTGTCTGTAAAATGTCATCTGGGAAGGAGGGTTTCTGTATACTTGCCAAGTCAGTGGCCACCTGGGGCAATGTCCTGTGACTTAGTGTGGTCGATGCTGGAGGCAGCTGCATAGCACTCCATCACAGCAGCAGTCCCCCCTCCTGGCTAGGCTGGGGCTGAGGGTCACTGGTGAGGAAAGCACTCTTGAGATGAGTGCTGATGCAGGCTTATAGCAGCTTGGCATGTCTGCATGTCTTGAAAGCTTCAGTCAATGTGATAACAGGGAAAACCTTCAAGATGTAAGTGAGATTGATCCGGTGCATTGATGTGGCATTGCTGTTTTAATTTTAAGAAGCCTTATATTCTGTTCCCATACTCTCACCCTCCATGTTATGCACTTGCTTTCACTGGAACGCTAGCTATTAACTTGACTCTACCAATGTAGATACATTGTGGGTGCACAATACTCATCATACAATGGATATGTGGAACCAAAGGTCTGGAAGGGATCTCAGAAGTTAGCTAGCCCAGGCTCCTGCATAATGGCACAATCAACTCCTCCTGAGTCATTCTTGATCACTGTTCTCTAGCTTGTTTTGAAAGACTCCACCCTCTCCCCAGGGCAATTTATGCTCATATTTCACCATCCTTACTGTTTCAAAGTACTTTCTGGGTCTAACCTGAATCTTTCCTGTTGCAGTTTGAGACCATAACTTCTTGTCTTGTCCATTTGTTACTCTCTTCTTTGCAGGAGCCTTTCCCATGATTTCATTACTTTTATTGTGACCTTTTTTAGTTGTCTTTAAGCTGAGCAGATCCCATTGGTTTTGTCTTTCCTTGTTGCTCATGTGCCCTAGATCTCTGGTCACTCTCTTGCTTTTCTCTGGGCTCTTCTCTGTCCACCTCCTTCTTGTCCTCACCCTTCCACACTCCTCCTGCTCAGGTCCTTCTAGTGGTTTGCTAGTTAAATATATTTTACCTGATATTTTACATTTTATTTTAGTTGCACACAGTATGCAACTTTCAGTCTGATTATAGGTAATGAAAATATGAGAAGCCATTCATGATCCTCTCAAATCAGCATACGTCAGCTAATTATCTTCTGGTTTCCTGTCCTGGGACTTGAAACTTGAATCGGCCTGGTGGCCAGTTATTGTCAGCTGCAAGAGAGAAACAGGTAAGAAACCAACTGTATGCCTTTCGGCAGTCCAGGGATGGATTTGTGCTACAGCCAGTGTAGTCCCCATGTCTGCTCCCATCTGCCCCCATTGTCTTCAGCGACTGTGGTAGGCATTCCTGACTGCTAGTCCATAGCTGAGCCATTAGGCTCCCAACTATGATGGTTTGGAATTGGAACAAATATTTCATATGGTGCCCTAGTTTTGCCTTTGCTATATGGTGCTCCAAAAATTATTTTACCAATAATTCACACTATTGCTATCACTCCAATAGTACTCTTGAGCTGAGCCACTCAGGATGCAAGTATTGGTGAAAATACATTACAGAGATTTCTGTCAAATCCAGCTATCCCCTTTTTATTACAAAAAATCTCCATCTATTTCAAGGATATCCTTGGAGAAGCAGCAAGAGAAAAAAAAACTCACTCCCATGTGCTCTCTCTCATGTTAGAACAGATCTAGTTGCAACCTTCATATGCACATTTAGCTCATAAGTTCACCACAACACAGCTGCACTGAAGTCAGTGTGCCTCATCAGTTCCTGCTCAACTTGGCAGACTTACACAAGGGACTGATCTGGCCTTATTGCCTGTGGTCCACAGGACATTCATACTGAATGATCTACATCCCAGCCAAAGTAGCTGCAGACCAAAGGTTAAGCAGGTAAAAAGACCTGAGGTCTGACAAACTGCCTGCAGTATGCTCATGTGAACCCACACTCTTGCTCTTGCTCTCCCCGTCCACCTCCCCCTCACCTTCCTTCCCTGAACTATGGCCAAATATTGTCTATTATTCCCACAAAGAGGATTTTTTAATACCATTTCCCCTGCTGCTACTTTACCGTAACCTGATCTTAATGCCCTTTGAAATTTCATCACTGAGATGCTAGACTGGACTTTTAAAAGGAGCCTTCGGTACCACTGATGCCTCCCCTCCTTCTTGCATTTCATCCTCCTTTCTTGCATTGGTGTTGGGGAAGTCTTGACTATTTGAACCCGTGTCTGACTGTTGGAGAATAGGTCCTCTTTGTGTTTTGGGGAGAGAGGGAGGAAGCATTCATTCCCCACAGTAACATCAGACTGCTTGTCTATTGAGGGGGTCTGGCAGGCTAATTTCCTCCCATCAGTAAGATCTCACATTTCAGTATGTAAAAGCTTGGGAGGAAAGCAGCTGAAAGAAGTTGGGGTTGGAGATAAAGAGTGGGAGCTTGTCTGTCTGTGCTGCTTCACTGTCCGGATGGCTAGCACTATCTGATGTGTGAGAGAGGTGGCTGGGAAGCATGAAAGTGGGCAGGCAGGCAGCCGAAAGGCCTGTAGATGTAAACAACCTGTTTCAGCTGAGGGGATACAGTGAGTGAGTATGAACCCAAAGTGATCAGCAAAGTTAGCTCAGGCAGAGCAGGAGCCACGGCTCATTCATCAGCACGCAGGGAATTATGGGGCTGCTGAGATCCCATGCCAGACAGAGCAGAGCAGCCGACCGCGTAGTGAGCAGCATCTCAGGAAAACTCATTAATACAGTAGGTGAGATTCCCAACTGGCATAAATTACTGTGGCTCCCTTCAAACTAAGCAGAGTGATGCCTGCTGGGAATGTGACCACACGAGGAGGGTTATCTAACCAGAGAGGAGCTGCAGTCCCTCCCTTAGGCTCTCTCTGATACAGGGCTCTTCTGTACAGACCACCTCCCTCCCCCTCAGAGCAGACTATCCTCCCTGTTAAAAAAAAAAAGCCTTTAGTTTAACTTTTGTTTTAAATGGAGGGGAAAAAATGCAGATTTGCATTCCCAGAATTGCTCTCCATAACTCCAGGAACTTAGTAACTCATTTTTTTTGTCTCTAACGTGATTTTTTTTCCCCCTGCATGAAGAAGACCTTGGTGTTCTGCTTAGGGGCAAAAGGGACTAAGGGAGCAATATCAGAATGGGGATCTGGGTCTTATTCTTAGCTTTGTCTGGCTTTGACAAGTGACCTTAGTCACTGCTTACCTCAGTCCCCTCCTCAGTCTTCCTGGACATCAAGAGAATGAATTCAATAAGCACTTTGCCACCCCCGCTGTCTGGTATTGCTGCAAAGTTAGTACATGCTCTCTTGCAGCCAGTCTGCGTTGGCTGCACTGCTGCATTTGCAGTTCAACTGAGTCCAAGCTCCTCACTCATCAGTTTTCCTCTTATCTAAGCTTTACAAGTGCCAAAGCTGATGTCTCTCCCTCCTCTTGCCCCCACTCATATGTTAGCTTCCTCTTCTTTCTCCAGAACAAGCAGGGGGGGAAAGATCTAGGGAAAGTCTAGGTTCTCAGGCTTTTTCAGCTTTAAGGCTGACAACCCAGCAAATACGCAGCAATGGCAAGGGGAGATACACATGTAGTCTGCTGGGAGCATCAGTGAGCATGAGCATAGTGCTTTATTCACTTACTGCATCTTCACATGTCGTGAAGCATAGTCCAAATGAAGGCAGCTTGGAGAAAATGGATTTCATACTCCATAAAGAGCCCATTTCTTGCACTGCTGGGTAAAACCATGAACTTCTCTAAGTTGGCACTACAGTGCTGCAAATTAAGAGACCAGAATGTCTGTCATTAACAGCAAGTAAAATATTGGGCTGATCTAGGCCCTGCTCCTAACACCACATACTGAAGTACCTGGGGACAACACCACAGCCTTTGAAGGCACTCCTTCAGTTAATGACAGGATACTTCAGATGTTGTGGACCACAGGGAAATGCATTCATGTTTCCTAAAGAAGTGGGGGATGATTTGTCTAGGGAGGCTAAAACCACTAGCTGTCTTGGGCTGGAAAGTATGTCAGGATTTCATTCTGCTCATGATACCTTAGCAGGAGAAGAGAGTGAAAAACAGAGAGAAAAAGAAAAAACAGGAATA
This sequence comes from Apteryx mantelli, assembly GCF_036417845.1. Lineage (NCBI taxonomy): Eukaryota > Metazoa > Chordata > Aves > Apterygiformes > Apterygidae > Apteryx > Apteryx mantelli. Next base: position 129,832,429 of record NC_089978.1, on the reverse strand, counting down.
GAGAGTCTAAGCCAGAAGCTACATATACAGTGGTGAACTCTACACAAGCAGGTGTGAGTGTTCAGAAGGTGATGGGGTGTCATTTCACTAAAACAGCATTCAGCGAGTGTGCACATGAGTGGAAGTTAATTTCAAGGCTGGTAGGCATGGGTTGGAGGAAGCTGTAATGGGGACAGCGGGAATATATCAGTTACTGCAATTCCCCCCAGCTACCTGGGTTCCTGGCTCATCTCTGCAGTCTGGCCATATCCTGACCTATATAGGCTGCTTTGGGGATTTTGGCCACCTATCCTGGCTGCCAACATATGCTAGAATATCCCCAAGGACTGGTGTTAGCCTCTGTGACCAACTCCAGTCCACAGGGCTTTTGCTCCTTCTCTTCCCACCATGCTCCACAGTGAGAGGGTTGTGAAGAGTTTTGATATGACATACGTCTCCTTGTAAGGACTTTGGCACACAGGGTATTTCTGAGGGCTGGTTAAACTGTTTGCAGCAGTGAAGGGCCTGAACCAGTGCCTTGAACTTGATCTCCACATATAACTTGCATTCCTTCAGTGCACCCAAAGAACACCAGACCCATCATAGTTTGTGCCTGACATGCATCTTAGGTACAGCTTATTTTGGTGTCTGAATTATGCTCTTGCCTCTGTAGGCATGGGACTTAATTTCACCAGCTCTGGTAAATGTTAGTCAGCTAAGAAAAATGTAGCGTTATTCAGAACAGGCATCATTGCACGGACAGCAGGATATGGCCCTGCTCAGAACAGACCTCAGAGCTTAAAGGCGGCAGCTCCTCCTGGCAGCCCTGGTTTTCAAGGTGGATTTCATCCCTAGTGCAGTGTGAGAACATGTTGCTGTTGTTCAGTAGACTCGCAAAACCTTGGATTCCACATAGCTTTTCTGTCCCTGGCTTTAGGTACATGACTTTCATTAAAATCAACAGACAGTAAGCAGGAACTAGTCCCAGGTCAGCAAATACACTCCTGAAAGCCTGCAAGCCTGGAGCTTACTCTTGCTCACCCTACTGTAAACCCTTTGTGAGATGGCTGTAAGTCTAGAGTTAACACCATCGATTGCGGTAGTGTACATCTGGCATTAGACAAGCGTAGCAGAGGTCAGAGCTTGCCCATGCTTGTGTCTCTGCTGCACATTGACCTTGGTTCAGATGAGTACAGAGCAAGGGTCACTTCAAGTCCCTTTCCATTCCCCTTTCCAGGTTCTGCTATGCCCTTGTGTATACCAGCTTCATGGCCTCATTCACATGTTGCCAAATCCTCTCACTGGTTTCAGGCTTATCTCAAAGAGGGGCAGCCTGCACTTGTCAGATTTAGCTGTTTCAGTGTTTCCTGTAAACTAAGGTATCTCCAGCACTGGCTACTCTGTGTTGCAGGCTCCTGTGGAAGGAAAGCAGAGATGCTCCTAGCAGGGTATGTACGCTGAGGGAGGGAGTGATTTTTCCTATAGCTGAGCTGGCAAAAAGAAGGACATGATCACACTTGGCTACTCGGTTTGACAGTTCAGCATCATAGCCCAAAACCACTATCAGCAGTGATTTAATGCTGTAAACAGGGACAGCTGATGCACTGGCCCATAATCCTGTTGACTCTGTGATGGACCTGGTAATCTCCACTAGAGGGGCTGAGTAAATGGTGGGGATCATAATGTCTTAAATTGCATAAGATAGGTTGCTGCAGTTCTTCTGTCAGGGGCCTGAGTCTTTGCAACTTGAGCAAAAGAAGTGGCCTGTATAGCAAGGGCTGCGATGGACCCAACACTGCTGGGGCTTGGGGACAAAAGGTGCCTATTATCTTCTCAAACCATTGATACAGGTGGCAGCTCCTCTCTCTTGAGAAATGTTGTCCCAGAGAAAACTTGCAGATTTTCTTGTGGTTTGGAAAAAGCTGATGTTTCTGTCTTAGGTCTGTAACAGAAATGGCTTTCTTGGGCATCTTCATTTTTTTTCAGATTTGTATTCCTGAATAAGCGAGGAAAGAAAAATAGCACATGGTAAGCTGAGCTCCAGATATCTGAGAGCAGAATGAGAGCCAAATTGCCACAAGTGGTGGAAACCACATATGTGAATGAATGTGCGTGTAGCCGGAGCTGAACTTGGAGTACAAGTGAGTGCATGGTGAACTGTGCAAGGATAGTGGAAGATGTCACTAAAAAAAGACTAGGGGAGAGAAATGCACCTCCTTTCTGTACAAAAGGGGTTGAAAGAGGATTTGTATATGTAGCGTGTGTATAGTTGAGAGTGGAACAGTAATTAGAAGTAAGTGAAGGTGAAGCTGAAACAGGAATTTCATGTTCTGTGGAAGATCTTTCCTTGTGAGCTATTGTTCAGAAAGGTTATTAGCAGGCGGCGGTACAAACTGTCCTGAGCCACATGCTCTGCCTTTGTCTGACTACAGGATTTTTACAAGCTTTTTTTTCTTTGAGAGCTGACAGCATAATGGTCCTGGACAATGCCAAATCATCATCTGCACACTCGCTAGAGGAGCTGGGCTTTTATACAAGAGCGAGGAAGATAAAAACAGCATACTCAAAGCAGGACAGAAATGACTGAACAAAGGAATGAGAGACGAAGAGAAAGACTTAAATGCCATTTGCTGGGCTGTCTGTTTTTTCACCTTCTGTTTTCTTCCCTTTAATATTTTCCCCTCCCCTTCCCATCATGTTCTGGATGTCTTTCTCCAGCACTGCTTCAGTCAGTTTGTGGGTCTGCATTTGCAGAGCATGAAGGGTATGTGTTTGAAGTAAATACCAAATAGATGCTTAAAAAAAAGTGAGGAAAAAAATCACTGTACAAGGAAAGTTGAGGACAGATGTTATCTCCCCTTCTCCAAGCAGCATTTCTGCTCCTGACAGGCAGCCCTACAGACTCCACCTGGAAGTGGACTCCACTGAAATGCTTCTCCAGAAGCATTGTGTGAGTCAGACCTCTTGGGTAAGGTGCTTAAACTGGACAGGTTTGAACTGAGCTTGGCCAGTCCCCACCAGCACCACCATTAATAGTAACTGGTGTTGCCTGCATCCCAATGCATACATCCTAATGCTGTCCCTACTGAGCTGTGCCCTCTCTGCTGGAGGTCAGTTTCAATTCAGAAAAAGGGCTTGGTTATGAGTACTGCTTGCTAAACAGGAGCGGATTCATGTTGCAAGATTCAGACAGAAAGCCAAACATCTCTAATTCTCAGGCCTATTAAGAAAGACCAGTGTTCAGATACTTTCTTTCAGACTCCCATGAGCAGGCTGGGGAGGTATATCACTAAAACCCACGTTCCTTCCCCCCCATTCCCTTCTCTCCCTTCCTGGAGGCTTCCTACACATCCCTCACTGTGCTGTTCCCTTTGGTAATATGGCCAGAGGGAGAGCAACAATCAATCTCCTGCTCCTTTTCGTCGTCTTCCCCTGCAAAGATTGCAGAAGCTGTTACAGTCATAAGACTGAAAGAATGCCATGAAGCATTTCTGCTGCCAGTTGGTGTTTGGTAGGAGGAGTATTTCCTTCAATCAGCAGGTCCCTAAGTTGCCCCAGATAGACAGTATGTGCTGGCAGGGATAGCATCTGGCTTTACCAGCTTCGTTGTTTGGAACAAGCTCCACACAGTAACCCTGTCATGCAGGAATAAGGCAACAAATTGCAATTCATACCGGTAAATCCTTTATGCTGTCATATGTTTCTATTAAAGATATGATTGTGTCTGGCATTATGAAGTATTTTAGAAATGTTTTAGGACATTTTAGCGCTCTGTTCGAGTCCCATTGTTTGCGTGCCTTCAGCAAGATATCCAGGCGCCTTGGTAATCTTAAGTCCAGCTTTACAGGGCAGAGGGAATCCTCTAAAATAATGTCATTGTCCTGGTTATAAAATCATCAGAGCTTTTCGATGTCTTTTAGACTCTTCCAAGGCTGATATCAAGTGCTGGACATCCTAGTGGGGAACAGGAATTCTTCCTCTTTCCCAGTGAAATAAAGCTCCTGCTCCCACTGAGGTATGAAATGTTGCAGCGTGAAAACTTTATATATAGAGAACTGGACATTCTGCCATGAGCAATGGGGTTTTGGTGGGGAGGAGAGTAAGGCAAAAGAGAGATTTCTCTAGATAACTGGTTTGTTTCTTCTTAGTGGTTTGAGACTGGCTGTGAGCATGGGGATGGGGGGTTATGAATGGATAGAGTCTGGCTCTCCTCTTTTTGCCAGTATTAGGCTACTAGATTAACTACCAAAGCTGCATTGCCAGATAAGCTGGGGATCAACATTAGGAACCTCACCCCTGTGTCTGGAGCCCTTTCTGGAGATTCTTCTGGTTTCTTGTGTGCTTGCCTGGGAACAGTATGCTTTGCAAAGAACTTTAGTTTTGCTTTATTATTTGATTGCATATAAAGAGCTTATTAAAAAATGACTAACAATAGCCATGTAATTAACATTACATTTGTTATCATCTAAGTCCCGTGTTGACTGCTGATGTTTGGCACAGGCACTGACATGCAATTTCAAACAAAAAGGGGTGAATGAGAATTCAACTTTGGGAGAGTTTTTGAAGGCTTCAGCAGTACAGCAAGATGGTGCTACTGTGCTAGTTCTCTCTTGGGACTTAGGTTCAAATCTGGAAGAATCTAGTTAGTCTGCACACGTTTTCTAGAGGGAACTCAGAACTGGGAATCAGGATTTCCAGAAGAGCTCCCTTTGTTTTGGGGCTCCAAAGGAAGGAATCATTTTTCTAGCCTTTTTCTGACCTTCTGGCCCAACCACAGTGGAGACTGTGGAGAGTGGATTGCTCAGGAGAAAGTGCCCCCACATGTGAGCTGGGCTGTTCAGAGTCTCCTCCCTGCCCCTTGCCACTAAACCAGATGGCATGATCAAAGAAACAGAGTTACCAGAGGGCACGGTGCTGCAGCTGAGAGCGGAGTGAAAGCCTGCATTGGCATGTCCTCAGGCTTCTGATGAGGTGCAGAGGAGGAGGCCATACAGTAAGGTGGAGTCAGCCTGTGCTCCACCTGGCTACAGTCGCTCCCTGGGAGGAACTATAATACTCCACAGTATGTTGAGGAGAGTAATTCTTTGCTGTGCCTCTGAATTAGGGCCGTGTGGCTCCCCTTGGTAATGAGGTGCAGAGGGAACATGAGAGTGGAAGCACCAGTGTATGCCTGTGTCCTCCAGTGACAGGCTGCATAGAGAAGTCTAGGAGGCAGGAAGCCAAAATAAAAGCCAGTGCCTGTGTCTAAAATGGAGAGAAACAGCTAGATAAGTGTTCAATAAACTAATAGTGAAGTGGATGCTTGAAATCATTTCCCATGGACTGTAAGAAAGATGATTAGGAGGCAGACAGACAGACAGAGAGCAAGAAGCAAGCAGGCTGTTCCTAACAAGTAGCAGTAGCTTCCCAAGTGTTAAACATTTTATCCAGCTCTTCTTCTCTCCACTGAGTGGGGAGGTATCAATTGCAGCCTGCCTGCAGGTCATTTCCACAGTGGCCCCTTTTTCTCTCAGGCAAGCTGGTTTCCCACCTCAGTCCTATCCCCATCATTTGGCTGCTTGCTGTCATGGAGTTGTCTTCTTCAGGAGATCCCCTTGCTGAGGCTGAAGGTGGAGTCTTTCTGATGGCACATTAGCTGAGTGCATTGCTAAGGTTTGGGGGTTGGTTTCTTTTCTCCCACTTGCCTTTCCCCTCCTCATGCTGTGGCATTACCCTTGCTCAACCAAATGGCTCCTGCTTTCAGGCAAATAGGGGATATAATTACTGCACAGATGGCAGGCATCCCCCTGGGGAACCATGCCAGTTAACATAGTACACCAAAAGGAAAGAGCAGGCCAAAGCATTCTGAGCTCCTGCATAAAAATTGAATTGTGTAATATTTTATTTATCAAAATTCTTTCCCTATTCTTTTTTTTCCCTGTCTTTTCTCTCTTTTCTAATACTGTACTCAAACTCCTGTTATAGTCTTTTGCCAGTCCCTCCACCCTGAGTGCTCAGGTCTACTCTAAAAAAGCTTCCTGACCGCCCTTTTAACTGAACAATAGAAGAATCAAAACCTGAGGGAGTTCCCACAGCCTTCTCCACTAGAGCCTTTCTGCTGTTGGCATGTGCACAGAGCTGGCTTGTTCCAGAGCAAGCAATGGGGGTATTAAGTAGGGACAGGGTGGCCTAAGTCAGTTATGTTCATTTACTCATTTCCTTTAGCACTGCTGGTGTTCACATTTAGAACAATGCACCCACAGGGCAATTGTGCTTCAATATTGACAGAACAGTTTTTCTAATGGGGTGAGTGGAATACATAACCATACATGATTGTGCATGGCATTGCTCAGTGCTAAGAGGCAGCTAAACCCTCAAAGGTCTGCCTGGCAAGCATGTTCTTGCAATATCAACTAGAAGTGCCAGGAGTCTTAGGGAAAAAAAAAAAAAGAGGTCAGTAAATAGAAATGAAGAAAAACAGTTCACTGTCACCAGACTGGAATGAAAGGAAATTATTGCCTCAGAGCCCCAGGATAAAAAGAGAGACCTTCCTACCTAGTATCTCCCACTGAGAGCTTGGCTGTAGATACAGGGTTTGCATTGTGCTCTGTCTGCTTGCAAGCTGGGATGACGCTGTGCCTGTCGGGTGAAGTCCTGCTGATAACAGTGGCCTGTCCTAGCCTCCTAAATGCTATACACTGCATCAGAGAAGAAGAGTCAGGCACTGGGCTGCCCACAGCTTGTACTAGAAAGGAGGAGGTAAGTCTGAAACGAAAGGGAGTGCACCCGTCAGATATTGTAGCTCAAAATAAATTGCCACGCCTCTTGGCAGCAAACTACTTTTTTCTGCAGACATGGCCCCCTCCCTCCCCTCACACAGATGCCTCCCCCTTTTTCTCCCTCCCTCTCCCAAAACCTCTTCCAAGTTTGGTTGATGCTCTGTTATGTAGCTTTAACACAGTCCTGAGCATACTGAGAAGCATATGGCCATGGTTTGTGGCTCATTACTTGGAAGGCCAGAGATCAGACTGGTTCCCCTGAGTGACCTATGCCATCCTGTCCAGAAAGGGGATGTGCCTGTAGCTCTGCCTCCAATAGCTCTCACTCTCTCTCCCATGACAGAGATGCTGACAAGGTTTCCAAGATGACACCATGAAGCTATGCTGGGCAAAGATGGCATTGCAGTAGCCTTTTGTGCTTTCCTTGGGCACAGATTTCTCTTATGTGCCTCTGTCTTTAACCTCTGTCCCTCGCATGCTCCCCCATGCAAATCTCTCCTTCTCTCCCCACACTTTCTGCAGAGACATCTGTCATCGTTGCACATCCATTGATGCAACTGCCTCCTCTTCAAGGCCATGGTCAGTCAAGTGCAATTGAGTGCAGTTTGCACCCAAATAACGCCGTACATCGGGGCACAGGTGTGCCTGGAGATTGAGGAACTGCTGCTTCAAGACAAGCCAGGAAAGAGTGTAACTCACATCACTCCAGGAGTGTGTGCATGTTTGCATCTGTGCAGAGGGGGACACTTTGGGGACCCCAGTTGGAAGCCCAAGCACTCACAGGGAGGAGGCTGCCTCTGCTTCTTTGCCTCCTTAATAACCACTGCTGCTGACCAGCAAGGTCACTGACAGAGTACCAAGGATACAAGAGCCATGTGAAAGGCCAGGTGTGTGAAGAAAAGCAGGCAAAAATCAGCACGGCAGTGGATTCTGGCTTTTAGCTCAGTCAGTGATGTTTCCTGATTGCTCCCTGATACACTGAAGGGAGAAACTGCTGGCTTGATTTTTGCTTTCGAAACCGTGGGACAGATGTCTAAACAGAGTGTCCCAGGCTGTCACTGAACAGTCATTCTCTTGAGCTTTCCAGCACAGTAGAATATTTTGGAACTGTGTTTCATACTGGCCAAAGCAGAATAGATAGTTACTTTAGTGCAGATCTAGTCCAAGAGGAGGCAGTGTACAGGTGCTGGCTTGGGGAGGCCAGCAGAGCTGTGCTGTCCACGCATTACCCATCAGAAAGCGCTGTAGGGAGCAGAACTTTGTTGCTGACTGAGAAAAGGGCATGCAACTCCTTTCCTGCCATGTGCCAGTCCAAGACGCTGTAAGAGAGCCATCTGTGGGTCTGCTCCCAGTTAGTGCTGCCTCAGCCTCTCCAAGCAAAAAGACAGTCTAGGGGTGATGACTACAAAGAAAATAATTATAACAGTAAAACAAACCAAAAGAAATGCTCAGAGCTCCTGCAGCACTGTGCAGTCTGTTCAGAAAAGCTATCATGTTGTCGGAGAGCAGCATTTGACCAATGGAGTCTGATTTGTGTTACTGAAAGAACGTGTAATGTCATATTGGATAATATTATCCCTTTCTCTGTGTCTGGATAAATCTCTGAGCTCTTGATTTCCCTTGGCTTATCCTGCTTTGACACTTCCTCCACAGTGTCATGGGATAAGCTCCCTCACCTCTCCACTGCTTGGGGGATGATTTTTTTTTTTCTTTATCAGGGCACACTCCAGAAATACATTGGATACTGCACTAAATCTGCCTGCATAAGATTTAACTTACAAAAAAAACTCTGAAGGGTTTTTAGATACTTCTGACGAGATGGTAGCCAAGACAGCATGGGGATGTACTCTTTGGCCTTATCTCCTTGGTGTCACCTGACTGCAGCGTACTAGCAAGCTGTAATGGCTGTGGGAGCAGCTGCCCTCAGCCTGCAACAATAATGACACCATTAAAAAAAAGCTAGAAGTGGTAGAATTGTGCCATTGAAATTATGTGTGTGACTGCACTGTCTGTGGCAGCTGAGCTCAGCTTGCCTTGTGAAGGGCCACAAGTAGTAGTGGCAGCCGGCATGTGATGAGACAAGGCATGCAGAACCAAAATCTCACTGGAAACCCATTAAAAAAAGGATGTCTGGGTGGAGGAAGAAGTGCAGCCCTTACTCAGCAAAAAGCTGCATGAGAATAGCCAGAACCAGGTGAGCTGGTGAGTCGCTCTGGATCAGGCTCTGAGCAGGGTGAGCTGGAGGAGTCTCAGCTTCCCTGGATGTGCATGTAGGCTTCATCCAGCCTCACTTACAAATGTGGCATTGGTTGCTCGTCACCTGGGGTCGGGGCCAGCCAGGGGAGCACAGGATGTCTGTCACCATGGGAAAGGGAACCAGTAGGACCAGGCTGTTGGCAAGCCTTGGGAAAGGGTTGTGAATCAACAGTGTTTGCTCACTGCTGAGACAGAAGATGGTTATCAGTGGTAGCTTTCAGTGCTTTCCCAGTGTACCTGGAGTACGGGGGATGCTGGGATGTTCAGGGAGTTACTGTAAGCATGTTCTGGGCAAAAAGGACTCATCTCCTTCCCTCTGCTGATCATAGTCTTTCCCCAATATGTGGCACTTCTACCTACATCCTCTTCAGTGTCAGAGCAATACCTCAGTGACAGTACTCAGCTTAGAATTCCCTTCTCTGCCTGTCTGATCTTCCAGCTATTCCCTCACCTATGCCAGCTGTGCACCTGGAGGACAGATCAGCTTCTTAATGTATATCTCAGGTAGTAATATGCATTCTGCATTTAGCCATGAGGAAGGTGGCATATGTCCCTCATCCTTTTCCTCTGCTGCCCCTGGCAGAAGGAGCACTGTTGCATTACACCAGCATTTAAGAAATAATAATTAAAAGCTTTCTGATGAACATGGTTAATTTCCTATTCTAAAAAGCTGCTAAGGCAGCGCCTTTTGTGCATTAGCATATTTGCAAGGTTAATGTAGTGTATTTAATAAGATAAATAATGCTTGTCATGATATTTCAGGCCAATTTTAAGGGGAGGGAATAAAAAACGTTTTGCTTAACATCTTAGGTTTTTGCCTGGTCAACTTTAAGTTAAATACTGAGCTACCAATGAGTGTAGAGGTGTGTTGTTTGCTTTTTCTCTTGGCAGATGCTCACTAGTACTTGCAAGGGGTTAAAGGAGACTGTCAAAGTACAGACGGTATAGGCGAGCTTGAAGTGGGCTCTCAGTGACTGCTGTGATAGACATCACTTTGGGAGTGTAGATGGGAAGGGTATTAGGAAGGCAACAAAGCCATAACAGGCTGAAGGAAAAGGATACAGAACCAGGGACAACATCTGTGCCTGAGCAAGAGAAGGTAGTAGTACTGAGAGGTAGGAGAGGGTCTGAGGCTACAAGAATGACTAGCAGATGGCAGCAATAAACTATTGACTGAAGCGGTGGGACCACAAGGCTAGAAGAGGTACTGGGGGATTTCTCACCAACTCAGGACTTTTTTTATTTAATGTCCTACTTCAGCACTTAGCTTAGTATTTTATTTTCCTCTGAATGTCCAGAATCAGGCAAGCATTTGAAACCCCTCCATGTAAGACACTGTGGGCCATGGGAGACAATCATAAACCCGCTTCCTAGCTGCCAGCCCTGGGCAAGTGTCATGTAATGATTAGCAGAGAGCCCTTGTGTTCCTAATGGTTTCTCTTGCCTCCCCTCCTGCAGGATAATTGCTTTCCTCAGCTTTTTAATAGTACACAGTAAAAGCAGCCACATCCTTAGATAAATGAGGCCACAATGGGCAAGGAAGAAAGATGAGAGAACTTCCCAGGCAAACAATCCAGGGCACCTGGCTTGCTACCCCCACATGCCCTTACTATCTCTTGCCTCCTCCCCCCAACCAGTAAAATAGACCATCCAGCTCGTTATTTTCTCATAATGAGGAGGAGAGGGAGGGAAAAGCAAGCCAACAAAACTGCAGGTATTTGCAGACAGAGATGCACCGCACAGACACGTGCCATGGTGAAAGGATGGATAGATCTTTACCCTGCACGGAAGCCTTGACCAGTGTGATGAAGGAAGAGAAGACAGAGGCAGTCAAAAGATGAGGTGGCAGGGCAAATGGAAGAAATAACATAATGAAACTACAATGCACGCAGAGAAGAAGAAAGATACTGTAAAAAAGATGGAGGGGGGAGAGAGATACAGGTGGGAAATAAGAAGAATGGGTAGAGAGATACAGCAAAAAGAGAGGCAAGTCTGGCAGAGGAAGGAAGGGATAATATGCTGTTGTAGGAGGCTGAGGGGGGGAGGTAGGGAAGGGGTGGAGGACCAGCTACAGTTCGTAGATTGATTTTGATATTAGCTACATTGCAGGTCAAACACAGCCCTCACACCACATCGACTCCACATCTGTTTCTTCTTCCACCTGCCTGTCAGCCCCCTGCTGTGTCCTAGATTTTTTTCTGCTGGAGCCCCTCTCAGGCTCGACACCAACTGTCTGTCAGCCCCAGGTTGGGTAGAGGCTCAAGCACCAGCCTGCATGTCCAGCAACACCAGTGAGACCTGACTAAGGGCAGCCTTAAAGAGGCAACTGTGGGGAGTGTGAGCAGATCACCTCCTGCATCTTCCCTCTCTCCTGCCCCATCTCCCAGGCAAGGGAGTCTCTGGAGGCAGGTTAGTGCCTGGAAGCCTGTCCTGCAAGACAAAAAGGTAGGGCAGTACTGTAAGCATAGCACCCAGCGTCAGAGAAACCCCTGGGTAAACCTGTCAGGCTGCCTGCCTGGCTGGGTTTGGAGCAAGACATCCTGCCCCACATTTCTTCATCTGTAAAGTAGAGATGATGTCAGCCTGTCTCCCAGGCTTCACTGGTTAACATATGGAAATGGCATTTGCAACAGCCAGTGGGGTCTTAACCTCTTGAGGTGTCTTGTTGCTGTGTTTTAGCCTGTGATGATGGCCTGTGTCAGGCCATCAGCTGGCTACCTTGTGGTTGTGGTGGTGCTAGGAGGGATCCATTCCTTCAGCCCTAATCTCTGCAAAACACATCACTTAACTGACCTAGATGTGCTGTGGGGATTTCCCTCCTGCCTGGGATGTGCTGACTGCTGGGCCCAGCTGGGAGTTGGACACAGGCCTGGAGGAGCCCTGTGTGGTCTGGAGGCTCCTGGGTCGCAGGCCTGTAGCCAGTCAGGTGCACTTCCCTGGGCTGAGACACCATTGCCATCCTCCAGCGCAGGGACAGGTGGCTCTTAACCTGAGACCTTCCTACCACCGCTGTACTGCAGCCTGTTACGGTCTTGTAGCAGTCTATTAAGGAGCAAACCAAACCACCCCCCTCCACCTCCATCCTAGCCAACAGTTTCTTTGCTGCCTGGGCTGCCACAAACGGTGTCACTTACAACTTCAAAAGGACTTTGCTTCCCAGTCCTGATCTCCCCAGCAGCTTCTGCAGGCGGAGAGGGCTCTGGCAAAGGTTTTGCGATGTGGCCTGCGTGGCAACCAAGGCAGGAAACATCTCAGGGTATCCCAGTGCTGAGGAAATTGGAGGGCTGGCGGTGGTGGCAGGACAGGCTGCCCCAGGAGCATGGGGAGGTGGCAGAGACAGTGGCAGGATGCTCTCTCTGACGCTGCCTAGCTGCGTGTGGCTCACAGCTTTCCTGGAGGGAACATCCCCCCATCACTCTGCTGATCCCAGTTGCGTGGTAACTGCAATTGTGTTAAGGAATAACACCTCACTCAGAGCCTTCCCTGCTCTTCCTCTCCTGTCTGTTGGCACTTGTTCAGTATTCATTTGCTCACTCTTCTTTTTTCTCATTTTGCCTTCCCTCTACGTTTACTATATCCTGTTTTTGTCCTCTGTGAATAATGCAAGGCACACTGGTGTGTTGTTGGAGAGGAGTTAGAGCTGCTCCAGATGGTTAGCTACCTATCCAGGAGAAGAGGACTCTGAGATCCTGAAACAAAAAAAAAGAAAAAAAAGAAAATCTCTGTTTTCTCCATTCCCTGTAACTTTAGTGTTTGCTAGCATTACTGGCAGAGCTGGGGGTGGGGAGTCCACGGCTGGGGGAGCAGGGGGGCTGTGGGTGAAGACCCAGGTGTGTTGATAAAGCTTTAGGAGCAAAGATGTAAATAGAAAGAGGAGGAAAACTGGCAAAGCTGTAAGAAGTTAAGGGTTGAGATAACTGAGGTGGATAGATACAGTTCAAGACTGAGTTGTGTTGAGCATGATGTACTGGCTGCCCAAGCGATTCAGTCCAACACAATGTGCTTTGCTATGCTCTAGAGCTCTGGATCTTGTCCTGTGGACGTAACCAAACCAAGGAATCCCAGAAAAAATGAAAAAGAAAATCTGATCCAATCACTTAAATTGTTCTGAGTAGAGGAGGAAGAAAAGGAGGTTGTACACCTCACCTTCCCACATAGAGCTAAGTTTTCCATTCTGTGCAGACACACGTACACCTACGCGCACACACCCGGCTCTGCTGCAGTATTCAGAAGAGCTCAAGGACCACCATAGAGCCCCACACTGGAACTCCCTAGACTTGGCTCCTGTCCCTATGTCCAGTTCTTGGCTGCTGTACCAGAGCATGCCAGCAAGGACTCCATACCAGCTGCACTGCGCTGATGGAGGTGTAACAGAGGGCAAAATAAAGGCCTCTTTTAACCTAGGTACATCCCCCTCTTTTTGAATAAAGTAGTTGTTTTATGATTCTGATATTGCTGATGTCAGTCAAAAAGAAGTTAAAAGGACATGACATGTATCCTGATAACATGAACAGGTTCACCTGAAGCATCTCATTCAACTTTGGACTGGACCACTGGGGGTGTACCACTAATATCTGTTTTTGCAAAGGGGGAATTCATTTCTGCCTGCGTGGCCTGTATGGGTCTCTGCTCCTTGCCATCATGTTGCAAATGGGTCAGTTGGCCCCAGAATAGGCAGAAGTTGGTATTGTTTTTCTCAAGGGAGATTGTCCCCTGGGACATACATTGTAAGGTTAACAGTAACACCTGGGAAGGGGTTTGTCTATTCTGTGCATCAAATGCCAGCAGCAAGCTCTGGATCAGTTTATAATGGTGATCAGATAGCAAAACTCTGGGAGGGAAATATCCCACCAGAAAGCATTTGTGCAGTAGGCATGGGAATTTGGAAATGTGAATGATGGGTGAAAATGTGAGCTGGTATTTATATATATAAAATGATAGCGCTTCACTGGGAAATGAAACACAGCAGGGGAGAAAATGCTGTGTAAATTTCAAAAGTCTTCACATGTCCATGCACTAAAGAGCATTTCTTCTCCTTCTCTTGTTCAGCTCTGACACTTTGGATGCCTCATACTTGAGCAGCTTGTTTGAACTACCTGCTGTTCAAAAATCTTGAGGAGACAGCTGGAGCTTTTTGCTACTGAAGTCTTTCTTCCAAAGCTTCCAGGAGCCAGATAAGAGGGGGATCGAGGCTACTTTCTGCTCCTAGAAGGCCAGGCAGACTCCCAACTACCTCCATATCCTGTTGTGCACACTGGGGTGCATTAAGGCTCCTGAAACCAGGACCCGCTGGACTGTGGTTATCCTGCATCATAGCGAGCCAGTGATAAAGGCAGGTTGCTTAGGAGATAGAAGTTCTGTCTCCGCTTAGGGGAACTTAGAGGATCTCTATTTTACAGGAAATTCCTAAATAGCAGCTGGTCTGGTTTTTATCAGTAAAACCCTGTTTACTTAGGCCTGTGTGAGTGTACACTTGCACAGTGGCATGTATCTCTGTGTGTTTGAGTCCCATCTCCTTACTTAACCAATGTAAATTACTTATTCTTTTTAGCCTCACAGATCCAGTGGAACAAAAGGTGAAAGAGGTTTTCTTTCACTTTGTGCATCATCAGTAGAAATATCCATGTCTCCAACGGCAGAATTTTTTTGCTGGGAGTGATGGATGAGGTAGTTAGTTAGATAGAATCTTTTCTGATCAACCTCCTGTGTTTCTGGCATTTGGGAAAAGCATGCTTTGCCTTGAAAATTTTGTAAATCACATGTGGAATCTCCTCTATCATCTCACTTTTACAGCCAGTCCTTTGTCTATACTCAGGATTTTAAAAGGAGAGGGAATAAAGTTCCTGAGGCTCAGGATGATGGGAATCTCTGCTCTGGTGAATTTTTGGACATGGAAAATCTCAGAAAGATGGAGTCCTGATGTTCAATATTTATTTTTATTAAATAGACTTTAACAGCAGTACACTGGAATGTGCTAGACATATTAAGTGTGAATCAGTGAGGGAGGTCATACTGAGGATCCAGTATCAGAATAAAGTGAGGATCTTGGGACCAGATCTGATTTTAATGCACATAAGTAGAGGTGGTAAGGTTTCTTTTTGTGCTTGGCACAGTGAAGTATTGACAGCTCTCATGAACTTTCCACCCTGGGTGTAAATAATTACAAAGGGAATTGATTTTTAATCATGTTTTATGTGTAGAAATGTACCACCCATTTAAGTGTGGTGCAACATATGCTATGGAGTGTGTCTGTATTAGCATTTGAGCTTGGATTCTGGCTGTGCTTTGGAGGCATGTCTCTCAACCATCTCTACATAATATGCTTTGGTTCATACCACAGAATGGTCTCTGGGCACACACTGTGTTTCTTTCAGGTGAAGCTGAACCAGGAGATGCACAGACTCACCAGACGCTAATGGTGTTCGGTCTATGTGGCCTGAATAGAGCTAGTCCAAAGTTTCCCCTCTGAAATGTATACAGTGTACACAGCAGGTCCTCAGCACCATTTCACTCTATAGATCTGCTCCTTCTGTACTGCAGTCTTGGTGACCTAGACAGTTGTAGATCAAGCTGGACTCTCAAGACTCAAGGATGAAGCCTCTTAAATCACTTCTTGGTGCAGTTTTAAGTCACCTATAAAAATGTGAACTTGCCCACGTAATCGTTTCATCTGATAATTTCCCACACCATTGGCAAGCTCGTATGATTTGGACCTGCCTGTGGTGCACTGTGGTCTAGAATTACCACTCAGTGACTGCCTATGGTTTACATGGATCAGGTTGAAAATCCTTAATGTTGATTCCAGACCCTCAGTTCTCCCAAGTCCCTTATGTCAGCTGATAACTACTGTTCCCCCAAGTGGATGCTGACAGAGCCTGGTGCTTTAGCTCTATTAAGTGAGAAAGGGTAATGTGAAGAGACGACTTCTACTGTGTGCTCCAAACATGGCAAGGCTGATGCTTTTCCTGATTACCCGCAGGGAGTTGTTCTGTCTAGGGCTCTTCATCAGGAGAGTTCTGCAGCATGGTGCCTTCTGCTCCTTTGGCTGGAAGATGCTGCTGCCCTGCACTGTGTGGTATTGGTAGCTTGTCCCCTTAGCCAAACCCAGCCCAGGCTCAAAAGCTTCTCAGGCACGGCCTTCTCTTCCTTGCACCTGCCAAAAGTTGTGCATTTTGTGGCTTCTCATGGCACACACTGACAGAAAGGATCAAGAGATACCATGTGATGTGCCTGTGTGTGTTGCACCCGCCCTCTCTGGCCATGTCCCTTGCTGCTTCTGAAATGGTGCTTCTTCATCCTTCAGTTCAAAGACTACCTGCAAATACTTAGGGCAGTCCCTAATTTTAACGGTACCGTTAGACCATCATACATTTTCTCATTTTCTTTCCCAGTACTGCGGAGAGTGGGTACTTAGCTGGGATTTTCCAACTAGCCTAATGGAGTTAGCCATCCAGATCCCTGTGACTTTCTGCGCATCTAATTCTCTTAAAGCCCATGGCAAATCCCAGCATTATTTCCTATGCAGATGACTGCTGCAAAGAAGCAATTAGGAAGATAACCAGTATCTTCCCTTCCTCTCTTCCTTTTTTAAAGCTGCAGGGGAAAAATGGCAGTATTTTGGTTAAAGATAAGTATATACCAAACCCTAAGGTGCTGACAAGCCAAAATACTTGTGTGTTTCAGTTTTGAACTAGGATGTAGATTAGTATCTTGGATGTGGTCTCTGACTACTACTTTGAATAGTAAATCTTTTTCACAGTTTGAGCAGTGAATATAATTTAGCATTAATGTGTCGTATATGTCTTTGATATGGCCAAAAGGTACAAGTTCTGTATTTGGGCTGGAGCAGAAAGACATATCCCTGTGTTGGAAGGATCTTTACTCCCAGAAGAGTGAGTCTAAATCTAAAACTCAAGAGACCTGGAGAATATTTAGGTCTGAAAGCATAAGGTATGTGCATATAGTGTTAGCTACTCCAGAGTGGTGTATAGATCACGTGAGATCTTTCAGGTGTAAAAGCAGGCTGCAGCCTTTGGGTGGTGGAGGAGGCCGAGCTCTGTCTGCAGTGAGGGACCGTTTTCTGTGTCTACAAGGCCTTTTGCTATGAGGGCTCCAGCTGTGAGGAGCCCCTGGCTCTGTTTCAAGGTTCCTTCTCAGGTAGTTGATTTTTCTTTCCTCCTCTTCTGTGGAAGAAAGATAGTGAAACAGTTTTTCCCTGTGTAAAATTGTTTATGGTTAGAAAACTGAGCAGGAGTTCTCAACATTATATATTCCTGCTAGGTTATCATCTGCTTTTTTTCCTATTGCCTTGCTTGAGAAAGCAGGAAAGAATTAGCCCTAGCTAGATCTGAATGGCAAAGTTAATTTTGACTGCAATTCAATATGGGCAAAAGCAGCTAAACATTTCTCTGTTATTTTTAATTTTGGATCTTATCACGGAGTATATGAAACCCAAGATAGGATCTGAATTCCTGGGAACAACTTCATTTCCAAATGAGACTGTATCAGAATTGTCATGAATTGGAGAAAAGGAACAGACAATCCAAGTTTTAAAGGGTCTAAAAATTCCTCCATTATTTTGCAGTTAATCTTAGCTGTTGCTTGGCAAGAGGGAGGGATGTTCAAGGTCAGAACAAGCCAGATCGCTGAGATTTGGTTAAGTTTGACCTGCTTTTTTTTTAATGTAGTCTGTGTTTCTGCCAAGGACTTGTTAACTCCTTGTGCTTCTCCTTTCCCATTTCTTTCATGTGTGTGTGTGTGTGGGGGGGGTATTATTACTATTAATATTATTATTATTATTATTATTATTATTATTATTTAGCAGTGTGGTTTTTTAGAAATCTGTGTTCAGCTCTCTTGAGAGCAATGAAAAGAAATCAAAGTGCTTTTGTAAGGTGTGACAGAAGGGTGCAAATAGATTGATTAAAAACACGTTTCTTTTTTTTTTTAATTTAAACAGAGCAGAGACTTATGGGTAATGTTCATAATGTATGCTCAGTGGTAACAAGCTCGCTGTGGGGAGAGAGGAAGAGAGTGAGAGAGAAAAAAAATATGGAAGCATAGCCAGCGCTGTTCTGCCTTTAAACACAAGATTGATTTTACATTTTCCCTGTGTGTCAGTTTCATTACTAGCAAATTAATCCTTCTCTCTGAGGCCTGAAACTCTGAGGCCTATAAGAAAATAGCTTTTGGTGTACTACCTGTTCTTAAATGAGGAACTCAGGGCTGGGCTACATGAGGAAGTTGCACCCATTTAGCTGCAGGTGTAATTTTAAAATTGATCCTGTTTTTAGAGGTGCAGATGGCTGGCTTATTTTGATTTTGTTTAAAATTACTATGAATCTGTCTATACTGAGAGAATACAGCACTCTTGAAATGATATATGAATGCTGACAAGAGGAGGGATAACGTTAGTTAAGTTGATAAAAAGTTACACCATCACAATATTGCATCTTGTCTGCCTGGTCTGCCCTGCTGTTGTAACCTGCTGGCACTCAGAGAGCTTTCTGGCCTAATAAAGGGCCAGATTTATTAAGTGCTCATTTTAGGTCAATGATTCCAGACAATTAAATAGTTAAATCATTTGACTGCCTAAAGCTACAACTATATTGCAAGTTGAGCAAACTGTTTCCCCACCGCTGGGTTTCTAGCAAGGGCGTACTACTGTTTTGTGGGGCTGCTGTCTACAGTCTTCAGATCACAGTACCATTCCTAGAAATTCAGACTTGCTCTATTTTCATTTAAGCTGACTAATATACATAAAGCTTAGATCACCTGTGCTGTAATTACAGAAGGGATTTTTTTTTTTTAAGATGTGCTTTTTCTGATACAGGGGATACATGTGTGCTATCATTTCTTTGCAGTCATTGGTCAATCAAGTCATTGACTGCTTAACAAATCCTTTTGCTGCTTTGTTTGACTAGTCTGTTTTGATCCCCCTGATGAAGCAAAAGGGATGTTTTGATTCAATTTTGGCTTGGAAAACTGGAGTGTGATCTACAGACACTTCCGTATCTAGGCTAACTTTGACATTTTCATTTAAATTTATTTAAAGATGAGTATGTGGGTCACAGTCCACCCCACTCTTTGAGGATCAGTTGCCAGATGTGGCTCAGATGGTCTGTCTGGATCCATAGCACTGCACCACCTCAAATAATTGGGCTGTGGTCTGAGACCTCCAGTGGCTGCCTAGTATCTGGGTTAATGCAGCAGCAATTTGTCACCATCAGTTGCTGTCACAGAATGTAAGTAGAAGAGTACAATCCTTTGGGCTGACTTAAACAGGGTCCTGCAGTCCTGTTGACAGCAGTGGCTGGTAATTAGCCTGGGAAGGGTGGGAAGAGGGGCTCTGTCTTTCCTGTTGAATATCAAACAGCACACAAAAATAGTCATTTGCAGCTACTGTGAAGATTTGCTCCTATCAATGAAAATCCAGCATGTTTTACCTGACCATAGGACAGGTGTTTATTTGGATTAACAAACAAAATGATGCAGGGTGCAAGGAGGAAAATGACTGTTTTCACATCAAAAGGGCTTTTACTTTTTTCTTTTCCCTCTGAAAACTTTTGTGGCAACATTTAAAGATGTTTAGGCTATGTTTCAGTGAAAAAGGCTGCCAACTTTTCCTTTGCTGTGTGGTGGCCAATTCTAATGGAGGATCTGGTATGTGATTAGGCTTCTTAAGTGGCAGGTGGGGAAGTCCATCCACCTGTGGAGTTAGTGTTAAAATGAGGAGTTTTGGGGACTTCTCTGCAGGAACTTGGGATTATTGGAAATGTTGTATCTCATTTCTCAAAAGTGCTCACTTATAGCCTGGAAAACTGCAGTCTTTACTGCTGGTTTTTGGATTCACTAAAGCCTTGAGCAAGCCATTGACTTCTCTTTGAGCATATACTGGTTTAAATACAACTGTGCAAAGCAAAGGGGAAGAAATGGCTGGGCCATATTCACTCCCATTTTGGCTGACTTAAAGTGGAGGGTGCAAGGAGGTATCTGCAGGACTTGTTACTGCTCACTGGACAAGAGCTTGTCAGAAATGTTGGACAGATGATCTGCTATGTGAAGTGCACTGTTTATAATTGACCTCTTTACTTCTGCTTTAGCAGAGGACAATCTTATTTTGTATGCTTCAAACAATTACAATACAGAGTGAGTAAATCTTCACGCTGAGACTTAGGACCCACTTTTGTTCCCTTCAGAATCGTTTGCAAAATTCCCCAACATTCTTTTCTGAGAAGAAGGAGTCTCTGTCTGGGTGCCTACTCATATGAATAAAAGTTGTCAATGGCATGGTTTCAGATAGACTTCACTACTCAAGGGCCTCCTGAAAGAAGGTTACAGTTGACAGGCCTTGTTCTAGAGCTGGTTTGGGAGACCAGGGACTGCTGCAGGGCAGGCACGGGGATGCTGGCAGTGCTGGAGGACTCAGATTCCACAGGATTTGCCCACAGTCATGTTGCTTGTACCTCGTCTGGTATAAAGTTTGTCTTTTCCAACTACCAAACTCATCAACATTGTAAACTAGAGAGGAGACAAAAAAAGAGGAATAAAGCAGGAAGGAGGGGGAAGGAGTTTTGTACTGTTTTGTTTATCAAAACCCAGAACTTTCCTGGGACACAGTACAAAACTACAAGCATATTTTCCTAGTGCCTTTCCAGTTCCAGCACTAGCTCTTTACTTTTCCAGGTGAGGCATTATTGTGTTAATACTTGC
The DNA here is from genome assembly GCF_036417845.1 of Apteryx mantelli. NCBI lineage: Eukaryota > Metazoa > Chordata > Aves > Apterygiformes > Apterygidae > Apteryx > Apteryx mantelli. Next base: position 129,811,724 of record NC_089978.1, on the reverse strand, counting down.
AAGAGGAGGGAAGGAACGAGTCCAAATGTCCCTGTTTGATACATTCTATCAGTGTGTAAAATATGTCTGCGGATTTGAGAATTACACTGACTTCACAACAGTAAATTTCAGATAAATAATTTATCTCCTGCAAACACATTTCAGTGCTTTTACACATCCATTTGTTTCTGGACTGCAGCGGGGGCAATGGGGGAGACGGCAGCAATTGGCGCTCACTGGGGAACTCACCATGGTGTCGCCTGTAGCTTGGGTGTTGTCGGCCATTTGGGGTAGGGTTTTGTTCTCACAGCCACCAGCTCCCACATCATAAATAAAGCCATTTTGGAAACAAGAGACACCTTGAGCTAAAACTGGCATTTCTCACAATATTGGCAGATCAAGCCAGCAACTGTTGATTTTAAATGTTTAATGAGCAATATGTTGCTGATTCTGGTAATAATGTTGTGTTTGCCTAACCTTTCTCAGTGTGCTCCCTTCTGCTGTATCACTGGCAAGTTTCCAGGAAAAGAGGAAATGGAAAGAAAAAAAAAACAACACCAGGAAAGGTGAAGCAGGGCAGAGACAAGAGGAAGACTGAACAACTTGAGGAGAAGATGCATAAAAGGAAGGGGTAGAACTTAGTTAAAAGGAAGAGATAGCAGCAGGATATTGACACTATATGAGAGTATTAAACTGGGGATTGCAGAGAAAGAAGACTTCTCCATGAAGAGATATTCTTATTCATACTGAGGGAATGGGGAAAGAAAGGCTGGTCAGTAGTAAGAGGTGGGCGAGAAGATCGGCCTGAGGATGAACCCAGAACCACAGAGTCTCATGAGAGAGTTCAGTCAGCTGTTTGAAAGCAGATGAATTGAAGGAGAAGAGGGACTGTATAAATCAGTAAGATGCTGAGTTACTTCCATGTCAGCCTCATATAATGCTCACTCTAAAGACTGTCTCCAGTGTGCTGTATTTTTTCCAATTTGTTTTTGTTACATCAGTACTTGAAAACTCTGAGTGGTTCAACCTAAGCCTGTTTGACACTGGGTAACAGGTTGGCTCTATAGAGGTTTATGTGCAGGTGTAGTATCTCAGGATAAGATGGAGTCTTCCTAGACCAGTGGATGTAGGAAAATACAATGGAAACTAGAAAAAGTCTGCTTTTATAGTAGTAAATGACAGCTCCATTTGCTGCTGTGGTCATCCGTGATTAGATCCTCCCTCTACTGGTGTGTGTACTGACCATTGTTTGCTGTTTAAGACCAATCTCTAGCTTAATTTATAACATGATTTGTATGCCAGGGAAAGTACAAGACTGACAATCGTTGAGCTGAAAGCTTCTGTCTTCCCAACTGAGAGGTCTTGGGCAGTGGGGACAGATGCCTCTCATCCCTGCACCTTGGACCCTCCTCAGCGCAAGTTACCCAGAGAGTTATAGTGCAAAAACTGTGGAAAGCTTTTGTGATATGTTGATTGGGCTCTTGAGTGAGACTAGGCATTTTCTCATCTTTTAATCATTAACTGTTTGGCTTATGCTTAAATCAATGACTGCATGCGGAAGGCTCACTGTCCCATTATGAAGCCTCTTCTTGTTTTACATAATAGCTTATTTATTGCTTCCATTGTATGTACAGCACAGTATATATTGTCCAAAAGGGAGATATAGATACTAGGTCATACTTGGTTAAGGAGGATTTTTCTCTTTTTAATGAGGAGAATATCAGTTTTGCAATGCTTGTTATACTTTCATTTCAGGCTGCTGCATACAAATTGCGTTATATAAAACTGACCACATGCACATATTACTTATAGAAAAGTGTGTGTTGAGACACTGTGAGCTAGAAGTAGAAAGCAGTAGGACACAGAGAGTTTATCTAAGAGCAGCCTTGCCAGAAAAGGGCAGTGGTCCACCCAGGCTGCTGTCTTTCTTCCAGCAATGACAGATGCTTAAGAAGAAGGTGCAAAGTTGTGGTAGTAAGCCCTTCCTTACTGCTGATCGTGTTAGGCCTTGATCATCTTTATACTAATAGTTGTTACTGAAGATAATATGTCCTTTATTTATATAACTGCTTGATTTGCTGTTTTTCTTTCATGGGATAACCTATCACCTCCTTAAGTTACTTATTTTCTTGCTAAAAAGTGAGTGTAAAACGGATGCATGTTCCACATTAAATTTGTCATTTTTAAGAGAAAGCATGCATGGAATTGCTGGATTGACCTTCTCTGTCTACTTTTTACTATCTCTTTTATGCCACCATTATATCTTATCAAGAGGCAAGTAAACAACAGAAGTGCCCCAAACGTTCGTACTACATGCAGAAGATTTTCAGCTAGCGTTGAGCTTTCCACCAAAGTCCTCTAGTACAAGAAGATGCAGGCACTTACCAGTTCAAGTCAAACACATTTTCAGTGGGTCATCTACAGGGAAATTTGCAGCAGCTCTACTCTTGCATAGGTGGAGTTCTTTGTTACCAACACAGTGATTTCTCTTTAGCTATAGCACACTCTATCAATCAGTTGTAGATTGTTTTTTTGTGTGGTTCAATTCCCTTCAGCTTTGAAGAAGTAGCATCAAGTCCTCTCCACCCATGTGGTATGATATGGCATTGTCTCTCTTGGAGCAATCTCCATGCATGTTTGCTAAGTAACAGACAACTATAAAAGCAAAATGAAGCTGCAAATAAGAGAACTCTTCCCCTGGATGTTTCTCCCATACACTATTCCTCCATGGATTTCTTTGTCATTGCAAGAGCTCAGCTGAGTTAGTCAGGTCTTTCTTTTTTTCTTTTTCTTTTTTTTTTTTGACCAGAAATATGAGTGGAAGGATAAAAGAAAAGTGTGGGAAGCTAAGAAGGAGAATAACAGAATAAAAGGAGATGGGAGAAAGGACAAGAGGGAGAAGTGATAAGGCAAAAAGAAGAGGTACATAAACTGAGGAAAGAAAAAAAAGAAGGGAGAAAAACTGGAGGCGGGGGAGAGGGGTGATGGGTTGAAGAGCAGGAGAGGTGACTCAGACCTCTAAGATAGTAAACTGTGAGGCTTGTGAGCTCTTCTTGGCTGGACAGAGCCCTGGAGAATGCAGTATAATCTCTAGCAGGGCCCCTCAGCTTAGGGGCGTGTAAAAGGAGGGAGGTTTATTGTGAATTCTGGTTAATAACTTTCTCAAAGGGGAAAACTCCTGTATTCTCTTTGAAATACAATTTCTTGTCTCATGAACTGAAACAGCTGTGACTGGTCCCTCTGCACACAGATTTTTTTCATCTTCTTCCTTTTTTGCCAGTGTATGTGTATGATTTTGCTTGATGACTTTTCCCTGCAGAAGGGACCCAGAGTGTGGTGCTGTGTACAGGTTTGTGATCAGTGTCTTTGCACAAGCACAAGAAAAATGCCTTGGGCGTTTTCTGCTTTTAGAGAGAAACAAGTGTTACGCTATTAGTCTGAATCTAACTTAGATAGTATTTCTCCTGAGAAAACTCAATAGGCAATTCTGCAGCCTCATTCCCTAGAAAGGCCCTTGCCTAAGTTGAGATTTAATCTATCACCTGAACTCTGGTCCTTGTGCTGGAATGGCTGTAAGCACTTTCATAGCTGCCGTGAGAATAGCAGAGAAGGGAGCACAGCCGATGTCCTGCCATAGATCTTAAGGCCTCCCCTACTGGGACAGGGTTGGTTATGGGCACTGCAGTGCAGGTGTGGAGTAAGATTCTCATCTGAAAAGGGAAATGAGACCATTTTCCTCCTTATGACTCTGAGCAGCGCAGAATACTCTGCCAGCATCAACCCGTCTCTGTCTCTCTGAGGGCTCCTAAATGTTTTTTCTTTTTTTTTTTCCTTAATTAAAAGAGCAAAGCTTGCCCTTGGGCTAGTGCAAAAGTCATCCACTTTCATGTATGACTGAGTGAACAGAAACATAGACAGAGAGGCAAACCCTCCTGTCTCCACCTCACTATCTGCTCCAAGGTAAAGTGATCAAATGCCCAAATTGTTAGGCAAGTGAGTTAACACTTATGTTAACTTCTTGAGTTAACACAGCATGTTGGCAAGAGCAGCACACACGAATGTCCAGAAGAGGTTCAAATTCAGAGGGTTATAATTCACCTCGAGCCATATCTGTTTGGCAAGGGGTCAGGAAGGCTTCTGGTTTAAGTGCAGAAATATTTGAACAGGTATCTCAGCCTCACATTCCTCCAGCTCTCTGGCCTGCTTCCCTACAGTGCCTCTAGCTGGAAGAGGAGAGGGGATAGAAAAGGCAGGGGTTGCCCCAGGTCTGACTGTGAAAAGTCCTTCCCTTCAGAGCAGACCTCAGCCAGCTTCCCACTGCATCTGACAGACGAGCCTCTTCAGGCAAGCTGCGTGTGCAGGACGGCACAGAGCAGCAAGGCAAAGGCAGGCCATTTTTCGTACTGGATTAGGAGCGGACTCTTGTCTCCTGCAGCCTGGGCTTAGTCACTGTTCCCTGGGGCAGCCACTTCCTGCTGCATCCACACTGGTGGGCTCCCTCCTATGCGCGTATGAGGGGCCAAGCTCTGTCACGCGGCAAGCTGACACAGTTTGGTGACACAGGAAGCTTTTGCCCACTAGAACGGAGTGAGAGCACTGAAACTCCAAGTGGTCCCAGTGACAAGCAACTGGAGAGGCCCCACAGTGTTTCTTTCCTCACCAAGCCTCATAGCAGTCATGTTTGCCTCTGTGAGGACCAGGGCTTGTTCGCAGCAGGAGGCTAGAGGCAGAGAGGAAGAGAAATGCATGGGAGCTCTTCGAGGGCTGCATGGAGAGTGGTGAAGATTACCTTCCAGATTTACTGCAGTGCTGGGATTGTTTTGGGTTCGGACTATGGTTTCATCCCTGTCTTTTTGATCCATGAATCACAGACTGTGTCATAACAGGGAGCATTTTATTAACTGGGATCCCATCTGAGAAGGTGTCAATGAGAGCACTTACTTGTCTAGAAATATGATGCTAGTTAAGTAATGATGTATTTTATCTGCCTGCAATGTGATGAAGCAGGTGTAAAGTAAGCAGGAGTAATCAGCAGCAAACATTCCCACTCTGTCCCTTGCCCTCACTGTTAAAGGTCTTGGGGACATCTTATCTACCTGTTCTACGTACTTATATGTCCCATACATGTATACATACCATCTAAGTAACTGAGACCCTCAGTGATTGTGCTAGCAGCCTTGTATTTCATGTGAGCAGTGAAATTGTTTACCACAGATCAATATATTAAAACATCTGAAAAACTCAGGCCTCAGTAACACCTTGTATGTTGTTTTCCCACCCAACACTGACTACTTTCCTCGCTGCTTTCCCGTGGTGCTTCACCTTGCCTAGATTCAGGGCTCTGCTTGCTTCCTCTAACCCTCTGCATCTCCTCACTTTTTATTTAATCAACCTTTTATCTATATCTCGTGCTCTCTGTCTCATTTCCTTATGTTTGCTTTTCTATCCTTTTCCAAAAATCTCCTGTCTCACATACTCTCTTCTTTATGTTTTTTTAATTTTTTTCTCATCTTATTAGTTCTTCTGCTGTTCTCCATACTCCTTCCTTCTCTCTTTTTTCCCCTCTCCTCCCTGCTCTTTGCATCCCCCTGTAAATGCAAGCACATACTGCCTGAAAATTATCTCAGGACATTCTGCTCCTGAAACAGTGAAAAAAATACAGTCTGCAGTTGAATTTGCCATTTTAATGTGTTAACATTCCTCCCCCCCCTTCAACTCTTCTGAAATTGCAGGCTGCTGAGATTAGTAGTATAAAATCCCACCAGGATACTGACATAACCTATAAGCCAGGAAGTTGTTTTAATCAAGCCCAGCATCCCATTTGGAATGCTGGACTTAGAAATACAAGGACAGCAGTTTTGAGAGCGGCTGAGAAATAAGGAAATAAGTGTTTGGGGGGGGGTGTTAAAAACCATTTTTTTTTGTATTATTTCAATACCTTATGGTCAGAAGTTTCAGGATTTTTTTTTTTTTCTCTGAGTCCTAACCTGCACAGAGCACTCACATGAAGGAGTGTTGGTACTGGAAAGGTAATAACAAGGAATTCAATTGGCTAGGTGGAGGCTCTTATGCAGTAAAAGTGTCAGAGAACGTCAATCCACCGGGCATGGATGATTGCTGTGGATGGATTCCTGGGCTGTGGGGCCAAGTGGGAGGGCATGTTTGTACCCCTACCCCAGTAAAATTTAGAGCAGCCTTGGATGAGCCACCCATAAAAATGTCTGTTACGTTGCTTGGAAAGCAGTGAGCCAAAGAAAGAGTAGGAGACACCCAGAACTATTTGTCACTCTCTTACTCATGAACTCCACCTCTCTGCATTTCCCTCAGTTGCTCTTAGGTTTCTAAAGAGGCAATCTTTGTCAGTGTGACTGGTATCCACAGATCAGCAGGGTGAGGACAAAGTATTGACAAGCCATTGCAGATGCTTCCAGTAGCAAAGCTGATAAAAAAGAGAAGATGCTGCAATAAAGAAGAGGTGACTCGAATCTATGTACTGTGGTGCCAGTCAGTATTCCTACTGTCAATATGGTCCAGTGTCGCAGCACTCTAATCTGCCAGGAAAGAGAAGTGGCCCGTTTGCAACATTGGTTAGTACATACAGCAGTGTGAAACCCACATAAAGCATGCAGTTTGTACATTATGGTGACAAGGGGAGATTTCTGTCCCCAGCTGATGATCACTTTATTCACTGAAGTATGAGGATTGATAGCACTTGTCACTATTAGCCTAGCTAATATAGCTGCAGATGCTACATTTAATCATAGAAACCACACAGCGCAGTTGCAGAACAAGGCCCTCTGGCCCAGACCGTTGGAAAAGCAAGTGGAGCAGATTCCTCTGGAGCTGGTAAGGAATTGAAATCAAGGTGCAGAAAAGGAGGATGTGTCCCACATCTGCATGGCAGTCAGTATATTTAGGGGTATGTGTTTGTGTGCCTTAATGTGTGTAATTTACTGTGTGCATATGAAAGAACAGAATAGAAGGATCTTGTGCATGAGATCACGAGCATATGTGTGGAAGAAGGCAGAGCTCCAGTGTGTACAGAAAAGAGAAAAGGAGTGGCTGGGGGAGGAGGGTGTGCCTGGTACCCTTTGGCTGTCTTTCATAACACCGTATTCCTGGCAACCGTGCCTTGATATCCATGAGGAAGAGGAGAGCCAGAGTAACCACACATTAGAGAAGACATGGTGCTGCCCAGCAGCACAGCTTTGTAAACTGGAGAGCAACTTCCGAACAGCTAAGACCGGAGCCCTTTAACAAGGTGTTTGTGGTGGAATGAGGATAAGTTAGAAAAAAAGGAAGTTAAGAGGAAGTATGTCAGACCTCCTCCTTTGCCTTCGCAGGAGGTCACATCACACGAGGGAGTGGTGTCCACCCGGGTCAAGGCACCAGTTTGTCTGGAGTGCAGCACTAGCACTAAGAAGAGCTTCCCACTGCTTTTTTCTTTTTTTGCCCTCACTGTCACTGTTGTGCGAGCCCCTGCTGAGGCTGCAGGCCCTTGCCTAAGGAGCTAGCAGATGCTGTGGCTGAAGCTTTGCTGCTGGCTGAGAAAGCACTCTGTGAACAGCTCTAGAAACAGCTCCATTGCCACAGCATGGACAACACCCAGGTAGAGCAAAAGAAGTACCAGATAAGAAGAAAAGTCTAGGCCAAAGTCGTGGGGGAGGAAGGGAGGTCAAGAGTAGAAGGCTTGGGCCAAGGAGCAGATGAAAGGATAGTAGCAAGGGCTTTGCTGGCTGTCACTGTGCCACCTGGTAACCTCTTGCAAGCCATCTGTGTCCCTGGAGGCCTGAACTATATGCTGACCTAAGCTAGATGTGAACAGGAAAAACTTAGTGCTATTACCGTGGAAGAGGATTCACCCCCATTTAGTTTGTTTGGTTTTAAACTGGATCATTTTCCTCATCTGGTGTAAAGTAGAGCCTGACAAACACTGGGAATTTGTCCAGGTTCAGGCAGGGAATTTCTGAAGTTTCTTATGGCCCACATCAGCATGTGTCATCATCATGGCAGCCTCACTCCCCTTCTGTTGTTTTTGAGGAGTGTTTGAAACCCATCATTAGAGATTTTCAGCTAGAAATTACACCTTTTTTCTTGTCCTGTCTGTCAAAGGGGGTCTTCTCACAGGCTAGTGTGGAGTTGTGTGGATGCAGGGACAATGCAATACTTGGGACAGTGAGGACTAATGATACTCTGAGTTGCAGTCCACCAAAAAAGAGAAGAATTCTTCCCCCCTTCATTCCCCTCATCTCTTATCTGCTCATCCAGTGTGACAGAAGTACTCACTCTCACTTGACATAGGGCTCCACGCTCTGCTGTCCCCGCGTGATATGGCAGCACACCCTTCGGCTCATTCTCTCACCTTTCTTCCTGCCTGCCTGCCTGCCTTCTCCCATGCGCGTTGTCACATTAATGCTCTGTCACACTTTCAGTCTCACACCCACACTTCCACGTGCAGTTTTCCACCCTGCTCATACACGCACACATGCACAGCCCAATTTCTGCATACACTTTCACCCACCTGCATTTCCTCTCACATCTCCACCAGCTTTCACACTGCTCTCCTTACTGTGCCTGTCAGCTCTCACCCACTCTCCCAGATGGTGCTTGCCTGGGCTTACCACACTCTCGCCTTCTCCTTTTCCTAATGCCCAGCCCTGTAACCAAGCTGTTATTAGTTCAGCTCAGTGATGTGCGTGTCCTGTCAGACATACATCTGCAGTCAAGTGGCCCAGAACAAAACCAGCATCTATCAGGGTTAAAAACAAATATGCCAGCAATGTATCTTTTGTCTAAGCTCGCTCACACCCTGATAATATAGCCCTCAAGGGGAAAAGTTTAAGTGTAAAGACAGCTGGTTTGTGGCTTTCACTGAAGAAGTGGATGGGAGAGGAAAGTCCAACCCAACACCTAGCTTTTCAAATGAAGTGACTTGTCAAGTATGTAACTGTGGCAGAGATCTGAGAAGCAGTAAATTTAGCAGCACTCACTTCCACTGACAGCCTGTCATGTGCTTGAAACATAAATAGTGGTGGAGACAAATCACTGCTGTTTTCCTATTAAGCTTTGGCCCACTGGCCTCCTATCTTGCCAGCAGCATTTCTACCTGGCCTGCTGGCACTCCTCCTCTCAGGGACGGATGTGCCTCCCTGTTGCAGACTTTGGGAGAGTCAGGAAGGGAATTAGCATGCTGTTATTTCCTTAGGTGTCCTTGGTGTCCTGGTACTGCTCTTCAGCTGATGGATTTCTCACTCAAGCCTGTTGGCTCCCTGCCCCTCCTTCTTCCACCCAAGGTTGAGGAAACATGGACCGTCTCCCTAGAGGTCTGATGGTTTTCACCCCTGCCCCTGGTTTCTTCCACACAGCCCTACAAGGTCATGCTGATGGAGTAAATGAGGCACTGATTTGAATAAAGGATTAAAGGTGAGATTTTCTGGTGCACCTGAGTGACTCGCAAGCACAAATGCCAGTGAAAGCCACTGGGTCTTGTCCTGTTAAAGCATTTAGTGGCTTCTGGAAACCCTACCCTCAAGAATTAATCATTATATAAACATTTAATAAAATATATCATCAGAAGCTTACTTTAATCTTTACAGCAGTGAAAGACTTCCATCCATGCTCTAAAGAGAGGAACTAGGAGCAAATGGACTCTGCACATTTACCCTTCCTCCCACTCTCATCAGCTGTGATTCCTTCTCCTCTCTCCTCAAGGAAGAGGAAATCATGCCAGTGATGAAGGTGGTCTGCTCTGTGTTGGCTTAAGTAGAACAACTGCTATTTTAGTTCTGGTAAAACTCCCACAGGTGTGCAGTTGCAAAGGCACTCTAATGAAACCCCTGAGTTTCTAATGAAACTTAGCAGAAAGGAACAATAGTTTCCTTAAAATAAAATGGATTGCATTTCATTCTTTCTCAGGTCAGTTCCTTTGGGCTGCCTGTGGTTTCTGTAGCCAGCACTCCCTGCTAAAGGGCTCGTGGCAAAACAAGATGCTTCTCTCTTGCACATTTCCTCCACCCAAATGCATTTGAGGAGGGAGGAGGGACAGGGGAAGGGAGAGATAAGTAGATTTCTGTCCATGTCAGTAACAGGTGGATACAGACAGGGGGAACTCAGTGAGACACTTTGATCAGCATGTTTGGCCATGGTCTTCACATACTGGCGATGTTACAGTTGTTAAAGTTTTCTGTAAGCATCACAACAAGAAAGAGCATAAAGGAATTGGGAGGAAGGTGATGAAATACCTTTGTGATTCATCCTCAGAGCCCCTCCTAAACTTATGGTGTAACCAGGGGAAAATCAGAAAGGAGCTTGTTTGAAACTATTTCTTTTACTCATCATTGTCTTTCTTCTCCCCTTCTGATGACCCTTGTCTTTTTTCCATATCCCTCATGGAGAGACCCTGCCTGACAGCCAGGATTTACAGTAGTGCTGATGACCAACAACTGCGCTTGCAACTGTAAGAGTTGCAACTGGAAGCTAAAAAAGCTCAAAATCAGGGCCTGTACTTTCTCATTGCTTGTCTCCCCTGTACGATTGTACCAGCTTTAAGATTACTTACTGAGTCAGGAGCAAATTCCTTCCTCTTTCCTCACAATTTATGCCTTGTAAGTTTGAGAGACTTCTTCTTCTTTGGAAAGCAAAGGAGTCTAATAGCATAGCAATTAAATACCCTGGACTGAAGCAATCATTTAACTGGATCAATATCACTACGAATCAACAGCCAATACCTCAGATGATAAAATCACAGGAGCCAGCCCAAATGATCAAAAGCCCCTGCAGTGTGTGAAAGCCCAGACAGTATATTCCCAGCACCCCCCACCCCACTCAAAAACCTCTGTGATCCTTGCCTTGGCACCTGCTCTTGCTTCATGCCTCAGTCCTCAAGTCCAGCCACCCTAGCCTCATGTCCTGATCGCTTTTTGTGCCCCCTTGAGAATATCCCCTGTGCTCCTTCCAGCAGCAGGAAATTTGGGAAATGGTGTCAAGCAGTCACTGTGCTAGATCTAATTGAGAAACATTACAGCAAGGAGAATGGTCAACAGAAAAGCAAACAAAACGATTTTTCAAGGAGGTAATCCACCTATACAAATAGCGGCACCAGACATCACAACACACTGACATGTTTTTGAAGGGGTAGATCTTGCTGAGGGGTGGCTTAACTCTTTGACCTCATTTCCTCAGTTGAAAACTATAGCTGTGTAAAAAATCAGTGGCAGGAATCAAGCTGATACAGAAATCCCCAGTCTTTAGGTTTCAGTTGTTAAATCAGTGTTCAGAGTAGCCTCACTGAAAACAGGAATGAGCTACAGAAATTGCCTTCTTGCAAACACACAGGAGATTCAGGGGTTGTGTGATCTGGCCATAAAGTGCTTGGATCCAGCTTGCAGTGAAAGGAGCCACAGCAATTTGTAAGTTTTCTAAGGTGCAACTGTTTCCAGTTTCAAGTAATTTTGGGTAAGTCTGTAATTTCTCAAGCCTTCTTCCAACTTTCAAACATAAGTGGATGGAATTCTGTTGGCTAAGCTGAATTTTCAATTTTTTCATTTTTTATAATTTTTTATTTAGGTTAAAGTTCTGGGTTCATTCTTACCCCCTCATCCCTAAAAGTGTGAGTGGAGATAAGGCAGAAGGGAACCAACTCATGACGCTTAAAAACAAGGAAACATTTTCATGGATGGCTAGAAAATCAAACCACCTGATTTTTGCACAATAGTATATTGAGCATGTCTTGCTCTAAGAGAGACACAAGGCTCTTGTAAGGAAGATAACAAGGTTGTTTAAAGATGCCACCAGGCACAGACCAACCCTGTAGTTCCTAGATTGACAGACTGGCACTGCCTGTACCACGGAGCATCATCACATTAGGTTTCCCTAAGATCTGTGACTGACATTAGCATTTGTGGAACTAAACTATGGACTACATTGCAATCCATCCCTGCTTTCCACTTGCAGGACAGAAATGATACAGTTCGGTCATGCTTCTGGTGGAACTTGCCCCAAATGGGACTTGTTGCTGTTGGTCTCTTCTTTGACTTCGGGTCTGTAGGGAAGAACTTGCCTTCAACCTATATAATGATGATAGCATGAGTGCTTTGTCCAAAATGTGAGAATGAATAGGGAAAAGAGTACATAGCAAATGAGCTGACAGAATCACTGGAGACTGTAACAGCTGACTGGTTGCTGTTGTATTTTAATTGCCTTTCCTAGGTTTCCATGACATGCAAGAAACCCCAGTCCCCTGCAGCAGCTCTCAGGTTGCATTACCTTCCAATGCTTAACACAGTGGGAAACAAACACCAGTTGATTTTTTTTTTTCCCTGCTGTTCCTCCTGCTTGAAGCAAGTATTGGCCTACCCTCTTTTCCTAGTTGGTGGAAGATGAGGGCACAGCTCTGTGTGGAGCTGACCACGCTGCTAGGGAAGAGAGATCAGTGTGCTGCCTTCAGCACGTCAAGTAACCCCTATGCCCGGGCTGTTGGGAGAGCACTTCTTTGTTGGACCATCTGTTTTTCAATCTTCTTTTTATTAGCTGCTCCAACATGGTCCTCTCAGCCCTGAGGAACTACCTACTTCCGCCTTCTTATGTACAATTTTACTCAAGAATCTGGTACAATCTCAGTGATTCCTCTAGCTGATGATGGCTTCTACCTCACCTTGTTGTAAAGTACCTTCCAAAAGCCAGAGCACAGAAATTTGGGGATGTAGAAACAGTGCAAATATTGGTTTGTCCATGTTATATATCATTTTCTTGGCAGTTGAATTAGGGCTTGATGTTTGGTAGCATAGTCATGACATCATAACTCACATTGCAGCATGCAATATTTTGGGAGAATAATGTTGTAGCTGTGGCATTAGATGACTTATTTTGCATCATGGCTGATAATTTACATATTGGCATTGTGGACAGTTTTGTGTGAGAGCAATTCAGCTATCAAAAAAATGCTCTTTGTGTTCATTAAAAAAGTGTTAGCAAATTTGGGTCAAATTCAGTAAGTTTAAAAAAAGAAATGGATATAGAAAATTATATGTCTTTTTTTGACATAAAATCACTTTTTGAAATTATATTGTATCTCAAATTGAGACAGAATGTAATTCCTCTTTCTGGTTAAGCAAAGAGCAGAAATGAACACTCCCCTCTCACAAATGCTTCACCACTGGTCGAACACAAGATTTTGACCTGAAGCAGGACTGGGGTTTTGGGGACAGGGGGCACCCTTTCTTTTCTTGTGTTCACGTGTGGATTTTGAATGCAACAATTAATCAGTTGCTCAGATGCAGTGGTATACTACAAACAAGCTCTGTGCCACACTCAGGGTTGTGCGCATGTGAGAGAGAGGGAGAGAGACTGTGATGACCTTTAATGCTTGTCTATGAATATGAATAAAGTGGGAGTGGAAATTCGGTGAGGCCAACAGGCCAAGCACATGTCCTCCATGTCCTGGGGAAGTAGAAACCAGTGGGTTTAGAGGTGAAGTCCCTTACAACAATGTGTTTGTAGCTCAGCTGTGCAGTGTCTTTTCTCAGCTGCAGCACTGTTGTGCATGATGGACTTAGGGCTGGTGTGTTTTTCCTGAATTTCAAGTGATTAGAGGACACAAATGCAGTCGAGGCCTGCGGAAGCACTGAAAACTGATGAATGTCTTAAAGGAGGAATTGCAGCCTTTCTTAACCCTGGCTGTGCCAGCAGGCACCTGGTCCGTCCCAGCCAGGAGCTTCTCTGGTGCAGGCTGTGACTGCAGGCACCGCAGCCAGCTCTGTGTTTGGGGAGGAAATGCCATCACTGATGAGTAAGGTCCTGTGAAAGCCAGGGAAAACTGTGCCAGGGTGTTTCCTCCTGATGTGACTCATTCTCATTCAAGAAGCCAGAGCCAGGCCAGAGCCCTCGCTGGCATATTGCACTAGTTTTTTGTTTTATGTGTAATAGCTGCAGACCTAGGGGCATGGGAGGCATGAGGCCAACTTGAACAATAAATACCCCGCTGTGCCTTGCTGCTTAAACAGAGCAATTATTGCCTTACTACACTTGACCCCTCTGTTCCTATCCCTCTGGCAGCAGTTATTTCATAGTTCCCTTTACACGGGGGAAGTCTCTGCATCTCTCTGCACTGTACATCACTCTGTTTGTCGCTGTCTCTCCTTCTTTCTTGCTCACTGACTCTTTGTCTCAGTGTATTTCTCTTCGTCAGTGTCCGATCACTATTTTTTCTTTTTCTCAGTCTTTGAAGAATTTCACTTTGTTTCCATTTCTCTTTCCCAGCCTCAGTCCCTCTGCTCATCCCACCTCCATTATCTCTCTTTTTCTCCATCTATTTTTCTCTCAGTCTTCAGCTTTCCTCATTTTCACCGCTTCCCATGCCTTGCTAGTTTTTCTACCTTCCTTCCTTCCTGTAACATTATAGAACTAGCTGTCCCTTCACTCATCCACCATCTGCTGCTCTCCACTGATCTCTTTACTGAAAACAAGTCTCTTCAACTAAGGGTTGGATAAAAATGCCAAGCTCATTGAAATCTGTGGTGGGTGAGGAGACAAAGGCTGATAAACAAAAACTTCAAAGTTTTGAATTAAAAAAAAAAACAGCTGGAGGTAAAAAAAGAAAATGATGTCAAAGGCTCCCTTAGCTATTTTTGTCTTTCAGAAGTCTGTTCCTAGGGAATGTAAGGTGCAGAGGGAAGGAAGAAAGTTAGGTGAGCAAGACCTTAGATGATAAATGAAGAGCACAGAGAAAAGAAAAACTGCAGTTCAGCATTGGAAGTTGCCACACACAAAAAAAAACTTCAAATGGCAGTTATTGATTTGCAATCTCTTTATTCCCTTGCATCTTGTTTTAGGCAGAGGAGGGCCCAACATGGATGCATAACCCCTTCTGCTCTCCCCTCTTCACAGCTACAAAGAGGCTTGGAAGAAAAACAAACATAGAAGCAGGGTATCTGATCTCCTTTTCCACATACCAAATGCAAACAGATGCTTTCAGTGGGTCTGAACCACAGTTTAGTTTAAGAACACAGCAGTATTAAACAGAAGAACTAAAGGAATTTCTACACAAGAAAGAGCCCAGTGTTTGAGGCACAAACAGCATAGGACAGATCATAATATGGCTGCCTTCTCTGCGGACCAGCTTCCCCTTTGGAAATTTAAGGAAGTAGGCCATAAAGAGAAAGGCCTATCTGTTAGAGCACATGGCTGAGCATGTTGCCATTCCATCGGCTGGCTGAATGAGCTGTCTGCACTCAGTACAAGTGTAGTTTTGTTTGGGTGTGCTTCGTTGCTCGAAAGGAAGAGTTTAGCCTTTGTGAAGAGAGTGACGGTGTGTGGTGGTGCAAGGGGCTATGCTGCTCTTTGGAAAGAGGCAGCAAAGACCTGTAAACACATGGGGAAGGCGTAAGTCTGCGTTTCTGCACATAGAACGGGCTGTGAGAATGTCTATGTGTGTGTAAGCAGATTTTCATGTCAACGGGGGATGAGAGGCAGGGTGGCAGTGGCTACACAGGTGCAGGGTTGTACGAGGGTATGTCTGTTCTGAGGGGAGAAGGAGATGAGGCATACCCATGCACAGACTCAGTTCAAAGCAGGCTTCTTGCCAGTAGGTCAGCATTACAGAGCAGGTTGGCTTTGCAGGATCATTATTTACTTTAATGGGTCCAAATAGAAAACCAGGGGATGGCGAACGTGGCTGAGGCAAATGGGCCTTTGAAGCTTCCTCTCGCATACGTCCAAGCTGTCTGCTGCAGATGCCTGTGCCGAAAGGCCTCTGCCAGCTCAGAGCAGTGGTGGGCTTCTGGCATGCTCCGCTCAGGGTTGTTCCCTGCTGGGCTGGTTGTCAAGCCTGCTAGGCTGGTGCTCTATCTCCAGCCTCCAGAACAGAAAGCTCCTGTGCCTGATTTCCTTGACAGACTTAAGGAACTACAGCTTGGAGAGATGGTGTTTAGCAGGGCTGCAGCAACAAACCAAGCTACCTATGAGTACGTGAAAGGCAAAAACACCATTGGGAGGAAGGTTACCTAGAGTCACAGGGGGAGATGCTTTGGGACGAAGAGAGAGTTGAGCCTGCATGTGGAGTCATCTGCCTCAGGGAAACCATGGAGGCCCTCATGGGAACACATCATAACCAAGCAGACAGAAGAAAACAGCTGGGGGACAGTCCTCATCAGTGAGAAAGGTTTGGCAGTAGGGTCAGGATTTCATCCCTGGATAACATGCTCAAGGCAACTGTCTTCTGTTAATAGGAATGGAGTAGATTGCTTGCCAGCAATTGGCATACCCTCCCCTCACCTAATTGAATATGTTCATTGTTATCTCTACCAAAGAGCATCGTTCAAACCTTCTCCCCTCCTGCTTTGATAAACTGAGTAGTGACAACCGTCAGCCTCCTGACAAAGCTGCCTCCTGAGTGGAAACATTTGTAGATTTTCTCTGTGTATAAAGATCTGTTTCTGCTTTCCCCCGCCCCCTTTTTCCTTAGAGGTTAGAGTTAATATGACTCACCTAATCTGGCTGCCAAGGTGAATTAGTGAAAACATCTCTACAGCTCTGTGCAAGATACCACAACCTGACATTTTTCTAACACACCATGCTACATCTCTTCTCTCTGTGATCTGTACTATGACACCTCAATTTTATAGTAATGCTCTTTTTTTAGAAATGGTTAATGTACTTTTATAGGGGGCAGGGTTGCAAGCAAAAGGGCGTGATGTGCAAATGAGAGTAACTGAGTTTACGGAGCAAAATATTGCTGCCCAGGATTGAAACAGATCACTGGTGCAGGGACAAGAACAATGCTACCACTATTTTAGGAAGAGATTGTCACAGAAACTGTTCCTGAAGCGATATGATCATATGTGTGGCCTGGGGCAGGGGAAAATGAGGGGCTGAATAGGCCTATTGATATATTTGATATGCCCTTTAGAACAAATGTCCTCGCTTTCACCCATCCCCAGAGAGCTCCACCAGGCAAGCCAGTGGCTCATCATCTGCTTGCTGTTGGCAAGGGTTATAGGTAGCTGCTCAAAGCCCTCCCTACTGGACATGGTACACAATTTAGACTTTAAGTGCATGGACATGTGTAGGGGAGGAGCTGAAAAATATCTTCTCTTAGGAAAGTATACACCCTTTTAGGTACTTCCTGGAGTCCCATTGATACGGTTCTCTGGCAGATAGGCTTAACAGTAACCTTAATGAGGGTGCCACTCCATTAGAGCTGGTAAGTCACCCTCAACCCTCTTTTCATTAGAGTGACAGACTTATGACAAGGGCAAATTGCAGAAGAAGCAAGTCCCACTTGGAATGAACCCTGTGTATAAACAAGGCAGAATGGCAGAGCAAGTGATTTGCAAAGCACAGGCAAATTATGTTTTAACCTTTTCTTTATAAGCCTTTCCCTGATGTCTGATTACTTTCCAGTCAACTGACTGAACTACAACTGAGCTGCTGTAAAAGAAGGGGGACTGTTGGTTGTAGGCTCCAGTTGGGGGTGAGATTTTTCAAAAAGCATTATGAGCAGGTAGAGTATGTTATAAAAAGATCTGGGGATTAAAGCATATCCCAACCAAATATGAATCATGCTATGGCAAAACCACAGTGAATTGGCTGTATAGACAGCAGCACAGTGCAGAAGTTGTGATGCAACTTTCCCTCTCTATTCAGTCATGGTAAGACTTCATCTGAAATCTTGTGTTCAATTTGGGGAGTTGTACTTCCAGAAAAATGTGAACTAGTCAAAGAGGTCTAAAACAAAAGAACAAGAGTGATCAAAGGTCTAGAAAACCTCACCTACAGAGAAAAGTTGAAAGACCTGGCACTATTCATCAAACAAACAAAAAAAAAGGACGACAACTGAGGGAGGAACATAACTGATTTAAAGTTGATAAAAGGCTATTGCATGGAAGGAGGGAATGATCACAGAATCACAGAATCACAGAATCACTGAGGTTGGAAGGGACCTCTGGAGATCATCTAGTCCAACCCCCCTGCTCAAGCAGGGTCACCTAGAGCACATTGCACAGGATTGCATCCAGGCGCATTTTGAATATCTCCAGAGAAGGAGACTCCACCACCTCTCGGGGCAACCTGTTCCAGTGCTCTGTCACCCTCACAGTGAAAAAGTTTTTCCTCATGTTAAGATGGAAGTGTCTGTGTTTCAGTTTGTGCCCATTGCCTCGCGTCCTGTCGCTCGGCACCACTGAAAAGAGTCTGGCCCCATCCTCTCGACACCCTCCCTTCAGATACTTATACACATTGATAAGATCTCCTCTCAGCCTTCTCTTCTCCAAGCTAAACAGGCCAAGCTCTCTCAGCCTTTCCTCATAAGAGAGATGCTCCAGTCCCCTAATCATCTTTGTGGCCCTTCGCTGCACTTGCTCCAGTAGTGCCACATCCCTCTTGTACTGGGGAGCCCAGAACTGGACGCAGTACTCCAGATGTGGCCTCACCAGGGCTGAGTAGAGGGGGAGAATCACTTCCCTCGACCTGCTGGCAACACTCTTTCTGATGCAGCCCAGGATACCATTGGCCTTCTTGGCCACAAGGGCACATTGCTGCCTCATACTTAACTTGGTGTCCACCAGCACTCCCAGGTCCTTCTCAGCAGAGCTGCTTTCCAGCAGGTCAACCCCCAACCTGTACTGGTGCATGGGGTTATTCCTCCCCAGGTGCAGGACCCTGCACTTCCCTTTGTTGAATTTCATGAGGTTCCTCTCTGCCCACCTCTCCAGCCTGTCCAAGTCTCTCTGAATGGCAGCACAGCCCTCTGGCGTATCGGCCACTCCTCCCAGTTTTGTATCATCAGCAAACTTGCTGAGTGTGCACTCTGTGCCTTCATCCAGGTCATTGATGAAGAAGTTGAACAAGACTGGACCCAGTACTGACCCCTGGGGGACACCGCTAGCTACAGGCCTCCAACTAGACTCTGTACCACTGATCACAACTCTCTGAGCTCTGCCATTCAGCCAGTTCTCAATCCACCTCACTGTCCACTCATCTAACCCACACTTCCTGAGCTTGTCTATGAGGATGCTATGGGAGACAGTGTCAAAAGCCTTGCTGAAGTCTAGGTAGACAACATCCACTGCTCTCCCCTCATCTACCCAGCCAGTCATCCCATCATAGAAGGCTATCAGATTGGTTAAGCATGATTTCCCCTTGGTGAAGCCATGCTGACTATTCCTGATCACCTTCTTTTCCTCCACATGCGTGGAGATGGCCTCCAGGATGAGCTGCTCCATCACCTTTCCAGGGATGGAGGTGAGGCTGACTGGCCTGTAGTTCCCTGGGTCCTCCTTCTTGCCCTTTTTGAAGACTGGGGTGACATTGGCTTTCTTCCAGTCCTCGGGCACCTCTCCTGTTCTCCATGACCTTTCAAAGATGATGGAGAGTGGCTTAGCAATAACATCCGCCAGCTCCCTCAGCACTCGTGGGTGCATCCCATCAGGGCCCATGGATTTGTGGGTGTCAAGTTTGCTTAAATGATCTCTAACCCACTCCTCCTCCACCAAGGGAAAGTCTTCCTCTCTCCAGACTTTCTCTCTTGCCTCCAGGGTCTGGGGCTCCTGAGGGCTGGCCTGAGCAGTAAAGACTGAAGCAAAGAAGGCATTCAGTAACTCTGCCTTCTCTGCATCCTTCGTCACCAGGGCACCCACCCCATTCAGCAAAGGGCCCACGTTTTCCCTAGTCTTCCTCTTGCTGCTGATGTATTTGAAGAAGCCCTTCTTGTTGTCCTTGACATCTCTAGCCAGATTTAATTCCAAACGGGCCTTAGCCTTCCTCGTCGCATCCCTGCATACTCTGACAACATTCCTGTATTCATCCCAAGTGGCCTGTCCCCCTTTCCACTTTCTGTAGACTTCCTTCTTCTGGTTGAGTTTTGCCAGGAGCTCCTTGCTCATCCATGCAGGTCTCCTGCCTCCTTTGCTTGACTTCTTACTCATAGGGATGCACCGCTCTTGAGCCTGGAGGAAGTGATGTTTGAATATTAACCAACTCTCTTGAACACTCCTTCCTTCCAGGGCCCTCACCCATGGGATTCCTCCAAGTAGGTCCCTGAAGAGGACAAAGTTTGCTCTCCTGAAGTCCAGGGTTGCGATCCTACTTGGTGCCCTGCTGCCTCCTCGCAGGATCCTGAACTCCACCATCTCATGGTCACTGCAGCCAAGGCAGCCCCCAACCTTCACATCTTCCACCAGTCCTTCTTTGTTTGTTAGTACGAGGTCCAGCAGCACACCTCTCCTTGTTGGCTTCTCCACCACCTGGGTCAAGAAGTTGTCACCAATGCTCTGCAGGAATCTCCAGGACTGTTTGTGCCTAGCTGTGTTGTCTTTCCAGCAGATATCGGGGTGGTTGAAGTCCCCCATGAGAACCAGGGCCTGGGATTGTGAGGCTACTTCCAGCTGTCTGTAGAAGGCCTCATCCACTTCCTCATCCTGATCAGGTGGCCTGTAGTAAACACCCACAACAGTGTCACCTCTATTAGCCTGCCCTTTGATCCTTACCCATAAGCTCTCGACTCGCTCTTCATCCACCCCTAGGCACAGCTCAATACATTCCAGTTGCTCTCTCACATAAAGAGCAACTCCACCACCTCGCTTTCCTGGCCTGTCTTTCCTAAAAAGTACGTAGCCATCCATGACAGCACTCCAGTCATGCGAGCTATCCCACCATGTCTCTGTAATGGCAATGAGATCATGGCCCTGCGACCGCACACACATCTCTAGTTCTTCCTGTTTGTTCCCCAAGCTGCGTGCATTGGTGTACAGGCATTTCAGGGAGGTGATCGAGCGTGCAGGTTTCCCAGGAGGGATACAAGAGGGTCCTCCATAGCCACATCCCATGCGCACTTCCCTGGCTGCATTCACCTGTTGGAGGCATCCTGACTTGAGCAGTCTTTTGCCAACTACCCTGTCACTATAACTCTCCCCTTCCCCCATCTTTCCTAGTTTAAAGCCCTCCTTACCAGGTTGGCCAACCTGTTGGCAAAGACCCGCGTGCCCCGCCTCGTGAGGTGGATCCCATCTCTCGCCATCAGTTGTTGATCTTCAAACAGGGTCCCATGGTCGTAGAAACCAAAACCCTGTTGCCAACACCAGCGGCGCAGCCAGTCGTTAACCTGGAAAGTCCGTCTCCTCCTCCTCTCATCCATCCCCCTCACTGGCAGGATTGAGGAGAAGATGACCTGGGCTCCCAGACCCTTGACCACCATCCCCAGAGCTCTGAAATCCTGCTTGATGGTCTGCAGTTTGCCCTTGGTGTCATTGGCACCCACATGGAAGAGCAGCAGTGGGTAATAGTCCGAAGAATGGACGAGCCTTGGCAGTCTTTGCATGACATCTCTCACACGAGCCCCCGGCAGGCCACAAACCTCTCTAGACAAGAGGTCAGGTCGGCAGATAGATGCCTCCGTCCCCTGTAGCAGGGAGTCCCCCACAACAATCACCCGCCGCTTTTTCCGGGTGTTCCGGCAGGGCACAGGGTCTGTTGTCCCGGTTACTTCCCTGGCAGCCATGCCCATCTCCTCCTCATCCTGGAGGGCACTAAACCTGTTCTTCAGCTTCAGGTCTTCAGGAGGAGTAGGAGCCTTTCTCCTCCCACGAGCAGTGACCAGTTTCCAGCCTTCTTCTATGATGTTATGATGTACCATTTCACACGGCACAGAGCCCTCTGGCAACTCCACTGCTGCAGGGGGTTGGGACTCCCGAAGCTGCACAGTCTCCGAGAATACCCTGTCTATCTCTTGCTCTGCTTCTCGGATGCTGCGCAGCCTACTGACCTCCTCCCGTAACTCCCTTACCTGACGACACAACTCGTCAACAGCAGCACACCTCCTGCAGGAGAGCTGGCTGCCAGCCCAGGCCTCCCGGAGAGGCCCCAAGCACTCCCTGCAGCCTGAGACCTGTAGAGCTGCATCTACTGTCAGAGGGCCAGTCTGGGTCCAAGCCTCTGACACAGCAACTCCAGCAGCCGCTGGGGAACGTGCTGTGCGGCGTGTCACGACCATATTGGGGAAGTGTACACCGCAGGGAACAGAAATGAAGGTCCCTTCGCACGTCCCTTCGCACGCCCTTCTGCGCAAACTGCTGCGCAAACTGCTGCGTCTGTTCGCTGCCTCTGTTCGCTGCGCTCTGGGAGCTGCGCTCTAGGCCTGGCTCTTATATAGGCCTCTCCCTAGCACTGACTCACAGGGTGCTTGACCGCCCAATCAAGGGCCACTGGGATCAAAGGCCCCAACCCCCTCTGGTCAGGGGCAACCCAGAGAGCTCGTTAGCAGCAGCCACTCCTAGCTGGAGCTTTTCCCACGAGATTTTCCCAGGAGAAGTCAAGGCCTCCTGCAGTTGTCCTTGCCTAGCTTCCCCTTTCCTGTTCACAGCGATCACCTTCTAGGTCCTCGGGGGTCCTCAGAAAGCCCACAACTTCCACAAGATCCTCAAGTTCTAGTCAGAGCCCAACCACTGCTGCGCAAACTGCTGCGTCTGTTCGCTGCCTCTGTTAGCTGCGCTCTGATTTGTTCTTTATGTCTATAGTGGCTAAGACAAAAATAATGGCCTTAAATTGCAGCAAGGAAGATTCAAGTCATACTTTAGGAAAACTGTTCGAACACTAAGGATAGTAAAGCACTGGAACTCTACTCCTACTGGAGTAAAAGAAGAATAGATTCCCAAACCTGTTCATGGGTGCAGAGTCACACCAATAAAGAGCACCTGTGAAAATCCAGCCCTATCTTTTCCTCCACAGATTCTCACCATGTTCCCCATAGCCTGAGACCCAGGGCACAGGAAAAGGTTGTGAGCAGTGTCCTGGGAGCATTGGGTGTACAGCAGGAGGCAGCTTTGCCTCCCTACCTTGTAAAAAACACTGCTGTCATGCAGCAAGGCCCTTCGCCAGACTGCTAGGGTATATGAAAACCTGCATCAAAGCAGTTATAAATTTTAGACGTAGCAATGAGATTTCAACTCACCCAAACATCTGGTAGAAGTTGGAAAAGGAATTGCTGGTTTGCCTTGCTGAAAAAAAGGGGAAGGCTTGTCTTTGCATGATAATAGGTGCAGTGCTGTTTTTATGCTGAGTTTGCATGTCTGGGGATGGTTTTCCCCAAGGATGGTTCTGAAAATTACCTGAATGAAAAAAAAAAGGCAAGAATGATTGTGTAAGGGACAGAGTTGTCAGCAGATTTCGAAGTTCTTGAAGTCCCTATCTCTGATGCCAAAGGCAAATGCATACAGCTGGCATCCCCAGTGTGTGAGACCAGCCTGACCTGGCTAATATGCTACAGCAAACCTGTGCCTGTTTTGTGGGATAATGCTGCCATTTCAGGTAGCAACATGGGAACTTAAGCTCCAGAGATGGGGCTTAACTACTGCTTTTACCCAGGTCCTCAGAGCCAAGGACAGCAGCACAGTCCTCACAGACACTATCTGAACTCCATCAAACAACTTAAGCACTTATGTGAAATGGCCAGAATTTCAGAAGCGATCAGCACCCACTGAGCAGAAAATATCTTTTGGGCAGAGAGTTTCTTTGGAAAATCTGACTGCTCTCTTAGGAACCTGAATGAGAGCCCTTGTGTGCTGAGCTTTTTTTGAAAAACTGGTCCTTATCCTTTAAGGGTTGGGGGACAGTTTCTTTATATACGCAGAGGCATGCAATCAGGGCTTGTGCTTTGCATGCTGCCAAGCAATGCTTGCAGCCCTCTCAGGGGAGGGAAAACTCTCCCATCACAGTGCTGCTAACATAGTTTATAGTCTTCCCAGGAAAAGCCACAGTCTGGTTTCTGAAAGAATAGCGTAGATATAGTAATCCGAATATTTTATGCTTCCCCGGCACCTTTTGTCCAAAGATTCTAATGTGTTTTACATACATTAACCTCCCTACCCTTTTCTGACCAGCAGGTGATGGGGAACAGGGTTATTAGCCACAATTTACAGAGGGAGAGCAATGGAGTGACTCACCCAAGGTCATACAGTGAATTAAAAGCAAGGCCACAAACCTCCCCTGACTCCTGCCCCTGGCTGTAACCCTGATGCTCAAGTCACTGCTTTCAAAACTGTGTTAGAGAGGCAGTGCAGTTTAAATGTGTCATTTTGTATGTACAGTAGATCAGGGGTTTGTAATGATTGTTGGTCTCCGTGGATCAAATTACACTTTGTTTCTCTCAGTTTGACTGTGTTTAACTGCAGCTTGTTCGGGGTGGCTGTTGCTCTGAGAGGCAGAAAGAAATTATTCACAGTTTTGTGTGGCCAAAAGATTGCTGTCAGAACATACCACTACGTCTAGCAGCTACTCCTGAACCAGCCCGTCGGCCAGAGCCTGACTAACCCCCCTTGGTACTCAGCCACCACACCAGTGAACTCACTCTGGCCTCATGTGGTGGAGATTTTGCTTCTCGGTCTCTGGTCTGGACAGTCTGTGGGATAAAACACTTTTCTACCACTTTTATGCATAATAGATTTCAGATTTTCAGATCCCGAGTTTACCTTAATTAAATAAAATAAAGTATCTTGCTGATATGGCTACTGAAGTAACTTCAGAATAGCTCCCCAAATAGCTGTTGTTTATTTGCAGAACCCCTGCTGTGGTTGTTCCTCCATAGCAATTAAACAGAAGACTCCCTAAATCTATGTGCCTAACCAAACCACCATCTGCATTTTTTTGTCCTACCAGGCAGAGAATTTGAAGGCGAGGAAGAGTACCTGGAGATCTTAGGAATCACACGAGAGCAATCGGGCAAGTATGAATGCAAAGCTGCCAATGAGGTTGCTTCAGCAGATGTCAAGCAAGTCCGGGTCACTGTGAACTGTGAGTACATTGCAACTGGAATGGGTCGATGGGGAGAGCTTTGCTCATGGGTAGGGCTGATTTTTGGAAAAGGAGAAGCCTTTTCCAAGTTCATATAGTATGATCGGAAATGTGGGGGGATTGAGGAAGCTATCTGAAATCAGAGACTTATTCTAGGGTTGTTTGTGTGTTAAACTTGGTAATATATATGAAAGAAAGGGGGAGAGAGGGAGAGAGAGAGGTAGGGAGAAAGAGAGAGAAACTGTGAGCTATCCCTTTCTCTCCTCTCAGAAATGCTAGCAATGCCTTGTTTTTGTTCACTGATATTCAGGAGAATAGTGGCTTGAAGAGAAGCTACAACATGGCAGCAAGAATAGATAAGGGTTCAGCCAGCTCAGAGCAAACGCTCTCTTGCCTGCACCCAGTCACGTAGGCAGTGCTTACCTGGGTATCACACCCCAGGGACCTGGGGGAACGTGCATTAGAGGTATCCATTAATGAGAGGGTGCAAAAACTTTACTTTTATTCCAGTTTTAGGTTATTAGCATAAAGCCCCCACTAAGAGAGACCGACCATGCACCTATGCAATACAGAAAGGGTCTTAACCAAAGGGGACTGCTGTCCACCTAAAAATGCTTACAGGCACAATTAGATATGTGGCTCACCTCTACACCCCACACTCATAACCTGGTATGAATCCAAGCCCTGTGTTGCTCTTGTGAGTGGGCCATGGATGGCATTGCTGGTACATGCATACGCACATATCTGCTTTCACTCTGCAGGCGTGCTCTTCTGACAGTGATACATATTTCAGACTGCTGTTACTCTTATAATACTGTGTGTTTGGATGTCCACCTCAATATTTGTATGGTTCATATTTGGCACTGGAGTAACTTAAAATAAATATCCCTAGCTGCCTGCTCTGTTTCCTTGCTGGTGGCTAATACCTCTACAGCAGGGATGAATGAATGGGAGATGTATCTTCTCTTTGACCTGCTTAGTTTACACACCAGAATATTAATCTAAACTTAAATTGGAGATGATAAACATTAGTACTAGGGAATGTAAACAGACATGTTTCAGAGTGCACATGCATCCCTTTTAGCCATCCTTGATTAAAGGGTAGCAATCTCCGGGAGCGGGTTAGGGCAGAGAGCTGACAGCAACAAGTCTTTCAGCCCATCCCAGTCTAATTCGCTACCTCATGTTATTTTAGCACCTTTTCATACCATTCTTGCTTCTCTTCTCTTTCTTTCCCATTGAGCCATGCCATCAGATCAACGTGTATCTTGCTTAGAAGTAAAGGTTGCTGGCATCTCTTTTGGGCTCTCTTCAGCATCTTCAGAATCAACACCATTTGTTAGAATTGTCTTAGAAATTGTACAGTGGCTGTTTAATAAAGGCTGCTTCTTGGGCCAAGTTCTGCCATTGATGTGACTTTGCCACTCCAGATTAATTTATTGTGTTAAACAGATCCATTTGGCTTTACACAGTTATCCATTCAATGCAAATGAAAGCAATAAGGCCTAGCAGCAGATTTGCTGAACTAAAGCTATTGAAGTTTTTTTCTGTCAAAAACAGCTGAGTTTATAAACTTTAGACATTCCATAAGAAGCAAATAATATTTTCAAATATTTCTGTGAAACATAATTTAAATGGTGAATTTAACGTGGTTGAAACAGATTGTCTGTATAAAGTCAGAATATTGGCTTTTGACTTTGTTTCAACTCATCATAACTATTCTATACTAAGATTTTAAACATTTTTACTGCTATAGCATAATATAATATGATATAGTATCATAATATTAGTACATAGCTGAATTTTGAATGTGAACAAATGATCATTTCCTTCAGGACAGATCTTTTATTTCTGAATAAAGTGAAAAAACCCTGAGGTCATGAGGGCCATGCACAGGAAAAAATTCAGTCCTGTTTGGGAAATGGCAACTAGACATTTGCATACATCTTTCCTTATCTTGCTTTCTTAAACAACACCACAAGGAGTTGAAATTGTAAGAATTACAGTAGGCTTGAAAAATGGAACCTGCCCAACTTCAACAGCTTCCTGGCCATCTCTTACCATCCACTGCACTGTGGAGCATGCAGTTTGTCAGCCCGACTGCAGGAGAAAGCATCAGCTCTTTGCTTTGGTCTACATCACCATCTTCAGGCTTTGTGAATAATGGCCATTTCACATTACAGATAGGCAAACTGAAGCCCAGAGAACACTTGAGGGCCCTAAGAAGAACCCACTCCTGGCTTCTCCCACAGCATGCAACTAAACACAGAGCAGCTGTTTTCTGAATACAGTATATTAATTTGTGCAGGGCCCCCACCTGTGCCTTACCACTTCTTGTGAAGGAGTGCTGTGGTGAGGAGACTGCTGTTTGCTGAGCAGTCAGTGTCATCAGGGACGGTAGTGCCTTAACGAGAAAGGTAGCTGCTGAGGTTTGGCCTGTCCATCCACCTGGGCTGTTTTCTTTAGAAAGCCCAGGACCATGGCTGCTACAGGGACTGCTAAGAGAGAGAGGCTCAGCTTGCTGGTGGGAAGCAAAGGAGCGAATGTTCAGAGCACTAGCCTAGTGCTGTCATCTTCTAGACCCATAGAAAGGTACTTGTTCTTTCCATGACTCATCTCATGCACTGGATTCACTGAAGTGGAAAAGGGCTGTCTCACTGCAGATAGCAAGAATATACACTACTCAAACAAAAAAATCAAAGAAGGATGCTTAAAAACATCACTTTCACTATCCTTTTATTACCCCTCCTTCTTCCTAAATTAAAATATTTACTTGAACCCGCAGCCTTTGAATGTAGGATCCTATTTATGTACACTTATTAATATTTATGATGTTAGGGGGCGCACTGCAATATCCCTGAAGTCCTGCATAAAATCCTGATTAAGGTCAGGAAAGGGATCACATTGAGATGGTTAGTGTGTTCACAACAAGCTTCCTTTCCATATATTTTCCAGACTGAATTATTATTTCTTTGACTGACTCAGTCCATTTTGATTCTTTTTTTGGGGGCCTTTCAGTGCCAGGACAGATACATGAGAAGGAGCTATACTCTGTACACACAGAGTGTGCTTTATGCTGACTTGAGTCTCAGCAAAGTAGCCATTTGAGTTGCATCCCCAGAATCTCAGGATATTCAAGTACTAGTGATGATAGATAAGACACTTATTCTCTGATCCCTGTCAGCAGCCAGCTGGAAATAATTCTGCCTTTTAACTTGTAAAACTTGTTGCTTAACATTTTGAACAGGGGCTGAGAGTGAAGGCACCAGAGGCTGCCCTACCTGGCACTGAGCCAGCATTGAGACCCAGCTCCAGCAGAGCATACTGATATCTTTTCCAAGTTTTGTTTGCCCGTACCGCAACTCTCAGGCTTCAAATTAACTGGGGGATGGGAGCACTGTGCTGTGCTGAAGACAGGCTTCAAGCACAGTGATCACAAACAAACCCTACTGGAGCTTGTGAAAAAGCAAAATGTTCAGGAAGGTTTGGGCAGAATTTTAGCCCTAGATACCTGAGGTAGGCATATTAGTAATTGGTCTGTTTTTCAGAGCTGCTGATCACCCATATGAAGCCCTTCCATTTTAGCCATGAATGTATTTCTGCCTCATATGTGTGCTCTTGGTCCTTTCCTTTCTTATTATAGTTTTGACATTAGACACAGAAGTTGTACAGAAAATAATTTTTCACAATAGTGTTTAATTCCTAGCTTCTTCCATTTACATCTACTGTCTTGCTTTTGCCCTTCATGAAGTCTTTCCCTCATCTTCTTCTCTCTGATGAGCCTATGTGAACTAGGGATGCACAAGTAAATACCCATAAATTACAAAAGTCCATTGTTAACCTTAACTCTGCCTGCTTATGCCTATGTATTTATCACAGAGCCTTATTCAGTGCCACTGTGGAGAAGCATGAGTAAGGAGTGGTGCTAATGTACTGTATTAGGGAGAGTTCAAAGAGCAGGTATGCTCTAGAGGCAGAGGGGAGAATGAGCCACAGAAAGCAGCAACTGTGGGCCTCCATCAGCCCAAATGGTTCACATGAGAAAGCCAGCCCGGAAGTAGTTTCACTGTTTCCTTCCACCTTCAAATTTGTGAAATGAACAAGTATTTCTTTCCTGCAGACCCTCCCACTATCACAGAGTCCAAGAGCAATGAAGCGGCCACAGGACGACAAGCCTTGCTACGGTGTGAGGCGTCAGCAGTGCCCACACCTGATTTTGAGTGGTACAGAGACGACACCAGGTAAGACCATTAGCTATCCTCTTCCTTTCTTTCCTTTCTGATCCATGAAATAGGGAATCCTTAGAGAATCACTTCTTGTCCTCCTCAACTCTTCTCCTCAAAGAAATTACTCTCCACAAACCACACAAGTCATGATTGTCCCATCAGCTTAGTCAAAGTTGACATGTCCAGGGCTGAAGGAGGCGATCTCTCTTTGAACTAGGACACTGAAGGAAATGTTGAGGATCGGGCTCTTACCTTTAAGTCAGTAATGGGCCAATACACAATTAAGACATCAAAAGGGCTTTCCTCCTGACAAAATTCATGCATTAAATAGCTCATGATAAAAATGCAAAAATAGGCAGTGTTAAGTCTCCAAGTAGGTAACACCACCCTAGCTGCCTTCATCCAGGGGAAGGTGCTGCTGAAATGTAAGATTCTCCCACCCATGTGACCTGAGCCACCTGAATTTGCATATGAGCCGAATATGAGAAACTGGATCTGTCCTTTATACCTGAGCACTTACCTTGCATTAAAAAGGTGGCTTTATTAACCTGGTTTTCAAGCTGATCCATGTGCACAAGCTCAGAGGTGACTTGGTTTTTCTATGCACATTCATTAGAACACATTAATTAGTGTCTTCTGCTAAAAGCCTTTTCTCCAAGTGTAGGCTAGCCCCCAGATGACCACTTCATTTTCAAGTGTCAGCCAGTGCTAGGTAAAGGGCTCCTCTCTTTCCCCCAGCTTTTCTCCCCACCTGGCTTCTCCACTAGTTACCAGTGGCATTTCCCTCCACTGCACTCTTTTTTCTGTTCATTCCCTCCTTCTGCTTTCCTTCAACAGTTTCCTTGTTTGGCCTCCTTCGTCTCACCTCTCCTTCCTGCCTCTCCCCATCCTCACCCATCAGCTGGTCTGAACTACTTTGGTTTACCTTCTACTGGGCAGTGATTTCCTCCCCAATATAACTACCATTGCACTGCACACCACTTCTGCTGTCTTCCCAGGATAAACAGCGCCAACGGTCTGGAGATAAAGAGCACGGGGAGCCAGTCTCTGCTGATGGTGGCCAACGTCACTGAAGAACACTATGGGAACTACACCTGCGTGGCTGCCAACAAGCTGGGAGTCACAAATGCCAGCCTATACCTTTACAGTAAGTATGGGAGAGGGTGAAGGGATGTCCAGGTCTCTCTCACAAAGACCAGGCTATGTAGTAATTACATAGTGACACTGTGACTCAGAACTCAGGAAAACATCCACTTTCCAACCCCCACAAACCACCAGCCAGGACCTGACTTTCAACGCTGTGCTTGAGGTATTTGCATGTTCATAGTCACAGCAAATCACAAACACAGCCTTTGACTGACTTTTTCTGCTGAAGTCAAATGTTGTTAAAATAATAAAAACTGTTATTTTAACACATGGAAACAAAAACTCCTTTAGAGTGACAGCCCCTTTAATAAGGAGACAGAAAGCCAGGGCTTAGAGGGTCCATGACAGCTGAGAAATAACAAGTGATTCAAAGAGATGGAGAGAACTAGCCACCGAGCCTGAGGAGAACAAGGGAGAGTCAAGAAAAAGAAATGAGTTTGAAAATGAGAGAAAATGGAAGGGGAAAAAAAAGGCTGCAAAAGTGGGAAAAGATAGGATGATTTAAAGGGACATACCATAAGGAACATTGGGAAAAAGGTAATCAGCAGATGAAATATGGAATAAAATTCCTTGGATCTCATTCTGCTGCTTTTCAATTAGTGAGTTTATTGCAGTAAACTTTAACAGACAAAAGTTGGGACTAGACCAAACTCTAGAACAGAATTACTTGCTAGTTCTAAATTTTGCTGCTGATTCAAACCTGACTCTAAATAAAGCCCCAGCCCCTAACCTCCCACACATACCTGTATAAACTGTGGAGTATTCAAAACCCAAATCTGGATTCCAAGTCTGAAACTTGGGCTCAACTTTGGCTGCACATTGTTATTGCCTCCAGAAATAGGCTGCAACAGAATGAGCCACTCAAATGGTCCTACAGACACAGAAGTGAGTGGGGGGCTGTATTCCTGTGACAATCCCAAACTGAATTAAAACACCCAGGCCATGACTTTATAAACAGAACAAAAGATAAGATATGCAAAGCAGTCTTATTCTGAGAGGCAGTTTAGTCTAGTTTCTGCTGTCTGTGGTTACACTACTCAAAGCATCAGGGGAACAGTTTTGGGTTTTTTTTAAAGGACATCGTGCAGAAGGACAAATCCACTGGTATTCTGTGTCTACCACCTCTGGATTTATTTCATTGCGGTTTGAATCTTTGCAAAATTGAGGTGTATTCCATGGAAGGTTTCCCCCACCCCAAAGGATAGATAAGGACAGTATCATAAAGTAAGATATCTTTGATTTCCTGTAGCATTAGGGCGCACAAACAAGGCAAATTTCTACTTTGAATGTCTTTCTCACCCTGATCTTGTGACTCTCATGAGATTCAAATAAAATCCTCAGGCAGCAATCTGGAACACAGTTTTCAAATACTGCAGATTTGTTCTTGCTGATATTAATAATAATGCTAAGTTTAGAATTATTATTTGTGGCTGAATTCTAAACTTGGACCTCTTTATTGGTTGCTCTTACACAGATGAGCTGAAATGCATCACTGAAACAAAATATAAGATGAAACTCTATAATGTATGTATGTGCACGTGATTTTAGATAGGGGGTTGGTTTTACTAGAAAAGCACTTTACATGACTTCAGTACTTCACCTCTAAGGATCTCAAAGGATTTGCTAGCAATGAATATTTTAACATCACAAGTTATTTGGAAATGGGTGAGTGTTATTAGCACCATTTTGCAGTAGTAAACTAAGAAACAGAGTGAAGAAATGATTTATCCATGATTGAATGTCAGTGGCAAGAGACCCCAGGGAGATCTTGTGAAGTTACCATTACCTATTCTGGGGGAAACATGGCAACTATTAAAGATGACTTGTAACAAGGAAATAAAGAGAGTGGTGCTATTTTAGCTCCCTTCTGATCCGAATGAGGAAAGCTTTCCTTCTTTCAAGTTATTGGGTTTTGTTTATCATTTTTACCTTAGACACTGAAGTCCTGTTTATGCTGGAAAACACTAGAGAACTTGTGAAGTAGCAACATCACAAGAACCAAGAGAAGGGAGGTTCAGGAGCTGAGAGAGATTTGCTGATTTTTGTCAGATTGTTTCTAGCTTTTATTTTTTGTTGCTTAGTTAACCCCAATTTCTTCACTATTCAATGTGAGGAGAGAGAAAACCGTTACGAATATTGTTTCAAGAAATCTCTGTTCTCCTTTCAGTTAGTGTGGAAGAGAGAAAGAGAGAGAAAAAAAAAAACAGGAAGACTAGAGTTGCTATTTCTGAGGTTACAAAAATCAGGGAGGAGATGAGTGAAGGGAATCAAGCCTTACAAAGGGAGCAGCCCAGAAAACTATGAGCCCAGCTGGAAAAAAAAATGCTTTACAGATCACACAACAGCTGAAATAGCAGGCAATGCACACTCCCAGCCACACACCCAGGCAGGAGGAAAAAGCAGTGCCAAGCTTTTGCAAGGTACAGCAAATACTTTGAGTGATTTTTCTTCCCTAGAATCAGGTGGACTGAATCAGCAGGGAGGGATTTTATTTCTTTTCTAAATAGAGAACAAGCTTACTGTAGGGCAACATCCCACTGGGGAGGCAGACACAACGTTGGTTCCTCAATGTCCCATTGCAGTGAAAAAATGGCAGCAAGTAGTGAAGAAACAACCAGAGAGTTAGTGATGAGAACTGGCTGAATGGCAGAGCTCAGAGGGTTGTGATCAGCGGCACAGAGTCTAGTTGGAGGCCTGTAGCTAGCGGTGTCCCCCAGGGGTCAGTCCTGGGTCCAGTCTTGTTCAACTTCTTCCTCAATGACCTGGATGAAGGGACAGAGTGCACCCTCAGCAAGTTTGCTGATGATACAAAACTGGGAGGAGTGGCTGATACGCCAGAGGGCTGTGCTGCCATTCAGAGAGACCTGGACAGGCTGGAGAGGTGGGCGGAGAGGAACCTCATGAAGTTCAACAAAGGCAAGTGCAGGGTCCTGCACCTGGGGAGGAATAACCCCAGGCACCAGTACAGGTTGGGGGTTGACCTGCCGGAAAGCAGCTCTGCGGAGAAGGACCTGGGAGTGCTGGTGGACACCAAGTTAAGCATGAGGCAGCAATGTGCCCTTGTGGCCAAGAAGGCCAATGGTATTCTGGGGGGATGCATCAAGAAGAGTGTTGCCAGCAGGTGGAGGGAGGTGATCCTCCCCCTCTACTCAGCCCTGGTGAGGCCACATCTGGAGTACTGCATCCAGTTCTGGGCTCCCCAGTACAAGAGGGATGTGGCACTACTGGAGCAAGTCCAGCGAAGGGCTACAAAGATGATTAGGGGACTGGAACATCTCTCTTATGAGGAAAGGCTGAGAGAGCTGGGCCTGTTTAGCCTGGAGAAGAGAAGGCTGAGAGGAGATCTTATCAACGTGTACAAGTATCTGAAGGGAGGGTGTCAAGAGGATGGGGCCAGACTCTTTTCAGTGGTGCCGAGCGACAGGACGCGAGGCAACGGGCACAAACTGAAACACAGACGCTTCCATCTGAACATGAGGAAAAACTTCTTCACTGTGAGGGTGACAGAGCACTGGAACAGGTTGCCCAGAGAGGTTGTGGAGTCTCCTTCTCTGGAGATATTCAAAACCCGCCTGGACGCGATCCTGTGCAACATGCTCTAGGTGACCCTGCTTGAGCAGGGGGTTTGGACTAGATGATCTGCACAGGTCCCTTCCAGCCTCAACCATTCTGTGATTCTGTGATGAGGTACTGGCATCTGTGCCTTAAGTGGGGGGCAAAAGGGGAGCTAGCAAAATGATACGAAAGAACAGTTTAGCAATAGAGAAAAGTGGCAACTTCCAGGAAATCTCTGCTACCATTGAAAAACTCTTAGAGAGACTGAGTTTCTTAGATGTCTATGCCATAGACAGAAGATGCATTAAAATACAAAAGCAGCCCCCTGGAGCCGTATGAATAGATCACTCGTGATCTTTGTTAAGAAATGCTGCAGCAGTATTGCCAGCTGTAGGTGGAGAGCTTTATACCCCTCACTCCTGGAGACTGAGTTTATAGCAACATACAAATGACCATACTGAGTTAGAAGAAATGTCTGTCTTGCCCAGGATCTGGTCTCCAACAGCGACCGGGAACATGTTTGCAGAAAGAGCATGAAGGTACTGTTTGATGATACAACTGATCTAAAAGCTTGCTGCCATCCCTTCATCCCTGTTCCATATGCTCACCCTGCTCTCTGCCACATGCTGTCATTGCTTCCCTTACTCTGGTACTCAGTGATGACCCACTGAGCCAGTTCAACAAGCTAAACCAGCAAAAACATAACCAAGCTCCCCCACCTCCAAAATAACCCCCAAAGCTTTCTTTTGTTTTAGTGAGCTGAATTAGTTGAGGGAAGGGCTGACAGCACCAGAGTCCATGAAAGAGAGGGCACCATACCACGCATCTGGATATCAGGAGTTGGAAGGCAGGAGCATGTTTTTCAGCATCAGTGAGCCATTGGTTCATCTCTGCAGTAGCCTAGGAACATGATTTGTAACCCTTGCAAGCAGAAAATACTGTGAGACCTAGGAAAAGGGCAGTAACATTCCTGCGAGAGAGGACCTCTGTGAAAATTGTCCAACAGAGAGGTCAAACCAGGGCTGCCATCACAGAACAACAGAGATGAAGCATAGTGCCAAAAAAGGGAAAGCTTTTTTCCTGAGTGTATTATGAGGGAAGGAACTTGTTTTCTTTTCATTACAATAAGCTAACAGAATGCTATGGGAAACATTAGGAGCAAAGCCAAAATTTCTGTCTCAACCCATGCTACATCAAAGTATAACTATGTGCACATACACACCAGACATATCTGCCATACAAGCATATACATACATAGGTTTACACATGCATGAATTTTATATGCACGCACCTGTGCAATGCTGTAAGCAAGCACACGCATATACACAGGTGCACAGAAGTGCGGACAGCACCTGATGCATTCCAGCAAGGCAGAAAAAAGAAATGAAAGATGTTCCAAATTAGTTGAATTCTGTCTCCTGCAGAGCTAGCCCATCCCTGAGGATAAAACAGGAGACAACAGGGCAGTGCTGCACATCCTCGTGCACTCCTGCTGGCTAAATGGTCTCAATTATAGGAGACCGCCACCTCAGCAGGTCCCTTGCCACATCCTCTGCAGCTTGCATCCTCTGCACCCTTCAGTGAGTAAGGAAATCTGGAGATGAAGCAGCAGCTGGCAAGGCCCGTGCTGATTAGAAGCAGCAACAGCCAGGAGCCCACCACTGTCTCCTCAAGAGGCTTCAGGTATAGTTATCATTTTAGTCCAGCAGTTATAATCCCAGCAACAAACACATTCTTAAGAAGAGTTGGTGCTTGCCTCTAATGTTATTATTTGGTAGAGCCCAGCACGAGAGCCAGGTCTGTGCACATACTTACACCCCTTCTCTTAACTCTCTGCCCATGCTTTGTTGCACATGAATATTTGTTTATGGTGGTTGCTGCCAGGGTTTGGAGCTTAACTGTGACTGAAATATAAGGCTCTCAGTGTAAACTCCAGGCTGTCAATAACGGGGAGACACAGAAGAGGAGAGAAGGTGGTTAGGGTGACAGCCAGATGGGGCAAGGCTGAGACACTGCTAATGAGCCTGGGTGGAGCAATAAAGGCAGCACGCAGCAGGCTAGGGGAACAGAGGTAGAGACCTTGAATAGAAAGCAGCATGATAATGAGGCCATAGTGCTTTGCTTTAACTGCTTATGCTGTGCAGTCTGCAGCCTGCTGTGCAGGAAGAAGGTAAAGGGGAGTTGAGTTATTTAACCAAACTAAATAACAAGGAAGTCATGTCAGCACAACAGCCTGCTTTCACAGAACAATAGTCCCCTGTTGCTACATAAACATAGAGATCCAGGCTAGCTGTGTATTTTCTAGCAAGAGACAATCTCCCCTGTGCCTGCTGTGGATTCAAACAGCTCTATTAGCACCATGAGGGCGGGAGATCTGCCATTGTCACAGGAACGGGATTGACCAGCTGTGTCCCCATGGGCTCCAGCTAGTCAGAAAGCAGCTCCTTGTAGCAAGGGTGCTATATAAAGAGGATTGTCTCCAAATGGTTAGGACTAGGTTGACCAGAGAATAATAGTTGACTACTGATGTAACCTGCCAAGCACTATGTCCATCAGTGGTGATCTTAGCACTGTTTCCACAGGTAAGCCAGGAGGCAACTCGTTGCTCCAGGCTTATCAGCTTTTGCTAAGTAGCATGTCTGTACAGCTATATTGACTACCTAAGGGCAAGCCTCTGAGTAGGAATTTGTCTCAGCCAGGACAGGGTATCCAGCAAGCTCCGAAGGTAATGAAGGGAAACTCACTGATTAGAGACAGGTCTAGGAGGGGCTTGTATTCTTGTTTCTGCTCCTGGTTGTGCAATTCAGCATTTGACCCTGGGCAAATTGTTTCTTTGCTCTGTTAATCAACTGCTCTATTTGTAAAATGGGATTAACACTACCTTTTACCTCAGACTGGGGTCTCTGATTCCTGATTTCACTCAGTGTCTGTGCAATACTTTGAGATCCTGGCATGGAAAAAGCAAAGTATGAAGCCAGCAATAGCAATTTCCTGCTGTGATGTATAACAAGGATGCATTGTTAAAAACATATAATCAAGACAGCAGATTCTGTACACAACTAAAGGTTGATGGGTCTGCAAAAACTATGTTCCTGTAGGAAGACAAAGGCTTAAAAGAAACACACCACCCATGAGGATTCAGCTGGGTGAATATTCCCATGCTCACATTTTCAAGGGACCTGTCACTCACAAGAAATCCATTGTGGAGAAGGTTCAGTGGAAGCAGTAGCTACAGGTGGAGGACTTCCACAGTTCACCTCTCTGCCAAAGGCTAGCTTCCAGCAGAAGGTATAGCTGAGAGGAGCTGTAGGGTGATGACATGAGCTCCCCGTGCTCTTTGAAAGCCAGAGGGATGATGTAGCCTATCAACTCCAATTAGCTTCACTGCAAGTGCTTAATTCCTCTTGCTATGCAGGTATTATTTGTTTAGTTCTTCAAATTACTTCTCTCTGACTCCCAGTCCCAGAGGATGTTGACGTGTATTAAGTATGTTGCTAGCAAAATGCTCTGTATAGGAAACCTGCTCTTGTTCATCTGCTTTGAAGATGGACAACTCCATCAGGTTTGTAACTGCTGCTTGCTTGGTGTGAAAAGTGGCTCATCCTTTTCTCCTGCATGTTGCTTATTGTTTTTTTTCCCCCCTTAGAACGAGTTTTACCCACACTCCCCAATCCTTTTCCAGGTCAGTATATGTTTTATGTCAAAGTAGCTCTCTAGCCGGGTCATTCTCCATCATCCTAATAAATGCTAACACTTAGAGATGGGTATAATGGTTCAGAAACGCAGGAAAATAAGGGCTGTCCCTTCTCTTCTGCATGTCATTTGCTCCCTTCTGCTCACTTCCTTGTCCTTCCCCTTCCCCCTCCCTTTCCACAAAACCAATCAGCTGAACAGGAGCAACCTTTAGCCAAGCTTTGAGGCTCTGATAGTGTGTCCTCATCCAGATCCGGACAGCCTTCAGTGAGGTTCAGTTTGTCATCAGACACACTCCTAATACATATTCCAGTCCTAAGCTATCTTTGCTTACATATTCTGATCTGGATGAAAAGCATAAGCAGACCTAAAATCTTGCAGAGATGGTGGAGCGAACAAGTGAGCAGCTAAAAATTAAATTGCTACCAAGAGATTTTCACTCTAGTTGTGCAAACTATTCACAGTGAAACATCTTGTTCTCTCATTCCTCTGTCAAACACACCCAGATGTGTCTGTTACACAGTACTGCATTTGAGGGACAGAGCCTGAAAAGAAGCACAAGGCAAAAGCATGTAAGATGGTGAGATGCTACTGACTGGTTTGTTCCAAAGAGAGGAGGTATGAAGGCAAAATGGAAGTGAAAGTCTTGAGTATTTTTCATGTCTCTGCCACATGCTGCCCAAGTATGTCTCAGGTCCAGGCAGTATGGCCCGGACTTGCATGAGATTTGGAGTTTGGATGCAACCTTGAGATTCTGAAAGAGCCCGGAGACTCCGCAGTTCCCGAAATGAGGCTATGTCCAGGTGTTTGAAACTAAATCAACAATAAAGCAACCAGTCCCCTTAGTCACTTAAAAAATGGTTGCCTAGAGCTCCTTCATATCTTTGTTTTACCACCATATGGTGAAGATATTGCTACTCAAATCACCGGGATGTTCTGAGTCCTAAATAGTTAATGTCTGCATAGAGCTTTGAGGTAGAGTGTCATTATGAACCCAGGTTGTTTTGCAAAAGGGCACCTGCCCAAGTATAGCACCTGCAGGTACTCCCATGAAAAGAACAATAAATGCTGGGTGTTACATCAGCTCCATTTAACTATTCTGCATTTTCAAATGAAGCTCTGCTCTTGGCAACTTATTCAGGCTCAGGATGTAGCCACAATTACCTATTTAAAAGGCAAATCTGCAAATACAATTAAAGAAAAGTACCTTAAAAAAAAAAAGAGGGAAAAAAAAGAAATCAAGATACCATTAAAATTAAATCCCGGAGAGTGATTTGTAAATAACATTCAAGGAGCTGAGAAAAGGAGTAAAGTAGACCATTGGGAACCTAGCATGGAAAAATAAATCCAATTAAACAGCATTATCATATGTACTACAAATGAAACTTGTGCTTGGATATGAAATTAAAGTTGCTGAGGCTGTTTGGGATGTAAGGTTTTGAGGAGTTTTCCTAGCTTGGGTGTTCTTTTTAAGCCAAATTTCCAATAGCAAATAATTTTGTCTGATGGAAAACCCAGGGCTCTTTCTTTTTATGATTATTTTTATTATATATCCTTAAATTCCACAGACAGGCAATGTTCATTTTTTTCATAGCCAGCTCTGTTTACAGCTGGTTTTGAATTAGTAGCCCATTAAGGTAAATGATAAAGCAAAAACTACAAGTGAGCAAGGCCCAGATTTCCATACCACATGCCCCTCCTAATCAGGCTGCCAAGGCCATCCTGCAGAGCTTTAGTCAATCCTTTAAAACACTCTCCTCTCTGCCTTTGAAGTTTTTTTTTTTTTTTTTTTTCATTTTGCTGCTTCCTGTTCTCCTGAGAGCCAGTCCAAGAACATCCTGGTGTGACATGACTTCTGCAAGGAGTCTTCAGGAATTTGTGATGCCAAATGCTGGGATATCTCCAGTGAACCAGGACATGCTAAGAGGATTTTGCAAAGGGGGAAAGTAGAATTTAAATACTCCAGGCCTCATTTGTTTTTTGAAAGCCCCTAGCAGCTTCCTTAATGTGGGCATTCAGTGCAGATATTGGCACTTATCTCAAAGTTTGCTTTTCCTTTGCTGCTTATCTTCAGAGAAACCTTAGGCCTGAAGTTTTCTTGTTTGACCTTTTCCCCCAATGAGTTTATGTTCTGGGACGCAGTCCTCAGCTCTTAAACAAGCCTCTCCTCGGTGACCAGAATCATGTCCTGCTTCTTCTTCCTGCCTCAGTTTCATTTCTCTAAAGCCTCTGTAACACTTTCCTGCCCTGCGGGGTTTTGAGCATTAATTTTAAAAAGCAGGTGTTTGGAGATGAAGACCACTGTACTCACAATAAGCATTGCTATCATTAGCTAGCTGATGTGGAAACACCTTGCTTTCAGGCAGGCTAGAGACTCAGAAGAAGCCTGTTCTACTAAATACATGGTATTTGAATTTGATGAGGCTGTTTCCTAGAAGGCTGGTGGAGCCCAGCTGATTCAGCTCTCAGCTGTGCACAGTTGTGCCTGGTAAACTTTCCAGCTCTCTTGATTTTGCGGCAGGGCATTCAAAATGCCCTGAAATGTCTTCTGGGATGATGTCATATCATTACATTTTCCTGCCTGCATTGTAACATCACATTGTAGTGAGAAGACACATCAGGCTGTCATGATGGGGACCTTACTGCATCATCAAGTGGCTTTTCAAAAGAGTTTCCTCTGGAAAGGGAGAACTTGCACATTCCCCAGAACACCTGCCAAGGTCAGGGCCAGTGGGATCTCTGTTGAGCCTCAAAGACATCTGTTGCAGTTATGGTACTAGCTCCATCTCAGTCCTCTGTCAACCCTCACCCTCAGCCCTTTGAACAGAGACTCCCCTGTGGTTAGTACTCAGTGTCCACACAGAAATGACTTAGCCAGACTGACAGGTTTCAAAACCTGTAAGTCTACCTGGCAGGAATTTTGTGACCAGGGTTTACCACAGATTAATCAATGGCTTTCTCAGACTGAAATATGGCTAGCTTGAACACACCAGGAGCTCTGCTGGGAGATGCTTTGTGTCCCAGTGAGTGGCAGCATCCAGAACCACCTGGAGTAACTTGCAAGGGCATCAAGCATGCAAGCAGATCTTTGGGACTTGGTCAGACAAAGTCCAGTTACAGTCATCAGCAGGATAACAAAAGATATATAGCAGTAGTGTGTAAGTAACTGGCGGAGGGGGAAGGAAAAGGAAAATGAGCAGTCCTGTCTTTCTGCCAAAAGGCATACTGATCGGAGAATGACCCTGGATGGACTGTAGATCATAGCTAGTCTGCATTTAGCTGTAGCCTGTACTGTCAGTAATGCCTTCATCAGGAGGGTGGGAGCTGGGGGAAGGAAGGAAGGAAAGAGATGTTCATTTGGGTCTGATGACCAGAGTGGAAAACACAGAGAGAGTCTTTTTTGTAATACCCTCTGAGTCCTCTTCCCCGCTTCCCTCCCCATGGAGGTCCTAGCTGTGAAAAGAGAGAATTCATCTGTTGCAGTGATCACCTCCACCCATCCTTGCTCCCCTTTCGCTTCCTCCCATGCATGCCCTTACCGGTTCTGCTCTGCAGACTGCTCTCCTGTGAGCTGGTTCTGTTTTGGCAAAAGGTAAACATCTAATTATTTTGAAACTTAGGAGAGAAATGTGGGGAAATACATCAGACTGTAAAGGGTTAACATATGAGAGGGCTTGCTGATTAGCAAGTAGCATCAGAAGAGCTGACAGAAATCAGTCATCTCAGTGCAGTGTGGCCAGTTAAGGAACCCAACCATCTCTGAAATCCTCTCTCTCCCCACTGACACCAAAATTTGCTTTCCCAGAGGGAGTCCATGAAAGGGTCAGTGAAAACCCAAGCCTTCACAGCCTTTAAAATGATTCATTATTTGGTAGAGCTGAGGAAGCTGTAGCATAAACAGGCCAAAAAGTCCAAATTTGTCCTACTGTGATCCTGACACAGAAATGACAGCAGACAAAATTAATGGCTGTAGGGACCAAGTATAGGAGTGCACTTTTGGAGCCATTTGTGTGTCAGGTATTTCCCTAAATTCTCAGGCATTCAAGAGCCATAGTTCAGTTGTACTCCTCACTGTGTAGTGATGTGTACTTGACTACTTAGAGAGAGCGTGCCCCTCTCTTCCCTGAATGCTGGCTGATCTTTGGGCATCGGCATTTGTGGCAGAGCTCAGTTATAATGCCCGTTACTCTGAACAGAAAGCACAACTCAAGGCTCACCCTGCTGCCTGCTGATGGTATCCAGCCAGATTTTCCAAAAAGCTCATTCTCCATTTGGTGAGTGCACAAGGGCATGGCTCTGCAGGGTGGACACTCAGCCAGGCCAAGCTTCTCTTCTTGCTTGGGGTGAGCATTCATCTCTGCCAAGCTAGTAGGCACTGCAGGCTGGGATCACGTTGGGTGCTGAGCTTGCTGGGATTTCAGGCCAAGGCAACAGGATGGACAAGATAGAATGAAGAGGAAGGCAGACATCATATTATTTGCTTCTTGCTCCTTCATAGGTATTGAGCAAGTGGTAACATTTTATCTTATTTTGACCATGTGGTTAAAAATGAATAAAATCAAAGCCAGAGGTGATGATAGTGTCTTCCAAAAGGGGTAGTGGGGATTTGTTGGTTTTCAGCTGGAAACACCACCTTACAGAAAAGAGAAATGACAAGAATTATTTCTGTTTCTATGGCTACTAACATTGCTTGGTATTTTTTGGATAGCAATAGACAGTTTCTGTTTGCTGACATTGTTTTAAAAAAAAATAAAAAAACTGTTTGCTTCTTCCCACAAAAAAGCCAAAAGAAAAGAAACTAGCTTTCTTATGAGAAAAAGGGAGAGAGAGAGAGAGAGAGACAGACAGACACAGAGAGAGAGAGGGATGGCTTTATTGCTTCATCTGTTTCTGTACTTTTTGTTCATTAATTTTGAGAATGATTTATTCCAAAATGAGCCATGGATTGCATATATTTGCATAACCCTCCCCAGTAGCAATGCTGTGGAGAATCCAGTGAGTGAGGAAGAGCACAAGCAGAGGGTAAGAACTGAGACTGGAAGTCCCAGAAAGATATTCCTCAGAGCTGGGCCCTTGCACTGGGATAGCAAAGACATTTCAAGGTCTCTTTAGTCACAGGTGTGGCTTTATATGGTTGCAGCACACAGGACAGCACTGCAAAATAGAGGTCCAGGTTCAGCTGCTGGGTGGGAGCGTGGAAGCTGGGTGAAACCAGGTGGGGGAGAATGTGCACAACTGCACTGAAGAGATTAGTAACAAACTCATGGAGGAGCAACTGCAACGGAAAACCAGTTGTCAGGAAGAGACACCAATAGCGTTGGAGCTGTATCATGGACAGATTCCCCTGCAGAGCAGCGCTCATGCAGATGAAAACTTTCCTGAGCCAGATATCCCCAGCATGGAGGATGCTTATAGCCTGATACCATCTGTAAGTTAGATGAGCTTCTGAAGCCACCAGCTGAACCTTCCTCCTTCGAGAGGAGCTTATACCCACTGCACAGCAAATGTACCTAAATCCTTGCTCTCTCCCTCTCGCTCTTCTGATTTCCCTTGCTCAGCTGCCAGCCCAGCTAACTGGAACTCAAGTGTAGAGGGCAGCAAGGAGGAAGGTGAAGAACAGCCACTGTTTCCTTGATTTAATCCTTAAACACACACAAAAAAATTCTCTCCCTCAAAAGAAAATGGCCAAAGAGTAATTTCCACCTTCATCCTCCTCACCCCCTCTTTCCATTTCCACTGAAAACCACTCAAGAATTTGCCTAACAAATTGGCCTTCCCCTCTGGTTATTGTCCCAAGTGAACAGTCTCTCCATTCACTAACCCATGACGGTAAGTCGGTTTGGGAAGCAGCAGGTTTATCTTCCCAGCTCAGGCGTTGCACCGGGCCCGCTTGTGAACCAGTTGCCATTCAATGCCTGCTCTGCTGTTGATAAAGCGCATTACACATGGCTGGGCTTGCATGATTAATACAGCTGTCTAAGCGCTCTCTCTAAAAACAAAAACAACCAGGAGAAGGGAGGTGCGGGATTTGAGAGGGAGGGAGTGCACAGGGTGAAAAAACAACCATTCCATAGAAATCAGGCTTGCAGAAAAAGCTGAGTTCTCCTGGCAGGCCTGCCCTGCCATGGGCAAGGAGGCCTCTCAGTAGAGCTCCTGAGCAAAAGGGACAGGCCTATGGGCACGGGGAGCGAAGGGGAATTGCGCTTGGCCCTTCCTCACCGTCACCTGCATGTGCCGCTGAGGTTTGGGGAATGGATCCATGGGCAGGAGCAGATGTGTTGTAACCAGCATAGCCTCAGTGAGGTCCAGCCAGGCAGCCTCCACGGTAGGTGTCACAGATAGGTGCGCACACTGGCACACGTGTACATTCACGGGCCAGACCACTGTATGCACCAAGCACGCACACCCCCTGCTCAGAGGTGCATCCCACGCTCATGGAGCAATTTTCGGGCACCCTAGAGCATGTAAAGGATGAACAGAAGTGGCTGTGGGCCTGCCTCTTTTCCATTGCACCTGACTCATTCAGCTAACGGCCAGTTCAGCTTCCTGTGTGATAGTTAATGTTCCTTTTTGAATTGATTAGTCTGGGAATGGGCTGCAGGAAGGCACAATGGCTCTGCTCCAGCGTTACTCATGCCTGGGCCAGCACACCAGCATTAAAGCCATGCTTCCACTTTTGAGGCTTTAAAGTGAGCAGGAGTCTCACTCTGGAGTTACACACAAATCTGCACATCTGTACTTTGATGAGAGCTACAGATGGCACAAGTAATATTTGCTTAGACACCGCTTTAGAGACATGCACTAGTCTATGGGCCCGGCTTTTTTCTGATGACATCTATAATTCACTGAAACACTGAGAAGTGCACGGACTTGTTTATCTGGCTCCCATGACATGGACACCATGTTTCTCACTGTTCACAAGCAGCCTTTGTCGAACGCTGGCTAAAACCTCACCTGCAGTTCGTTCCATTCCTGCACCATGAGG
The DNA here is from genome assembly GCF_036417845.1 of Apteryx mantelli. Lineage (NCBI taxonomy): Eukaryota > Metazoa > Chordata > Aves > Apterygiformes > Apterygidae > Apteryx > Apteryx mantelli. Next base: position 129,767,363 of record NC_089978.1, on the reverse strand, counting down.
GATGGGGTCAAGGGACCTTCTGACCCCGCAGGGGTGGCCTCTGTGAGGATCCGTGCAAGGGGTCCACTGAGAGGAGCAGTGGCCATGAGGAGACCTCGAGGACAGGTTGGGGGGGGGGCACGTCCTGCAGTGCTGCTCTTGTAAACCCTGCACTAGAGGTACTGGAAGGGAGGGAAGGAAGGACAGGGGCAGCAATATGACTGAATTGCAGCCCAGCACACTGCCAGCCTGAGCAGGTGGTCGTGGTCTTCAGAGGTAGCAGAATAACCTCATACATGCTGGTCATTCTCCACCCCGATTTAGTTGTCCTCCTGCTCCCCTTCCTGCAATGACCCCCTTCCCAGACATCCCCCTTCTGCATTTCTGCTCATAGCCACCCATCCCATGTTGAATACCCAGAAAAGCATGTGGAAAACCACTGCAGGGACAAAATGGGTAAACAAACATACATAAAGCTGATGAAAATATTAATTTTTCAAGAGGCTCAAGAGCTTCTGATTAGCAAACTGGCTTCCTAGGGACGTGTGCGCTCAGGTTGAGAAGGGGCTGTGTTCCCCTTAGCTGTTTGTTCCCTAATGAGAAGCCAAACTGTATGCTCTTGTCACCTTTGGTCTGCTGAGGATAGGGAGCAGTGCTATACACGTGTGCTTGAGGTCTGAAGAGGGGAGGGATTTCCATATCCTCAGAAAGTGTAAGCAGAGAGAAAAAGCTTAGCTCTCCCCCATGAGCCTGTGCTACACATTTTTTGGATCTTTTGCTTGTAGGATGAGAGTCTTCAATGGATGGTTTGAAGACAAGGGAGTTGGAAGTAACTGATTTTGTATCAGTAGTTTACCAAGTGTTTTTAAAAAAAAAATCTCCTGCAACTATTCAGAGAATGAGAAGGGTGAGAGACTGTTTTTTTCTCAGCTGTGAGAAAATATTGGAACTTTTTGATATCTACAGAACAGATCCGGTAATGAAATACTTTGAAACATATTTGGTCTTCTAGTCACCACGAGCCTCATTGATCAGGATAAAAGTTCAGTTCTAGAATAGCAGTACTGTAAACCAGCTCTAGGATAACTGGTGTAAGTGGCCATCTCTTGAATACTATGACCTTCTTAGAAAGAGACTGAGAAATACAATCACAGGGATAGTCTTTAGGCCTCAGGGAAGGATGGGTGAGCTCCGTTACAGAATGAATCTTCACTAAGACATGAGGAATGATAGATGAGTACTTACAACACCAGGAATGAGCTCCAAAACATGGGGAGGAACTGTTTAATGCTAAAAAAACATGAGCAAATTCTGGAAGACATTAAACAGTGTGCTAAGATTGAGCGACACCAGAGACATTTCCTTAATCTTGTTGGAGACTTGCTAGAAGGCATCCTCTCTAGTTTACACAGTGGAACTTCTTCTTCTAGAAAAGCCAGGTTACTGCCAGTGCAGTAAGAGCCAAATTTTAATTACAGGAGCAGAACCCCTACCAGTAAAGACCCCACAGATATTAGCTGGTAGTGAAAACAGGGTACAAGCGAGTAATGAGCAAAACAGTTTGAACATTAAGAACAGGGAGTGCAAATCATGTCGTCCTCTCCAAAGGGGAGGGGGAAAGAAAGAAGTTAAAAAAAAAAAAAAAAAAAAAGCCAGACGAACCCTAGTAAGTAGAAGCTGCTAATCCCTAAAGCCTCAGAGTAGAGTGCAAAGCCTTGGAAGAAAGAAATTAATAACTTTCAAAGTATGACCTTGAAAATGGAATTAACAGTATTCCTTCTTTTTAAGCCTTCATGATAATAAAGATTTCATCTTCTGAAGCCCTGGCAAGAGAGTCAACAGACTAGAAAAATGACTTCCTGCAGAGGAGCTGAAAGCACAAAACCTCAGACCCCTCCAGGCCCCGGGGGAGTGAGATGAGAAAGAGAGACCTGTATGTTGCATATCCCCTTTTCCTTGCTCCTTCTTCTTTAGTGATTTTTTTTCACATACACCCCCCTCACTTTTGGTCATTTCTTTTGCTCAAGAAGCACAACTCCCGCCTTCACTTTAAGTAGAGTTAGCCTGTCAACAGCCTGGAGCCCAGAACTGCTCAAGGTGAAAAGCACTTTGAAAAAACAGCATTCCAGCTCCACATGGGCTACCATCGCCCCCGCTTCCTATCACAGACAAGTCCTCCTAGCCTGTCCCATGCCTCCCCTTGGCCTCACCCTCAAACAATGACTGATGGGGGCTGATTCTCCTCTCATGCTTGGTTTTGCCTTGTGTTCTCTGGCAGGATCTCAAGGGCAGGTTCACCAAACACATAAGGAGCCTGTAGCTTTCTGATGCCCTTTGAAGTGTCTCTATGGGCTCTCCTCCATCAGTGCTGCAGACATACCAAGTCCTGGACTCCTGTTAATGTGAATAAGAGAAGAATCAGGCCCCTGCTGTCTCTTTTCCTATCTCCATTTTGTTTTTCTCAGATGAAGGGGCCCAAAGCCTAGTGGGAAATTCCATATTAGTGAATGTGAATCACATAGGACACTTCTGTGTAAGCAGGTGGGTGATTTTTCCCTTTAGGTATGAGCCAAGAATGTATCTGCTTCTTGCTTACAGCTCAAACCACCCTTTTTAAAGGTCTATCTTGTGAATCCTGAAAGTCATAGGTTCAATTTCTGGTGGCAGCGATCATGTTGTTTACAGCATTTGGATGCCTGGCTCTGCGCAACCAAATGGATTTGCTTGTAGGTCTGGCCTCATTAGTCTGTTCAGCAACAGTTACGTGGCATGACAGATCAACCTCTGTGGCTCCTATCCTGTACATCTCCACTGCTTGCAGACCTCATCAGATCTCTGTGTACCCAGGCAGCTAGTGCTGTCAGTGCTGCAAAAGGGAGCTAGGAGGAGCAAGGGGACAGAAGGAGGGATCTCTGTGCAGGGAAAGTAGAATTGCTAGTTGCTTTATGCCATCCCCTACAACTTCTGCTTCTTACTACTGTCACAGGTAGATGACTTGCTTTTTGACAGGGATGACGAATCAGCTGGTCAGATCCACCTCTCTCTTCCCCCCCCCCCCAAAAGCAGTTTTATCAATTCATGAGGAATGCTAGCCTGAAGGCAGGTCAAAATAGGATGAGTACTGCTGCATGGTGGTTGTGGAAAGACGCAGACTGGCGGAGTTCAGATTCTGTGCCATACAAACAGGACCACATTGGGTTGCCCCTGGCAAAAGTGGCTCTGAGCACGCAGAAGTTGCCACCCGTTCTTTAGCATGGTCCCACGGGGGCTTTGCTAGTATGTCTGTCTCTGCAGGACCCCAGGATTTTCCCCCAGGTGTCTGTAGCCACTAAGCCTGGGCATTAATGCCAACCAGTGCTCCTTCCTTGCAAATACTGCGCAGCTAGGGGAGGACATTGGTGTGCAGATCTGCTGAACAGGCCTGTGCCAATTTAGGGTCTGGCTGTGATCTGGACTAAGAGAGAAAGGGGGCCAGTGCCTCTGGCTAACCAGCTACCTAGACGGACTGACGGACTCTGCTGGGGGCAGGTGCCTTAAGGCCTTCGCCTGGGCTCCCAGCTCTTCTCCTGGTGGCAGCCACAGCCGCCAGAGGCCCTGGCAGCACAGCCAGTCCTGCTTGGCTGGGGGTGTCTCGCAGGGCTGCGAGCAGGGCTGCCCCTTCCCCGACTCCACCAGAGCAGCCAGCCAGGGAAGGGGGCTTTGCCTGGGAGTAGTGCTGGGCCCGGCGAGCCCTGAGATGCTTTTCCCGTTGGTTTTTCTTTGCCTTAGGCTGCCACCTCGTGGGAAAGAGGTGTGTGTGACCGCTTCAGACCCCGAGAGCATTTGCGCAGCGTTTGCCCAGCGGTGCAGCCAGAAAGGGCTTCACCCCCCCCCCCCCCAAGCACCCTCCCCCGTTCAGGAGCTCCTGCTGCAGATTTGAGGCAAGCCAAAGTAGACGTTAATCATAATAAATGCCCTGCCCCCATTTCGAGGCAAAAGGCATTTAAAAGCAGAGCCTACCAGCATGTGTGTAAACCAGGGAGTTTGCATGGGGCACCCGCACAGCTGAGCCAGAGGGCTAGTGCTGTATGCCTTCACCCCCAAAGCTCACAGCACTCCTTCGCATTCTGCTCATCCCCTCTCCCACAGCTGTTCAACAGCATTTAAGCTTCACCTGGCACCACATCCATGCCAGAACAGCTCTACAGGAATTGCCATCCCCTCTTTTTTTTTTTCCCCATAGTTTATTCTTCCCTTTGCATTTGTGGTGCTAACTCCCTCTTCCCACGAGCGTCATTCCCTTGTACCTGCCTCTCCCCCAGCATCCCTGCTTCCCTACACCTGCTATGGGCTTGCTTTCTTCTCCTCAGAGGCCCCCTTCTCCCAGGGCCTTACCTATCCAATCTGCATGCTCACATCAGCTAATAGGCTCCTCCACTCTAGCCTGGGCTGGTATCTTCTGCTCTTGCCTGCTTCAAAATCCTGAGCTGAGTGTGCCATATTACCATTTCAATTACAGACTTTCTCTGGTATGGTTCCCTGTGCTGTGGCCAGCCTTGGGGTCATGCAGGTGTGATGCTCATCATGTAACCTGAGTCCATATTACCCCTTTGTCATATCCCCCTTCACAGTGGCCTCTTCCATATGCTTCTGACCTGACATCAGCTTCCACCCATATAAATCACCTCCTTATGCAGCCCCAGTCCCAAATGGGTGCTGTACCCTTTGAGGGGGCAATGCCAGCCGTGAGGCAGATGTATAGGACTCCCAGGCAGCCTTCTGGCCTTGGCCACTAGCTGCCCAGCCAACACTTAGCCCAGTCTATGTGTGTCAGTGCCTTATAGCACTATAAATTCATGGCCTGAAGGCAAGGAGAAAAAGCACCATTTTATTCAGCCCACAAAGCACAGACTTAGAAGTCTGCTCCCCTGTCAGTGATTTGTGCAGCTAGCCTGGTCTCTGGAGGTTGAGCCTGTGCCACAGAGGAGGCACCACTGGACTGTTAATTGCTTAAGTCTTAGGGGCACCATGTCAAGTTCTCTCACAACAAAATTGTGCTCCTTTAGCCTCCTGCCTAACATCCATTGAGGCCTCAGTAACAGCCATACTCCAGGTTTGGTGGCAAGACCTGTAGCTGTGCAATTTGGGACCTGAGTATTTAGTGGCCTCCAATCTGTTAACAACAGGTAGCTTCTTTCTTAACAGTTTCTTTGACAAAAAGCTCACTGACCTGATTCCTGCAGAGGCTTGAACACCCCCAGCTAATTCTTCCCATTCTGAGCAAAGAGCTTCCTTAGCCTGGCTATCCTGCAGTCAGCAGAGAAGACTGCGTAACAAGGAATGAGCGAGGCACTTTTAATCTAGCCAGTTCAGGTAGCAATGAGTAACGGGCAGTGTGCAAGGTTTTTGTTAATATCAAGGGCCTAAAATCCCTGTAGAGCATAACACCCAAATTTAATGTGTGGTCGTAATATCACTGCTGGCAGCTGACTGTCACTGTGCTCCTTAAAAGCTGAGGGAGTTTGTGGATACGGAAGTGTTCAGGGAGTCTAGAAGTGACTGGACAAGTTCGGGAAGAAAAATTGAATCTATCGAGTACTATTAAGTGCAGCTACAACTGGTTCAGGACAAGCCAGTGGAGGCTCAGAGGGTATTGCCGGCCAATGTCATGACATGCTGACCTCGTGCTTGCACCCTACACCCTCACTAAGGACCTGCTGGGGCTGGCACTGTATAGTAGACAACACTTCTGGTCTGATCCAGTAGAGCTGTTTTCCTGTGGTGTGCTCCTCCCTGAGGCAGGCTGGTTTTAAGGAACAGAGCAGCTCTCAGCTTTACTATCTTGCCAGGTTTTTGCTGTGAAAGTGAGAAGCACCCTGCTTCCTGCCCCCCCACTATCTCACCCAAGTCCCCCCACCCTTCTTCCCCTGTCTTTTCCTACCCCATTCACAGGAGTAGAAGCAGTTTATGAGCCATGACCAAAAAAAGGGAGGGGGGGGCGTATAAGGCAGATATAGTTTTGTGTAGCTTTTTAGCTTTTGCTGAAAGACCAAATCCCAGTGCCATTGCAAGGCTCTGGGCCAAAGTACCAGAGCAGAAAAAATGTTCTGAGGGAGGATCACCAGCTTGCTTTCTTTACAGTTAAAAAAAAAATACAAAACCTTGTTCCTCCTCAAGCCTTGTTCTCAGAAACAGCAGAACTATTTTGGCTGTTGCTTTTTCACTTAAAATCAGCCCGAGGCAAACACCCAGCATGGGAACATTCCACCTGCCCTATTAATGCTTGTAAAGTGATAAGCAAACAGAGCCTTATAATGGTAAAGGTCAGGCAACCTTAAGAATAACTGCTGCCACCAGCCCTGCTTATAAGGCTGATAAAACTCTCATAGTGCAGCCTAAGCAGCACACTTGACATGAGAGCGTGCAGCTGCTTTTCAGGTTTCAGCTGAGTGGAAGGGTTTGCGTGCAGGAGGGTGAGGCACCAGGTGAAATCACTGAAGTTTGGTGTGACCTCACCTGCCCTTCCACACCCCTGCCTTGGAGACTAGAGATATTCTCCCACAAATGTTGGGAGAAGCCTTCTGGAGCAGCCTCATGTGATGCTGGTGCCATTGCACACATGTGGGCAGAAGAAGTGAGGCCACAGTGGCACAGCCCTGTCTTTGCTATGGTTAAATTTCAGGTAGGGCATGGATAGCCATAGGAAGAGGGGTTGGGTTAGGGGGCCTCACATGGTTCCTATCAGTGCTAATCTATTGCTCTGTAAAACTTAGCCAAGGTTACCTCATGCTCTGACACCAATGCAAATCACCCAGGCTGAATGTGCAGCACGGACATAGGCTCAGAAACACAAGGTGTAAGTGCCCCATGAAGCTGTCGTAGCATGGTTAGTCAATGTGGCGGTGGTCCACCTGTATCTGCACAAAATATCTAACTATTTGGGTTGATGAAGAGAAAGGCAATCATTTTGCCTTTGCCATTTTTCAGTCTGTTCCTTCCTGATTTGATTAATGTGATCTGACTTGTTCAGCCGTTTGGGGTGTGGGGTTCCTTAAGGGTTTATTTGTGAAATGCTGCCAAGTATTCATATTAACTGATCATCAGAAACCCAATTTCCTTCCCTGGCTACAGGGAAAGAAAACCCCCTTCAAAGTTATTGCATGGTCATGAACTAGCCAGTGCTGCCAAATTGCAGGGGAATGATTAGCCCAGGAGGTTAGCTTGCAGAGCAAACTCCCACAACACAGGCTCAAGGTTACCAAGCTGGGAAACTGCAGAGAAAATGACAATTGTTTGCCAACCCCCTCCCTTGTGCCCTTTAAAAGAGATGATTCTTTGCTTTTGGGCATGAGGGAGTGCAGACTTTGTTCATCATAGAGAGCTGAGCTCTGACCCAGAGGCCAAATACAGTGGCCTGAGTCTGTACCTCAGCTGAGTCAGGTGGGAGCACACCCCTGGACGATTGAGTCAGGCCATATACAGGTTTGTTTGCTTTTCTCCTAGAGATTCTCGAACAAATGTATTGCGTGCGTACAGGTGGTAGCAACCCCCCAAAACTGAGTAGGAGTGTGCATTTGTGCGCATTTGCAGAAATGGTGTCCACTTTACAGCACCACTTGTTTCCAGTCATCTCTCCCTGCCCCCTCTGACAGCCCCGTGCGCACGGGGCTTCGGGCTGCGGCCCAGAGCCCGGGCTGCCGTGGGGCGGCTGCCGTGGGGCTGCTCCCGCGCGCGGCGGCGGCCACGTAGTGCGCTCGGGCGGCCGCCAGGCGGCGCCAGAGACCGCGGGGTGCGCGTGTGCATGCGTGTGCATGCATTTGTGTGTGAGCGTGCTTATGTGGGAGGGGCTGTTTGTGTGTGTGTGTGTGTGTGTGTGTGTGTGTGTGCACATGTGCACGCGCTGGCGTGAACAGGGAGTGCCTGTGTGTTTGGGGGGGGGATATGCATTTGCATGTCTGCGGTGGGGGTAGCGGGAGGGTGTGCATGGGGGGGGTGCAGATGTGTGTGGGGGGTGTTTGCATGTGTGTGCACGCATGTGGGGGATGTGTGTGCATGTTGGGGATGGGTGTATGGGTGGGTCTGAGTGTGTGGTGTGTGTGTACATGCATGTGAGTGTGGCAGGGTGTGTGCTCACACATGCATGGGGTGGGTGCATGCATGTGCACGATGTGTGTCTGCCTCTATGCATGTCTGCATGTATGTGCATGAGCATGTGTGGGTGTGCATTAAGGTGTGTATGGGTGTGTGTGCACGTGGGTGGGTGTACAGGTCTGTGTATGTGTGTGCATGCATGAGTGTCATATATGTGTGGTTGTGGGTGTATGCACACATGTATGTTTGGTGTGTGTGATAAACATATGCTGCTGCAGGTGGGTTGGTTTATACCCAGCACAGACATTCACCCACGTGGGTGCCTCAGGACCCACCCATCAGCAGCGCGCGCACACACACACATACACACGCCCCATGGCAAAGCGAGGTGCAGCTATGCACAAGGACTAAATGCGATAGCCAGAGTGAATTGAAAATAGATACTATTTCTTGCTCAAAATGTCACTCAGAACATGAATTTTATTCTCTTCTAACATTTTTCTCACTTTTTTTTGAGTTTTGAGTAATTAGTCCCCCAAAGCTTAAATTTTCAAGGTTTTCAAGATTTGTTTTGGTTTGTGTCTTAACCTCCCCACATTTTTAAAATACATGTTGGAGTAAATTTTGCTAGCTCTCCTGTAACATGCAGAGATCACATACAGCTTCCAGGGTTATGTGCAGGTGCCACGGTAAGTTTGCCCCATGCTCCGTCTCAGGTCTCCAGGTCAGCTTAGCATGCTGTCTGGCACCCTCACAACTACAGGCAGGCCCGCTGGTACAAACAAGTGTTTGGTATTAATATATGTTGTTGTGCAGATGATCGCAACAGCACATGGAGGGGCTTGCGCAACCAGCCCCACCACCTGATTGCCACCTGCAGGGAGCTTAGCAGAGAAACAGGGGAACATACAACTCACGTTATTTTTCAGACGTAGAGGTGGGAGTCCTGGCTCTTCAGATATCCACAGGCTTCATCATGCAAGCTCACAGATTAAACTGAGCATGAACAGACACTGGGGTGGCCCTCTCCTTCAGCACCATGCCATGCCACGCCACCCCCATCCCTCATACATGGCTCAGAGCCATGCTCTTACATGTATTAAGGCAGTAGTACCCAAGCAAGGTCAAGCATACATATAGCTCTGCAGTGCTAGGTGAGTATTACATGCCTCCAAATGTGCCTCCCTTAGCTCGGATTGCATGTGTGCCCCAAGTGTGTCAAGGAGGGGGTTGGTGGCCGTGAGACCCCTTGCACCTTCATTAACACAGTCCTGGGCAGGTGCAACTGTGTAGCTCTCCCAGCTGCATCTGTGTATGTATTAGACAAACAGTATTTTAGCCAAATAGTAAAACTGTGGTGCCTGAAAACTTTTAGCAGGCAACACACTGTTGAGTTTCTGATGATTTGCTGGGCCGGGGAGACCTCTTGGGGATCTCTCAACTACTGACTTGGGACGCAAATGGTCGCAAAGAGCCCCCCCCCCCACCCAATTAATTAACCATGACAGATACTCTCTCTGAGAAATAGGTCCAGGTAGATGCCTTTGCTGAACTTGAGCATTCCTGAATTCAGAAGGGGAAAAAAAAGTTCCTGTCGCCCGAAACAAGAAGCAAAACCCAATCTTGTATGATTTGTGTGGCAAGCCACAAAAAAAGTGAGCAAGGAATAACTAAAATAAAGAATCCAAAGTTGGAATATAATTTGTCCACACAATTCAGCACGTACTTCTATAATAAAAAAAGAATAGGATCAGGGCACAAACAGCAGATCCAGCAAATAAAGGGCTACATTAGGAAGAAATCACACAAATGAAAGTGCTACAGAATTTCAGGGACTCCGGGGACATCTTTCTTGGGTTTTTTTCCTTTTAGTCACCAGCTAGAATTTAATAGCAACTGTGTTGCTGAATAAGTCTGTGGAGCCAGTGCTCCACCCAGCAGAGAAGGGCTCTTTGTTAAAGTCTGTAGGCTGAGAGATAGAGCAATTGCACTTCGGTCCCACTGGGCTGTCCTGAAAAGGGTTGTTTTTTCCTCCCCTCCATTAGAAATAGCTCTGTCTGCCTAATAAGCATGTCTTCTTCCACGGCAGAATCAGTCCCGATGTATAGAGTTATACCCATCTCCATGCTTCAGCATCTTCCCACACCCCTTCTGTGTAAAAGATTGCAAATACATATGTATACGTACATATATAAATATATATATATGATGAGCATGCATTTATGAAACCACAGCCATGTACACCTCCCTGCCCCGTTAAAAGGAAAAGGCTGCCAATGCTTGGTATTGCAGGGTGAATTTAAAACAGCATCCCTGTCTTAAAAGCCTTCCAGAAAAGGAAAACCCATAAATGAGAGGATGAATGAGAAGATGTCAGGAGTGTTAGCACTTAATATTCCTGGAGCGAGTCTGCATTATTTGTTGCTGCGGCAGAGCGCTCCCTCCCCGCCCCCTCTGACAGCCCCATGTGCATGCGTGCGCACACGTGCCGAGGTTCATTTCCTACCCTCACAAAAAAGCAAAGCCTCCCTGGCACAACCTGCATGCTTGCCCTGGAGGTGTTATTCCACAGGGCCGTCAATGTTACGGTGAAATCACCCTCCATCCCGATTAAGAAATAAATAATTATGGCACACCCCCTGGGAGGGGAGGCATCCACTGATTGGGCCCATGTTTTATTGATTGGACCACTGTGATGAATCAGCCCCCAAGGAGCCGGTGTCTGGCTGCAAACAGACACTCGTCAATGTGCAGAATTATAACGAGCCCTGGTGTTCAAGGACCACCTTGAGGAGGAGGCAGAGCAGGGAGGTGCTGGGCTGGAGGCAGCAGGAGCGCAACAGTGCAGAGGTGTCAGCCGAGCGGCTGTGCAAGGCAGCAAGCATCTTCCAGTGGGAAGCGCCGCAAGAGGCAGGATGGGCCCTGTGGTTGTGGGTGTGCATTCCCCCCTTACTCCAAGCACAGTTTCTCTGAACTAGATGATGCTTTGGGAAAGTTGCCCAAAGTCAGAGCCTTGCACAGGAGGGGAGGCTGGTGGGGAGCTGGTGGGCTGGCTGGCTGGGGAGAAGCTCTGGGAAGCTTCCAGTTGCACCAGACCAAGCTTCACCCAAGATGTCCTTCCCACTCTGCAGTCCCAGCCCCTTCCTGCAGGAACAGCCCCAGAGCCAGCCTTGCCTTTTAAGCGTACAGCTGTGTTCCCATATAACCCTGCTCTCTCCACCTGTCATATAATCTTGTGCTCTTTTCTCTTCCTTCTCGCACCCTGCAGGACCCGGCACAGGGAGAGTAGACAGCGGCTCCATGAGTTTGGCCGTCCCACTGTGGCTGCTGGCAGCATCCCTGCTCTGCCTACTCAGCAAATGTTAATACAAATCAGAATTTAAAATAATAATAATAATAATAATAATAATTAAAAAAAACAACACGACAACAACAACAACAACACAAAACAAAACGCGTTTTACAGGAGACAGAGTGAAGAGAAGGGAGAGAGAGAAAGAAGGAGAGAGAGAGAGAAAGAGAGAGAGAGCGAGAGAGGACTCTTTCACAACTTTTGTGTGTTCAGGAGCGAAGAAGGGGGAGAGGAAAAAATCAGCAAAGACAACTCAGCAACATTTATTCTGAATTCTGACAAGCCAGCTGCAAGTCACCGACCATCTAGGAGGCAACACAAAGTGAGGGAGAGAACGGGGCACCAGCAAGGATTGTGTCGCTGGAGGACGCTGCAATGTAAACAGACCAGCAAAACCCACGAAGCCAGTCAAACAGAAGATCCATTTTCTTTTCTCTCCTCCTTCCTCTTTTCCGTACTCCCTCACCTTTCTTCCTTCATCCTATTTCTTTCTTTTGCTGAAAGCAGTCTTTGCTTTGGTGACTGTAGCCACTTAACTTTTTGGATGCCCTTGGTCATTTTTGTGAGCTGATGCTCAGCCAGTTCATACTTTGAAAAAAAAAAAAAAACTAACTAAAAAAAGCAAACAAACCCAGAGCAAGTCATCTGAAGCTCTCTACGCACTGGTGTCCTGTGAAGAACCCTTTCCTCTCTTCAGTTCATCCTGTGCACCAGGCCCTTGCTAAAATCCTTCTTTCCTGTACCCTCCTCCAGGCAGCATCATGCTCGCTGGCCTGAACTAAAGCTGTGTCAACTATACTAAAAGCATATTTTTATTTTCTTTTATAATTCTCTTCCTCTCCCCCCCTCAATCTGACCAGGTGTCTTTCTCTTTCTCCAGTGTGTGTGTGTGTGTGTGTGTGTGTGTGCGTGCATGTGCGTATATGTGGCTCTCTCTCTCTGTCCTCTCTCTCTTCTTCTCTTTCTCTCTCTCCCTCACTCTTACTCTTGCTCTCTCTAAGCATGCAAAAGGAACAGTCCATGTGTACATATGCTCATCCTGCTGTAGATAATGTCCTGCCTTGTAAGTGTGAGACATGATGCTGAGAGATCACTTGGGCAGAGAAGAGGGGTGAGGAGAGCAGGGCAGTTGCAACACAGGCTCCCACAGTGTACCCTCTCCAGCCTCCTTGTTGGCTTTTTGAGTCCTGGCCCTCTTGCTCGCAAGAGTCAGTCCACATCCTTTTTTTAACCTTTTTTTCTGTCCCACCAGCACCTGCCTGGCACTCAGCCGTCAAGTATCAGCATAGCAGCTCCTGCTACGTATGAGTGCTTGCACATGTATATGTGGGTGCGTGCATGTGTGCGTTTTTGTCCAGACAAGGAAAAGAAAGCAAGACTGACCTGCAGGACCATGGTGTGCAGAGTGCAAGTGCCCACTCCTCCTGGGACGGGGAGGCTGGGCAGGTGGGATGTGAGTGATGAGAACTCGGACATTGCTGAGCCACCATTCCTGTAGGTACAGGGTGCATAGGAACAATGCTTCGGTGTGAATACCACAATGTGGTCATTCCTAACCATTTGATATTGATACAGAAATAGAGCCAATACCCTTTTCTGTTGTTGTTCTTCTGTCCTCCCTGTCACAAAAGTAAAAGTAGTCTATGTAAGGGGGGGGGGGGGGGAGAGAGAGAGAGCGCGCACGAGAGAGAGAGAATGTGTGTGTGTGTGTGTGTGTGTGTGTGCGCGCATGTGTGCGAGTGCTCGCTTCTGCTACTACAAAGCTCACTTTGCAAATTACACATTTTAAACAAATTAGATCAGAAATTGTCCAGGACCTGTGAATGTAAGAATAAAAACAAATATCAGGTCCAAAATCCTGGGCTTATGAAGAAGGAGCTTAAAAGTGGTGCAGTGAAGTAGGCAATGCAATTCCCCTTGCTCTTCTCTGGTCCTGTCCGCAGAGCACTGGTCTTGACGGAGAGGGTTGTTGCTTGCCATCACCCTCCCCATGGCAGAGCTGTGTGTGGAGGTAACAGCCAGAGACACTCTGGCGACTCCTGAGGGACAGAGCAGTCTGAGAGCAGGCCACCAGAAACAGGATTAAGAAAAATGCCGGCCCATGGCTGGAAATTGCCATGCCAGTGACAAGTCTCCTGCGGGAGAGGGAGTGATCAGTGGGGGAGGGTGAAGCCAATAATCACACGCTGCAGTGTGCTGGTGTGGGAAGGGGTAGCAGGGCAAAGACAGCCATGTTTCCTGCCTAGAGTAACAAGCCCAAGCATCCGCAGCAGCAAAGCTGATAAAAATCTGTGTTTTATCAAGTAGGCAGTCTTTTTTTTTGATGGAGGCAGGGAAGAACTGGGGTTAGCCCACACAAGTCAAGTGACAACCCCACAACACTACAGTGTCCTACGTGTTTGGCACCACCAAGTGTTTAAGCATCACCAAGTTTTTAAGCACCAGCGCACTTGCTTCTCTGGCTTTGCCCTATGAATCAGTACAGTGGCAATGTGCTTGGCAGCGAGGCTCACACTTTCTTGCAGACAGGGTGGAAATAGCTCCGGCCCACATCCAGCCCTGAGAAGTGTGGGAAGGGGCAATGTGCCAGGTGATCCCTGCCAGGAAGGAGAGCATGAATTGTGCTGGGCCCCATCTTTGCCCAGCTGAGGCACAAGCTGCACAGAAGTCCCTGCGCTTGGGTGCCAGCTCAGCAAGGCGCTCGCACCTTGCTCTGTGGCACTGCCCATGCCTGCCTCCCCTCTGCTGAGCTCAGCTGTTTTGGGCAGCAGCAGCAGCAGTCAGGCAATTAAATCAGCAGCCAGAATGAGCAAGGAAGTATTAAAGAGAGATAAACATGAGAGGCTGAGGTCTGAGTGAAGGCAGGCTTGGCTATAGTTTTCCTGCTGTGGATTTGGATGTTGGAAGTTATGCCCCCCCCCCCCCCCCCAGCCCCAAAATCATACCTAGGAGTGTTTGTGCCTTGATGCAAGAGGTGAGAGCTGGGCAACTTGAGAGTGTTTGAAATCCACCAAAGGGGCCCTGGGATGTGAGGTGGCTCTTCTTGGCCAAGGCAGGTGTTGATGGGACTTGGGATTGCGCCTTAGGAGACTGGCGTGCTAGGGCCCAGGAAAAAAAAAATGTCCTGCATCCTTCACAGTATTCAGGCACCCGAGTCCTCATTCCTACCTTTCAGGAGGGCCGTGTCATTTGGTGTCTTAGAAATTATTCCAGATCCCCTGCTACAACAAGGCTCCTCACCCCCTTCGGCTATCTCTGCGCAGCCATGAGCAGTTGCTGTTCCCAGGAGCTGGGGCTGGAATCTGGCCCTTTCCCAGCAGCCTGGCATGAGGGAAAACACAGCATCACTGACATGTCTCATTCTCAGCACTGTATCTGCACCTGGATTTATTGTTGCAAGCTTGTTGCCAGGAGGTGGGCCAGCTTGCAGTGACTTGCCATCGCAGGGCTGTTCCTGGATTAGGCACCCATTTTCTTTAAGCTGAGACAAATGTCAAGCTGCATGTTGTTGTAAGGTCTATCCTGCATGTTGTCATTCAAATGCAGTTTCATTACTGTAGGGTTGCTCCTAGGCATGAGACTCACATGCATCCAAGCACGACTGGCATGTTGGTCACAAGTGCTGAGCTTCAGACAGCTCCTTGTGCTGCATCTTTTCTGGTTTGGATATTTTGAGGGAATAGCAAAGCACAGAGGCTTTTGGTTTAAAGGAAGAAAACATATTACTAAAAGCAGGACACTCAGTTTTTGAAGCCATCTATCCAGTAGCTAGAACAAACAAACAGCTGCAACCCTGACACTTGCTTCTAGTCTTGCCTGCAGGACCTGGGCAGATCTGTGCCTCAGTCGCATGTCTGTGAAACGGGGTTAAAGACAGCTATTTGCAGATCCGTCTGAGAAAAGCCACAAATACAAAGTACAACTGTTATCTGCAGCAGTGCTGGGAGCCCTTCTCTTGGAAATGTCTGTTCCTAGCAGGGCTGAGGGAGCCATGGGTAGGTTGGAGCTTGATTTACTCTCAGAAGCTAATCCTGTGAGCTGCTGTCACAGGATGCTGCAAACATCCCCCTGTTTCTCCTGAACTCAGACAGGATTCGCTCAAAGCATCTGTCAAGATGAGAGTTCAAATGACCACAGGAAAAACAGGCAAGGTCAATCATTTCTCTCCATTCTCTCTCTCCCCCACCACCCTTTGACGGAGATGTTGCAAAGATATTTCTCATGTCTCAGGCCCTTTTCTCTGAAGCTCTTTCTTCTCCTTGCCTCTACTCCGCGTTCATGGTCCTGTCCTCCCCATCCCCTCCAGAAAAGCTGTGCTCCTGCTTCCTGCTGCCTCAGGGCTGGCTGGGGAGTCAGGGAGAGGGGAGTTTGGAATGGGACACCAGTTCCTTGAGCTTGTTGGTGTAATTGTGTTTGATCGATGGAGGTTTAACATTTAGTGTTATAAAAACAAACAAACAGAGGAAATAAAAAGTATTTCTTCTACCAGTTTGTAAATATTATAAGAGTTACATGAGATGTCTGGTAATGTCCAAGCAGAGGAAAAAAGACTTAGATTTAATATATGGCCCCATACTTGCTAGCAGGTTTCTAACCCTTTTCAGATGACCGAGAGGAGGGGCGAAGGTAAGTCTTTCTGAAAGGAACGGGACAGTGGGAATGCAGCCACCTTGAGCCGCATGAACTCCATGCCTGACTGTAGCATGTTGTTTAGAGCGTGTGTCTGGTCAGCTGGAAAATGAAGCTGAGGCTGTCTCTGAACTGCTGGAAAGGCGATGCGAGAATCTCCAGCCAACACCTGTACCTTGGCAGTTTTGTTCATTTTTGTTTGTTTCCAGCTCCGCAGCTTGCGGGTATGTTGCTCAGTGATGCACCCCTGCTTTCTTCACCAGTGAAGTTGTGTCACCCCGTGCTAGCACCAAGTGCATGTTAATGTGCCATTCATGAAGATTTCATTGGTGACATGCACTGTGTCGAGAGTTAGTCTTTGTCTGCACACCTTTCTCATGCCACTGACTGTTCGCAATTTGGGCAGATTCTCTCGTATACTGCTGCCTGCCCCCATTTTGAAGAATATCCAAGCCCCACCAACTCTCCTTAGCTTCAAGTGCACCCAGGTCATGCCCCCCCCCAAGCCTCCTGAGGAAATCCCTGTGTGAAAATCCAAGCCCACAGCGTGGACAAAGTTGTCATCAGTAGCCACACAGTCTCCAGGCTGAGCAGAAGCTGCACATCTGGAAGGAAGTTGGGGAGCAACAGCAAGTCCTGACAAATCAAGAGTTTTGGGGGAAGAGGATTTGGAAAGTTGTAGGAGCTACTGTTAGTGTCCTTCTCAGCCATTCCACCAACTGATGTTTCAGTTTGACCTTTGTGTAATGCTTTACTGCTTTGCCCTTTCTGATGAGAGAATCCAGGGGCACAGGGAAACTGCAGTTCTCCTCCCAAGCCTTCTCACACATCTGCTGCCTCTGTTCTGTGCACATTGACCCACAGCCCAAATCATCGTGGTATGCGGCACAATGTAGCAACCAACACCAAGGATTACTAAATGAGACAGTCCTGTGGAGGAGACTCTAGGGGTTGGGCAGTTCTCTCTCTCTCTCTCTCTCTCTCTCTCTCTCTCTCTCTCTCTCTCTTCTGATGGTGCACAATCTTACTGCTTTTCTGACTCGAGGACACAAAAACATCTAGAGTGAGGGATGCCGGGTGTGGACCTTGCAATGAAAGAGCAAAATGTCAGGAAGGGAAGCGATGGAGCAGCTGGGTGATAATATCCAAGATGTGATGCCAGTGGAAAAGGTTAGGGATGAGCTATTCCCATCATCCATGCGTAGATCTCCCGGGCACGCCAGCAGGGACACCATGGCCTCGCAGTATTAACCTTAGAGCGACTTCATTTCCGGTGGGATGCCCAGAAGATATTTTTTTAACTGCATGATTCCTGCTGACTAAGAGCTGTGTCACACCGTTAAAGCCTCCTTCTCTTTTCCTCTTTGCAGTGTGCTAGAAAGGTGTTCAGGCAGCTCCTATACCCCCCCCCCCAAAAAAAAATATTTTTTTTTGATTGATGGTTGGTTCCCATTAGGCCAATCTGTGGTGTTTGCTTGTTGAGTCACTCACCACAGCAGAAAAGCAGAAGTCATCTCGGTGAGGATATGTTGGTACGGTCCTCCATATCTCTGTGGCTTGGGGAGATCTGTGTGGGGCAAGGAGACCAGGCAGAGCAGGGCTTGGAAAAGAGGAGCAACTCTCCTAATTAGCCCAGACAGGTGGAAAGCAAAGGGTCTTTAACTTGTTGCAGGTTCAGGTTAGCTGGTGCCACAGCGTCCTGCAAGCCATAAGATGTACCCGGGCAGCAGAGGAGGAAGGGGCAGTGCATGTCAGGAGGACATGACTGCAGAGCAGGTGGTAGGGCCACGTGCATAGCCAAGCTCCCAGGGGAGCATGCCTGGGGAAAGGGGCAGAGATCACCTCCACAATGATGGTGTCCAGGTAGGGCAGGGACCTTCCTTCCCGTTCTGTGCTCATCGTGTATCTGCTGCTCACCTTGTGGTCCCACAGGGCTTGCACCCCACCCTGCAGCAGGCCTTGGTGAGCAATGTGGCATGAGACCAGAGAGGCGAGCAGCTGCTCCTGCAGTCACTCTGGGTCAGGCCTTGGAGCAGGCGTGTGGATGTACCTGTACCTACCATATAGCCTGCATATGGAGACAAGGAGCCATGCCACCAGGGAGCATCAGTGAGGACAGCACTTCCCAACCAGGGCTGTCCTTCTTCTCTGAAATTATGTTTGCTCCCCATTTCAGTCACATGCACACCCGTAACCTCTACTGCATACATGCTACAGTTGTCCTCTCAACAACCACACAGGCAACTCTCCTCTTCCATGTCCCCCATCATACACACAGCCAGACACACACTCCTCCACTTGCTTCCAGTGATTGCTCCGTCTGTACATACAGCTCTGTGGTGACCTCCTGAAGAAACCAGGAGAAAGTGTGTGTGTGTGTGTGTGTGTGTGTGTGTGTGTGCAGGCCCATGTATGTGCAGGAGCACATGCATGTGCGAGAAAAGGGAGGAGGAGGTAAAGAGCGAGAACCTGCCTCCGAGATGCCACCGTCACCTCCCCAAATCTTGCTACTTTCCCAGCTGGAGCCAAGTTTCATCCTCTATACCTTAAGAATGAAAGCCAGTCCCTTCTTCTTGCTACACAGTGGGGTGGTTAGAACTCTCCTCATTAACAGTGTTATATACATATAAATATATATATATATCTTTATATATATTTTTCCCCAGCACTGTAGACATGAGCTGAACTTCTCTTTAATGAAACGAGAAAAACGGCCATTTTATTTTTTGCCATTGATTTGTTTTTTGGAACTAGCTCTGTGAAAGAAAATTTTAAAAGCGCAAGTGTGTGTGTAAAAGAACCAAACAAAAAGAAAAAACACCCCAACAAATGAATGAGCAAAACTCAATGATGACAAGAAAAGGCTTTTTATTTTTTTCTTTTCTCAATGTATTTAACTTCTGTTATCTCATTTCTGTTTCTTTACATGTATGAATGCTCTGCTCTTCTGTGATCTTAAAAAAAAAAAAAAACCCAAAAATACAAAAATGAAATAAACGTGAAAAGGAGGTAATGTTTCTTCATTTCCCCTCCCTTCCTTGCATAACCTGGCTCTTCTCATCTCTGACAGCATGCAGTAATGAATTCGCTCCTCACACAATGGGAGATGGGTCAGGCTGCCCCTTTCCTCCCCTTCCCCTGGCTGGGGTTCGTGGAGAAGGCAGGGCAAGGTGTCACCACAGCACGGTGGCTGCAGGCGGCAGAGAGCGGGGCGGCTGGCAAGTGGGCTGGGACTGGGGGTGCTGGGTCATAGTGGGCCCTGGGGTGCAGCATTTTGGGGGAGATGATAGGAGCATACTGGCTGAAAGCAGCCATGAATTGGAGTTGCCATGCAGGAGGAGGGGGCCACAGGGAAGGGCAGCAGGAATGGCTGGGCAAGGAAAATGGAGCAGGACACAGTGCTGGAGAGGACAGGTTTTATGATGGGGAGGAAAAGGGAAGACCAAGGCATAGAGAGGGCTTGGGACATGTGGACGGGAGGGTTTGGAGCAAGGGCAGCCAGGGGAGAGGGACAACCATGGGCACAAACCAGATCTGGGAAGAAAACAGTTAGGGAAAATGGAGCAGAAGGGAGGGTGCAGCAGAGCAGCCAGGGCAAGGATACAAGAAAACAAGCACACCGCTGGGCTCTGAGGATGGAAAACTTTCGTATTTCTGGTTCTTCTCTGCCCAACGTCAGTGTGGTGATGGGCAAGTCACCGACTTCACTGCTTCTGATTCGCCTCCCACATTTCCCTGTATTGCCTATTTACAATTTCCTGGGACAGACTCTAGACCTATACACAAAGCACAGGGGTATTCTGCAAGAAGGTCTTTTGGTTTGTTTGTTTGTTTCTGCAGTATAAAGAATAGAAAAATGAAATCCTGATATTCAGCAGTGTATGGGCTTGTTTCTTAAACTGTTTGAAATTAAATAAACCCTACCACCATAATCTCAGCACAAAAAGCACGCTAAGCAAAGATATTTCAGTAAGTATTAGGCACCAATAGGACTGTGAATATGAACATAAGTAGCTCTTGCCACACCTTTATTTTCTGAGGCTGAGAAGAAACAATGGATTACGGAGACTTCTCCAATGCTGTCATTCATTTCCCTGGAGCTGGGAGAACCAGGGGGCTGCAGGGCAGGAGGGGGACACTGGCAGAGCTGGTGTGGGGACCCCTGGGCTGGGATAACACATGCTACACAGATGTAAAGGTCAGTATTGAGCTTTATTGGCTGGTCTCTGAGGTGGAAAAAAGCCGTGCTTCTGGTGCCACACCTGGATGTCGTTCATGCTATCACTTTTCCATGTGTTACAAACACACCCTCCAAAGCGATGCCTTTTTACCTCCACCACTTTAAGGCTGAGAATAAGCAGAAGACAAGCAAAACCCTGGCAAGCACAATCTCTGTTTTCATTAACATTTTAAATGGTTATTTTTAATGGTACATTTAACTAACACTAACTTATCCATGGGAAGAGAATTTGGCTGTTAATACTGGCATCTGTTTAACAAACTGAAGCTTTGCATTCGGTGAGGCATGAGCATAACACCAATAGTATTACTTGCTAACAGCAGACTCATTAGCATTAATTGCTGCATTTACTACCACAAAGAGCTTCCTGTATCTATAACAGCACTTAGATATACCCCCATTCTCATTGGAAAAGGTACATAGGAAATTATTGCCAGTTATGCAGACATACCAGAAAATGAGGATCTAAATTATTGGTACTTACCATAATCCAAAACTTCCAGAGGTGTAAGGGAAGTGATGATATGTCCTAGGGACTGCATTCTTCATCTTTCCTCACTGGAGAAGTATGTTCAAACATGGCTAAATTGCAACTGAAAATGAGTTTAGGGTTTATGGTGATCAAAACCCACAAGAAAATGTGTGTCCATAAACATATCTTGCAATTCAGCCAAGACTGGGACTTACTATCCAAGAGGGTCTTGTCAGAATGGGCAAACAGTTGGGCAAGAGGGAGAGGCACTGGCTGAAACACCTGGGGGGAGATAACCTGCAATGGATAAAACACCTGGTCGTATTTGGCACAACCGTGCACTGGTTGGCAATATAATGACTGAGGACATATCACTTTTGCCCACCAGCTGCTGTAATCCCAAGACAGTGTGTGTTTTAGAGACACCATATTTGATACTTGCGTCATGAAATATTTAGAGACTATTTTCCTGTGGAATTTTTTTATCTCTGACTTTTTGTCCCAGTTTAGCCTTTAAAAACATTCTGAAAACACTGTTTTGGGTTTTTTTCCTTCCTCTTGGAATGGCAGTTTCCTTAACTGGCTCCCTGTGCCTTCAGCATTCTTTGAAAAGCCCACAGTGACCCAAAACTTTTCACTGGAGGCTGAGCTATGTACCTCCAAATGAGGCACTGTTTGGATCCTGATTCAAAGATATTTGAATCCTGATTTATAACCCCTAGCCTGTTGGTTATAAATCAGGATGCAAATTCCACAGTTTATCACAAAATCCAGAACAAGGCATCCCAGAGACATGGGGGCATTTTTGAGTGAATATGACATGAGATACCACTCAAAACTAGGAATTGCAATGACTTACTTTCAGAGAGAGATCTGTGCCTAACACCTTGTTACTGATCTCTTGTCTGTGTCACTACCTGTGTCCAAACACACCAGGTGTGGTGTCTGTAGAAACTTGGGCACACGCTGGAGACTATGAGCTTTACATGACGCTTTGTGGTGATTAATACTTTCAGAGATATGGTTCATAGAATATTTATGACTCTCTCTTCAAAAGTGCTGCCTTGCCCAGTTAAGCTTAAGAATGTTGTAATGATCAGGAAGTTACAAGAATGAATATATGGACCATTTTTCATTACGAGGAAGATGCTAATTGAAGTGCACTATCAAGCTGTTGTATATTCCAATAACCTTGGTGATAAATCTGGTTTTAGGCCCTTTAAAATACCGCAATCAAAATGCAAAACACTGAGCAAGAATAATGCTACGCTGCCAGATCAGAGCTGTTCCAAAACTACCAGGGGGTTGGAGGACAGCAAGGCACACTTTCGGCGTGGTTCAAAAATCACATCTCTGCATTGATCTGCAGCTGACCCTTCCTTGAGTGCTTTTTTTTCCAGCTCTGCTCCTGGGACTGGAGGATTGCAGCCTTCTAACTTCTGTAACAGTCAGGGAGACAGGCTGTAGTACCGGTAATGGGAGAGTTAGTGCAGGTGGTTGGTAGAAGTGGACAGTCCTGCCTTCTTCCATCAGCTGAGGACATAGATCTGGGTTTTCCCTCTTTTGAAGCACAGTGTCCAAGATGCAGTTTCTTTACCTTGCAACCTGTTTTCCACACCAGTCCTCCCAACTGGCGAAAGCAGCTCAGGACCTTAGAGCCTTGGGAGTCTTTCCAGACAGAGGTGAAAGGGGGGGATGCACAAGGCACTTAACATGAGTGCAGGAACCCAGCAGAGATTCAAACCCTCTCACTGAACCTGGCTTTCAGTCCCAGCCCCATAGCAGACCCATGTGATTACATGTAGCTGCAATAGTCTTGCAGGCTTGTTTCTTGCAGATATCTAAATTGACTTTATTTTTTTTGCCCTGTTGTTTTGTTGGGTTCCCCTCTCACCAGTGAAGCTATGATGTACTTTGTTTATCATCAAAATTTTCACGGGGAATAAAGGCTTTGAACCATCAGGGACTTCAGGCAAGTGGCAGAGTCAGGATCAAGGGATGCATGCAGTTATGAGGGAAGCTATTTTGCTTTTAAGCTGAAGAATACATGAATACAGAAAGCAATGATCTTGCACCAAAGTCTGCAGGGTTATTCCTTCCAACCCGTCCTTCACAGCTCCTTGGGTAAGTGAACAAGTGGCAAGTGAGCAAGCTGAAATAGGCATCAGGAGCGACTCTGATTCCAGCTGGGCTTCCCCCATCGCCTCCCACCCAGCCATATGTCATCTCCAAACCCTCAGTCTCACAACGTTGTGCAGGGGCAGAGCAAGCACCAGGGATCCTGGCAGAGAAGCAGTAGGTCTTCCTAAAGCCTGATGGCAGGAGCACTTCCTCCACCTGGCTATCTGGCAGCCAACATCCTTCCATTGCCATCCAGCAGGCAGCACATGAAGAGGTCCTAGCAGTGCCTGAGCTTGCAGAGAGTGGTAGGATGAGCCATATAAGGAGGCAGCTGGGTCTCTGGATATAAGGGTGGCAAAAACACCATTATCTAGAGGAGTTCTACCTCATGGACATACTGCCCACTTGGCATGGCTTCAGTCAGCACAAGTCATGGAAAACACATGCATTGTGCATACAGCCAGGGCACCCATCAGCTGAGACTTGGAGGTGCATTCTCTCTGCAATGCAGTTAGGGGAGCCTGCTCAAATGAAACCTACTGTGCCTTCCATTTGTAGAGCAGCCTGAGAACTTCTCCAGTGGTAGAGATCCCCTCCCAAATCATCTCACTGCTGCTGACTTTGCCAGTTTGCTTAGCAGGGCCAAAACAACTCTATTCTTGACACTAGCACTTGTGTGTTGGTTGTCTTCCTTGTGAAGGAAGGGGTGGACTCACCATATCTTTCCGTGAGTGTTACTTTGCCCAGCCTGAGTTCTTCCTTCCAGCACAGAGCCTTGCACATATTCAGCATAGCCTTCTGCCACCCATCAAAGCTCTTCTCTGTGGAACAGAAACCAAGATGTCCAGAGGTTTATCACCAAAGACAGCAGCTAGTCATGACACCAGCTGCACCTCTGGTACTCACAGCATCACATGCAGCCTCTCTCACTATAGTCTACATTGGGCAGGAAGCACTGCTGCTATTTCTGGTCATGGCGCATGGAGAGATAAGCCCAGTGTCATGCTCTTGAAGCAATTTGCTCTTGCTGGTAGTGTTGTACTACTCTTCTGCAAGGTTTTCTGGGGCGATGGTTGGCACAAGAGAGCTGCTGACAGACATCAGGGCAAGCCTCCCACACTACAGTATGGGATACCAGCTGACATGGCCCCAGTACCCATCAGCATAAGTCACGCTGTATGCTCCGGTTAGTG
Organism: Apteryx mantelli; assembly: GCF_036417845.1. Taxonomy (NCBI): domain Eukaryota; kingdom Metazoa; phylum Chordata; class Aves; order Apterygiformes; family Apterygidae; genus Apteryx; species Apteryx mantelli. Next base: position 129,743,307 of record NC_089978.1, on the reverse strand, counting down.
GGACAGAAGTGTGATCATATGGCCGATCCCTGTCAGGCTTCTTACTGCCAAATGATCTGAAAGCATGTAGCTCCTGGAGCGATGAGTTTAAGCATGGCCTCATGCTGCTCTGTCTCCTTGGAGGACAATCCACGTGGGCAGCTCTCCAGGGAGCTGCACCTCGCCATGTGTCCGGGGGGCTTGGGACTGGGGAGGGTTTCCTCTGGGTCTGCAGAGAAGACATGGGGATTTGTGCTGCTGGCTGCTGGCTTTAAAGAAGAAATTTTCTCCTGGGGGTGCTCTGCTGTAAGGAGCAGGCAGCTGAGAGCCAGCTCCAGGCTCGTAGCAAACCCTGAGTCAGCATGAGCATAAGGACCACAAGCTCACAGGACATTTGCAATGTTGTCTGAAGTCCTTCTTCTCTGTTCTTGTACGCCTATTAGATAGTTGAAATTGAAATAAGGACGGAAGGTTAACATAGAGACCAAGTGTCTCTGAGAACCTTGGCGTTCTTGGGCAGTGGAGGGATGGGGCATCCCAAGACAGCCAGGCCAGGCTAATGGGAGCCGATTGCAACTGAGTGATAGCAGAGTTAACAAACCAGGATGCACTGAGGAGATTGTCTGAAGGAGGGCCAAAAAAAAAAAAAAAAAAAGAAGTCAATGGAGGCACTTTGCCTCTAATGATGGCTGGGATGAGGCAGATGAGGGAAAATTAACACCAGACAGACAAATGGAAACTCATTTCAAGAGGCACTGAATGAGACAAAATTGCAATGAAAAGCTCAAGAGATTAACTCCATAGCAATGAAACTTTATCTCCCAAGGAATCCAATGCTCCTGTACACTCCCCTGTTCACTGTCAGTATCCTCAGAGCTCTTCCTCTCTGTCCTTTAGTGATCTCTCTCTCTCGTATAACTACTAGGGCTGAGAAAGCACTTATTCAGAGCAAAAGTGTGAATTTGCTTTGATGCAATTCCTCCCTCCCGCCTTTTTTTATTCATATCTGCCCAAACAGTTTCTGTCTACAACAAATGCAAACAGGAGTGGGAAATCACCACTTACTTCCATGGCCAGAATCTGACCTTGTGCTCAGCTTCATGTGCCTCTCTAGGAAATGGGGACATACTGGTCACATTTAGGGTCAGGGAGGGTTTTGCCCTGGGGCACAAGGACGGGGCTGTGTAAGATGGTGTTGTCTCTATAGCAGAGAGAACAGTTCACTTCCTTGGATGGTTGGGCAATTTCACTTAATGATTTGATGAACTCCAGTCACTGTCAGTCTCCAAAATACTGGCAACACCACTGAATTCTCCTGCTCTCTCCCTGTGGTTGTTTTTCAGCCTTGTGCCCTCTTACCCTAAAGGATATAAGTCTGTCGAGGGAGGGAGGAGGTGCATGTCATGGGGAGGGAGCCTGTGCACCCACTCTGCACATCTTCCTGTGCTTGGTGCCTATGCCAGGGTTGCCTGTGACTGAGGAAGCAGGTTGGCCTGAGTGTGTGCATTCAGCCAGGCAAAGCAATACAGAAATTTAGAGAGTGAGAAAGACCCACAGGACTGGACTCCACTGGGACGCTTGCTACAGTACCTGTTACTCTGATGCTTCTGAACAGTACAGATTCCTGTAACAGTACATGACTGAAGTCCTTATTAAGGCCTCCTGGGCTAAATGTGCCAGACCTGACTCATTGCTGTGACATTCTGATTTAACATTCCTTTTAGCCTCATTTCAAAAGAATGACATCAGTTTGGTATAAGAGTTTACTCAATGGCAAACCAGGCCTGAGGTGTGTTTTTTTTAAATATATGCTCATTACCAGTGCCTGTGAATAACCCCAAAAAAACAACATGATGGCACTGCTTGTGCTTACCAAATGGTTATGTCATCTGAAAAGAGTGTTTTCAGGCTCACAGATATGCTCTTGTTACTGCTGTGATTATTGTGCAATTTTGGTTCCAAGCATAGGCACCTCCTCTAAGGGCCAGCTACCCAGGATGCAAAAATCAGCACTGATAGACACCAATGAATCTGCTCTGCTGGCTGATAAGCTCTAGTACAATGGGGTTGCTATATGTGGATCCTATCAAACGTGAGGTGCAATAATAATAATAAGGGATGTAGCCACATAGTTAATACAGTGATGGGACTCAGCACTTGTTAAATGCCTTGGTGGCAAAAGACAGGTATAATGAGTCTGGAGGCACATGGCTCTGGAGCCTTGAAGTCATACTGTCCCATAAGGGCAATCTTGCCCTAGAAATCAAACTAAGCTGAGAGCCTGTTTAGCTGATTTGCCCTTCCTACGAAAGAGGTGGCACTTGAAAAGCACTCTCTGGGCTGTGATTGCTCTGTGTGTGTCGGGTGCCTGCAGTGTGATCCTTGATGCTGGGCTCACTTGGTTATACACCCACATCCCTCCCCTGCAGGCAAGCCCATCAGAGGCACTACGAAGCAGGACCCAGAGGGGAGGAGCAGGGCAGCAGCCCACCATGGGCAGTGGGTCATCCTGGGACCAGAGCCTGCTGACCGGTACCAGCTTGCTCTAATAGTTTTCTGTAGTGAACAAATTAACTAAAATCAAAGCCTGCTTGCAGACACTTTGTGAACAGATAAAAGAGGTGTGGTTAGGGAAATGTTTGATGAGCACTAAGCTGCCTTGTTCTCTGCTCTTTTTCTCTTGTTTCTCTGTTACTTGAACCTCGTCCCACCTTTTATAGGCATTAGGTATTTAATGTCTATAGGATCCTTGTAGTGCTGGCATTTCTCTCTTCCATTTCCGTTTCTCATGCATGATTTTGTTGAGCAAGCATGAGCCATTTGGCCCACATTGATTATTTATGAAGGTGAGAACCTTTTATCTTGCAGTTGCTTGAGAGTGGCATAGAAAGATGCCCTCCAGAAGAAGCTGCAAGTCCTGCAGGAGATGGGAGGCAGAGAAGGGAGAAGTATCAGGCTGAATAAAGGGTGGTTTATCTATTATGCCACTGGGAAGTGTGGTAAAATGTTACTCATGGGATTTGATAGTGCTTTGCATTTGCCTTGCAGAGGTGCTAAGAAATTATCAGCAATGAGTGAGGCCCACAATTATAACTTTTAACAAGAAGAGGGAGGAAGGGACCAAATTTTTCAGAACAGTGCAAAGGGAATATTGCACCTCTGCGTCTGAGGGGCTGGGAGTTCATCCCTGGCCATGCAGAGGCAGATGCTTTGCAGTTGCCTGGGCTGCCAGCTGTACAGCCTGACGAGAACAAAGGATTTCTAGTTCAAGTCAGGCTTCGTGGGAGAGGCGTTGCAGCCCTCCAGTGAGACTGCATACTGTGATTTCTGAAAAACCGGGCAAGTCACGCATGTGTAATGGGTCACTGGGACCTGCTCAGGTGGAAATAGAAAATAAGTTTCCGTCCGCAGCCCCCCACCCATTCCTAGCCCAACCCTCCTTTTGTATTTCCTGTCTTCGTGCTTATCTGCTCGCATTGCCTTTTAATAGTCCAGGAGATGGAAAAAGAAATACAGTCATATATGTGTTCACAAAGAGCTTTGTAGAGAGATACCCATGTGCAATAATGCACAGATGAGAGGACACATTCACAGGGTCCAACACATAAATAGAAAGCTAGCAGCCTGGAAGGTGTTATCCATTTACTATACACACAAGCATACAGAAAGACAAATCCATTACAAGTTGAAAACTGCTCTAGAACAAACCAAATAGATCAGAGCTAAAGGACAGGAACAGAACTGTTTTATGAATGGAGATGGTACTAGAGGGTAGTGCAGAACACGATAATGGAATATCAGCTCAAATTTCACTTCAGTATTACTACTAAACTGGAATCCTACACAGAGTTTAATACAGTTGTCCTAAAAATCTCATGTCATTTCTGCTCTTCCCTTCATCCAGTGACAGCAGAACCTGTCAGAATCCAATCTGTCCCATGCCTTATGAAAAAATGTTTTATGGAAAAAATAATACCTTATGAAGAATATTTAAAAGCTGCTCCCAGATCAGTGCCTTTCAGATAGAAAATGTTACAGGTAGCTACTTTTATGGCGACCTGACAGAATACAGAAAGGTTAACATAAGGAAAGGAGGAGGACAGTCCCTCCCATATTTTAGCTGCATGTTGTCATGATGTGCCATGGCAGTCTCTGGTGGGATGAAAACAGGTCAAGGGCAGGGCATATCTGGGATGTACCCATAGTCAGCCAAGGAAGCACATGTATACATAATGGGTCTTGACTGTGGTTTATCAGAGGACTGATCTCAAGGATCTCTGCCATCCTTTAACAACATGGCCCTCTGATGCAAGGAGGGCAGCACAGACATGTGCTGAAGGAGGCGGATGTCTCTGTGGCTGGGGCAGAGCCTCTCCATCCCCAACTGTGAGCTGTCAGAGCCTGCTGGGAAAGGAGGAAGTACAACTCTCAGACTATCTCCTGACTAAACAGATAACCAAGTGCATAAGCCTTAAGTGGGTTCTTCTTTTTGACTAGCCACTGAGCTGAGGCTTTCTGCAAGGCTTACTAAGCAAAAGGCAAATCTAATTTTCCCCTCCAGTAGTCTTGACAGCAGCAAAAAGGCAGAGCTGATCTGCTTTGAACAACCCAGGGATCCTTCATGGCGGCTGCTGAGCAGCCTGCACGGCGCTCTGGCAGCCATGCCTCCAAAAGTCTCCTGCAGTGCCACCACGATGCTGCCACCTCTGAACCTCCTCTTCTCCTGCTTGGTGCAGGATTCCCAGAGCCACTCATTTAATAGTTCTCTGTCCTCCTCATACCAAGGCCTCATAAAAGCCTCCTCTCTTTCATCATTTTGCCAACTATGGCACCACCACATGGCAGTAGTCGCACAGTTCAAGTGGCTGTTGCACTACTGCAGATTGAATGACAGTCGCTTTTAAACCAGACTATTAATAAAAGAGTAACTGGTGAGTAACCATGCTTGTTTGCAAATGAAGGCCCATGCCCACCTAGTGCAGGGGCTCAATGCGCAGGTCAGCTGGCACAGAGCAGTCACTGATGAGCCAGAGGAGCTGAGCGAGCTAAGCCGCTGTTTCTAGTTTAAAAAATAATCTTATGAGTTTAATAACAATGAACTAAAAGGAAGCCTTAGTTTACATATGCAGTGGACTCTGTCTGTGATTATATCAGGCTTACTCATAGATGCAAGGACGGGAGGTGCTAGTCAGGAAAGACAGAGCTAGGCAGCATGCTGTGCCAATATGTGCTCTCCCGAGGCATTTCAGTTAGCAGAGTTTTCACCTACAGAGATGTTCCCTAGAAGCTTTTTCCCTACTGAGTGTTTTGTGTACAGAGGAATTCCCTAGAGATGTTCCCTGGAGACACTTTTACCCTTAGAGGACAGCTATCTTCATGGCATGTAGTTTTAACAAGGCTTAAAGGTATATTTATTCCCATCCTCTTCCCCGCAAAATAAATACTTGGGAACAGAGTAGTTATTGATCTGATCTCCTCGAAATCCCAAGAGACAAGCTCAGCTCTGTGCTTTGCAGCAGACTCATTCTACACCCTTGGGCGAGCGGCAGAGTCCTGCCTCATAGCAGGGAGCTAGGTATCAAAAAAATGTCTTGAGGGACTAAGACTTCACAACCCTGTGTTGCAATAATCATGCTTCCCTGGTGTGCCAGGAGTTGTGAGGACAACACTGTTACAGTACTGGCAGATCCTGGGCACAGTCTGATAGAAATAACGTGATGCTAAGGATGGAAGATTTCTGAGGTCCAAAAGCATCACTAGAGATGTAAGACAGAACTTCAGCTTTGGCATTATTAACAGCAAATTTGAACTTCTAGAGCTGGTTTGCTGTTTAGGCACCCAGACATTCCTGGAGCATCTTATTTATTTGTGGCTGCAACCAATCTGCTATTAAGTGCCCATGTGAACAACAGCCTGCTCATATGAAGGGTCCTGAATAGCTGATAAATTGGGACCTGGAAGATTTGGCAAAATGGTTTCTGGCCATTTTAAAACTTTCCTGTATGAACACAGAGGAAAAGACACATACCCCATCCCCTGTGTGTAAATGTGCCTGGGTTGAAGAGTGAGTTTATGCTTGTGAGCCTCCTCCTTGCTTTATTTCAAAATGCTGGTTTGATCATATCTCTGTTGCGGGGGATCTCTGACACCATGATACGTGTTTTAAATGAAGGGGTTTTCTTTGCTTGTGATGGCAAGCACAGCAGAGCGAGAAAGGGGTTCCCTGGTCTGAGCTCCACGAAAAAGCAAATAAATAGAGAAGCATGACCTTAAATGTCCTTAAAGACTTCTAATCCATGTAATAACATGAAAGGATTTTCATGTGGGTTTTGCTAGTGCAATGCCACAGGGAGGCTGCAGTTGTGTGAAGCTTTCAAATCTTGTCAGGCTAACCAAGGCAGACAGTGAATACAGTGGGACAAGGGGTAGCCTGAGTCCTTCTTTCATCTGTTCTTAGTGCCTCTGTGAAATAGCCTGTGAAGTGTGTGAGGGATCGTTTGCCATGGGGCTGCCCCTGTGTGCTGACAGAAATCAAATGCATGACCATGATCTTTGCAGATGCCCACAACCTCAGTCCAGAATGGCCTTCAGAAAAGAAGTTCAGAGGAGCAGTGAATGGTACTTTGTTATAGGAGATGCATTTTGCTACCCCAGAGAGCACCCAGCACTGTGAAAAATTGTGCTGGGTGTGTGGTCATGGTATTTTGAACCAGCTTATAGTGCATCTCTGAGTATGATAAGTACAAGCAATTCCTTGTTTTATTGTGGTGTAAATAGCATTTTTTTCTCTGGGGGGATCTCAAGTGAGCTGAATTGAGTAGGTATGTGCTGGCATATAGTTGATTGCTCTGGGAGAGAAGATCAAGCACTGCAACAACTTCATCGCTGTCATGCAAGGTAAGTACCCTCCTCCTACATGGCTGCATGCTCACGAGTGAATGGGGCCATAGCTGTGGCTGCCTTGGCCAAGATGCCACAAAACCACATAGACCAAGCCCAAAAGAGCATAGGGTCTTGCAAGGTAGAAAGGCTGTGGGTTTGGGAGACCATGGCACAGCAGAGAAGAGGCAGGGCTAGCAGAAAAGAAACTCAAATTTGAGTAGCAGAAGAGCCTTAGCTACAGGGAACTTATGAAGCACCCAGCTCACATTACTTTTTAACTGCCTCAGCTAAAATAAGCAGTTCTTCAGTTCTTTAGCAAACGCCTATCTGCAGAGTGCCTATACATGTCGGGGTGCAGCACATGGGAAGCAAAGTGTTATAGTTTCATGCTTACTGGTACTTTGATTCCTGGTTCACACCTTTTCTGCAGACCTTGTTAATTGCCAGACCCTGAAACTGTTTTGAAACTTTGATCTGGCTTGTTTAAAACTGGCATCATTGATGTCTTTATTCTGAGGCAAGGGAGAGCCTTTGCTATAAAAGGACAAGACCTCTGAAAAAACATATAGATAGCTATGTCTAGCATTGAGAGTCTGTGTCTGCAAGTGCCCTGCCTCTGCTCCACAAAATTCTCTCTCCCCACCTGGAAATAAATAAATATTCAGACAATCCAACAGCTCAGAGAGTAAGGGTTTGAGCTCTTGATCATGAGTTGTGGTTAGCAACAGGGTGAAAACATGCAGACTCATTCATAGCGATGCTGTGTGGAGCTGTCTTGGAAGAGTCTGTGGGCGTGTGATGAATACGTTGTAATTAAGCTGATTCTGGGTCCACTGATTATCATTTCAGGGAGACGTGGAACATCCTGCAAACACTTATAAAACATCTGTTTCCCAGGGCACATACGCATGTGTATGTGTGTACATGGAGGGAAAGGGAAGCAGCTTGGCAAGTGCTTTGAGAATAAGAATAAATAGGTGCTGTGGCATCTGTGGCTTTTTTCTGTTTTTTAATCCAGCAGGAAGAAACCATGGGAATTTATAGGTTCATAATCCCACTTTCTGTCACTGTCAGCCAGAGTGAACAGCCCACTAGCATGAAGATTTTGCTCTTTTGGCCATCCAAATATTCATGCAGGGAGAAGTCAAGCGGACATGGGAGCCCCTTGTTGCACACCTCTTGTACATTTTGCTGAGGCAGCATGGAGTATTGTTGGTATAGCAAAGAATCTGTTTGCTTAGGGCACAATCCAGCTCCTACTGAAATCTGCAGAGTCCTTGATAAGGACTCACTTAGGATTTTAAACTGTGAACTTTTGGAGTGTGTCTGCTGCAAAAAATGTTTGAATCTGGAGCAGAGAGTCACACCTTCCCTCCCTCCCCCCCCCCCAAAAAAAATCTCCAATATTTGATTCTGGGACTCTGATGGGGACATATCAATCAGTTAGACTGAACTCTGGCTTAGTACTTAGCAGGTCTGGAAAATGTTAAACTGGAGAGCAAGGACATCAGAAAAAGGAAATGAGTACACTTGAAAGATCTATTTTATATCATGGTAGAATGCAACATAAGTCTAGTTGCGCTTGCTTTGTGCAGAGGAGGAGGATGTACATGACCCTGCAAGGTCTGCCTGGCTTTGCTCTTCTAGGGCTGTTTCTACAGCTGAGTGCAACGGTGCTATTTATTATACTTTTTCTCCAGATCTCCAGCAGGCTCTTTGCTGTGTCAGGTACTGTAAACAGAGCATCTAATATGCAACATGCTTCTGCATAGTCTCATTGAAGCTCTGGACTTTCCCTGGATCCTAGCACAGCATAGTAGCTACTGAAAGTTTTCCTATTGTCAGTGTCACTGCTTCAGGCAGGTTTTAGAGCTGCTCCTGGGGTCCTGAACCTCTCCATAGCATCTTCGCTCTGCTTCATCTCTCACCACCTCTTGAAGGCTTGGTGAGTGACCCTGCTGCCCCTTGTTGACAACATATGGTGTCTTTCCCAAATATTTAGTGGGATAGGACGGAGGCTGTGTTGGTACCTTTCCCAGAATCCCAGCCTGAGGTACCAGCAGAGTGGAAAAAACATCCAAGCAGGATGAGGCAAGGAGGAAACCAGCTGCCCCCAGGCATTTTTCATCAGCTTGTATGATTCCTATAGGGCTCCTGGCCTTGCAGATGATGAAGACAGGCAGGGAGACAGACATGGGATGTATATGTGTGAAGAAGGTGGGGGACAGAAGCTCCAGATAGCTCTTTCTGCTTAATCAGTTTCCTTTTTTTCCCACTGTAATAATCATCTCCCCCTGCATGCTGCCCTGGGCTCATTTGAAATCATTTTGCTGGCCTGGCAAGAGGGTTGGAGAGCAGTCCATGAGGAGATCACTTCCCAGCAGTCTCTGCTCAGAGCCACAGATCCCTTAATCTGCCTCCCTGGCCCCGCAGCAGCATGCTTTCCACCCAGTTCATCTTAAATGTTCTCTAATGGAGGAGGAGGTGAACATGAAATGCACTGCTAAAACCCATGAATATTTCAGAAGAAAAAGTCAAGGGACTCCATTAAATCCTCTTCAGTCTCTGCAAATGGAGCTGGGGGGCAGGGGCACTGGTTAATGAGAAATTCCAGCAGCATTCAGGCAATTTCAGGAATGCACCTAGAAACTTTCACAGTGGTTTGACCACACGAGATTCCCCTCTGTCCCAGCATCCCCTTTAAAAGCATCCCAACTCTGTCATCCTCCTAGAGCCACCCAGTGCTGCCAGCACTCTCCTTCCTAAGCCCAAACAACTCTGTTGTCAGCAGTGCCTCCTCTGCTGCAGCCTGTCCCTATGTACTTGCTCAATGTTTGTGCCCCAGTTTACCCCAGTCAGTCTCAAATCCAGCCAACCTCTCCGTACTATTGCACTCACAGCATGCAAGGCTTCACAGTCCAGCAGCCCTTTTGCTGGCTTGTAACCCAGTGTCCTTCTTCTCTAACAGCCCATCACCTGCCAGTGCCCTGCTTCCCAGCAGCCCTCCCGGCTAACCTGTCATCTTCCTCTGGTCCCCTTACTAAACCACCATTCCCATCACAGTCGCTTCAAGACAGCTTCCCCCGTCATCAGCAAACGGCTAGAGCTGCAGCAGCTTTCAGAGCAACAGCCAGACAGAGGCTGACAGCCCCATATGTTTCAGCAGAGACAGTTCCTCCCTCTAATGGGCCCAGAGGAGTGCGGCTTTCAAAGGATTCAGCATGGAAGTGACAAGCTGGAAAGCCTTATTAATGGGCTCTCCACCAGTGAGGGCCTCTGAGGCAGGGAGTGCGAAACAGCCCAGCAGCACTGCTGTCAAGTGACTGTGGGGAAAAACCACCCCTCCCCAGCTGTAAACCTCCCTCAGCCCTACCATGATAACATGTACACTGATGGTACACAGCAAGAAGCAATCCTCCCTCCCATCTCTTCACTGGATCTAGGCTCCACTATCACTGCTTTCTTCCTTCCTCTCAGACATGAAACGTAGCAGCAATACCCCTGGGGTCTTTGTTTTTTTCCTAGGGACTAGTTAGGATATAGGATCTTTTAAGTCTACTTTTTGCCATCTAGCACTGAGCTGGCACTAAGTGAGGAGCTTCCCTGTATGATCAAGCAGATTTGTAAGTACCAGTTGGTCTCCAGATGAAATATTATATTAATTTTCACAGAGATCTTTTCTTATGATTGTGAGAACCTCAGAAGGGTTTGAATGCAGTGGAGTGATTCTTCTTCCCTTGCATGACTTTTGTCAGTGCCCCATACTTCTGCCTGCAGCATGCTTTGCTCTTCCAGCCCTCAGGCCCCAAATATGCTCTATGGAGTGTTTTGCACCCTGCTTTGCTGTCATTAATAGGAGGCGATTCTCATCCTTCCTTCTCAGGGGTAGCAACTCACAGCTATAGGTCTCCTTTCTCTTTGCTGCTAAGAAACAGGCGATGCACAATGGAGTCAAGAAGCCTTGGACTGGGCTGTTGTAGCAAGACAGCTGAAATCCCAGTGCACAGAAGCTGATCATCCGTTTGCTGGGTGCTGGAATTCAACTGAGAATTGTCTTTTGGGGAAAAGACCTTGAAATCTTAAAATGGCTTCTAGAGAAGGTGACTCTTTAACAGTCATAAGGTTATTCTTCATCAATTTCTTCCCCATGACTTCCAAGAGCATCAGTCCTCCACATCTGAAACCACCATTCTAAGCTCAGGGTCTGCCTGGTTAGACATCAATGTCCCCTAAGGCCACCATTGTCCAGCAGTTTATTACCTTTAGTTATATTATTCCAAAATGCTCAGTTCCACCCAACAAGGAGAAGATACCCAAGAAGAAAGCATCAGGAACTAGACAAACACAAGGAGGAGGGCTCTGCCTCACTGCATCCACAGTGAAATTGCCCTGGCATTTAAAGATGAGCTGTTGCACAGACAAGAGTTCAGTGAGGATCACCAGAGCCTAAACCACAATTTGAATCAACTTATGTAGATAAATGGTAAAGGATGGAGACATCCTTTCCTGGTATCCAGGTGGAATATCGAACCTTCTCCATTAGACCTCTCCTCCAGTGAGAGAAACTATTTTTCCCTCTCTGGGTCAGGGTCCTAAAGACGGACACAAAATCCTTCAAAAGATGACTGTCTCAAGATACCAAAATCATAGGCTCAGTAGAGATCTTTCCTCACCAGCAGTCTTCACCCCAATTAATCCCTCCTTGTTATCAAGCTAGTGATGACCTGTGCCACCCTTATGTCCCACTGCAGATGTCTTTTATCTCTCTCCTAGCTTAGTATCCACCCATTGCTCCCTAAGTGCTAATTATATTCTGCTCAGCACTTGCTTAATGAATTAACATAATTAAATTAGGCTCAAAGCAGTTGTTCTCTACCTGTACCCAGCTTGTAGTTTGGGGCTGTTGTTGAAGACCAGAAGGCGGCTGGTCCAGTTACACAGACTGAAGTACCCAAAAGACTGTATATTTCTCCAGCTTTTGCAATCTATCTATCTCATACAAGCAATCACCTCTCCCTGCAAATCCGGCTTCTCAGCTGTAGAGTCAGCTGTGCCCTCCTGAGGGACTTAGGTTTTTACTTCCTTGCTTCTCTTATTATTCGTGTTCACCATTCCATACCAAGCTAAATGAAAACGATTTCCTCCTTAATAAACAAAAGTGGTCCTACAGGAAGGAAAATAATTTCATTTTCAAAAAACAAAGTGATCTTAGGTAAAGTAGTGCATAATTTCCTTTGTCTGGCTTTTTCTGCTCATCTTCAGAGTGCAGCAGGCCCTGGATGCCACCTCCATTCACTTGTTGGCATACAGTGGTAAAACAGGGCAAAGAGTAACAGGCTAGGAGGCTCTGAAAGTCTGTTACAGGGTGCTTCATACTACCTGCTGTGTAAAGGATAGCAGGCTTAGAAACCTGGGTAACAATATGGGAAGTGCTGGTCTTTTGCCAGTGACCTCAGTAGAGCAATGAAGGTGGTAAGTCTGCTGTCAAGCTCTTGGTATTGTCAAAAATCATATGAAATCACCAATCAAAGTGTGACACAGGAAAGTGCTGAGGAGGCTACAGAGGACTCAGATTCCTTCAGCTTCCAGGCAATTATCTTGTGGTGCTGATGCTAGAGACATAAATTTTCCCTCAGTTAAATGGGGGTCAGACATTGCCATTTTCTCACACTAGGAAGTAGTCAGAAGAAACTCAGAAGGCTGCAGGCAGGGAGCATGGCAATGTTTACTAAGATTAAGAAATGGTGTCACAAGATATTATGCTCCTGGAAGCATGGTCTTTCCTCTGCCAGGGCTGCATCTCTGCCACACTTCCCAAAGATCCGACTGTACTTTCCCCAAGGAGAGAAGGTGTTCCCCAACCCAGTGCAGGCTAAGCTGTGGGACCACCACTGGACTCAGAAGCACAACCACCCACTCATGTCTTGCAAAAGTTGCAGAAAGGCTATTGGCAGCAGTTCATGTATATACACAGCAATCCGCAAAAAAACTTCCTAGAGGAGGGGATTGACCTGGGCAGGAAGGCAATGGGAGGCTAATGCATGAGGTGAATCACAGGTCACTTTGTATAATTCATGCAGAAAATTTATTTCCAGTTCACAGCGGCAAGAGAGTGACATTGGAAATCATATGTGAAGAGCTCTGTGTGTCTGGTCAGAAACACTCTGGCAGAGATTTAAGTTAGGCTGAGTGTTTCAGATGACACGTGTGCCATGGGTTAGCTGTTCAGGCTTCTGCCTGTCTCTCCACTATGTAGAAGAAATAAGAGCGCAAGGCAGCCCTGCCACCCCCAAGATAGCCATTTATTTGGAGGGAAGTCCTTGGCTATCCCTTTACAGATATTTTTTCTCCATTGAAGCGAAACAAAACAGCCAGAGTTGAGCCCTGCAATCTAGCTACATGACTAATTGAAACCACTTGATTTTGATTGCTAAATGTTTGTTTGCACACAAGCTGGAGTCCACGCCTTTTTTGGAGAAGCCATGGGGCAACTGATGATTACATGCAAGAGTACAGACATCTAATTGTGTCATTTTCATTTGTAAATTGGCACTTTGTCCAGAACCCATGCAAGGTGCGGAGGTCTGCTCTGTTTCCCAAGCAGCTCCTTAGAGCCCCATCAGGAATTTTCCTGGGCCCTTGCTAAGCCAGCTGCTGTATTTCAGAGATGAGTTGCAAGTGATTTCTAAATAGTGGTTGCAAAGCTTCCTGGGATGAATGGATGTGATAAAAATGTTTGATTTCAGCTCTGCTCTCGAGCTGCTGACAGATACAGCACAGCATTAAAGTCAGCAGCCTAGCACAGCTTCGGCAGCAGGCTCTGCTCTGTTCATATTTCATTACACTTGGCACAAAGTTGATGCTGAAGGAAAGAGCTTGGTGGGACTTCTTAGGTGTTGAAATATATATTCCTGTCTGAAAAGCTTCTGGAGTTTCCCAGTGAATTACTGAATCTTTAAATTCATTGAGGAATTTGATACCTTTAGATACTGTTGCACAAGGGAGAAACAGCTTTCCAGATTGCCTAATTGCCTAAACAAATTTATTCTATTTTGTACTCACTTTTTCTTAAACATGCTGATTGCTTCCCTTAGTGGTGACTAACATCAGGGACAGACTGGCTTTCTAGACCCAAGCAAATTCCTTTACTTAGAACATCCCAGCCCTAGCATTTTGCTGTGGACATTTTGCAGACATGTGATGCTGAAAGCACAGCTTTCCTTCGTTCAGCTTAGTTTCAGGGAGCATCTAGACAGCCATACACTAGTCTTTCCTGGGTCAAGAGCTTCTGTGGTAATGTCTGTTTCTTATTATATAAATATCTAGTATTTTTGCACATCAGGACTGCATCTTGACTGAGTCAGGCCTATATCTTCTACCTCAACAGACAATTAACAACAGTAAAAACATACCAGGCTTTTTACTTCACCCTTTCATTTTAACATAGCTTTTTACCCAGAAAGAATAAGTAGAAAATATTTCCACAGTAACAGGCCTTGACTGGTAAGGTCACAGGCTGTAGGGAGGGAAAATGGAATAAGATTTTTCACAAAAGCATTGAAAATCTCAGCAAGGAGAAACTTCAGTTCAAGGAACAAATAACTGCACACAACTACATATATCTATAAGTGAGAGACTTTATTCGAACCAATTTTTCAAATACAGACATCTGTATTATTCTCACTTCTTGGGAATGTTTTCTGCTCAGTTTTGAAGCTTGCAACCTTAGGACAATATTCAGGACATATGTGTACATTAGATCTCTGCAGATGGACACATTCATAATACACAAGTACAATGAGTGAGAGACTCTTTCCAGATCCTCACACAAGAGCATCGGAAATGGGCCGCTCTAATCGTCAAATCTGCTCTTATTAGCTTCCAAACATCTCATAGTTCTTTATACTCTCTAGGCTGTAGTCGCCTTCTTCAGGCCCTGATTTACTACTGTGTTACTTCAGCTGTATGCCAGTGTAACTCCTCAAAATAGGGCTTAGGTGATGCATAGGGATGTGTTTCATTCATTGGGAACAGGCATGAGCAGAAAAACCAAGCTATTGGATGAACGGTAATCCTAGGATTTTCTTTTGCAAGAGTAGTCTAGGTCTCAGGCTAGGGTTTTTGGAAGTGACCAGTGGTTCTGGGTGTGTAATGTATGAATCTTGATGTTCAGAGTGTACAGGGGACCTGCAAATTGGGCCCCCGTAAGGTGTCTCAAGCTGCACACTCCAGAAGTGAGCCACTCGGTCACTAGTCTGTTCTGCAAATCTCGGCCTTCACCTCTTCTTCCAAGTATTGCTCAACAGAGAAAAGTAGTAATAAAGCATTGTAGATAAGAATGCAGGCTCGCACATGACCTGAGATCAACACCCTGAAAATGGATAAAGGGTAGCATTTTCAGAACCACCTAAATGACTCAAGATCTTAAGTTCCATTTTCAAAAATTACAGGCCAGAGCCCTAAAACTTGCGGCAGTTAAGAGGCTGAACATCTTCTAGGGTCTGAGCCTTAGGAGATTAAGTATCTCTTAAAAGCCAGTGAACTGTGTGCTCTTAAGTGGTCATATCATTTAGGCTATTCTGAAAATCGTACCCTATATACATATGGGTAGATAAGGGGCAGACTTTCACAGGCACAAGTGGCAGTTAGACATGTAACTCCCATTGATTTTTTTCCCCCCTCGGGGACCTGGAAAATCCCCCCCCCGAGGAGTTGAATCCTCCTCTCACATTATTTTCACACCAGATTAACACCACTGGTTCCAGTGGAGTGACTCCTGAGTTACCCCAGTGTGAGTGAGAGGAGAACCAGTCCTGAGGTGCTCTAAATATCCAGTGAAAGTGCTAATGTGGCAATGCAGAAAAGCACGGATTCTGAGCATAGGCCTGGAAGAGGACCCCACCACCACCACCCCACATCATAGAGCTGCAGGTCATCACCGAATAGACTTCTTGGCCAAAAGGGGCCACAAGAACATTCATTCTGACTCTTTCCTTCACCTCTGCAAACCACAACCACTCCATCTCTCTCCTAAGACACCTACGACAAACATCAGACCTTCAGTACAAAAAGCCTCACATGCTACAGTGTGCCATAAGGAGAGTGCAGAAAAAAAGAAAAAAACTATCTGCCACCAATCTTGGTGGGAAGTTTAGTATGAACTCCCTCTTTTCTTTTTTTCTTCTTTCCTTTCTTTCTAAACCCTTCTCCTCCAGTCAGGGCCATTTTTTTCATTTAAAGTAACACATTCCCCAAATGATGGTGCTTATATTGTCACCATAGCCAAGTTCCTTATAGCTAAGGCCTCTCATGGGACTGCATTAGGGTTTGGGGCTGGAAAACACTGGGTCTGAAGGGATCTCAGCAGGATGTGCTTCCCCTCCCTTTGGAATGTGGCTCATGGTGGAGTTTTCTTGGCTGATGCAACAGTTGCAAGAGTTGTGTTTTTATACACTATCAATGCAGATAGTCTGTGGATGTCACATGCATTGCAAAGCAGACAAATTCAAGCAAATGATGTACTGCATTGACAGGGGTGTTGTTAGGTTTGGATTTTTCGTACTTTTCTAAGACTTAATTTTGATGAGGTGAAACGTCAAGAGCTGGTTGGCCTACAGTTGGTACGAGCATTCAGTATAGATGCGGATCACTAGCATATCTTCCTACAGAGGCATGAAAAAAGCCCTTCTTGGATTCCAAATTTCCCTGGCATGGTGCATGAGGTCAGACACCATCCTCCCAGTATGAATCATTTTGACATCCCCTTTCCTCTCCATGCATAAAGTAACAACCACAGGCACCTCCAGGCAAGCTATGCATCCTTCAGAGAGAGAGGAAAGAGGAATAGATATATACTCCCTGGGGAATTCATGTCAGCTGTTGCATGAGGAATGCTAGAAAAGCTCCAGCTACTCTGCTGGATATTCTGCTCCACCACTTTGATTCTGGGACCTTCTGTCTCTTGTGCTGCTCTTAGCTCATTCGACACCATGCTAGAAAATTGTTCCTCAAATGCCCCTGTTCTCCGAGGCCCTTCCAGGTTCCATCACATGCTATATCCTTTCTACTGCTCCCTTTCAGCCTTTTTAACTCTGGCTGAAGAGGCAACTCAAGGAAATCCAAATGCTTTTCTTTGCTCTCTTCCTGTACCCTGAAGACAATCCAGCTTCCTGCACAGATCTTGCGCATTACACATAAACCACTGCCTGCTCAAGGCAGGGTTTGTTTGTGCACTCTCTCACGCTCTCTTTGCCCTGACTCTCTGGCAGGGTCTGGACACTGTGCAATAAGAAAGATAGGGGATGCTTGGTTACGGCTAGTAGTTTTAAACTGGAACCAAGGAGAGGAACTAGCGTTAAAAATATTTAGGGTTGCAGTTGGTAACCACGTACTCCTTTCCTTTTGTGGGGAAAAAACAAAACACAACACCCCCAACCCTTTGTTCTCTAAGCAACAAGACAAAGTATGTTCTTACAAATGATGGCAAAACACACATGATGTCCAAACCTTCAGCCAAGGGGAGGCAACATGCAAAATGCAAAGATAAAGCATCCCCCAGGGAGAGAAAAAAGTTTCTGTTTATTGAGGAGGGAGGATGGTCTATGTCCAGGAGGAATGAGGGGCAGATTTCTTTTCCTTATAAAGTAAAAAATAGTGATAATAAAGCATAGGCAAGATGAAAAGTTTGGGATCCAAAGTCAGAAGAGTAGGGATACCATGTGGTCCTTGCAGGTATGAGCAAGACAGTCCTTAAGAAAACTCTTTTAAATGGTCATGACAGGAGATGAGGCTACATAAAAGCTGTGCTCTCTCATTCCTGCCTCCTCCCAAACACCTCTCCAACAAATCCTGAGAGCTGAACCTCAGTTCTCTTGATTCGATACTAGAGACACAGAGCATTTACAGTGTCTGAACCGGGCTGGGCATCTTGTGTGCTATGAACAGCAAACATACCATGCCTCTCCAGAAGGGGCCTCAGCCCGCTGTGTCCGTCAGAGCACTCTCCCTCCCCATACACCATCCGCCCACCTGCTGCTTCCACAGTGGAAACAGGCAGGCTTGCGAGACCTGACATACGGTCCAAGCAATGCCTGATGTCCGCGCTACATTTGCTGAATTGAGGTCAGGCTGGAAGGTGTCTCAGGGTTTACTACCCATCATGACATGGGAATATTAGCATATATATTGTTTATGAAGTATGACACAATACCTATCTGTCAGTCAGCCCATCTTTCTACCTATTTAGTCTGTCTAATCTACTTTAGCTAGCTATGTTTCACTATCTCTATCAATCATCTATTGCTCCATAATATCTAATTTCTTCCTGTCTCTCTCTCATCTTTTTCACTCTAATCTTTCTTACGCTAACTATACTCCCCTCTCTCTCCCTATCATCCATCTATCCACTCTAAAATCTTTTTTCCTCCTCTCTCAAATCCCTGTTATTAAAAATCTCTGTCCAATCTCTCTCCCACTCTCTCTTTTCCCCTCTTTTTTTATCCTTCCACTCTCTCTCTCTCTTATTTCTGTCAATGTCAGGAAGCACATGGAAATGAATCCTGATGCATTTTGAGGGCATTTCCAGTGAGCAGTCTAAGTTCAAAATGATCATCTCTGAGGAGACGCCGTTCATCTTTTCTCCCTGTTTCCAACAAAGAGATGGAGGAGAACAAAGGAGTGGGGAAGGGAGGACAAACCAGCCCTCTGGAGGCATTGGGACTGGCACTCCAAGCATCAGCGAGTGAGGTGCTTTGGGGTTGTCAGCAGACTCATCTTTTTGGTGTTACAGCTGTGAGGCCAATTAATCCTGGTCCTGCCAACGGCAGTATTGTACTGCAATACTGCAGGGTACACTAGTTGTTATTTCCAATGCAGCCGGGAAATCATGCAAAAGCTGGTGGGAAAGCACATGATAATAATCAGGGCAGTGAAAGAGCAGCACTCGGAGTATTTATTACAGTCTTAACAGGGCTTTTATGAAAGGACTTTAGAAAGATTTTTTTCCCGTAATACATTTAAGCTGTTCACTCTCACAGCTAATAAACAGAACAGCAGACTCTGACAGCCATTCTCCCTCAGGGCTGGGAGTCTGTCAGGTCTCATCCACTGAGAAAGGTGGATATTCAGTTGGCAGGTACCGAGGAAAATCCTGCACCCCGTAGAAAGTGGTAGTGGAGGTTCGTGAGGTGGTGCTCTGCCCACTGCACCAAGCCTGAGCTAAGCTTTTAGCTGGCTGCTGGGAAAGGTTATAAGTGAGAACTAAAACCTAGGCCCTAATTAGAACTGGGTGAGTAACCTGGGTTTCACCACGTGCTTTCCAGGAAGCAGTAGTGAGATATTTCTCAAAAGTGCCACGAGCTGGCTCTTATATCACCGGACCTTGACCTGGCCCCATGGCTTTGATTTACTTAATGCATTGGGCCAATTTGTTTTGCCAAAAAGAACATTTCTGGAGGGCTGCACCATGTTACTGAATGACTCTCCAACTCCAGCCTAGCGGGGCGAGTGGTGACACCGCCACTGAGGGAGTGCAGGCCCCACGGCCCCTGTCCCCACTCAGCCCTTGATGGGGATCAGAGCCTCAGCTCAGACCAAAGTTGGTCCCTCTCCCAGGACCCACAGGGCACCCTGGGTCTATCCTTCCAGGGTAGCCATAGTTCACTGAATCAGGGTCTAGAGGTCTCCTGGAGAGCCACTTATTTTGTTCTTTCCTAAAACCAATTTTGCTATTTTTGTTATGTTAGTCAGGGCTAATGCCTAACCCAAAATCCAAGTCTGCTTTCCTTAAAAAACCCCTTAGCAGTGTCAGGGAGAGCAGTCACTGACTCATGGCGCTGAGAAGCAAAGAAGGGGCCAATCAACAAATGGCCCACCAAAGACCAGTCTGTGTACACAGGCCAGCGGGATGTAAGGCAGCATAGAAATGTGACACGGTGGTTTTAATGATCATTATTCTCATTTATTATAATTATTGTTCAGTTTGAAAAAGGAGCCTGGAGCCACACATTATGCTAATTGGCACATCTTTTGTTTTAGCTCTGAAAACAAACTGGGTTTTAGTATTATTTTTTGATCATTTGTTTGTTGGGTTTGTTTTTTCTTTAGTTCATTCCATCACATTGAAAAAGGAAGAAAAGGATTTTTGTTTTGTTTTGTTTTTGTTTTAACTCACTCGATAAGTTTTGACTCCTCAGATGAACGGAACATTGCACACACACACACTTGGAAAAGAGAGAGAGGAGAGAGAGAGAGAGAGTGCGCTCGCGGTGGGCAGACAGACACACGCACGCGCCAGATCAAAGAACTCTGATACAGTGCAAGAATTTTCCCAAAATGATTGGATCATCATTACCAAAAAACTCGCCATAACAACATCAAGAAACAAAGAAATGTTTAAGCCACACTG
This sequence comes from Apteryx mantelli, assembly GCF_036417845.1. Lineage (NCBI taxonomy): Eukaryota > Metazoa > Chordata > Aves > Apterygiformes > Apterygidae > Apteryx > Apteryx mantelli. Next base: position 129,723,041 of record NC_089978.1, on the reverse strand, counting down.
TTTGACTGGGATTTTTCCTGCTTTTTTTTTTTCTTTAAATGTTTGCCACACAGAGAGAAAAAGGGTTTAAGTGGGAATGGGAGAGGGACAGACAGGCTCACAGGTGTGAGCAGGAAAGGGGGAGATCAAGATTGGGGTGGGAAGGAAGGATAGAGGATAGGGGGAGGGAGGGAGGGGCAATGGGGAGTCATTTCTTAATGTTCAGGCATTTTCTTGGTCCGCCTTGCTCTCTTCTTCTTTCACCTCTTCCTGCTGGGCACTTTCAGTAGGTTTGGTTTCTTCTACAGCATCTAGTGGGGAAAGACATGGTCCAGGGTTAGTCAGCCACGATCTAGAGCATCCTGCACGTGCACACAGTCATTGCATGATGGATTTCATGGCTTCAGGCTTCTCTCTTCCCAAAGTGACCCAGGTCTGAAAGCGCCTGGCATTTCTGTGACATGGACATAATTTGCTGGGTTTCAGTATAGCAGATAAGTGCCTAGCTCACACAAAACACTTCTAGCCCTGCCGGAAAGCACACACAACTTGAAGGAACTGCCTGGATCCCTGAGCTCAGCTCCCTGCTAATGTGGCAGGCAGCCATCATTCATTTCATCAGGTGCATTGATTAGGCTCTTGGCTTGCAAGGTAGAATGAGCTAGATCAGACATGTACATTACCGTCTTATTGAGCCCACCAACCGTGCCAACCAGCGTTGAATTGTTCCCCCTTAATTACTGCTACTCCCAGCCTAGTCTTAAAGAGGTCATGAAAAGAAAACTCTCTACTCACACTTGCAGCTTGCAAGATCCATAGAGAAAAATCTTATAACATGTAATTCAGTTTTCTCTTATACTGAATAGAGTTCTAGAGAAATGTCTCTAAACCTTCAAGAACAAGATCCTTCAGCAGAGAGGTTGTCACTGTCTCTCCAGTTCTCTGGGATCTCCTTTCGAAGGCAGAGCTGTCTGGTGGGAAGCAATGAGTGTAACTTGAAGCTGGGTCTGTCTGTCAATCAGACATCTTGTACTGGCATACTACTCCCATGAAAAATCAAAATGAACACTAATAGCAATCCCATAACAATGAATTGGACAAGGGATCAGACTTGAGGGGAAGAAAGAGGAACCAGGAGGGACAAGGGAAACCAAAAAGCATCATTCAAGCTGGAATGATCTTGCTGCTGGCTTCATCCAGTCTGAGATCCCCCCTATTGCAGCAGGCCTGATTTAATTGTCTCCAAGTTATTGTTGACCAGCTTCTCCAGGGACATAAAGGTACACTAACATGTTCCTGAGCCTGTTTCAGACCAACCACTAAGGTGTGTGCCCATATGGATGGCTATTTACTGGTGAAGGTGAGGGTTCATCCAGGTCGGCAGGGCTGTAAGGTAGAATAATGCACAATGGTCTCAATGTACTGGAGTGGCTGGTTTGATCCATCCCCATCTCTCCCTGACTTCCCACACACATGCAATGGAGAGGCCAAGCAAGCAGTATCATTTCAGATTTGGGTAAAGAGCAGGGAGAAGAAGCAGGTGCACCAAAAGGCTGGGTAGCGCAAGATGGCACACAAGATTGGTATGTCCATACCTCAGTGATGTTGGCACTCGAGATACCTCTGTAGCATCAGTGTATCATCTCCAGTGGTCATTCCACAGAGGACTGTAGGATCCCTTTGAACCAGACAGTTCTTGGATTTTCTGAGGAGCTATCAGGTTACATCTATACTAGCAAATAAAATAGGCCAGGGACTGCTCTCTGGCCCTGAGGCCAGCTGGCACCACACAGCTCATTTCCATATGGCTAAACTCTCTTACTCTGCAGAATAGGATGGCTGCCTTGGACACGGGATCATAACTAGTTTTTGCCTGGGGCAAAGCTAGTTGGCATGTTCAAAAACCATGCCATGGTCCATGCTGTGAGCTTAACACCATGGATGTTCACATGTCAATGTTTAGTTTGTGAGGATTACTATCCTCACACTCATGTTCAGCATTCGTGAGAATGCTAATTGGGATGTGAACCTCTGCTTACTGAGACTATTTATGCTTTTTGGCCTGGTCCCTTCAGTGCCATCAGATGGCAGACTTGTGTTTGCTTCCAACACTGGCAATAGGTGCAACCTCACTTCCCTCTTCCCCTCAGCTTTTTAGCCTTTCTTTTCAATACCTCCCTACGCACTGTTTCCATATGGATCACTTATAAGACATATGCAACTCCCAGCCTTGAATCAACTTAATTAAGCTCTGCTACTGGATCATCAAACACTTTTTGTCTTACTGAATTCTTACTGCTGTTTTTTCCAAAAAGAAAAAGTCTATGGCAATATGGCCCAGTACCATGGCTTCAGCCCCTGCAGCTGCAAACTCCTTGCCAGCAAAAGCATCCGTGAACTCACTTTCCATTGATACTGTGCAACAAAACTGAGTGGTACTTAAGGACTCCTTCTATATAGAGCACTGATACAACCATGAGCTAAAGGTAAAACAGGCTATTGATAAAAATAGGATTCAGAGGCAAAATACGCTATTGATTAAAATAGGATTCAAGTACGGTTGGAAGGCAAAGCAGGTCAAGTTGCCCCAAGTTTTATCAATTTTCCTGAATGACTTGATCACACATTACTGGGGAGGGAGGAGAGTGCTTTCAGTCCTGCTCTTTTCCGATGCATTTATAACAGGAGACACACTGAATTACAGAGCTGAGAGTAGAACCCCAGTGCATGACCATCTAAGCCAAAGCCTGAGCCTAAGACTATTGTTAGCCAGCAGCAAGGCAAACTCTGTAAGGCTCTGACAGACCCTACTGTGGCAAAGCTTCTCTGTTCTCACAGATAAATGTAAGATGAATGAAAGGGCATACATCTGTACAACGAAGGACAGGCAATGAAGCTTAAGGAACACAATCACCACCCACTAGCGTTTCATTATGTTTAAAACTTTTTGTGGCTTCCCACTGAAAATGTGCACAGATTTTAACCAGGAATCCACACAGTCTCTTCAAGATAGCACAACAGAAGGACACATAACATAGCAAGTACAGGAGTAGACACTGAGAGGTCCTGAATACCTGCTCTGATATTGAGTGCCTTGGCCAATTCACACAAACTGTTAAGTAACACTGATTCTCCCATTACACCAGCAGTTGAAACTGGGTTCCTGCTCCTACAATAGTAGGCTCTTCACAATTGTCCTAGCAACACAGGCAGAAAAACTGGTTGTCTTTGAAGCAGGAGAGCTGGCAATCTCAGAGTCACACAGGGTAGCTCACAATGTTTCTTATGCTGTTCTTGCTCTTAAGATAAACAGGCAAGTTAAAACACAATTTTCTACCATGTTATATTCCCTGTTACAGCACTGCAGTGGCAAATCTAATTTCCAGGGAGTGCTGGTGGCACCCAGAGATCTTTGGTAGCAGAGAACTTGTGTAGAGTTCCTTGTTACCCCCCGTTGCTTCTCTCTGGGGAGCAGTTAGTGCTAGGCGGATGCCTCTCTGCTGAAGCAGCCCAGGGATTGCTCGGTTTTTCACCACAGCTGAAACCATCTAGACTGATTTTGAGGTCAAGGAGTAGCAGAAGGGATTTAAAGTCACTTCACCACATACTCAAGTCTTGTGCAGAACAGAGATGAATGAGAGAAAAAAAACATTGGATGCATGGCTAACAAGCAAATTTCCACTAGTGTGTATGGCCTAAATATAAACAAGAGGTCTACCTTCCCGATGAGAACTGTCAAGCAGAACTCAGCTACCCACTCTCCCCTCTCTTTCTTGTATTCCTCTAGAGCAATGAGTTTAAATACCCTATGTAACCTTGCATCCTGTTGCCACTAAGCTGTGTCTTGTTTCTCACCAGCTTTAGCATTGTTTCATTGATCTTTAGGACAAGAAGAAACCTGGTGTCATTCAGTAATGAACTTCAGCAAGAAGTGATACCATAAAGGATAGACAAATCAGGATGAAAAAATAAAGTTCAAGCTGTGGCATTGCTAAATCACAGTGGTGAAAAGGAGAGGATTCTCACTGTGGAATGGGAGCAATGCAGTATAATCCTGCTGACATCAGGGCCAGTTAATAGCACTTTCTGATTCACGAGGAGAGGTGAGATGATTTATCTGACTCACCCTTCACCAGTTTGTTTGATGTAGGCTATTTCTGCAGTATGTTCTCTGAGGTTTTCTCCAATCTAGTTTTCAGTGTTCTAGCAGAGGACTGCTAGGTGCTGCTCTCTACTCTCCCTGGGGAGATTACTAGATTCACAGATCATAGTAGATTCACAGATCAGAGGGAATATCTGTTATGTTGCTTTCTACCCAGTACTAGTTTTGATTTTTCCACTTCCTTGCACTCTGGGATGTCATATGTGTTAGTTTGTAGTGAACAGATACAATTATACATCCACAACTGTACAGTGTTGGCATTTTATATGCACCTGCACTTTGTTGGAATAGGCATAAAAGGTGACAAAAATGAAGGAGAGACTTCAGGCCACTTACTTAGGCAAAATGTTCCATCTCCTGCTTTAGGAACAAAAGCATGTCATTCTGGATGGCTGTATTTCCACCCATCTAAAGCTGCCTCCCCTTCTGAACACACCAGCACTGTGAGATCTCCTCACACAAGATGAATCTTCTATGTCCACTTGCAAGGCACAGAACAAGCAGGAGGCATTGAGTTATTTTGTTAGATGGACCCTCACTGGGGCAGCACAAACACATCTGGAGAGATCATGAAATGGGAAACTTGAAGTGGGAGATGGTGGACATCTTGACCAATTTTAGATGTCTAAACACAGACATCTCCAGCTGATCTTCTCATCCTGTGCTCCCTTTCAAGTTACTGGAAGTAAACCCAAAATTTCTAGAATTCTATTAACCTGACCTATTTAGACATCTACTTTAGGACAAGAGGAATTGCAGCCTTGGAGCACCTACACTTTTCCCTAGCAAGCTAAGGTGACTAGCATGGATGGAGACATCCATATTTGTTCTAGTGCATCCCAGGCACAGAGACAAAGCAAAAGAAGGCCCCAAACTCACAAAAGGAGAACACAAGATGTGCATGTGTGAAAGAAACAGAACAGGAGAAGAGGCGAGGAGGCTGAGATGTATTATGAAGCAGAAGAAGCTTGGGGGAAAAGAAAATCTGTCCTGAAGGATAAAGCAGGAATGGCTAGGTCAAAAAGCTTTAACAAAAAAGAAGAAAAAAGAAGTGCTAGTCTGTGCTTGCAATCATCACCCTCACAGTTCTTTTAATGCACTGCAGTCATCACTTACACTGTTCCTGGCTATTCCAGCCCTGGGGCCCTCAGACATTGCTTTGAGATTTTAGTTTGTTTTGCAGTTTTGCACTCTATTTTGGTCTTTCTAAATCTAATGTGATTTCCTCTGTCCAAATCATTCTATAGTGTGGGATAATTTTGCAGTGGAGACAAGCATCTATGAGCTGAGCTGCCACCAATCTCACTTTAATCTAGGACTCTGGAGGGGGTAGCCTAGTTGAGAAACCTTTTGGGCAGCCTCAGAGCCTTCACACAAACCTTAAGCCGTGAAGTGACAAAGCTGCTTGGTGGGAGAGGCTGAAGTGTGTTTGCTTCCCAGCTTAAGGGCCAGGGGCTGAGAGGTGCTCCATACCTACAGCTCCTGTAGGCATCTGCCAGGGAATTGTAAATGCCTTGCCCAGAGAAGAGAAATGATATGGAAATGAACTGCAGATCCTTGCTGAAATTGGGTCTTAGAGAGCTCCTGCCCCTCAGCACTCCATTTATTTCCTGGAATGACTGAGAATCGTATCTGTGAGCCCCGCTGGTGAGCAAATGCTTCAAACATATGCAGGTCTGGTTGCTGTAAAGCTGAAGCAGGCAGGCAAGCAGCAGTTTTGCTGGATGGTGGTACTTCCAGCTGCCTTTGCCTATGCTGTGCTTTAATAGCTGAGCGTGCAGGCTCTACTCCAAGTCTCTCTACTGCCCTACATTAGCAAAATTAGGTTGAGTGGATTTCCGGGTAAAACACTGTCTCTTGGGACGTACCCAGCTCCCATCTGACTTGCCAAGATTAATTAAATCAGAGCAGACATCAGCTTATGACCATAGTAGCAGTAACCTCTCTGCTGATCATTTCTTTTGTGGCTGGTGGGTTGGGTTTTGTTTTCCTTTTTCTCTCTGTTCCACTGCAGATCTTTAAATTACCACGGCTGATGCCAAGAGAAAAGAAATTGCACAAACACTCTGGGATTCTACAACAGATGTAGGGATTTTGCTTTTGCTGCTTTCCCACTGTTTTCATAATTATTGCTAATATTGATCACTCAGATAGAACTCTCCCATGCCTTCGTGTTAAAGTATTGTCCACTCTCCTCAGCCTGTGCACTTTCTCTAGCATCAGGCATGATATAGGTCCAAAGCCACCATTTGCCGTGCTCACTCCTTTCCCCCTCTGTTCTCTGCCAGCTACAGCTTGGCCAGAGATGGGACTAGAAAACCTGTGCCTTGTCAGGTCTCCTCTTTGCTCTCAAATATTAATCCAGGTTTTACTACCCTGTTATAAGCAGTGTTCTCCCTGGATCTGCCCCAGAGATGGCTCTGCTGAGAGACTTTTTTTGGAGGGTAAGTGGTGCTGGATTACAGAAGGCCCCACTTAAAATCCCTGACCTGAACCACTTCTAGTTTTAATGATGTGTGGATCCAGATTTGAATCCAGGCTTCACAGCTTGATTCATCTGTCCTGATCCATCTGTCCTTCTAGTCAGCCAGAAGCGGGTTCCAGGCAGACTATAGTAGGTCTGAGACTGCTGAAATGAGATGCAGTTCAGGTTCAGAGCTGTTGCTTATACTGTTCTCTTCCCAATCCAAGTTAGCCCATTGCAGTCAGCCCTATTATGCATCATCCACAGTGCTAAAATCCTACGCCCTCCCTACTCACTGCTTCTGAAAACTGACAGATATACACTGGCCCAGCAAAACACTGAGAGGTGGAGAGCTACAGATTTCAGATGAACGGCTCTCCCTGGCCCAGGGGACTGCCTTGCAGGGTTGCTCTCAAGCCCCACTGAATTCCTCCCTTGCTACAGATGGATCCAGGATACCTCCAGGTTCCTGTGAGCCCTGGGGGTCCTGACGGGCATGCAGTGCCTGGGAGGTCTGCATTCCCTTGGCAAACCCGACAAGAAGGTGGTGGGGAGGGATGGCCCCAGTGCAAGTAGCAGGTAGGAGGGCTAAAGAAGTTGCCCAGTAATTACTGGAAAGAAGCAGCCCCAGAACTAGGAAATCAGAGTAGCATGTGCTGTTCTCATAGATTTTGCAGGTAAAGTGGGCCCATGCCATATTGGAGGGGAGGGGGTTAAAACAGGGCCTGTTAAGGTTAAAATGAAAAGGTGAAGATGTCCACAATATGGGGCATTTTGGACCTCCCACTCCTGCACTTCCTCAGCTCTGTTTCAGCCCCATGCATGCCAACCTCAGTTGCTTTATCAGGGAGAAGAAAAACAACGTCTGCCAGTCCCATGGTTGATGACTTTGGTCCAAGCTTGGACGGCTGCCTCTTTTTCTGATCCTGCTAAATCCCCTGAGGAGAGTCAGCCCCAGTACTGTCGCCCCAGCTGCCTTTGCGCTTTGTCAGGCTGATGAGACAGTGGCTTAGGGATTTCCCCTCCCTCCCTGTGCCTCTCTTCCCCCAACACCACGGAACTCCCATCCTGCGTCGGCATTCATGTGTGCAGCAAATGGAACTGGGGAGAGAAGTGGGGGGGGAGATCCAGGAGGGGGACACTGAGGGGAGCTAGGCTCGCAGCTCAATTGCAAAGCATCTTTCACAGTGTCTAGACACCAGCTGTCTGGTTGCCATGGAAACTCCAACTTTGGCTGAGGGGCGGGAGCAGTAAGGTCTCCAGAGAAATGGGAGTGGTGGAGGAGGAAGAAGGTGGAGAGAAAAGGGGGGATGCTCCTCGTGAATGTGAGGTGTTAACCCTGTTACAGCTATGGTTGCAAATGTTTTTGCTTCCTGGAGAATGGGAAAGAAGTGCCTCTCTTTCTTCCACTGCCGTTGCCTTCCCACACACATGGCCAGAGCCAAGCCTGAAGCCTGAGGCAAATGATATGTTTCCTGCTGTTTGGTGCTTTATTCCTGCCCGCTACCAGCACTTCTGGTTTGCCTACAGCAAACCAAAACTTTGTGTACAGTACCTATAACTGGGCCATTGCGATCCAGCTAGGACTGGGGGGAGTCTATCAGAGTGGTTAGGTTTTTCAGACAGTGAGATCTCCCTTGCAAACAGTGCCTCGCTCTCAGCCACCATCACCGCTGCAAGCAAGTGCAGACCCGGGGAAGACAGGTGCTCCAAACTGGTAGCAGTGTGACCTGTCACAGTGCTTATTTTGAGGTACTCTGTTGCACTAGAAAGTGGTCAGCAAGTTGGAGTCTAAGTAGCACAGTGGCTGAAAGGGTGGTAAAGAAGTCTTTTTAGTATAAAGGTGCCCTGGAGACAGATGTCTTGCATTGATATTGAGTGGCCTCCCCTCAAATAGCCACAAGCTGCTGTCTTTGGCAGACTCCTAGCAAGGCTCCACGCTACAACAGGGAGCCTGAAATGCAGAAAAGGGAGGTGACTTGCTTGGGGTCTTCCAGGCTGTCAGTGGCAGAGCTGGGATCAGAGCTGATCTGATCCCCAATCAGTTGCTCAGCAACCTGGTTTTCAGAGTACCCTGCTGGAGCGGAAAAACTTCCCTCAGCTGAGCTTCCAAGCTACCAGACTCTACATCCACCCCCAAAAAGAAGGTATGCCAGAGACAAAGGTGCTTCTTTGGAGACACTTAGAGCATAGCTCTTCATTTTCCACTACTTAACTTTCCAGTGAGGTAATGTACTGGTCTTTTTAGATATAATATTCAGATCATAGAGACACTTCATCTGTGATGAACCCAGACCTTTGTGCAGGTCAAGAGCTGCCTCCATTGTGACCTTCCCAAATTGCTCAAGGCAACCAACAACATAAGTATTTATCTGGTTATCATCACTATAACAATGGCCCAACTCACAGCCATGGAAGTATTTTATCCTTGTGGTGTTCCAGTGAGGAAAGCAAATGCTTTTATTTGCACTTTAAAGTAAGTAAAGTGTGAAGAACAGGGCTGCAGGCAAACAAGAGCCCGTGGTGAACCCAGGAAGATGAGTCACCTCTGTTCTTCCTTCCAGGCTCTCCATCAACCACTATGGATACCATGGCACTTTCACAGGTGTGGTGCCTTGGTCTTGGTGCTCAGCAAAAAGGCCTGCAATTTCTGAAGGAGCCAACAGCCTCAGAAATTCCATAAAGTCTAATCTCAGGCCAAAACTGGAGGTAGAGCAAGCCTGATAATATCTTCCCTCACCCCCAACCATCACAAGAAGGCAGGTAGAAGAAAGGCATTTGTGACTTCAGCTTCCCTGAAATAGGAAGACCTGAGAGGAAATAACCCACAACTTATCCTTTACTCTTCTATTCCCATCCCTGCAGATTTTACATAGATCCTACAGACCAGAAAGCCTAGTCTTTTGAATTCCTTAAATACCTTGTGATTCGAACAGCTTGAATAAACAGGTTTTTATTTGCTTCCAGCTGTGGAATATAACATCTGACAGCTGCTGTTGGCATATGTATTTGGAAAAAAAGATGTTCCATCTCATATAATAGTCCTCTTCTGTGTCACCTCTTTTCCTCCTTGCAGGGTTAAGTTCTGGAGGATGGTTTGGAAATAGAAGGGGTAAAAGAGGAAAGAGTACTGGGGTCTTGACAAGATGTATCCATTTATTCTTTAGCCTCTCTATTGTGGCTGCCCTATGTGAACATAGGGGAGAAAGCAGAGGAAGGAGGATATAAAAGGGAATGCAAATGCCCAGAGCAGATCATGGCTAAGTGAGCAAAAGAAGCACTTAAATTAAGTGACTGATAGCAATTCCAAAAAAACAGAACATTCCTAAGAAGGTAATTAACTCAGGGAGTGAAGGTTACAACAATCTCAGGATGGAGATTTGGGTTTGGAGTAGCAGATGCTACAGTAGCATATTGAGTGACAGAAGTTTGATAGCCAGATCATTCCCTCAGAGGTCTGCCCATCTACGGCTCTGCTGATCAGCCTGGCAATTGTGGTCAGATGGATAGGGAGAGAAAATTAAACCAAAAATGGTGGCAGAATGCTGGTATTCACACACTGCTGATCCTGAAGTAAAGAGGGTTAAGAAGAGGCAGAAGCATGCAGAGTGCCAGAGCCTTTGAAGTCTCATGACTCCCACCTTGTCATACAGGATAGGCTGTGAAGTTGCTCTCTGTCCCTGCCCCAGCAAAGCTGGCCAGGGAAAGGAGGCCAGAGGAAGAAATCTTCCATAATTGCTGCAAAAAGGTCTAGAAATTCCTTCAGTGCTTCCAGAATTAATGCACTGCTCCTCCCCCTGTACTCCTCCCCCTTCAGCTGTCAGTGACAGGAAAACAAATTGCTCCAGCCCTTACTACAAACCACACTCCTGCCTCCCTCCCCCCAGGCCAAAAGACATGTGCCATTCATAAGCTGCCTGACTGCTGGTCTCCATTATTAAACCCTAGAAGGCTGATAAATCGGGGATTCATGGAGCCTGCAAGCCTCCAACAACCCAGATTGCCATGGAAACCGGAGGCAGCCTCCATCTCCAGCATGAAATGATATTGATCTAGCTGAAGGCAGGGAATTACAAGCAAGGAGAGGATATAAAATGTCTGTTTTTCTTCCCTTTGCCATCTTCCCGCTTTGCATTTAAATTAAAGAGAAATTTCATTTAGAGATCATTAGTTTGTTTTAGTCCATCTTCATACACCAAAGCTCTGCAAATTTGATGCTAAAATGAATTAAGCAGCTGTTGTCAGGCCTTCCACAGACATCTTGTTGATAAATGTCCCCAGCAGTTGCAACATCAACAACATCAGCTCTTTGCATCAAAGATATTAATATTTCCAATATACACAGCTGGTAGGCCTTTGCTGTTCATTTCAACAGGAGCAGGTTTTCAACTGGGAGTGCCTGACGGCAAATCTCCACTTGGAAACAACATGGCATGGCATTGGTGATGCAGAACAGCCTGCTCTCCACCTGGAAGCCCCTGTCTGGGACTGCTAAATCATTGCCCTCCAGGGGTGGAAAGACCAGGAGTCGCAGCCACCTTGGAAAACCAGGTGGGTGACTGGACCCCTTCCCCATACTACCAAGGCCTGATTCTCCCTTGTCTGTCACCTCATCCATCAGGGGCCAGGGACAAAGCATAAGGATGGGACAGTGAAATGCCACAGCCTGTCTTAATGCAGGAGGTCAGACTGAACAATCACGTCTTCTGCCCTGAGAAATCTTGGCATTAAGGGGCTGATGCTTACCCAGCTTATCTTATGGGCTGATGCTTACCCAGTAAGCACTGTGTCCTAGCAGAAAGGAAGCCATCGGGCAGCCATGCAGCTGGCTCTGGGCATTTTTGAGGACAAGAGCAGTGGAAAAGCTGCACAGCAGGAAGGAAGGAGAAGGTTGGAAAGCTTTTCATGAGGGCTCACGTTGCCAGCGGCAGTCTTCCCTGTGAAGGTGGCAGTGGCTAGCATCAGTAATTCTGATTTTAATTCAAATCCGGTCTTTTTTCTCCTTTTCTTTTTTGAGGTAGGGGGAGGAAAAACCCTCTCCTGGTTTGCCTCCCACAGGAGGGACTTTCCAGCCTCTGAACTTTTTGAATGCCACACCAAGCAAATCAGGGCAGCTGCATTGCAAATACCCATCTTGGTTTAATTGCCTGACAGGCTTTTCACAATAAGAATTCAATTATGCGGTAATGAATTCAGCCTCGACGCAAGGGCACCCCAGCAAGCCAGCTGCAAACATCTCCCGCTGAACCAAAGGGCCTGGTGCCACAACCATGGGCCCAGCCAGCCGCCAGGGCTGACCTTCCTCACCACACAGTGCGGAGCTGAGCACGGCAGAGGGCACTGCCATCATGCCGGTGCCCACCACGGCAGCTGGGCCACCCCCCAGGCCTCATGTCATGAGCACAGGCCCGAGCATGGTGCCATGAGCCTCCTGGTGTCCCCCAGGTAGGGGACACCTTTGTGGGGATGCACCACACTGCCACCCAAGATGGTGATGCACCAGGGCCGACCCGTGGATGTAGCCATTTCCTCAGACCTGTCGGCAGGCACTGCCAGGGCAGCATGAGGCTGGTATGAGGTGCAAGACCTGTGCTGCATGGCAGCTTGTTTTGAGGGCAAGAAGGACGCCTGGGGCCTTTTGGTGCAATATCAGAATGGATGGGGTCCTGCTAAAAACAAATAAAAACCTGATTCGTTCTACAGGGTGAAACAGCAGTACGTAAGCATGCTGAGTGGCATGCCCTCATCTGCTTATTTTGATTACAGAAGCCCTAACCTAGGGTGCAGCATGCTGGGTTACGTCACTTAAAAGCACAGAGAGGCAGGTTCATCTGGGTTGTTGCTGGCAAAGCTTAAGCTCCTCTGTACTGTTTCTGTGGTGGAAAAAAGTACCCATACGGGGTTCTAAGATAGCCCTTTGCTGAACTAGCCCTAAAACAATGCTTCTTTCCCTAGTCAAAGAAAATTTCAGCACTGTCATGACCGCCCCTAGCTGGTGCTGCCCACTGTCCCCTACCTGCTGCAGTGGTCCTGCCTTGGCTGTGGGGTAAGGCTGCAGCTGCTACACATGCTGCACATCCACCATTTCACATGTAGCTGAAGTCTGCTGAAGCCCAGCCCTGGACAGATCCATGGCAGCTGCAAGTTATTGCAACTCCCACTTGCAGAGCCTTGGGGCTCTCAGTCAAGGTGAAGCAGCCTGCACTCTTGGCTCTGGCATCATCATTTTGATCATGGCCCTCACAGAAGAGGGACTTCAGTGAAGTATGAACCAGCCTGGGTATGAGCTGCTCAGAAATTGCCCTGAGGCAGAGGCAGTGTGTACCCCACTGTTTCGTGCTTGTGTTCTCTCCCCTGGTCCTCTGGCTGATTTTACTCACTGTAAAGGTCCTTGGCATGGGTCCTGCATGTCGGTCACAGGGAGATGTTGTGGAATATCCATGTGAATGAACATGTCTCTCTCACTCTTTTTCTTCTGCTGGAGCTTTTCCATTTGTATAAATCATTAAATATTCATTGGGCCAGAGGAAAAGATTGACTCTGTAGCACGGTGGTTAGAGCAATCATCTGGAATGGGGGAGACCAAGCTCCACATCTTCGCCCCAACAAATAATTAATAATTTATTCAAAGTGGAACAGCTCCAGCAGGGGGGATCAAGGGAAGCCTTGTCCAGCATAGTCAACAGCCCAATGGCTTGCTCGCTGGCTAACTCATTTTATTTCAGCTCTCTGGTCTGAGGCACTGTAAGGCCTGGGCCCATGTTTCCTGTTCCCCTCAGGGAGAACCTGACTCTCAAGCGCTAGCTAGTCTAAAAAAAGGCATGTGTTTTTCTTACTACTTTCATCTAGAAATCCCACCCTTCCTGAAACTGGTACGTTATAGTTTTTTTTGACAAATCAAAAGGTTCTTTATTGAAAAAGCATTTACTGAAAAATTCCTGCATGGCAGGACTCAGAAGCCCTGCATGGAAGTGGTTTGAACTGCAACTAGGTTCGACCCCTCTATGCGTTTCTGCCAAACTCATGTACACAGGGGTATTTTGCTAGAAAGAAGGACAAAAAGTAGTTGTATTAGTATGCTGGAATTTTCTCTTCGGTCCCTGAGGTAAAAATGAGTGACTCCATCCATCTTTCTCACAGACATTTGGTTTCAGCCATGAAGAAGGCTTCTAGCTTGAGGCACAAAGAAACATTTTCATTCTCATTTTGTTTCCATTTATTGAGTGCAGTGAAAAGTACTGGGTTAGTATCTCCTGAGACTGAAGTCTTCTGTTTTTCCACAGAACAGGTGCTTTTCAGCAGCAGTGCTGTGCATTTCTCCACCCTCCACCTGTTGGGCCTCAGGTGTGTTCAGGAGAGGTTGTGTCATGGGCTAGAGGACAAGTTTAGTCCCCATGCCTGACACTATGTTAGGCCACACTGATAGGTCTCCCAAAAAAGGCCTGGTAGTATTGCTGGGATGGGTTTGTGCAAAGAGCTACACTGAGAACCCTTACATACATTTTGTATAAACTGTTTATATTTTAAGGGTGAACAGCTTAAAACCAGCCTTCATCTCAATTCTCCATCACTCCCACTTTTACACCTCACCCTACCTTTATCTCATTGCCTAATGGCATGCTGGCTAGAACACAAGGAAGAGGTAGAGCAGGCAGCTGTGGGCTTCAGTGTACCCTCAACCCCAAAGATAAGCTTAAATGCCTGTGCCAAAACTGTTTAAAATGCTGAAGGGTCTCTCAAACACTCACCGGTCCCACTGACTTGCAAAACCACAGCACCCTGAATGTCCATGCTAAACAGTGGGAGCTCTGCAGGGTGAAGGGTTCAGGACTGAGCACATATGGTACAGGCTTAGGTGATCTAGGTGACAGTCACGGCCACTCACTGTTTGGCAATAAAGACTTTACTTCCTTTCATTGTGATCATCTGGACCCCTAATATGGCAACTGAGTAATGGACTGTACATGTAGACAAAGGACTAGCCAGAATTTCCTTTCGTGAACAGATCTAAGATTAAGTCCACAGACTCTTTCAACTTGCATGCCTGTCTGAAGTGCAGTTTGGCAGACTCCAACTCAGGGCTGGGTCTCCAGTAGCTTGTCCCTTGTTTCAACATTGATGACTGGAGAATCGCTTATGATATTGATGCTGAAATCATAGGTGAAATTCTGGCCTTACATAAGTTAGTGAAACTTTAGATTTCAGCCCTGTAGTTGCAGCTATGGCTGATGAGTGTTGCCTCTGAACAGGCTGTAAAAGATGGAAGTAAGGAGGGAAGGGACGAAGGGGAGCTTGGAAAAAAATAATGGGATAGGAAACACAAGGTCCTTAGACTGAAATACGTAATCTGTTATTTTGGACCAGACCCAGTGAGGGGATGGAGTTCTGTACTCAGCCAGAAACTAGGCAGTTATGGACTTAGTCCACTCAAGCTTGCATTCAAACTTTCCTTCTCTATCTTACAGGCTTGTGACATTTCCACATCCATGGGTGCTCAAAGCCCTTAAGAACAGCAAAGGGGTTTTAAAACACTTGCAAACACCCCAACTTTAAATTACCTCTACTTGATCCCTTCTTCCATTTCTTCAAGTGGTTATCCAGTCAGGTCTATGGCAGAACCAAGTCTGTCTTAGCAGCCGTGAAAAATGTTTCAAAGTTAGCAGCACTAGGGAATGCTACTGTAGACTGGTCACAGCTTTCACTCCTACCCTCCCATCCCTTTCCTAGTATATTCAGTACATTGTCAGTTATGGCTCTGCAGCACTGCACCGCTTCAGCATAGAGATTTAGATGCTTTTCCAAATGTTAGAGAGATTTTCTTCTTCCTTAAGCCCTGTAGGTCACAGGTGATGTCCAGTTATTATTACTAGCATTCCCAATTACTGTGTCTTGCTGAGGAAAGATGGAAAGGCTGAATAGTGTCTTCTACCTTTTGTTTTCTTTCATGATGAAGACAGGACTCATACATTCTTTCCTTAAGGGATGGCTGAAAAGAGTGTGGTCCTTTGAACTCTGGGTAATTGGGATCCTGCAACCTCTCTCTAAGACTTATTTACATGAAGTCTTGAGTCTCACTTCTCCTATAATTAGGAGAACATCATTTTCGTTTGCATCTCTGGGCCCTGTCCAGGTTTCCATATTTCTTTTCCAGTCTGCTCTGCAGCCCTGCAAAGGGCAGATGTCCAGCATGGGCTCCTGACTGCCAGGACCTCAGCTGAGATTCTCAGCTCTGTTCCAGTGTCCTGTGCTGACAGTAATGTAGCTAAGGGAACAGAAAGGAAAAATAAACATTCCCACAGACCTCATATTCACATTTGGAGAGGATAACATGAAGGCTCTTTATATGGTACAGGACATTAGAGCTAAATGATATGAAAAGGGAGCCTTTAGCAGAGAATATAGAACCTAAGAAGAAAGGTGTAGTTCCAGCAACCTGCAAAAACAGACCAGCCTCCCCTCCAGAGAACAGCTAAGCACAGAGTTGTGGCACTCCCTGTCATTTATTTTCCCCCATACATTATCGTCAAGTGCCTTCTGTATTTTCTGCCTGAAAGATATTCAACAGCAACAAAGAGAGAAAGGCTAGGGAATGAGGAAGCCCTCCTTTGAGTCCAGCTTGGAGCATGAATATAGTCTTGAGAAATAAACTGTGACCGAAGACCTATTAAAATTCAGCTTGGTTAAGTTGGACTTTCAGAGGTCAATTGGAGGTCCAGAACGGGAGACAGCATCTATCCTGCAGAACTGATGCCAGTGGATCCCTGAATGGCAACAGTTGACGTCTAAGCCTCCTGCCACTGCATACAGTTTCTTTGGTTCTCTTGGATGCTGCCAATCTCACAGATAACTATGTAGCTGAATAAAATATTTCTATGGTATCTTTACAAATAGGAGAACTCCCAAGTCAGCAATGGACCAGGATGGTGTCATCAGTGCTCAACAGGCAGCTGTGTTCAGAAAGCAAAGATGTTGGTGTGCTTATGGAGTGGGATGAGAAACAATACCAAAGAGAAATGCCTTTCTGGAAATACATGTATATGAGTACAGACTCTTCTGGAACTAATGTCTACAGTGTTTCTCACCCAATTTAAAGGATATTTGCAGAGCTAAAGGGAGTTCAGAAGAAAGCAACAAAGATGACAAGCAGCCTGGGAAACCTTTCATATAAAAAGCAATAGAAAACATTGTGCTTTCTTCAGCAAAAGGATGAACAGCAAGGGCTATGGTACTATGCCATCTGAGCCTATGCACATACTATATGATTCTATATACTACAAGGAATCCCTTAAAGTACGGCTATCAGAAGCTTTTGTTCTTTCTGTGATATAATACAAGTACAGGAATATATTTAAGGCAATGGTAACAAATTCATTGGTGAACCTTCCAGCCATTGTACATTTGGTTGGAGTTGTCAGGGGAACTGTTGACACTCAGTCAAAGACTGGGCATTTATATAGATGTCATGTATATCCACAATTATAATTAGTATTGAAAGAGATAATACATCATGCTCCAACTGTTAAACCAAATCCTAGATAGCAGAGATCAGGGATGAGTCCTAGTAAAGAGGCAGTTTATCCCAAATCTGCCTATAGTAGTGCTAGCCACAGCTGGAGAAGTACAGTAAATGGATGTTGGGTCTGATCTGGCTTGGCAGTTCCTATGTTCCTATACAGTTATTTGCACAGCGCCAAAACCCCTTGGGAGTAAATTTCACCTTGTTAGGGCCCATGGAGCTGCTGCACAGATTTGAAGCGATCATTGAACTGCCACTGATTATCCCAGATTAATGAACCTATTATACAGCACTCTAGGAATGCCTGAATAACCTGATCATGCTGACCTGGGTGAGCTTTCACTATCCAATCCCTCTGTGCACAGTAGTCATCTGCACTGTGCAGTCAGCAGTGTTACCTTCAAAGGACTGCTCCCTGGAACCATAAATCCCAGATGATACTCTACAGGCTTGTGTCTATCTGAAAAATTCAGCCTACTTAATCCTAGTGTAAAGAGATTACACTGGTGGTTGTACAAAGCTCTGCCAGAAGCTACAGCAAGCAGCAGGTACTTATAATTTCATTGTCTGTCTGTCTATTCTGTCCCTCGTCCTTCTCTTTGAGCCTTTCTCAGCTGAAAACTTGGTTATCATTTACAGCAGAAAGGCTTCCTCCCACGTGGGGATTTTGGAGCATTTTCTGAAGATGGTCTGAGTGCAGTTAGACTGTTCTTCTCTGGAGGCCTTTTCCAGAGTAAGCCTCCCCTCCCTTATCATTAAATACATGTAGTACTATCTAGGATTTCATTAAAAGAGGTCAGATCCTTCTTCACCACTAGCACAGCTCCCACCTGTACTGGGCAGGCTGCATCTTATTTGACAATATCAGAACTAAGGCATGCATAGGAGAAGAGACAGCATTTCATTCTGCAGCAAAGCAGGAAACCTGTACCAGTGCCTGTAGCAGGTGGTGTGCTGGATTCATGTACTTTGGGAGATGTGACATAATGTGTAACTACATAGGCCTTCCTTGTACATTAAACATCTATGTCCAAACATGATTTTTCAAAGGATGTAGTAGCCCACTTTCCTCAGCCTGCCCCTCACATGGCTACGTGCATCAGTGCAAAGGAGGTGTGAAATACTGTGCAATCCATTTGGTCATGTTTTATACCCATCCAGACATGATGCAAAGATTAAAAAGTTCAGAGCAACTGAGGACTGGGTGCATACTTTGTCACCTTTTAACATGTTACAGGTCATATCTATACTCTTACTTTGTTGCTTGGTAGCACTACAGACAAGAAAACACTGGCAAGCTTCCTTATAGTTGTTCCCTCCGGAGCAGTCATGGGAAGATGAGTGCGCTTGCATTGCTCTCCTCAGCTGCCAGGTGTAGCAGAAGAGATAAGCTCCAGTGAAACAGGAATGGTAGTGAGGGTGTTCTGTCTCATGCCAGCTACCCATGGGCCAAGACTAAAATTCCAGTTATACAACTGCAGTCCTCTTGCGTAGCGCAGACTGTACCCTCTAGCTGGTACATGACAATAGACAATCTCCCTTTCCAAATCTTTATATAGCCAGTGCTCCCTAGGTGCAGTAACTATTGTCCTTCCATCAATATGCTGATTGAACTGAAAACAAAGAACTGATTCAACTCTAAATCATGAAAAAGGATCCGTAGGGACTTGCTTTCTTTGAGGAAGTGAACAGAAGATGGTGCCTCCCGGTGTTCCTCTTGCTGGATACAGGGCCCTGGGGGAACTGCAGGCCCGCTTACATGTAAAGCAATTGTTGGCTGGCTGATTTTTCATTTCAGCTGTAAAACTGCTCCACTGTAAAGCTATTTCATCAAGCAGGAGAAAGCATTCTTCATTTCCCAACAAAAGAAGATCAATTTGTTTCCTTAGGCACAATTTACTTTTTCACATTTCTGGGCTTTGTTGTATTCTTACCTGACAATCTGAGAATGCTTTTGATGTGAGAGCTAGCCAGACTTGGAGGTGAGCCTCAAAAACCTGGGGAAGTACAAAGAGAATCTAACATTGTGTGACATTCACCTCCTCTCCTCCCTATAAGGCACACAGTACCGCATTTTCTTCGATAGTCTGCTATGCTGGTTGCTGATCTCACTTTAAAGCTGTGTTAATGCAGGCTCTTTCCAGTGACTTTGATGGAGACTCTATAGATTTAAGCCAATGCAACTTAGATTGGAATATGGCTCACCTCATCCATATGTAACACAAATTCCCTCCTATTACTTCTGAATTTTCTCCTGCTGGGTAGGTTGGCATCTAAGAGAGTCTCTGTAAGCATAATTCCAACTCCAAAGAGGCAAAAGTTGGATCATAACAAGAAAGCCAATAAACATAAGTCTTGGCAAAGATGCTCAGATAAGAGAATGCCTTCCTGGCATGCAAGTCACCCCCAAAAGTCATGAAGAGAACTAAGAGATTGTCCTTCTTACACTGATCCCCCATTGCCCCCAGTTGAAGCCCACTGACTCATTTCATAGTTTACCCTGGTTGGATTCCATCCACTTTGCCCTGACATGATACCATGAAGACTGTTTAGAAACTGCCCTGCCACAGAACTGGGAATGCCTGGGATACCAAATCAAGTAATACTGGATACAGGACAGTCTGGCTGAAGCCATTTCTTAAGCTATTATCTATAGAGAGGTAGAGTATGTGGAACCGAGTAAAAAGGGGGGCTGAGGGCTGGCAGAGGAAATAGGCACTGGTATGAAGAATAGCCCAACCTCTCCCCTACTCCATAAATGTTAAATATTAAGCATTAAAAATCATGCAATTCTCTATCTGGTCACTCAGTCCTTTCCTCTCTTGCCATCTTTTTCCTGTCCTTAGATGAAGGCAAAAAATCTCCCCAGGATGTAAATGAAATGCCCTTACCCTTTGCTTCTGTTCACACCAAGGAAGATATACATACATAAAATGATGCAGCCACCATAGTAAAATGCAAGGCAGATGAACATCACCACACAAACATAGCATGGCCGGCACGCCTCACGGTAGTAGCAGCCAAGCATGCCATGGCAACCAGCCAACCGATGATACTGGCTAGGAGCCAATTTGATTTATTTTTGGCAGCCTGACACTGCACACTACTGTGCCAGTCTTCGATCACAGAAATGATAAGAGATGACCTTTGAAAGCCAAAGGGATGACTTCTGGGAGAAGGGAACTGATGAAGCTGAAAGCAGATCTGTCCCCAGGCTGGCGGAGTACTGAAGTGGCAGATGTTTGGTGGGCCTCCCTCTTTCATGGATGACCAAATCACCACAGCTGTGCCAGCAACCACCAGTGTTGTGCTTTCTGAGGTGGGGGTGGGGGTGACTGGGAGAAAGGACAAAACACGGCAAATATCTTTAAGTCTGTAGAGGGAGTAAGTACCAAGAAAGGAACAGAGAGTTTTAAAGAGATGAGAGGAAGTCATAGGAAAATGATTAGGAAAAAGAGAACATAGGCTTTATATCAGGTAATAATCTCCTGGCTGTGAGACCTTTTACATGATGATGATGCTCTTTTGTGGAAGATTCTTTGAAGAGGAAACAGTTTATTATTATTATGGACATTGTACCATAAAGTGTATAGCAGAACAGGATCCCAAATCCTCAGAGAGATGGACAAGAGGGTCTTTTTCCATTTCTGCCTTGGATGGCTCAGGGTCACTTACCCAGCCATTCAAGTTTGTGACTAGAAGGCTGATATCATACTGGGATAGGAATCTGGGGGGAGGGGAGGGAATCTATATTCATTAAGATTGTAAAGACAATACTAGTTTGACTGTGGCCACAAACCTTCCATGTCTGCTTTCTGTAAACATTTGGAAGCTTGAGTATTACTAGATGAATATTGAATGAGTATGAATAGAAGCCCGTGCTGGCTTTGAACACTCAAACAATCACTGAAAGCTCATTTTAAATATATATTTGATTGTAGATTTTGCAACTTATTCCGTTGGCTAGATATTTACATAAATTACAGTATCATATGCAAATGCATATTAAATTGTAATGTTCCCACTACAAATGATGTGAAGGCCAACAAAAGCAAGCAGAAGATATTTGCAAATAATTGAGAATACTGAATAAAAATTATTCTTTGATGACTGGCAACTGAGAAAAGGGTAAAATGAAGCAAATGAAATAGGAAATTCATAGGAATGGCTATCTCTATCCATTACAACAGATTAATCTTGATAAAAATGGGGTGTTAATTCAAAGCAGAATCACCATTCCTGTTTGGGAATAAGGCATTCCAAATCTTAAATAAGAATTTATCATCACTCGTTATTCAAAAATTCTTTCCTGTGTACACAGGGCCCCAAAAGATTGATTCACTATGATGTTCTATATTTACCATTGGTAAATACCTTTGCCCATATATATAAACAAAACAGGTACAGCATGCAACATATCAAATTAGACTTCTCAAATCACTCCCACATAGCTTAACATTTGTTTTGCCACTCAACTCATCATACAAAGTAAGAACAAAGGGATGGAGATCTGGACCATAAAAGGGCAATACAGAAGATGTGAGTTTAAGCATTACCTCCAGAAATGTTTAAACAAAAGGAGGTGAAACATACATCCCTTTGTAGTGTGCTTTCAGTTTAGATTCCAACTCTTCAACACTTGGTCCACACCTTAAATCATAATGTTCTGTGTGAGCACCTCTCCCAGTTCTTAGCTGTTCTTTCTAAAACGGTATAAGCAGGAACAGAAGTCCTGAGCTAGCTGTGAAGCTTGGAAGTCTAATTAAGAGAATGGGAATTATTATTTGGGGAAGAGAAGTAGTAGACCAAATGGTGTGAAGGAGAAACATCAACAAGTGCAAGACTACATGCAGGGACTAACCTTCACATCAGGATGTTTGGCTCACCTTGGAATATCAAGGTGATACTCCAAATTTTTGCCCCAACAAGCTAACGAATGCAGAATGTCCTGTGCTACTGACAGTCTCATGCATGTGGAGGTCAAAGTTATGTTTGGCATTGCTTCTTGATCAAGTTTTATGTAGTGCTCACCTCTGATGATATCTTTCTTTTTTTTCCCTCCCCTCTCCTCTTTTTTTTTTTTTTTTTTTAACATTATGTGTCTTTGATAATGTAAAAAAGGGAAAGAGCAAGAGCGTCTTCAGGTCTTTCATGTTTTTTCTACCCACACCAGCATCGCAATTCAGTAACAGCTCTTCTCTATAGTTTGCCAATACTGTCACTGTCAAAAAGGATCACTTTTGCCTCTCAAAACTTTTCACCTCTTCCCAGGGGAACTAGCTAAGCAGAGTTGCAGCTCGGTCAAGAATAAAGGAGAATTGAAAACACCTCCTGGGGTGATTGTTTGCATTCAGTCTTCTCTTCTGTCCTCATTCACAGAGCTGTCAGGGCCTTTAATCTTTCCTCTCCCTACCTGATCTTCTTATCATGCAAGTCTGACCCAGCTGACACATATCTAAAAGCTTCATGCAAGTGATACATATGGCTATCACCAGCTACTCCAAGAACAGGGGCTAGAGTACTGGAGTGGATGAAATTACAAGTGATGCTGATAACAAGATGTTCCTTACTAGGATGTGGTTGTAACAGCAGTCTCATCCAATTACAAGCAGATGGAAAAAAAGGCCTTTTTGGCTCCTTCTTGACCATCCCACCAGGAAGACTAAATTACCTCCTGCAGTATGAAAGAGTTTTTCCCTCACGAAATTTCCAGTTCAAGTTGGCAGCCTCTAGTGAGATGGTATCAGCTCAGGCTGCTTTATTGCTCCACTGAAGCTGCCTGCGTTAGTGCGCCTGAGAAGGTTCATCTTCCTCTTAGTGTATGCAGTGGTTGGGGAGCTCTCCCAGACTCCTCCAAACCTCACAGCTGCCTGACACTCTCCTGCCACCATGCAGAATGGGCTGGATGACACATCCACCTAGAGGAACATGAACCTCCAGAGGAGGTGCAGTATTTCCAAAAGCTTCTGGGAAGCAGAGGAGAGCATGTTAAGCAACAATATGCATCTCCCCCCTCTAAAACCCAGCAAGGGATTACCTTGTTAATTCTCATTCTGATCCCTGCACTGTCCCTTGCAGATCAACCTCAGATGCATCCCCAGGAGACCAAGGGAGGCATCCATTTCTAGAGAGGCCCACTCCCTGGCATTCACTCACCTGTCTTCTCTTCGGTTTGGCTGCTCTCCACTGTCTCCATTTGGGGTTGCGCTGTTGCCTTGGCAGTAGCATCCTCTGCGGCAGGGGTGGTGGTGGCAGTGGTGTCAGCAGCAGGCACATCGGCTTGTTTAGGCTCCTCTTTGTCTTGGGCTTCATCAGCCTTCAAGGACGGCGAGTTATCAGTGGAAGCTTTAGCGGCACTTTCCGTTTCGGCAGCAGCGGCAGGCTTTTCCTCCAAGGAAGCAGCAGGAGTGGCAGCCTGTGGGGCTGGCTGCTCTGAGCCCGTGTCAGCAACTCCATCCCCTTTTTTCTCCTCTGCTGGTGCATTGCTGTCTTTGCTGCCCTCCTCCACCTGGACACTGTCAGCAGCTGTAGCTTCTGTGGCAGCAGGCGCATCACTCTCTTTGTTCTCCCCAGCTCTGCCAGCAGGGCCTTCCTCCTTCTTGTCAGCGGTCTCAGTCTCAGAGGCCGGGGCATCTCCCTTCTTCTCCCCCTTGAGCTTTTTCCTTGTTATGTGTCCACGGAAGCTGGCCTGGATTTTGGTGGCTGCCTTATGAGCTTTATCTTCTGGTTTGATGCCATCTTGCTCAATTTTTTGGTCCCCATCCTCATTTTTTTCAACCTTTGAATAAAAACAGGAAGGACAGAGGAGAAAACAGGGAGATAAGTCAGGACCTCTGCAGGTACAGCCCAAGCTCTGGTTCCACTAGAAATATCCCACCTCCCCCTCCTGCTAACAGGTGGCAAATTTTGAAATAGCCTTTTCCTTTGGTATGGGTTTGAAACCAGGTGGCTGTAATTAAGTAAAAGGGCTGGACAGACAGAGGGGAATTTACAGCACCTCATCATCTCAATCAGCAATGCTGAGAGCATGTTGGCAGCCTGGAAAGACCCGAACCAGCTGGGTTGTCTCTGTTTATTCCAATTATTTATTTTGCCATCCGTTCTGAAATATACCAATTTTTTCCCCTTGTCATTTTCAAAACATTTTCCCTCAGGTTATTTTCACGGTCTTTCACAATCCACCTAAGCCTTCAATTCTTTGTTTCTTTTTAATGACACCATGTTTCACAGGTGTGTGACTCTATCAACACTGAGCATTGTGTCCTTTATAGCTTTTTGGCTCAGGATTGCCAATATAGAATAGTATTGCCACACGCTCCACCACAGATGCACAGCCAGATATACACAGATATTCACATGATGTACACCTCTCAAATGCCCTTCCTGCAAGCACTTCAAGCACTGCCTCTGCTCCTCCACTCATACCTTCAGTGAAGGAATAATAGGCAGATAGATATCAGTCTTTCCAGTTTTAGCAGATTAATATTATTTCTCTGAGCACTGGGAGGAATTCAGCCTTGTAACAAAGAACTGCCATTTCCCATGCTTGTGTGCCTTAAGCCATGTATTAAAGTCTTAAAAAGGACCATAACAGAATCTGTGCTTTCTGCTGGTCTGCTACAGAGGGATAATCCTTGATTTGTAAACCCCCACTGAATCCACCATGTTTCACCCCAATAATTTACCAGCTCATGAGCCAGTAACAGCTCAGCTGCATACTGATGAAAGGACACTGTTCTATTAAAATTCCCAATGGGAATCATTCAAAAGAGCTACTCAGAAGCAGAGGCAGTGGCCTCTTTGCTGTCTGCACCTGACTTCCAGCACTGGCTCAGGTCACAAGAGAAAGAAAATGAGCTGGCTGAAAGAGATAGCAAGCAACTATTCATGGGTGTGAAGAGGAAATCACTTCTTAGGCCATTGCTACTGAGAGATGCCATTTGGGGAAAGGCCCAGGACCAGAATAGCAGGCAGAGGACACAGTTGATAAATACACTCAAAAAGAGTCCAGCAGTAGTAACAGAGAATAAGCCACTGCAGTATGCACACATAAGACCGGAAACACCACACTTGCGAAGCGGGGGAGAGAAGACTGGCCACTCCAGCAGCATCAGTGAGAAACAGACTGGAAATGATCATTGCTGTTGCAGAGCATGAGCACAGACATGAGACGCAGAAAGGCACACATGTGTAAGCAAAGCAGTACAAGTGAACTCAATGCTTGACTACCAGCGTGCCAGAGCTGGTACCCACCACATCCCTCCAGGCTCTCAGCAAGCGCAGGATTCCCCACCCCAGCACTTGCGCACAAGCAGGATCATGCCAGCACTTGCAAGATATGCTGAAGGGCAGGCTGAGCAACAGCAGCTCCTCCTCCCCTCTTCCGCAGGTAAACGAGTGAGCTCAAGGGGGCTTGGGGGCCAAGGAACGACCAGCCCCACATCACCAAAGAAGACAGCCTCTCCACATAGTTGTGCAGAACAGGTCTGAACACACCAGGATACAAGTCTGGGGGTGAGACTAGGCACCACCATGCTTATGTAGGGGAAGAGTGAAAAAGTTTGTGAATGAATATTAACTGATATTAACATATAAGATTCAGCATAAGGAGTTTTCATGTTATTGCCTACGCACAGGGAGAAAATGGTTGTTGTACCTATCATAAGGGCAGAGCTGAGCACTTACATCTACTCTTCCTCAAGTGCTTTAAGTGATGTGGTGTGGAAAGTGGGCTCTCATGTAAATGTCAGTTTGTCAGGCAGCAGGTGACAGTTATGTGTAAAGATGATGAACACATTAGCATGTTGTAACCATTTATGTGCCTCTTATAACCTGCTCTTTTGTCTGCATAGCTAACTCTGAACCTGCGTTATTCAGTGTCTAGGATAAGCTCTTCAGCATCATTTCAGCACAGGTCTACATGGAGATGGAAGCAAATCAGAAGCAGCTTTAAACTACCCAAGGAACAGTTGTGAGCCAGACAGGGTAATATGGGCTCTGCACAGGTTCATTTATTTTGTTCCTTAGGCAGGTTTTGCAGTTTGTGCCAAGTTCTATGTTGCTGTGGCAACATTACTACTAATACCTGGACTAGCTGTCTTAAAGAGAGCTAGAGCATGTCTGCAGTACACTGAAGCCACAGCAACATGGACGTATGCTAACTATTCCTTTCTAGCACTGTATAACACTGAGAGGCAGAGCCAAGGTATCTAAGGTCTGTGGCCAGTTTCAAATAGCTGCAGGGTTGGGAGACTGGAAAGAAAACTTAGATATAACCACAAGACCCTTAAGGTCCAGTTCCATATTCTGATTCCTGCAAAACCGATAGAAAATGTGACAAAACTGTTAATTCCTGGGCAAAGAGGAAACTCCCAGGGTAGAGGGGGGAGCTCTCTCACCACTGGCCTTGCTCCTCTCACATCCCAGGTACCCTCCTGCCCCACCTAGGACAGCTATTATGAAGTGTGATCTTGCCTCTGTGACTTTTTCCCCAGTGGAGTTAGGGCTCACCAGCAGCCCTGCAAAGGCTTATCTCCTTCCTGCTGCTAGCAGGAGGTCCAGGGCACGGCAAGTCCTACAGTCAGTTCTCTTGCTATTCTGACAGATGAATTCCTGGAGAGCTGTGACTGCAGTGCACTGCAGGGTCCACCTGCCTCCCTTTTTCCTCTATGGATGCTGGACTGAAACCTTTCACCTGCACCTACTGCATTTACAAAGCTAAGAGGCTCCTTTGCTACAGTGATGACATCACTGTCCTTTTATCCCAGTTGGGATGACATCAGTTTGAGTCCTTGCCAGCTCACAAGGTTCAAAATCGCAAATTGCATTTCCAACAGCATCATTTCAGATATAAAAGATAAGAAACGTGAGGCTGGAGTAGAGGTGGGGTTTAAGGTCATGGCTGAAAGAAAGGTATTAATAGTTAGTCTGTGCCAACTCAGATTGCTTTTAGTGCCATTCAGGAATTCCATTTCTATTCAATCTTTCCCCCTTGAAGGATCCTGGACATCTGAAATGATGTATTTTCAGGCTACTGGCCTGCAGCTACTTCTGGGCAAGGATACAGTATTCAGCTAGTATGTATGTCATGTTGTATAACAATGGGCTGGGTGAGAAACATTGTTCAGAGGGAAACTTCTGTTCTCATCAAAAGAGACAAGGGCTCTTCATCTGTGGATTACACATACAGCAGATAAACCTTAATTAAGGAAGCTGCTCAAAAATAACCTGTACACGGTGAAGCTCCTGGAAAGCAATTTATCTTCTTTGGAAAGCTAAAAGGGTGAGTCAGCCTTGCCAGGGCGTATTCAAAGTTATCTCAGTGGAAAACAAGAAATCTATCATCTGTCTTATATATCTGCCATGTGTGTTTGACATCTTGGTTGTAGTATTGTGGCTTCTGGAATAAAAGTGAATTATTATTATTAGCACTTGTACAGAATCCAGAGCCCCCAGCCAAAAATCAGGTCTGTTAAGGATAGGTTTCATTCACACACACACACCTCATTTACACATTCATGTATAAAGTAAATTCATACTGGAACTTAATATTGAAATGTCATGATATCATAAGTGTACATGCAGCATACTGTCATCCTCATTTTACACAGAGATATAATCTGTTTCATTTAGTGTGAAGCAAATCGATCCTTCAAGGCCAGGAGGACTTGAAATCACTGAGACAGGTTGACACATAGTTATAAGGATGTATAAAAGGACATACATAGTCAAACACATGCATTTTTTCTTTGGACCATCTCCACATACCCACAAAAGTAGGTTTACAAGGCAAGGATTTGCCCTCATGAAATGCACGGTTAAACTTTTATGTTCCTATCTACATATCCAGGACACAGGTAGGGCAGAAGTTAGTTCTCAGGTACCAGGAACATGGAAATTCCATTGACTCATGATTTACTCAGCTAGATTTTTAATCCCTGGCCTCCTTTCCACCTTCCATCTCCAAAACCAAAGCCTTCAGAAGTGACAACATAGGGCTAAGAATGAAGAAAGCATTGCTATAACCTCCAGGCCCATCTGAATGTACCACATCCCATTACAGCAGGAAAGGTGAGATGGAGAGACCAGATGTTTCACAACTGTTCCATGCTTTTTCAGCCACACATAAGCAAAGAGCGAGACAGGAGGAGACTGAGTGCCTCCATCCTTGCTTGCTGTTTGCTCATTTCTGTCTTGTGGTGCTGAATCACAGCTCCTGATCCCAGCACCTCCCTTGCTTAGCTTTGGAGAGGCTGACTTGCCTTTAAAAAAAGCAGGCAGAGCAATGAACAAAAACCAGAGAAGAAGGACAGAAAAATAATCACATAGCTTTCTTGTTTTGAACACTCGGTTGGAGAGATCAAGAAAGAACTTCTTGTTCCTTTAAAATGTCTTTTAATCTTATACGGTCTCTTCTGCTTCATACCAGAGGACCTGTCTCTGTACCTCTCTCTTTCCTGGTGTTCCTCCGCCCAGTAATTTACAGCACATGTCAGCCTCCTTTAACATTCATCTTAGGATCAGGCTGTTATACACTGAAACATAACCCTGGTTCCCACTCCTTTCTGTCCTTAGATAAGAACTCTTCTTTAACATAACCCCAAACCCCAGAGCCCCTGGATTCACCCAGCCATCTCCTGGTATTCTGAAACCTGTGTGCCAGGAGTCAGGATTTAGGGTTTACAAAGCTTTCACCAGAGAAGACATCAATGCTGGCCAAAGCCTGCCCACCTGTAGGAAAAGTGACAGTTATCAGTAATCCATTCCACAGCCCAAGAGGAAATGTCCCCTATGTTACCATATTCTTAATAAAACCTCCTTGTTCTCTATCCAGAGATACATAGGGCCCCAAGTTGTTGACACCTGCACTAATGTATGCATGGAGATCTTCCCTTCAGTTAACCAGGTGAAGCAGTCCTGCGTCAACTAATTGCTTGTGATATTTGTGGGGTTAAGGCACACCTTATACAATGCTATAATCTTGACAAGAGCACAGTGTAGGTTTGTACTGGTGTCGTTCAAGGTCACTTGGGCCCAGACTCTCAATGGAATTTAGGCACCTGACTCCCACTGATTTCACAGGATTGAGTCACCTCAATGTTTTTGTGGGCCTGGCTCTATATGACCTGATTTGTCTCAGACACAGCATTTAAAGAGCAAAATGCTTTAAAGAAAAGACCAGCTGTCTCTCCAGAAGGAGCAAAGCATGGACACATGAGAGAGAGAAAAGACTTTCACGCCTTGTGAAGTGAGGAAGCAATTTAGCACAGAGAACAGCTTATTTTTAACCCAGTTAAATGATGTGAAGACACCCGGCTAGAGGATGGCACCCCTCAGCTCGACCTGTCTGCAAGGTGAGGAAACAAACAGAGCTCCTTTTTCCAGACTGGCTGTGGTGATGGTGGGAAAAGCACCCTTGAGAGGGAAAAGGTTACTTCATCTCTCCCAAGGCTTATTGAGGACGGTTCCCTAGTGCATAACTAGCAGGGTACCAGCTCTCCAGTTTCCAATTCCTCTAACAATGGAGTTTCCATTCTTTTCTCTATAAGATCCTCTCACACTTAGGAAATTTCCCTTCTATCTTCTGGTGCCTGGAATGGAACAAGCTAATGATGATCAGGCAGATGGAAGAATGTTGTTCACACATGCATAGGGTGACTGAGAAGTGAGGTATAAAATAACCATTTAGCTAAACTGGACATATTTAACTATTTTAACTGTGCCTTCTCAATAAATCTGTTATACCTGCTTCAGCCTTTTTTGTGACCCTCCCGTCTGTTTGTCACTCCGTTTCTGTTAATATGGTGGTCAACCGTTGTGTCATTTACCATCTTGAAGCCCCTACGGCTCACCTGGTTAAATGGAGAAGGGTGCTCAGTAATGACTATGTTGCCTTTGTGGGCTCTGTCAGAGAAGGAAGAGCCTCACCCCTGAAGCTGGTGCAAAGTGGCTCATATGCAGGGATGTTTACTGGAGCAGAGCAGCTCATAGATGTCTGTGAGAAACAGTGCTTGCCTTTGGTCTTGTCTGGGCTCTGTGTAGTACTCCTGTGGTTGTGGGGTCATGATGTCAAGGGCTTGTGTTTGTTTATCCTGAGGCACAGCCTGAGCATGTGAAGGCACTCAAAGGCACAAGGCTTGCGAGTACCATGTTGAAGACCTTGGGTGCTTGGCACAATCCACATCTATGTTCTTTCCTCAAGCTGGATCCTGGTGCATACTGTGCTGGGAGCTGTGCCTAGTCTCTCTTTTGGAGGGAAATACTTGTGTTGCTCCAGAAGGAGCCAATCAGCAGGTGTTCAGTTCAAGGGACCAGAGCCTGGGAATGAAACAGGAAGCTATCCAAGCTGACAGAGTAAATGCTTTCCCAAAATAGACCATGCTGAAGAGATTCATCAAAAGGGCCAGGTAAAAAATTTCCCTAAACTATGCTTTGGTTAGAAAAAAGACATACAAAGAATGCAAGAATATTTCAGCTGCTTAGACAAAGACACAGACCTGAATATCACGAGACTACTGAAAAATTTTATCCTGACCCAAACCCTGTGGCTTGGGTGGACCTTTTCCTGACTTTTCAAGCAAGGACTGTTGCTGCTATATGACTTAAAGTAACAACTTCACACTCTGAATCCCTGCATGCTCTGCTGATCATGGCCAAGTAATGAAACCCTGAATTAGCAAACTCTCCCTCTCCCATCCCTTCTCTCTCTCTCTCTTTCTTTTCTTCTTGCTTAGTTTTGGATTCCACAGAAATTTTCAGGAAGAAGTTGTTAATCTCCAGTGGCTCAGATTGCCTGCCCCAAGAGAGCTGGACACACTTGCTTCCGCTTTAACCACAACCAAGGGCCAGAAGTTAATTTACAACTCAGACTTGCTTCCTTGAGGTCCGTTGCAGGCAGTCACTGAGCCTCCCCAGAGCCCCGGGTTAGGCAGTGTCTCTAGAGCACTTTCCACAAGCAGCAGCAGCAGCAGCTTTTGTCCTACAGCTCTTACCCCATCCCCTCTGTGAGAACACAGTGCTGCACCCCCAGCTCTGATTATGGGAAGTCTCCTCAGACTGAGTAAACTCTGAGGTTACCTGGACGTTTCCTGGGTTGTACCTAATTGTTATGAGGAATTCTATGCCGGGACCATTTGTCCATGAGCAACAAGGCTCAGGTCCCATATGCCCATTTCACATTCAAAGATACCACTAACTCAGCACCCATTTATGCTCTCTGCTGGCTTGCCCAGGATTTTTGCAGCCAGCAGAATAGTAGTGAAAGGCTCAAGCCCCAAGGCCATCCAGTTCCTCAACCCTCTTTTTAACCGGCCTGTTAACCTTGAACCGCTGATACCTCCTGTAGGCCATGACTGACAATGCCATGAAATCACTCAACCTAGTGATGAGAGAGAGCTAAGCATCAAGTAGCTTCCTTCCTGCTTGGCTGTAAGT
This sequence comes from Apteryx mantelli, assembly GCF_036417845.1. Lineage (NCBI taxonomy): Eukaryota > Metazoa > Chordata > Aves > Apterygiformes > Apterygidae > Apteryx > Apteryx mantelli. The sequence goes on along the minus strand of NC_089978.1, from coordinate 129,691,487 downwards.
GCAGGGCTGTATTTGTTTTATTATTATTATTATTATTATTTTAATTTATGTCACTAGAATGGGGGCAATTATCTTCTGAGAAAGCATTTACAGATTGTTAAAATCAAACAAACATCCCCAGCAATTAGGGAAAGCAAGGTGCAGATTAATTCCCAGTGGCTTGGGAAACTGCTTGGAGTGCAGGTTTTGCCAGTGCAGCTGGTTGAGTGCTCTGCATGGTGGCTGGCCTCCCCTCTGGAGGTTGCCCACCAGCACAGACCCAGGGAGGCTGCTCCTCCAACACAGCCCCAGGCCATGCCATGGCGAGGGGGAGAGCAGCGAAGAGGAGGTGTGGGGTTAAAACCCATGGAGCTGGTCTGGAAGGTGGAAGGCTGGGGGAGGAGAAGACAGAGCTGAAGGGAGAGAAGAAATGAGAAAAGAGGGAAGAACAAAGGAATCAAATGAAGAAGAGAAAAGGAAAGGCAGGGAGAGAGGTAAAACCTGGCCAAAGCCAAGCCACTGAATGGAAAAGAGACAAAGAAATAAGAGGTACACTGGAAGAAATGAGATACAGCGTAAGGGAGAGTGAGGGGAGAGAGCGTGCGAGAGAAAAAAATCACTGATCCACATGTGAAGGGTGTGATAGCGAGAGATGTCAAGAAAAACAGAGCAGCTAAATAGCTGAGCAGGGTCCCCTGGAGCAGACCTGCATGACTGTCCATGCCACAGCTGAATGAGGTGTTGGCAGCACTCTCTGACATGTGCCACCTCGCTGCACAACCCTGGCTTCCATCTGCATGAGCACAGGGATAGCAGTAGTCCTGGCAACCCCTTGGTCAGCCTCTCTCCCAGATCAGCCAGGCTATCCCTGCGAGCATTGCTGGTGGCAGTGCCCTGCTGGGGAGCTGGCCCTGTCAGGAAGCACATTGATTTGGTTATTGATGTGATAATGTGTAAAAGTCCGAGGCAGAGCCTCGCCAGCTCCTTTCTCATCCCAGACAACAGAGGTGCAAAGTGACCTGCCCCGAGTCAAATCTGTCCTGGTACATGGAACAGCTCCTCTAAGGCAGTGGAGAGATACAGGAGAGGAAACCCAAGTCAGGAGCAAAGGGGGTTCAAGTCCCAAGTCCTTCACTCATAGTTCTGGGTCACCCTACTTGTGAAATGGAAAGAGCAACGCTTACTCTGCACTTGAAATCTGAGTTTTCACTGTGGCACTGCAGGAGAGGCAAGCTGCTCTCATGAATATCTTCTCCATTCATCACAGAGCATCCACTGCTATGCTTGTGTTAGCTAAGGCTTCAATGAGGAAAATACTTTGGCTGTGCAACAGCCCCCTGTGCCTTCCCACACTGCTCTGCAATGAGCTTCTCCCACTCCACAGAGCATTTGGACAGTGGTGTTTCTACAGGCCTTTTCAGCCTCCACTGCTTTACACCTAGCACCTGCACACAGAAGAAAATGTCTCTCTTCTTCTGTACTGAAGCTACTGCTGGGGTGAAACCCTGTAGCTGCTACCTGTGCCCACAGCCGCACACAGCAAGTTAACTCGGGGTGGGGACAGGAGTACTAAATCCCCCTGAAATTGCACAGTGACCTGAAGAAGGTAGTAACCAGGATCCTTGATCAGGATCTGACAAGATCAGTACAGTTAGTACTGCCTCTCTTACCATTAATTATCCTCCTGACCAGGCCTTTGTCTTTTGTCTTTCTCATCTCCTGAAAGAGAACATAACCCAGAGCATCACATTCTGCTAACAGCTTCACCATTCCCCAGGGAGCACAGTACAATCTTTCAAATCACCAGCACTGCATCCAGCAAAACCCAAGTAACCAGACTTGCAGGTCTCTTACACAAATTGACACTAAACTAACTCAGTCTAAGATATCCCTCTCATAACCTCTTCAGCTTTTGTTCCCAGTAGTCCCATCCTATATCTTCACTGCAGAACTGAACTGTGCATGTACCAGGATCTTATATCCCCAAAGAGCAGGAATTCACAGGAAAGGCTGCTACCTATTGATACAGGCTACATCTCCTTACAGGGTCAGCTGGCTTTTTAGTAGCTTCTGGTTCTGAAGGGTTCAGTGGGTCTCGGTGGCACTGAGCCACTCCTTAGCAGCCAGGAGAGGCTCTGCTGGCTTAGCTTCTTGCTCTTAGCTTCTTGCTCTTGGGGGTTGCCTAATACCAGCCCTGGTTCCACTAGGACAAAAGTCAACCTTGCTGTTAGAGGCAGAAAATACCAGTGTTGAAGGAGACTTGAGGGTGCTAACTCTGATCTTCACAGTAGCTCACTTTATTGATTTGTGTTGTGGCTTTTCATGCCCAGCTGGGCTTGCCTGACCTAGAGATCTCCTTCATTTGTACACATGCACTTTTGCCTCTGACTTGACTTGGTAATTCCCTCCACCCACCCTCACTTCAGCAGCGTCATCAGTGCCCTACAGATCTTCTGCAAGGCAGCAGATAGGGCTCTCGCTTATGACAACATGTGTACAGAGTCACCAAAAGCAGTATGTAGAACGTGAGCCCCTCTTATGGATCTGAATGCTTCACAGCAACAGCATGTCTTGGATGCCAAATACCTCATAGGAAACTTCCTGTGAAATTACTCTTAGCCTACAATTTTTTTCATTCCTTTTATGTCTTTAAAGAACAAGCAGAGAAAGAAAGAGATCCCATATCTCTTCCCTCCTTGGTCACTAGTGCAGGTGAGAATGAGAAGAGTTAAACTTACTCTATAAGACATCAAATATAGGAGACAGATACCTTGTCCCACTAGGAGTTCTCCCCAGGCAAACAGTTTAGATTGCTCTCTATCTATCTGGTGTACCTTTAACACAGCCATACTGAACTACCCTGGCATCCTTGGAGCCCTCTCTGTGGAGGGCTTTACTCAGCAGCCATGGGCTACACTGACAAAGGACTCAAGGGAGAAGGGACCTCTGGTGAGGATGAGGGGATGGCTGGGCAGGCAGAGTGCACAAAGTTCTTTCCACTTCTTTCTGTCCTGCTAAAGAAGTGTTCTGGAAAGCAAGTTTTCACCCTGAGTGGAACCTGTTTTTTGGAATAGGGGCTTCTTCCCTCAGGACCCAGTGCAAAGCCAGACAGAAAGCACTGGGAAGTACGCACAAAGAGAATAATGTCAGAAAATTGTGCAGTGTTTCATCTCCTGTTAATAAGGACCAGTTCACTTTGCATAACTTTGTAGTGAGGAAAGGATCATTCAGAATACCCGAGGGCCAGCTGGATCCACTGGAGGGTGGATTGGAGGGTCCTCTAGGCCCTCACTTTCCACTGCAGCAAGACTGATTTTCTTCATCTTTTACCCACCCTGCAAAAGCAGGGTCTCATGTCAGTCTTTGTACATTTTCACAAAAGATGATTCTTTGGGCTTCTCTGGCTGTTATTCCACTGGTGAACTACAGAGTTCCTCCCCGAGTTTCGGTCAACCCCTTGCTTCTTGTTCATGTTGAGAACAGCTTGTTCGTGCTTTCTTAGTAACATTCCTTTGTATAACAATAGCTCTCACCTGTCAGACCATCCATCTTTGCCAGACCATTCTTCCTAGCTCTCTTAACCCGTATGCAGAGATCCTATTTTGGTTACTGAATTCACATTCGTTCTACTGAGAAATGACTAAAATGTCTCCCCAGCTTTAATGAATAATGAAACACTATACTCACAAAAATAATAATTAGCAATGTAACTAAAAATAAATCAGCGTGTCAATCAGACTCCCAAAGGCAAAGGAAAAGCTGCAGCCATGAACATAGATGGTGATGAAAATAGCTAAGCACTTAGTGGGGGGAAGAAAATAAAAGCTTAGAGGAATTTATAAATGACCAAGTGTCCTATAGACAGATAGCAATCCATGCAGATTGTTTCACACAGTCCTGAGTCTGACTGCTCTGCTTCCTGTCAGCCTCCTCCAAATGCTATTCAGCACATTTAGAAGTTTTCTGAGGATGTCAAGAGGCTGGGTAGTTGAAACAGGCTAGGACAAGTAAGATCAAGTGGAAGGAAGCTAACCACTTTTCAGAGGTTCTCAGAGAGTTTCCATCCGGGCTCCTACTGCCCTAATGGTGAGTCCCCAGATGAAGGGAGAGGTGCCCACAACTGTGAGAAGAGCCAAATGCATGAGGATTTATGATGATGACAGCCATTACTACTTCTACAACTCTGGGATATATCTCCCTTGTGGTGCTGGGGAAGGAAGCAATGAAACAAGCAACAGGAGTCAAGACAATGGGAATGTGCTGAACACAAGAAACTGCACTGGCAGGACACTAGTTCACAGAGGGAAAAAAATTACACATATTGTAGGGACCAGCTTGCTTTCTCCTTGCACCTTCTAAAATATGGGGCCATTTCTTAGCAGAAAGACATAATTCTTGCTTCTTCAGGAAGTCACAGTACAAGACTGGTTCTTGCCAGTCCAGTTTTATTGACTCATTAAAAATAACAACACTTAGTCCCACATAAGACACATCACTGGAGTTACACAAACTGTCGATCTGCTCAACTGCAGCAAAGACTATGGTATGCAAATGTCTATGTTATGTGGCTAGGTTACGTCATCAGTTGTACTCCACTTTTCAGATGAACTATTGCTTTAGCCATGAAAATAGTCACAATTCTCATAAGTTCCATTATAATGAATGATTATTTATCTGAAATTTTAGTCCCGGAGTGTGACTTTTTTTTCCTAACTCTTATTCTCCTTCTCCAACCCCATCAGTAAGAGGAAACATTATCACACAAGTATCATGAACTGCATGCCGCAAACATACACACACATTGTGTATGTATATACATATATATACGTAGGTATGTATATAAAAGCATAGTGGAGTATGTGAATAATTGGCAAGCAATCCATAGTCTGAAGTCAGGTTACATAACCTATTCGCTAAATCCTGCAGAATTGAAATCAGAAATGAAGCATAGATACAGAAGTATTTTCAAACAGGTGTTAAATTCAACAAGAGTCATTTGATCCCTTCCAGTAAGAGTGAGTTACAAATGCCCAAACACTTTTTGTACTCTTTCAAACCAGTCAGTGACTCAGGGTTTTGGGATCTGACTGACCATTAGCAACATCTGAGGGTACTTGGTTTAGATTTGGAACACCTATCAAGGTTTTCAGGTAAGTAATATTTTGATCTCAATATAATATGGAGAAGAAAAAGTTTCCACCTATATTTTGCTTTGGTTGCAGAAACAATTAGTTTGAAGCCTCCAGAAAATAGAACACACCCCCAAGATGCCTGCTTTCCAGATTGTACTATCACAGCACTTTACAAACATTCATGAATTATTTACATTTTAATATACATTTCTATGCTTCAGCTGTAGTGGGTCAGCATGAACTTGACTGAAAGAAGAATTAAAGGGATAGATTTTAAGGAACCAAGGGTGGGATCTTCATAAATGCATACTTGCTTTAATCCTATTGAAACCAGTGAGAATTGGACACCAGGGCTCTTTGAAAATCCTGCTAAGGCTCCTGCCTTTATAAATCTTTCTTGTTAGGATGGTTCTATAAATTACATGATGCTATCCTGCCACTGTTTGAAACTAGCCTTGTAAATATCTGCCGAAAGACTGTGAAGTAAAGCAAAGGAGCTTAAAGAACACTTAAACTTTACTAGGAATTCTGGATAGTTGAAGCTTAGGAAACTTGGGGGAATAAAGGATTATGGTAAAGTCTTGGTCCTATCTTTTGCAGAAGTTCGAAGGTTAAAATGAAGGAGGCAGAGGCTTTCCAAAGAACAGAGGCTTTCAGGGTTAGGGCAGCCAACAGACTGCTGTCCTTTACTGCTGCCCTACCTTTGCTGCAGAATTTCGGTTTTTCTTGCCTGTACTTTTCACAGGGCAGTTGCTAGTTGTATGCTCCACATCTTTGAGTAGCTGGCTTCAGACACTTTGAGTCTGATTTGCAGCAGCACTGAGCACTCAAAGCTGCAGCTGAGATTAATGGAAGATGTTTTTGAATATGTGCAATGCTAGAAAACAAAAACTAATGATAAAAGTCAGGTCCTTTGTTTCTCAAATTGGGCACATAAAATGAGGGAATCCTGCTGACCAAACTCTCTCTTTGTGCCTCAGTTCTCCATCTGCAAAAATGGAGTAATAATACTTAGTTTTCTCACATGGGGGTTGTGAAAATAAGCTAAGTAATATTTGGAAAATGCTCAGAATCACAAGGCAGCCCAGGAGAAAATTAGTATTTCTGATTTCAGAGAAGAGTTTGAATAGTGCTCATTGAATAAGGCTGTGGGGTCACACACTGACTAATTATGAGAGAACAAAACATTGAATAGCTGTTCATTAAGTGAGCATGATCCATTCTGTGACCTCAATGTGGTAGGAACCCCTGGAAAGAATAGGATGTATTCCTGTTATTGAAAGTGTACTGAAATATGTATAGAAGAGGAGGTCACGCTGAGGTTGCACAGGCAACTGCATTTCCAATATTGGCTAACTTCTGAGCACTTGATTTAGCAGTCTTAATAACTTTCTTTTAAAATAGTTTCATTTTGACTTTTACACACATGTACTGTCTCATGTTAGTTGCAGCTGAAGTCTAATCTATGTCCACTCTTAGTAATGAAGCATAATTCAACTTCTACGCAGATTTCACTTTCTAAAATAGAATGAATTAAGTCATGGGAGTTCAAACCTCTTGGCCTTATAAGCCTCATAGAAAAACATCCTCCAATGTCCAAGAGGTGTCAAAGCATGTACCTCAGGTAAGGTGAAGAATTTTCATCAAGTAGCTCCCAGGCAGAAAACAGCAATGGCTCCCCAGGGTCCCAGCACCCAGCGTAGTATGGGGTTAGGCTGGATGCCCTGCTGAGTCCCAGAGCTTCTGAGAGGTGATGGCCTCAGCAGCTTCTGAGAGCTTCCTTCCATGTGGGAGTACTGATAGAAAAGTAGTCCTAGCATCAGCAGAGCATGCTGTTAATAATATGACATATCTCCATTGTGGGAATTAAACTTCAATTGCTCAATATCTGTCTTTGGTTTAAAAGCCCCAGGCTGGCCATCCCTGAATTAGGTGAGGCCAGATTATCAGTGGAAAATGAAACGTTTTTCTTAGCAAAAAATAAATTAATAGAAAGTAAGTCTTATCTGCCAATTTAATGAGTGCACAATTACTGCAGCAGGGAAAAGCCCCCTGAAGATTTCATCATTTAAGATTTACAAAAAGCAACTGAACAGAGAATTATTTTGTTCAAAGGATCAGTTATATCCTTGCCTAATTTTCAGCAACTCAATGGCTACCCTACAGTATCAAAGCTGGAATACCAGGGGTGCTGCGAGGCAGGAGCTCAGGGCCTTGATGAAAGTGGAGGAAAGGAATGACAGAAACCCTGTTCAGCATTTTCCTGTGCTCTATATAACTGAGTGAGTGCTATTTCACTGCTACTGGCAGCAAACTGACCTCCTGTTTTACACCACAGTACTTGCAACTTGTGTTTTTAAAAACTGTGCCCATCTCCAGTTCTGATTAGTTTCTCCAGGCATATCAGCACTACTCAAAGATTTCCCAAACTAATTTCCAAATAGCAGAATCTCTCTGTGTCGCACCCCTAAGAGGTATACTCAGTATACTCTTGTCTTCTGCTACACCTGACAGCAGGAAGAGCTCAGAGGCAAGTATCCATGAGAGGAGCTGAAAAAGTACAGGTTGGAGATATCAACATCCATGCTATCATGCTGTGTGAAGCTGAGATGCCACAAATCACGTGTGAGAGATGGAACTGAATGGGGACAGAAATGAGAAGGCAGGGAAGGGCAATGCAGAACACATTTCCCCTCTGCAGGGACAGGTTACAACCAAAGAAGAGAAACAGAAGAAAGCAAACCCTACCAGTGGGGCCACTTACTGTATTTTGCGAGACGGGAAGGCCGACCTTGGGTCGGGAAGGCCCACTCAGTTCTGGAGTGGGTGCTTGCAAGTTGCAGTAGTATCTGCTGTGGTCAGTGCTTCTTCTATGGGGAGAACAAGCCAGTAGAGCCATATGATTGCAGATACTTCCAACAAAATCATCGCCTGACCTAGTCCAGTTCCCTTCTCCACCTCCACTTCTCATGTCTGGGCTGTGGCACTGTACAGTCCTTACATGACAAATCCAAGAGCAGGGTTTGCCCCAGAAGTATGCTGAAATCCTGTCTGATTTGGGAACAGTGAGGACTATAAAATTCCCACCACCTCCCAAAGGCTAACAGAAGAGCTATAGTTCCATTATCTTCTTGGCAAACACATATCTGGTTTGGTCCAGAAAGACAACTGCAGATACACTTTGCAGCTAGGCCCCTTCCTTCCCTACAATGTCAGCCTTTCCATTTCCACTCTGAGCTGGCAGAGGGACAGAGTCCTTCTCTCCATACCTGGCATAAGGGCCTTCTCTTTCATCTACCCACACTGCCTCCATGAAGTATCTCTCCAGATCACTCAGCCTTGACCATCAAGTCTGCATCAGTCCTGAGAGCCAGAGGTTTAATTCTGGAGGAGCAGGGTCTTTTAAGCTGTCATAGAGGGCAATCTCAGCAGAAGGTCCTCAAAATAGGAGACAGGGAGCCCTCATAAAGCATATACTTCAAGCCATAACTATTGGTTAGATTTGGCTGGTTTATAGCCATGCCATACTGGCACATCTCAGGACAACAGACATAGGTACAGGTCTTATGGAGTTCAGGTGAATAGCTTTCATTCCAAGACTTCTGAATTTCTGTACTAGGATTTCTATATTTCCATTTCAGCCTCTGCTAAGATAAAACCTCCCCCTGAACATGTTAGCCTGCAATGTGCCCCCATGGGAGAAGTAAACTCTCTGCTGAAGATAATTCATAGACACAGAGGCCTAAGAGGCAATACATCTATAGAGCAGGCAGTCTCAGTTAATCAGCAGCCAATACATGGAGCCAGAGTGCAAAAAATTCCCACCTGTGCCTGGCCAGAAAACTGCATCCCACCCTACGAGCCACAGAGCTGAGGAAGGCAGTACAGACATTCACAGTCTCCACAATTATGACAGCCTATTCAGTCTAGGGAGAAACCCTAGGCAGGCTCTTATTAGTAAAAATGTATAACCATATATCACCAAGGCTCTTGCCTCTTCTCTGGCTCCCTGTTAAGTGCAGTTTGAAGGCTGCGCAGTTTGAAGACATCTTTCTTAAAGCTGGTTCTGGACTGGACCTTATGTTCCAGAGGGGCTGCTCCTCCCAGTATGAGCACAACCTCTTTGCGTGGCCATCCTCCAAGGCAACAACTGAGCAGCCAGCCAAGAGCCTGAGCTTCATGAGCACAGCATCGAGGTCCAGCCTTAGGACCTACGATACCATAGACCTTCCTGCCTCCTTGCTTCTCCAGCTTAACCCTCCCTCAGGAAATCCTCCCACAGAGTCCTGCACACAGACACACACCCCACTCCCACAGACACACTTAAAAAGAGACCAGCAAATAAAGCAAACAAACAATTTACATTAATCAGGCTATTTCTTCCAGAAGCAAGGGAGGGGAAGAAGAGAGAAAAAACCCCACGCTTTTCCTGTCATTTCTAGTTTAATACATGCAAGCATATGAATAATAGTCTAAAAGCCATTGGTGATGTATAGAGAGAGAGAAAAATAGGCAGAAGCACTTTGGCAGGGAATTCCACTTTCTTCTGTGCTTCAGTTTGCTCACTTATAAAGGGAGTAATAACAAGAGTGTTCTAGGCTTCATTTGTTAAGAACCTAAGCTGACTTCTGACACCAGTGAAGAGTATAGTATTAGTTTCAATGATAACAGATTTGGCCCATTTTTGTCAAATTATTTTGAGACCTATCATCATAGGTACAAGTACAAAGTAGCATGACTCCTATGTATTACATAAAAAGCCTGTTCTGTAGTCATCTTTACAGGCACATGGTAAAGCTTGAAAAGAGAAAACATAAAATGGAAACTGCCTCTGAAACCATGCTTTAACTCACTTGTGCATATGCCTTATGCGAGTCTTTAACTACATGATCTTGTATCATTTTTTTCATGCAGGTCTTCCTTAGCCCATCCCAGCTAGTACAAAGGACAGACAGGGCTCACTGAGTGGGTAGCTATTCAGTATTTTTCCTTTATTCTGATTTTAGGCATGGCAAAGTGCCTTATTTGCCATGCATCATTCAAACCCAGCATTGAATACAGAATTATTAATTTCTTCATGTCCTTTTCTATGGCACTATTTTGCCATAGTATCTCAGTGCTTCACAAGCATTAATGGATGTTTTCCCAGGGAGGTGTTGGGGTTGTTATCTCCATTTTACGGCCAGTGAAATAAGACACAAAGAGGTTAAGGTCAAAAGTGTCCAGAGCACCCACTAATTTTAAGTCCCCAAATTGAGACGCCTTGGATTTGCATTATCAAAGTGCTTAGCATTTCCACAGCTCTGTGCATGTTGAGAGCAGAACTCCATACAATGCCAGATCTGCACTTTTGCCAGTCAGACCCCAGGTGTCTCAGATTGAGAACTCAGAAAATGATTAAGCACCAATTAGTAACCACCCATGGAAAGCCTCATTTATATGGCTTGTTCGGTATCACATAGGAACTCATGGCAAGAGGCAAGAAAGAGCCTAATTCTTAAGGGCAGTATTGAATTGCCCTAACATGAGACCATTCTTCTGCTTTTGAACAGCCCCCTGCCCAATTCAATACTCAACCTTCAACACTGGCAATAAGTGAAACAGGAGATCTACAGATAACACCGTCATTTACAGCAAAGCTCATTCAGTCCCTAAGTATATCCCATTCTGTGCACTGAATCAGGCAGGTATCCTATTGAAAAACATATATATAATATATACCAGTATTTGACCATATAATTAAGGACCACATCATTATGCCTGTAAGTGAGGGAGGACAAACTAAAGATGGATTGGCAACCCTTTTAATTAGGTAATTCTCTATATTCTAAGTGTTTGACCTTGAAAACTTAATGTATGCTCAAAAGAAAAGGATTTAGTTTCCTATTTAAAAAAGGCAAACCAAAAAGGCAGAAAATAAGAAATTTTATCATTTGAAATCATAAGGGCATTCTATTTGGTTATAGTATAAAGGCACAAAAGTTGCTTATTAAGTGGTTGTAATACTCTTTACATGTCCAAAGCTTTATTCCTATAATCTTAAACTCAGATACAGCCAAATAAAAAAAAACAAAACACAGTGTAAGAAGATCCCTAACAAGAAACTTTTTATCCAAACAGGTAAAGCTCAGCAAAATAATAAGATGTAGTTGCAAGAGTGTCTTCGAGTATTACAATTTATCTCATCCAAAAAAAGTTGGGTAATCCTGACTATAGGCAGGGTGTCCTGTTCTCCCTCTTGTGTGTAAAGGCCTTAGAAGAACCTGGGAAAGGATGTCTTCCTGAGGGCTATATAGACTCAGAACATGATAACAGAAGATACTACGGGTCAGCTTTATGCAGTTCTGCTGCTGCATGAGAAGATCTTCAGTGAAGGTGCAGTGTCTTTAACATTATATCTCAGCATGTTTTATTCAGTATTCCCAGGAACCGCTGGGACACATCACAATGGGAGCAGAGGGGATTAAGCAACGAAGGTGCATGCCAGTAGGGGTACACCGCTCCAGTTGGGAATTTCTGAGTGACTGCCATATAAATGCTATGAGACGATTCATGTCAGGCAGGTAGAAGAAGCCACCAACTGATAAATCCCTTGTAATAATCCATCGCTTGAGGATGATGAAAAAGAAACCTCAGCGTGGAGTTCCAGCAGATGTCTGTATTCAGAAGACAGATCTTGGAGCTGGGTCTAGGAAGAAGATCAGATGCCTTGCAGAAACCATTGCTTTAAGTCAGGTTCTTAAGAGCCTACTAGAAAATATGGGGAGAATTAGGCACCTCAGTACCACAATATGCTAAACATGCCTTTTGAACCTGCCCATAGCAAACGTTGAAGATATAGTGATATCTAAACTGCTTGAATTTAGGCATCTTGCTCTGGCAGGGAGACGTTTTCTGTTTCGGATTCAAAGTCCTGAACTCTTGCCCAGAAAGGGCCAACAACTATACCCCTTTCTCACAGCATGCAGTAGATAGATAGGTGTTTATTCCGTATGTCAGTGGTTAGAGTAGCTTACCTAAACTATGAGAGTTGCTGGTTCAATTCTCTACTGTACCCAAAAGGATCTCAAGTTATATCTTCCTCCTTTGCAAACAACAGTTTAGAGTACAATGTTTTTAGCTTCTCCTGTTCAAGCTGTTAGGCTTTTTTCATGGAAGAATTAAATAAGCATGAAGCCAGAGATAGAGCACAGAAGAAAATATGTCTTTATAGCCTAGTCGTTAAGCTCTCATCTGCAAGAGGAGAGATTGCAGATTCCTGCTTCAGAGAACATTTGAAACTAATCATAGAAAATAGTTGCTGGAAGATCACAAGAGACCATTTAGTCCATCCTCGGGTCCAGAGGAACTTCCTACAGCCCTTCAGTGATTGGAGCAGCCATAGCTTCCTCAGGCAATCTATTCCAGTGAATCACTATCCTTTTAGTGAGAAGACTCTTCCTAAAATCTAGTCTGATTCATTCTGATGGCCATTAAAGCCTTACTCCTTGTTTTATCCATCCTGGACATGAAGAACACATTACCATTTTCTTACTCTTGAGTTTTATGTACTTGAAGACTGGCATCCTGACCCCTCTCAGTCTTACCTCTTTAGGTTAAAGAACCTAATTATTTTAATCTTTCCTCACAGATTATATTTTCCTTGGCCTCAGAAAAATCTCACTACCCCAGTCTGCACTCTCTCCCACTGGACCACGCTTAGTGAGCAAGAATTAGGCCTGGCATTTCAGCTGAGACTTAACATGTGCTGATCAGAGCTGAAGGCTTATTAAACATGTCTTACAGCCTATACTCCCATTTGCACATCCTGATAAGATGATGTTTGCCTTTTTGGCAACAGGATGACATTCTAGACTAACATTGAACTTGTGGTCCCCCACAGACCCTGTCTCCTCTCTTGAAGGATGGCTAGCTGGTCTGTTGCCCCCCATAGACAGCTGGTTGTAATTTATTAATTCTACCCATGCAGAGCATCTTGCATTCATTCTGATGCTTTTCAAACCAGGTCCTTGGTTCCAGGAATTTCTACCAGCTTACACCTAGCTCATGCCACCTGCAGATTTAACAAGCACCATCTCTAGCAGGTCATCTAGGTTGAAATCAAAATATGAAGAACAATGTACTTAATGAAAACATTAAGTATTAACAGGCCACAGTTCAACCTTGTGGAAACCCACTCAATAGAGTCTTCTACTTCAACAGCAAATCAGAGATTTGCTCATTGAGTCGGGCTATCTACACCAGTCCTGCATCTGTGCTGTAATGTTTTCATTTGGACTATGTTTCTTTGCTTAACTCATGATAAAAGCTTCTGAAATAATGACAAGATATAACAACTACATCCCCTGTATCCCCAAGGCTTGCTATAGAAGAAAGCTAAATTGGTTTGACATGATCTATTCTTGACAGATCTGTGCTGGCTCCTAATCGTCTCCTTTATTTGATTATTTCCATCATTTTTTTTTCCAGGAATGAACTTAAACTGAGTAGTTTGTAACTTCTTATCTCCTCCTTGCTATTTTTCAGCCTTCTGATACCTCACCCAGCCTTCACGAGTCTTCAAAGTATTCAAAGCTCATGGTCAGAGATTGCTTCCATCATCTTTGCAAATAATCTAGGATGATGCTCATCAGTCCTGGATGATTTGAAACAACTCTCCTTCATCAGTACATCTCCTGTACATCAGTACATTGTTATGCCCCTTTTCTAGATTTTGATCTTCTTCATTTGCAACTGTTATTAATTGTTTTAGCCATATAGTTGCAGTTAACCATCTTACTGGAGACGTGCAATGGGCATGAAATACTCTGGCCTTATTGACAATGTATTATATAAAGTTTTAGACGAAGGTTTGGAATGTAGGTCCTCCCTCCCCTCTACAAGTACCATAAACACTAAGCCAAGGAGCCAGGATGACATTATTTCACTCTCTTGCTCTCCGGCCCAATAATATTTGATCCTTCTGTGCAAAATAGATCAGCTGACCCATGAAACGCTCAGAGAAACCTGCCCCAGAATATTCTATAGCCTAATAATCAGGACATTCTCCTAGGAGATGGGGTTCAGATCTCCTCAGACAGAAGTGGTACATTCACCATATCTCTGGGTGAATACTTTAACCAAAGAATTTCTGGATAAAAGTATACAAAGTTTTTCTGGATAAGTACATTCCCTTCCTCTTGGATGCATTCTGTGTGGATGTTTGATCTATGTGCTCTGACACACCCATTTTGGCTGTGCAGGGAAAGCAACTGGAAGAATACTTGCTTCATAGATACCACTATGGCTTAGATGTTAAGTAGGAATAGAGCTGATTATTGCTGATAAAACTAAGGATCATCTAGCATGCCAAGAAGTAATCTTCAAATGTTTAGGGGACTTTATAAGTGTGGGTATCTTATGATACACATGATACCTCCACAGTTAGAAAGGAAGGAAGCTCTAAAGTTCTACAGCATAGAACAGATACCTCTAAGAAGGTAGTCCAACTTGTAATAGAATAAATTCTTATTTCTGGGTCCAGAAAAATGGGAAAATATTGTGACATATTTCAGATTCCTCTTTTCAGCTAGGCCCTAATGAAAAAGCAAAGAAATTGTACAATATGAGGCATTGTCTTATGGTATCTATAACAGTATTGTGGAATCATATGACTTAAAGGAAAAAAACAAAGAACATAGAACAGAATTAACTGAGCTTTAAAAGAAGATTCTCTAAAAGTTTCTTTAAGTCATTAAGGCTCATTTTTCACTAATCTGTAGATGCTCTTTATTTTGTCATTCACAGTCTTGTACAACTGGCATCATAATTGGAAATATTTTTTGCTGCATATCTAGTTTTACTACCGTATAAGAGATTGATACACACATTAACTTTGCTAACTATCCCCTAGAAGTGATCCAAATTCTGTTTACTTCATGGAGCTTTTGGTTAGCTTCATTTCTTCCATTATTTTGGGGGGGGAGATCTTTTTCTCTTGCTCCAGTCTTCCTTTCCTTAGGATTGGGTCTCTTCTAGATGGTACTCTGGCTGGCCTTTGGGTACAAAGGAAGGGCTTTTTGCCAGATCCTGTGCTGCAGGTGGGCTTGGTTTCATCCTTTTCATGCTTTTTACTGCATTTTTAAAGGTCCTGTCTACATTAAACATGGAATTTCTGTTGTGGATATCTGTCCTCAAAACTCTATGTAGGGCTTGAAGTTCCTAAGGGTCTGCCACTGGAAGTGCAAACAGCAGGAGGGGTTAAAAACACTGTCTTTCATCTTTGATCAGGAAAAGTCTCCATTCTGACAAATTCTGACTAAGTCAGTGCAATCCGGGCCTCTGCGAGCTGCCAGCCCAACTATTACAATGTAACAAGATAAGAATGAAACTACTGATCGTGAGGAAGCTGCCCCTAGTTCTGAGGTACACAAGTGCCATTTCAGTGCAATTCTCCGATCTACAGTGAAGTGTCCCTGCCTTCAAACAAACTTCAGTGTTTTGGTTCAGCATCTAAAAGCTCCTTCACCTCAGTTACCCATTGCTCCAGTACAGCCTCCCAGCTGGACCACACTCCTCAGGCACAGTGGAGCAGGCAATGCCCTCCTGGCATTTTCTCAGCACGTGATTTGTGAGAGCAGGTCTCACTCCTGGACAAAACTAGAGTAGTTATAAGTTTTTGCTAGAAAAGCAACATGTCATACTTGCTTTTTTAGATATATCTTTCCAAATTTTGAACAGTTTAAGGAAAATTACTTAAGTCCACCATTGAATAACTTACTCCTAAAGCTGAGGGTAGATAGAAGAGGTAAGGATGGAATGAAAGCAATGGTCAGATCAAAAGCATTGTGGTTTACATTCTGCTGGTTTCAGTTTGATCTAATATAAATGACTGGCATCTTGTGCAAAAGAGCAAAGCATGGCACCTTGCTGCCCCAACCCCCAACCCTTGCATACTTAACATTTCAGATTTATAAGGTCATTGGATACTATTGATAAAATAAATGGGTTAGACTCCATTCAATAGTCTGATGAACCAGATGCTAATTGATAATAGTCTTACTAATTATATAAGTAATCAAAACTGTAAATTATTCTGGATATCACCAATTATTAGAAATCAGCCCAATCCACAAAAATCAGAAGTTCTGAGACCACAGTTTCTCTCCTAGGTTATTACGGAAGGAGTGGAATAAAACTAACTGCAGAGTTGTGTCCAAATCCAAACACACATCCCTGAACCCCTAAACTTTAGGAGCATTCAAACCAAGTGAGTAGGACTCCATCAGAGCCTATTAACTTTATTAATTACCAGCCTTTGGAGAAAGGTGGCTCCTACTGAGAGAACAGTTAAATAATGTGAGATGTGCCACCTTTCTATAAATAGAGATATACTGGGATTATGGCTGGAATTAGTTCAAGAAAATTCAGAAGTAAGATGAGTAATGAATGGGACTGACATTTACTGGTTATAATTTGAAAGAAGGTAAGTATATCCTGGCTTTTCTTTTGAGGAATCAAGGTCAATCAACCCTGGTGAGAAGGCAGGTTCAGGACATCTTCTCTTGGACCAGCAAGACAGTTGGAGCACAGCCTGCCACCCAGCAGTGGCATTAATAGCAGAGGGACAGGACTTGAGGAAGCATGAATGCTGAAGAAAGCAGGAATGGCAATATTGGCTTGCATTGCATGCATTGCCCTCAGGGCAGCTGTACCCCTCACCAGCTGCTTGCTGGGACTGGGGAACTTTTCACCTATGCTGACAGCAAAGCAATAGGTGAGGATGCGCCACTGACTGTTTCTGTCTATAGGTGGTCATTTCCAGTACCTCCTACAGCTGCCCAACTGGAGGAGAACTGGGGAAGCTGCAAAAGCAACCAGAAGCACAAAGGAAAAACCCATGTAGTTAGAGCTCCTATCAGCTTCCCTGCTGATACCTGTGCCAGAAGAGGTGAAAGGAAAAAGACCCTGGAGGTAGCGCTGATGATGCCAGCAGGAGCCTGCAAAAAGCAGAATGTAACGGAGGGCTGGTACCCAGCTGGAGGAGAGGAGAAGCAGCAGGAGGATTGCATGGTCAAGGGAGCAGGAAGAAAGGAAGGAGCAGAACAGGTGGGCAGAGGAGACAAAATGAATAACAGGCAGAGATAGCAGGATTAGTGTAAGTCCAAAAGGACAAATTCTTTTTGTTACATGAAAAGCAAATCAGTATTTTCATGACACTAGTTCTCCACCCCACACATATACTGTACATCGCTACAGGCTGGTGCATTACGACAGGAGGGGAGGAGTTAGCACACTGGTGAATGGAGGGAGAAAGTTAAGTTGTAGCCCATTCTCTCAGGCTGTGGCCCACTGTAATGAAGCTTGGTTCTAGGAAGAAAATCAATGGCTTGTGTCAGAGGAACCCAAGTTGTTGATAACATCCTAGCATTACAGGAGTGACTGAGGATGGATAAAGCAAAGTTTTGCCTGTCTAAAGCACCTTTCATCTGAGGGCCTCAGAATCCTTTTTTTTTCACGCACTAATTATTTAGTTTCTGAATTAAAGAAGCACCTTGCAGAGAGGGCCATAACAGGCAGAGAAACTGCACTTAGATTAAGTCAGAAAGCAGGTTGATAGCACTGCTAGGAACAGAAAACAGTTCTCCTGAAAAACATTCCTGTATACTAACTACTGGTCTGTGCTGCTTGCAACCATGAAAAGCCAAGGAGTTTTACACACACACTCAGCAGGTGATAGAAAGAGCCCTAAGGATACATAAACACCTTCTCCACATGAGGCCATCAGAGCTTTGAGGTTACATGTCATCTCCCAGAGTGCTTGGGGTGTGTGTGGGGGGGAATTATAGATGAAATTAATGTGGATGGGTTTTAGAGTTTGACTTTGGACTTCCGCTGTTAAAAGGTATCTCACCAAGATACCTGCTCTGTATTTCTACCAGCAAGGGACATGCATCTCCTGCAGAATCTGTCTGGATGATAGACCTCCTCTTGTCAGTCTCATGAACCCCTGTGCAGAACTACTGGGCTATGATTCTTGCCTTACAGTTTGGACCTTCACAGCTAAGAGGTGGCCAGGTGTGGACTGCTACCAAACCTATTCCTGAGACCTGTCAGTCTCATAGCAAATCCTGGAAGCAAGCAGCGACCTGTGAAGTGAATCAGCACAGAGTGCTGCCATCAAAAGTTTTGCCATCCTGAGGCTGCTTTAGCCTCAGTCTGTCATTGGAGCTATCATTTATTCTCAAATCCAGATAAAATCCTCCCTGAGTAGGGAGGAAGCCCAAAGCAATAGAAGAAAAAGTCATTTAGGTGCAGGAGGAAGGGACAACAGGAGAGTTATGCAGAGAGAAGGATACAAGGGCCAGCAAAGCATGGACTGAGCAAATGGTAGAGAGTAACGCACCTCCAGCCTACTGGGAGTATGCAGAGATCTCCAGTTTATACATATTTGATGTAAAAGCAAGTATGCACTTTTGCTTCATGCTATTTCAGCCAAGGCAGAGACAGTCCTCAGGCTATGCCTGCTGTTTTTCCTGGTTATACACCAATCTCTCAGCATAGATGTGCCTGCATAGTATAGACCAGGCCGAGTCCATGTATGCCCCACATCCTCTGCATGGGGAGCAGATGAGAGTCACTGAGTAGAGCACATGCCTCTCAGCACAAGGCCAGTGAACCCCATCAGTTATACACATCCTCAATTAACATCACACAAGACTATCCACCCACTGTTATCTTGCAGGGGGCAAACCCAGACAGCAAGACACACATGGCCCAGTTCACCTTCCCACTAGCACAAGAAGACTGTGAAACTTGGCAGCTGTCACCAGTGGGAAATTCCTCCACCACACAGTTTCCCTGGGAGATGCGGAGGGGGAAATGTAAAGTCTATGCAGATTAGCTTCTAGATCCTGGGATGACATCACAGAGTCCATGACAGATGACCTGAAATGAGAGCAGATCTAAGGTAGAACCTCTTGCACCTCAAGTCAGTCAAAGCCACAAGAAAGAGGGAGGGCTCCCTGGCAGAGTGGCCCTTTGACAGAAGATGCGTCACACGCCACAGGACAAGCAGAGGACTCAGGCTACACAGTCTCAGCCTGAGTTTGGGGAAGTGCCCAGACTTAATATAACTTGTTGATGCAAGGCAGGTATTGATCTTCTTATCATAAGACATGGGAGGCCTCAAGTGATATCCACCCTCTCAGCATGGCATGGGCACAGTCAGAAGTTACTGCACACTTTCTTATCCTGAGGCAGGAGCAGCTCTGAGATAATTCAGACACTCTCAGCATTGGGCAGGACAAGGCCACAGACAATACATGTCGGTCCCTCGGGTTGCACACATGTACCCAGCCTGGCACAGGTAGATACAAGTTTCAATACAACCTTCTCAGCAGGGACTCCTCTATGCAGTGGTGGGTGCTGCCTGACTGCTCTTTATTGGGACTCCTATTCAGGAGCACATGACAATAGGAAATGTTTCTTTCCTACTAAGCATTACGGCTGTCCTTCTCCCCCTGGAAACTCTGCCTGCAATTAGTTCCCTAGGAGGGAGCTTGTCTGTGCCATTAAGAACAGTTACATTATGCAATCTAGGAGAAATCAATGTCTCTAATAGTCAGCAAAGGCAGCGGAGGACGACAGGGTGGTGGGAGGGGTGCTTCTCTGGAGACATGCTTTCCAGGAGAAATCCCATGGGTATTGCTCCAGGAAGAGAAATAGTATGGACCTGAAGTAATTAAACTTCCATGCAGCAATTGTTTACTGAGAGAAGCGCAGAAACTGTGCAGTGTTCCTCAGAAAGGCAGAGGCTAGACTCTCCACAGGTGCAGATGAAGTGCCTCTGCCTTGAAGTCAATGGTCTGTGGTGATTTACATCACGCTGGCAAGTAGAGGGAGGAGAGGTGTGGGTGGTCACCTGCCTTTAAAATACTCCTTTTTCTCTCTTTATGTTGGTGTTTAAAGGTAAGACCATGCCTTGCAAGTTTTGAAGCATCTGCATTGTGTGGCATAATTAAGTTTCTCTAAATGATGTCCAAGACATTTTAATATCCTAAGGCAACGAAATCTTAACTACGCATGCATCTTCCTCTCTCTCTTTTTCTCCTTTTTCCTCCATCCTGTACATCTCTGCAGTTCCAGGAATGACAAGATACCTCACCGGCTGGCTGTAATTGCTAAAAGAGTTCCCTAATGCTTTCTCCTTCTTTAATTGCATTAAACTGCTTCTTTAGAAATACAGCCCTTTTTATTCATGCTGCTCATGCGGAAGGGGAAAGAAATGCAGACTGCCTCTTCCCCCTCCCTCCTTTGATTTGATGGGTGTGGCAGGTTTAAACCTTTGCAGCCGCTGGCTCTCTGACACTGGGGTGAGGAGCAGAGGACCGAACGGGCGGGAAGCCGTAGGATATGGCTGCTGATGAATGAGAATCATCTCACCCACAAGTGGGAAACCTGCTTGCGGGTTATTGTTTAATCACTCATGCAATCCAATACTGAGCACATACCCCCATAATGTCCATCTGTTTTAGTGTGCAGCACATGCAACACTTGCATTTCTAGCCACCTATCTAACTACCCATCTCCATGTATTACCGACTGCACCTCTTGCTAGCAATAAAGGGTAAGTTCAATTTTTCAGAAATTCTTTGACCCAGCCTTTCAGTTACGCCTCCTTTCAGCTCAATATTTTGTGGGCAAAGATTCAGAGGTGCAATCAAGTGTGAGCATAAATGACAACACTAAGCTATCTACATCTCTCATGGGCAGGCACAGTCAGTCAGACACTTCACTCTTCACATTGGCACTGCACCCACAAGAAAGAATAATCTGCGAGGTACGAGTGTGTGAACATATTTGTCTTTGAGGGGTGGGAGGATAGACACATACAGGCACACCTAGATACGAATGTGAAGAGATTTCTTCCACGCCCAAGCCTGTAATTTCAACATTTTGCTCTTTTGCTGCCAGAAAGGCGGCACACCAGGAGCTTCCCCAGAATAATTTGATGAGAGTTGTCTTCATTTTGGGAAGGAAACTCCTGCCTGTGATTCCCATCCATCTTTTTCTCTCTATGAAAGGTCTGGGCAGGGACAGAGGAAGAGCATAAGCTGAAAACCAAGGTCTTTTTCTTCTCCAAATTAAAGCTTCCTTTGGTATATATTACTAGCTTTGTTGTCCCAACTGCCGTATAACCCATACAGCAATTTTGGTGTGTGGAAGCGTGTGCATTCAGGTATCGGAGTAGGAGTTGGGCTCTGAGCACAGAACAGCCACAGAATATGCATGGGCAGTCACATTCAGGATGTATGGCTACATAAGGATCAGAAAGCATATGTGAATGAGCGCAAGTGTGTGCATGTATGTATGGTACAGATGCAGGGGACTGGAGAGTGGGGATGTGAGCAGCACATGCACATGCAAAGGGGTGTGTACCATGCAGTGGATTAATATACGGATTGGGGAGAGAGGACTATGTGAGATCAAAGTACCTGCATACCATGCATTTCTAAATACATTAGAATAAAAAATGACAGGAGTGGATCTATACAGAGGTAAAGAATGATACATCAGAATATTAAGCAGGAGCTTTAATGACCAACCTGTGATGCTATGGGCAAAATTATCCCCCTCCCCCAATAGCTCTCTCCTGACTCCAGAGAATCCCAGCGCTACCTACTTTATTTTAAAATTTGCTGTGCACCTCTGCCCACTACTCTGTCACTCTGCCTCTCTGTCTGCCTTCCTTCTCCTTCTCTTTTCATTCCATATTTGCCAGCTGAACGTGCTCTGCTGGCTGGCTGCAATGTGTTCCCCCCACCCATCACCACCTCCCTCCAGATTTTAGTGAACGTATCATTAATTGCAGAGCATTTGAAACCTGCATAAGGAAAAACACAGAATGACGCAGTGTTCTTTTCTATCTCATTTGCCTGCCCCTCCCCATTATTCTACAAAATTGCTCCTTCATTTGATAACGCACATATCTCCATTCAGAAACACACCTTAACCTGGATTTTCTTTAAACACTGTACTGTTCCACAGTAACATGACTTGTTTGCATCACTATGTTAGGCTATTGCTCCACAGTACTGCAGTGCTATATTGTAAGAGGTATACAAATGTATGTATGCAAACATATAAAGAAAGTAACCATTATGGTTCTATACTTAAGACTGAGTTGAGTTTTGCACTCAAAGCAAGGACCAAAGCTCTTTGTCATTACCTACAGATCCTTAATTAGGGGAAGTTTCCAAAATTTCTTATAAAGATACCCAAGGCCAGCTCCTGCCTCAAAGTTCCAATTATGTAAATCCAAGATCCTCCTAAGGAAGTCCGAGGAGTTCAGCCAAATTAGGCTCTCTTAACCAAGAGCAGGTCTCAGCTTTCACATAAAATAAAAAGGGGAAGGGTGAGGGGAACATGATCTGAGTAGCTTTTTTCAATATCATTATCATTTTGGACATATAGTTTTTGTCACTGAAAACTAGCCACCACCCAAATCTTCTCATCATCCCAATTCCCCATCAAGAAAAGCCATGTGATACTACTAAAGAGAATGAACTGGTTTCCAACAGGTTCACACTGTGAGCTTCTCTTATCCCACCCGAGTTCGGAGCTAGCAGAGGCGTGGTCCTCTGTTTCTTTACCAGCTGGTGCACAGTTGTCTAACTCGTAATAAGAAGGGTATTGCAAAGAGAGTTACTCTCCCCCTCCCCTGGCTAATGCTTTTGTTATTAATTAATTGCACTTTTCATTATGCACAAATTGGAAAAAAAAAAAGCTTCAGGTTAATTCCTGCTCAGATTGTTATGACACAAAAAAATGAATGCACCTGTCCTCTGAGCCACCTCATAGTACATACACATAAAGCATCTCTCATTCATCGGAGCCAGGAGTAATGGAGAGCATTCTGACCAGGGATCAAGGCTTACTGGGTATCCTCTCTTTTTTGGCATAAGATGAAGAATTGCTTCCTTTATCTTCAAGGTAGAGCCACTTCTCATCACGTTTCCTCCCAGCCCCCCTTCCACATCCACACCCTCAGAAACACAGACAGAAAATCCTAGGCAATACATCTGCCCACAATTAAAAAATATAATAATAGAGGGGAGATCTTGGTAGCTCCCCAAATGTGGACATAGGCCACCCCCCCTCCCCACATCATCAACCCCGGAAAGGCAAAACAGTCATGTCGAAGGGTGTGAAAAGAGCCTTCAGCCGCAAGATGCTAAAGAATTGCAAAAGAGACATCTGCTGAAAGCCATTGAAATTTCCTCCCCCCTACCCCTACCTTTACCCCCACCCCTACCCCTACTCCTCACACACTCAGGCAGACACACACCCCACAGACACCCAACAGCCTGGGAGATTTCTCAGCCGAAAGAAATATAAAAATCTTCAGCTCTACCTGTTTTGTTCTTCTCATACAGCACAGCATGATCGTATTGTCCCCTTCCTTCCTTCTTCTTCCTTCCTTCTCCTCTCTCCTTTTCCTCTTCTCTCTCTTATCTCTCCCCCCCACCCTCTCCACTCCCTCCCTCCCTCCCTCCCTCTCTCTCTCTCTCACACACACATATACACACACGCACACGCGCACACACACACACACACCAGGGCAGTTAGCAGCAACTGTAAGGTCCACAGCTATTGCTCATCACACATGCACACGCTGTCTCTCCCTCCCTCCCTCCCTCTCTCCCTCTCCTTCCCCGAATTGTTCACCAGCTCTCCCTCACTAGTCACCTCCCCACCCCACCCCCACCGCAGCCCCAGCAGCCCCCCCCCAAGTCCCTTGCCAGCCTCATGAATAATTAAAATCTCCAATCTGGACCCAATTACCCAACGACTTTCCCACTGTACGGAGACTACACAGGAAAGGGGACACTGCAGAATGCGGCGGGGGTGGGCTGAGGTGTGTTGGGGCAAGACGGGGCCCAGCAAGGGCGTACATCTGGTGGGGAGCCCCCAGCCCTATGCCCACTGGAGCAGCCAAAGCCACGAGCACCCACCCAGCCACCGCCAGAAGTGGGATTTATATGTTAAGAAAGCGTGAGGTGGGGTGGGGATGGAGGGGAGAAGAGGGAGCAGGGTTATTGCCATGGCATGCAGTATGTTTCATGCACAGGTGACGTACTGTAGGTGGGAGCTGTGAGCTGAAGGGAAATTGGAAAATATGTTAAAATGGCTGTTAAAAATCCCCCTCCCCCTCACCAGCATACCAGCAAACATACATGCACATGCTGCCTCCTTCACGTGTGCACACACATACCCCGTGTGGCAATGTCCTGCAGAACAGACCAGAACGGGCAACTTTCTCTGTTATTCCCCAAGTCCATCCAGTAGACTTCCTGTAGACACAGAAAATGATACTTCTGTAACAAGAGTTTTTTAAAATATTCTGCTTAAAAACAATCTATAGAAATCATCCCTTTTCCTTCTATATATTTCTAAAGTAATTTCTATGCCTAAGTAATTTCTAGGTCTATTGATCTTATGATCTTCAAAATTCTGTAAACTATTCAAATTTCTGTAAACTATTATAAGGAAGATGTGCATGTTCACACACAGAACCACCCCCCATGCACACGTGGGAAAAAAATACGGGTTTGCATGCATAGAAGATCATGGCAATGCAGAAGTCTGAGTGAACATTAACATGCACACACACACCCCCAAGCACATATGTCTTGAAAGTTATAACACTGTGTTTTCTCAGAATATATATGAGCAGGATAGCTATATCTGTCACCGTGAAAAAATATTCCAGACAACATTTAAACCACAGTATGACAATGCTGAGCATGTTAAAAATATAAAAGGATTTCTGGATTCTCAGGATTTCCTCTACCAAAATTCAAATTTAGCTTATCTTATTTTGAAAGAACCAGATTCTGTTCTCTGTTATAGCACTAATATCATGACATCATCTTCTCTGCTACACCATGGAGTTACCTCTAATTTATTTTTAATGAAAAATAGCCCAAGAAAGAGAAGAATTTTGTCTTAGACTATTATCAAGGCCTTTGCTCTTTAAATACATATAAGTACATTATTCAACACAAATATTCACACACACACACATTTATACAAATAAACACATGCATATATAGGTATAGTTTCTGGATACCCCTCAGCGCAGACTCTACATAATCATATTCAGTTGCTATGACATCATTGCAGTTCCCAGTACCCTGTATTTTTTAAAAGGAAAGTAAACAGCATTTCAAACAAAATGTATCTAGCTATCTAAATCTGTGTGTAGTTTAAGGGAAGTGCCTTGTAGGATAGAACAGGTATCAGTGTTAGTTCTGGTTATACAGCCTAGAAAAGGGAAATAATGGCATGATAATGATATTCAGAGAAGATACTAAACTGGGAAGACTTGCAAACATCAGCTGACACAGAAATAATATACAAAGACCAAAGGATTAAATAACAAAATTAGATTTTGAAAACACATGCAGAGAAAAAGAAGGTACACTATGCAATCATAAAAGAAGATAGCTAAGAAATGGAGCAGCAGAAAGCAATGGATCTCAAGTTAGAGAAGGGTGTTTATGTGGCACACACCGCTACTGGCAACACCACGCCAAGGTGCTGAGGAGCAGAGCAGCAGTGCAATGGTACTTTGGAATATGCCTATGGGACTTAGGAGCCTCTGCCCCAGCTTCAGAAGTGGTTGGGGACTCATCTCCATGAGAAAGTAAATGTGTCATGAGCTTGTGTGCACTTGCTAACCTACACAACTGCTCTGTGTGGCCTTGGGAGGTGGGACTTGTCTGGCCAAATGCACGTGTCTCTGTCTGAGAGCATCACCATGGACTCCCTTTGATGTCAATGAAGAGAAATGGGAAATTCTAGGGTGTGATTCAGATCATCCTAAAGCAGGAGCCTAAACTAGGTCAGATGAATCATGCTTCAGAAGTGCTTTAGAAGCTTGTTTTCCTCCCACTGACAAGGCCTTTTTAGAGATCCTCTGTGCTGTAAGGGAGTCCTGGCAAGGAAAGCCTGCCCAGCCCCCATCTTTCCCAGATGCCCACCTGGAGACAGAGCAAGCTGGCAGCAGAACAACTGCGTTGGTGCAGCCAGCTATGGTCAAGCCAACTTCCTGTGCACACCTGGGGTGGTTGCTCACCACCTTAAGTCAGATCCAAACTATAACCCCTCTTGATGTCCACTGTCATGGGCACTCTGTTCTAGCATATTGCAAATCACTTTTGTCACATAGACAAGCCCTTGGCAGGTTCTCAATGCGTGTGGAGTTAGTGGTGAGGGGTCAGTCCACCACAAAGTCACCTCTGAGTTTCCTCTGAATTACTTCTCACATATAACAGCCATATGCTAAGACCCAAATTTTAAGCATATTTCAGGTCCTAACACCCTTTTCCTTCAAATCAGGACCCTTTAAGTAGTTTTAAAAGGTGGATTTTAAATTCTTAAGCCAGTTAAATACTTTTGAAAATCATACACCAAAGTCCCTTGCTCTGCCATTTTGGCTATGTCATCACTTCAACCTGTAGGGAAATTACCTGATAACAATGCAGAAGGAAAGAAGGAAGAGTCCTGCAGTGAAAGGGCCAAAGGGAATTAGAAATCTGAGTGAGAAACCAGAGGCACAAACTTCAGCAAAGATATTAATGAACCTCAGAAGCAAAACACAAGGGAAGGAGAAGTGGTAAATCCCCATTTCTTGATGTTACCAAGTCAAGATGGAATGCTTTTATCCAAATTACACTTTTGTCTCTGCACTGCACTGCCTATGCTGGCTCATTCAGCTCTCCTTCACAGTTTCTGGATAACACTGCATCACGCAGTGTAGACATGCCCTGAAAGGCCCTTTTGACCTTGGCTTTTGAATATACACACATAAAAGGAAGAACAGCTCCAAAGAACAACACGAATGGGGGAGCTGGGGAAGGGGCTGGCAGTTGGGGGTGACCAATGAACACAGATTTTAAAAGCTTCATCTGCGAGACTTGACTAAGCTAAGGAGGTGGAGAAGTGTGGTATTTTTGAAAGCCATAAGCCTCAAGAAGGGAGAAGAATTATCTGAAGTCACATACAACCTGCTGCTTGCTGTATGCTGCATGTTCCTTCTCTGTGAAGGAGGGTATGGTTCATGTAAAGTAATTATTAAGATTACTCCGTTAATTCAAAGCCATGTTTTCATTTTCAAAGGGTTCAGATTATTACAAACTAATGATACATTTTAGTGATTGCTACAAAATACACTGTGTGGACTGAGGGACCCAGACCAGTCCTTTTTCCCTGTTTGGTTCTGCTGCAAGAATCAGCAGTGCCTGAAGTTACCCTAGCAGTTCAGGGTCCATGCTGGTTCAAGGAAAAGGTGTTTTCAGTTCAGCTGCTGTTTCAAGTTCAACAGTAAAAGCTCAGATTCAGTTCTGGTTTGGAGAACCAAAAAGTTTGAACCAGCTTCTAGGACTGTAATCAGGCTGATTCCCTGGTCAGAGTAAATTAAATGAAACCAAGAAAGACTAAGTTAGTTTGCCTGGAAGAGCCGTCCCAGTGGTAAGCATGCTAAACTGAAGAGGCGTTTCTTCAAGAGAAGTACTGTGTAAATCCCTTTACTAGGGATATTTAAAGCTTCAGTAAAAACAGTACTGAATTGAGTGACTTGCTTTCATTGGGAGATAGATTGGGTTTTCTCCTTATTCATATGTTCCACATACAGTGGTAGCCTTGCCTTTTGTTAGCCAATTTTCATGCTGAAGGGAAAAAAGCCAATTTTATAAAGATTTTTCAGGATCCTCATTTGAAGAGGCATTCCTGAAAATTCCACTGCAGGCTCAGTTGCATTTTTAGACACCTAAATAGCTTTGCAAATCTGGTCTCATGTGGCCTCACTTTCATTCATCTATGCCTTATTGAAGCAAAATAGTGCAGTGCTGCAATGTGACCAAACTCATTTTTTTAAACTGATTTAGATACACTCATGAACCTCCCTGGAGGAATGCCCATATTTCAGTATGCAGATGACTTACTTCAGTTTACCTTGGATTTAACTTAATCCCAAATTTTTTGAAAGAGAGAAAGAAAAAGAAAGACAGCCTGCTTTATTTTGATGTAAGACTGTCCATACACAATAAGTTGAAATAAGTGGCTTGAAAAACATGATTTTCAAGAACCACAATGCCACTTACTCTTGCAGAGAGGGCTTCAGAAAATGCCAGTCCAGGAATGCCTTAATTCATTCAGTGCTTTTAATGACTGCTTGGTTGCTTATCCTCTGCAACACTGAACACACATGGCATTAGCACCTGTTGCCATCATGCTAGTCAGAGACTTTCACAGGTGCTCTACATTTATTCCCTGTGATTTCCTCTTTTCTTCTCATGCCTGCACAGCTGGGCTCACAGCACTGAAGACACCTGACTTTACAATAGGAAACATAATAAGAAATGGCCTCAATAGTTTCCCTATGTTTTATCATTCTTGGAAAAAATGTGTTTTCTATAACTTGTGTGGCATATGCAAATTGGGTGGAAGCAAGGGTAGAAAGATTTTAACATGCACAAAGAATGGTCTTTCATCCCCCAGGTCAGTGTTAATTATTGTTAAGCTTCAAAATCATCAAAAACGCAAACACAAGCAACAGTTAAATCCCAGCACAGCTTAGCGCTGAAAACCGTAACTCCCCAATAAAATGAAATCTCATCTGCTTGTCTGTCAAGAAGAAAAATGTCATCACAGAAAGCAGCCAGCCTCTCAGCTATTATTCTTGGTGTAGTTATACTCTACCATGGAGGAATGTGATACTTTACAACCCAAACCAAATATAAGACAAAATGACCCAGGAGGCCCCTTCCTTTTTCTCCAGGGGTCCTGTGATCTGTGCTGTTAGGTCTATGCAGCAGTCCCTTCCCCTGTAGCATAGACTCAGCAAACCAAGCTTTTATCAAGATTCAGTGGCAACCAGGAGCTCTGCATGGGCCAATTGATCCTGCTTCTCAGGCTGGCTCCATCATTTACTCCAAGTCATGTGCTGCCATGGCTAAGTTGCTGTAAGTAGCCAAGCTGGCCACCCTACAGCCCCACATGGGGAATGTCTATACCACTCCACACTGCAGGGAGTGATGGGACTGGAACAGAGACAAATGTTGAGGTGTGAGTCCTGCACACTAACTTCAGGGCATGCGGGGAGGAGAAAAGTCCATCCCAGTACTGTTTCACTCTCCTTCTGGCTTCTTCACTGATATACTGCCATCACCCTAACACTGCAGTGCTGAATGTGATACCAGCATGATGACGTGACAGTATTATGCTGTGATTCACAATTTCCTGAGCCCTCTTTGGACCATCTGGTGCTGCTCTGGACCTGCCCACAACCCCGCCTCCTTCAAGCCAGACTGGGAATGATGACCTGGCTGCTCCAGCACTGGGGAGGTGGGTGAGCTGAGGCAGGGCAGCCTCCCTCCTTCCTGTCCCCTCGGCTGATCAAACTCTTCCTTCTCTCCACCACAATAGCTGAGTTGAGTCAAACAAATCTGCATGGGGGGAGGTACATGAGGTCTCCTTGTCCCTGCCAGGAAATGGATGAGAGGAAAAGACAGAGCTGGAGAAGGCCTTCCTCTGCCTTACTTGGCACTGCACTGTCCACTACAGGGTGAAGTTTCCAGGGATAAAGAGCTTCCAGTGGATCAGATCTGCTCTCACCTTCAGCCTTAAGGAAATGTCATTAAGAATTTCTAACCATGGCAGTGCTTCATGCACAGCCATATGGTGACGACACCACTCCTTGACCAGGATCACAGCAGCAGGCTCCACAAACCACAGAAAAGGTTAAAGGACAAAGGGGAGGTGCTTGCATTGAGTAAGTGTGAGGTGGTGCAGTGAACTGGCAGGATCCCTTGATTTGTCCAGAGCTGTAAGTGAAGGAGTTAGAACAGCAAAGATCTAGCACAAATTAAATGGTCAGGAAAACTGTAAACATCCACATGAGTAAAAATCTCTGCATCTATTTTGGAAACATAGGCTGGAGCTTTTTTAACATCTGCTTTAGGGCTCCAAAAAGCAGCTGCCCGCCCTTTGGTTTCATGGCACAAGACACACACTAAGCAGAAAGAGGAAACCCCATATCCTTCAGTTTGTCAGGCAGGCATGGCACATGCTGCGGGCTGTTCCCTTGCAGTGGGACCCACAATATGAATCTCAGTGCATCAATAAAAGTGAATGAGCTCCCCAGTCCAAAATGCAGACCACAGGGCTTGGGCAGACAACTGATTTGTAGATTGGTCTCACCACGGCCAGAATCTTGTTAGGGTTCCCCTTCTATTTTACTAAAATTCTGCTAGACATGGGAGATGTACCCACTGCAATTTTGATGCAGTCCAGCATCAGAACTGTGTGGACTGCAGGTAAAAACTGCAAAGCTCTTACAGGATAAAAAGTGCTCAATTCGGTCCATAAAATCATCCGTATTGGAAAATGGAAATTCACAGTTAAGATTCCCATAGCTCTGATTATCACCACTTCACTCCAGCAGCATCAGAGCTAGTGTGCATTGAAAAAAGAGTTCTCCTATATCAACAGAGCAACACTGTGCCCAGACTTCATAATGCCCTAGTATAGCATTTGTTATCTGTTTTCCAAGACCCCACTGCTAGCCAAAGGAATTCACACCAGAGGGCAGGAAACACAGATGGAATTTTAAGATTCCAGGACTGTGCAGGCGAGAATCCAAAACTGCTGCCCCATGCATGAAAACTGCCTTGCAGAGGAAGGCCCTGTCTGAGCTCAGCTCCACAGGATACCGAGCTGTGTATCTGAAGCATGTTTTTCTGGAGGTTTAGAAGCAGCTCCAGGAATAATGGTGAATTTTCTTACAGTATAAATCTGGGGGATTAGCTCCTTTCCCAAGTGATTCTGGTGGTGAGGAAAAAGAGGAAGCTTTCTGGAGAGGGGCAGCCTAATCTATCCAGTCTGTTACACAGCCTCACTACTTGACACAAACTGTATTATACAATATAAGTGTCATATACCACGCACACCTACCAGTGCAACATGCTAGAGAAGCCAGTCATGTTTTACTCCTGTTTAACCCCTTTCTCTGTCCTGCAACCTGTATTCACAATTCACCCAGTTTTTCTGGTGTATCCTGACATGAGCAGAGGCCAGAGACAGGGGAAACATTAGCCTGAAGAAGGCAGCAGGAAGCAGCAAGGGAGGTGACAGAGACCTGCAGTGAAGGGAACAGGGAACTTTATGCCCACTCAGCTAATGGTGGGGAAATGCAGTGCTCAGTGGAGGTGGAAAGGTCTCCTTCAGCTTGAGGGAGAAAGGAGGAAAAAGGCATTTGTTTACTGCCAACATCAGAGAAGACGAGTATGCTGATCTTAATGATCTTCTCGCGTGTGTTCATCTCAGTGGGGTCAAGTTAATATTTATTTTAAGGAGAATATTGTCTGCTACAAAATACAAAGGGTAATTCTGCCTTGCTACCCTAATTTATTCATCTAGAGAGGAGGAAAAAGAAGTTCATTCTCTGTTTGTTATGAAAGCTAAGCTCAAGTATGAACAACGTTCCATAGTAAATGATGGAGCGTTTGACAATCTTATCTGTATCATATGATCATATATTGAAAGATTCTATTGTTAAGAATAGATACAAGAGAATACAATTTCATCTGCTTTAGGAACTGTAATTCTGAGTTTCCTCATTTTAGAGTTCTTTTCAAGTTAGGGATCTATGTTTTCTCAGCCCACTTTTTGCATACTATTTCCTTGGATAGCTTTTTAAGATTGAAAAAAAATCTTTGTAATGTTAGAAAAGCAAACTTCATCTGTCCAGTTTTGTTAAGGTTAGCCACAGCACAAAGATAAGACTGGCATGGCCTTTCTGTTCAAGAACAGTCCTGAGTACAGCCTAAAAACTTTAAATGATGTAAATTTCCTTCTTAAGGATGAAAGCTAAAAAAAAAAAAAAATAGAGAAAACAAAACACTGAGTCCTCAGGAAACGCCAAACACAAAGAGGTAACAACCCTACATTGTCAGGTAATCTCCATATTACACATGACAGGCTCCAGACCTCCCTGCTTAGCTGTTAGTCACTAATGTTGAAGAGAGAGCAGCATGGTTGTTTTCATTCTTGCTTTAAGCTCAATAGTTACCAAGCCATGGCCTGAGGCACTGTGATGCCCTCAAGATCTTTCAACATTTCCTGCAACCACTGGGAATTAATAGGCTAAAACTGAGCCCAACAGGGAGAGCAAAGTTGCTGAAACACGTTGCTCATTTAGTATGTTGTTTGAAAGCCAGTAAAGGTTATTAATTCCTAGATCTTGGTGCATACTCCCTCCTTTGTATGTTCAGTCATCCAAGAAGTCAAATGGTCTCCAAAGGGATGTTTAGCGACTGTGTCTGACTTAATCTTGATCAAACTGTGCCCACTGAAAATGTTGGGACTTTGTTACATCTACTTTTTTACTGACTCGTCAAACTCCTGCAGTCCTTTATCAGATCTTCTTCACACACAGTTCAACCTCACTGGCCCAAAATTTGTCTCATTATCTCCCAGGATATACACGGGGCCTTTCTGCGTAAGTACCCGGGTCTCACATCAGAGGAAAATTAGAGGATGTTTTTGTACTTTGGAAATTTACACTAGAGCTCTATTCCTTCCTGAAAAAGTTCAAGAATAAGTATCTGTTTTATCTTCATTGATCTTAAAACTGATCTTAAATCCTATCTTTCCTGTCACTTCCTTCAACTTCCTATTGCACAAGATTTCCTATCTCTCTTACAGCAGCAAGGTCATCTACATATCAAAAAATTTGTACAGGACATTCCTTTTCACCTAATCCTGAGAATTTCACACCAGTTTTTACACAGACAATATTAAAAAGCATAGGATATGGTAAACCTGCAATAATATTAAGTGGAACAGAGATTTTACTCTGTAGTTATACTCTGCTTTTTTGAACCACAAATACAAAATTGCCCTAGCTTAATAGCTTTATTGAGGATTTAAAATTCTTTCATTATATCCAGTGCAATCATGCATTTTTGTAAAATCTATCCAAACACTCTAATCATAATCTCATGTCTTTTTTTGGAATCACTGGCAAATTATTTGATCTACTGTGAATTCTGTGTAAGATGCCTATTTCTTCTTTCTGGAGGTTAAATCTACTTAAAGGGATCCAAAATAGGATTCTTAAGACTGCAAGAAAGACATCTTGATAAAAATTAATTTGCTTTTTTCAAATTTTGATACAGAGCCACTTCTTCTCATTTGCTGGAATTTCCTTGCAACATCTTATTGGACCAGATTCACTTACACCCTCCCTGACTTTGAGCACATTTCTTTCTCTCCTCCCTCACCCACTCAGGGGCTTAACAGTATCTGTTGCTTTGTTCTGCCCCCAGTGTTCAACTCCTTCTTCCTTTTCTTCAGATTTTGGTTGTTTCACCAGTCTTTCAGTTCTTTGAAAGTTAATGACCTAACAAACCTGAGTAAAGCTTACAGTAAAGCAACACCACCTCCTGAAACAAATGCATGTTTTCATAGACCTCAGGAAGCAATTCTTTAATGGGGAGACTGATGAAGCTGAGCAACAAAGGACCCTTTCTTAATGTGTATACATTGTTGCACTGGCAATAGCGTTATCTATTCTTCTAAGGCTCAGCCTAGAATTCATATTATTTAAAAGCTATACACATTTTCTGGTCAGTGTTTAGACAGCACTCACTCCTTTCTTTTGCAATTCCAAATAGTTCCATTTCTGTTTTTCACTGTAATGAGATATTTACTGCTCCTAACATGCTTTGGGATCTTGATAAATTTACTTCAGTTCCGCAATTACCACAACACAAAATGAGAATAAAAATCCTCACCCATCCTTCTTTAAGTCCCTTTGAGATACATCATAGTTCATTTTTATTGTTAATCACTGCTGAACATATCCATGGTTAAGGTAATTAATATTACTCTATGCAATGAGGATGTTTTATGAAATATCTAAAATCTGATCCTCTTGAAGGCACATGAGGCAAAACTCTCTTTCTTACTCAGAATCGCACATATCCTGTGCACAAAGTGCTAGGAATCAGCAGTTACTGAATGCTTTGAATACAGAACAAATTTCCCTGTAAGCAGCAGACCCAACACAGCCCATTTTCCTATGGATTTATGGCCTTTTCTCCTCCACCTTCTCTACCAAAATAAACCCAGCTCAACACTACATATCTATGGCACTTTGCAACACAATATCCCCAAATCTACCTCATGTTCTTAACTTTCCTCTTTACCATATCTTATGTAACCCTTCCCCTGTCACATCCATCTCCTTGAACCTTCATTGTCCACTCATTTGACTCCCATAGTTCCTACTTATTTTTTCACATCTACGCATTAATGGAAGAAACAGAACTTCCCATGACTCTCTCAGAGCTAAGTGTCTGTTCATCAGGCAGTTGGGTAAGTACACAGACGCTATTTCTGCCTCAGAAAGTATCAGAGCTGCAATCTTTTGGAGACTGGAGGAGTATTTGCAGGAAGCATCATTGTAATTTCTTCTATTGCTACTCTCTACCCCTCTTTTTAGCCCCTGAATAAAGATACTAGATGGACCTTTAGTCTACCCAAGAATGATCATTCTCAAGCTGGCCAACAGACTGAGCACTGTCTCAGTTTCCCTGCTTTTCCCTCACCAACTTGAATCACTCTCTGTCCTCTATCCAGAGACAATGTTCTTGAAACTTCTGGAAACTGAACTATCTTCGTGACTTCCATCTCTCTGTCAAACGTGCTTGGAATTAGACAGTGAGTTGAAAAGTTCTCATGATAGGGGCAGACCAACGTTGTGCCCCAGTGGAACAATCAGCATGTTGGGTAGGTTTTCCTGCTACTATAGTGCACTGTTAATACAATGTACCACACTGGTAGATTTCAGAATCAGTGCATACAGCATTTCAGATCCGTCCAGAGCTACTGCCAGAGTAGCTGCCTGAAAACTTGTGGAGGGTCTCATACTTCTTCTGCAATTTCTGGACTTCCCAATCACTATTGTGCAGTAATATTTAACTAAACGTTGTTCTGCCATGGTCACAAAGCAGGACACCAGTAGAGCCTGAAATGCCTGTGGTGCCAAAGAACTGCTTTGAGCTGCAGCAGTATTAGGACTAACAACACTCTTCTAGGTTTTCCCACTCAGCAGGAAGCAGTTGCACAGCCATGCAAGTAAATTACAGGCTTATCATTCCTCATTCAAACATCAGCATTGCCATTCAGGAGAATCCCTGTGTCCCTGTGGCAGGACTATAGAAAAGTAGTGGCTTGAGCTGTACTGTGCATTTGTGCTTCCCTTTATTTATTGCCCCTGCTCAGTAACTTTGCTGCATGGTCTATCCAACAGGTGCCCTTTGAATGAGAAGCGTGTGGCAGAGAGATGACTGGAAGGCAAGGCAGTAGAAAAGAGCAGCCTAAGAAGCAATTGCGCAGGGCTTATCATAAAGGGCAGCTAACTGATTCATCAGTGCCCTCCCCAGCAAACAATGCCATATAAATGCCACTTTGAAATTAGCCTTGTGGAACAAGAAGGATTAGTTGGCAATGGTGTGCATGCTTGAAGTGTGAATATGTAATGCCTTCTCTCCCTAAAGGAAGGTAGGGTTTTTTTCCCTTCAACTGCATGGTGCATGGTTTCAACTTAATTTACAATGTGTGCCCCTAGGCCATTTCTGCAGCCAATTCTAATTTAACAGAATTAGCAAGATTTTCATTCTCTAGCATTGGATTGGTGTCTTGGCTCTCACCCTCACCCACCACTGGAAGAAATACGCAAGAGGAATAATGCTATAACCCAGCATAAAAAGACACTTCAATAGGGAGATACAGGAACCAGGGTTGCCCTTTTTGTAGGTCTTGCAAGGAAAAACAGCAAATCTGCCAGGCTACAGATTGCTGTGTTAGCATGCAGTGAGGTTAAAAGAGCATATGGCAGAAATGGCTGCCTGGCTGCAGTGCACCTCTTGCCTGCCCCATCATTCAGGGCTGTGGAGACAAGATAAAGGTTTATTTTAGTGCCCCGACAGCTGATGGGAACTTGTCATATTGCAGAAGCTGCTGAATCTTAGTCAGAGGGAAGGAGGGGAAGGAAGGAGAAATCAAAAGCAATCACATACTCAGTGCATGCTAGTTTAATCTCCTAGCAGCAGGAGACAGTGAGGATGCTCATGTATTCTGTGTGTGCAGCACCTAGCACAAACAGGTGCTAACAAATGCAAAAAGTAGAAAGCAGTAGCAGAATGTGCCAGAAAAATTTGGACTGAATTTTATTTCATGTTGTACCAGCTTTCCAAATTACATGGGAAAAGATATTGCTGTTGGATAAGAAGAACTCTGATCTGGAATTTCCCTGTGACTGTCTGAAACAGAGAGGAACCTGAGCTGGCAGTATCATCCTTGCAGTGTTCCTGGTTCTCCTGAGATAGGAGATGGGGCAGAAGAGGAGGCTGAAGAGTTTTTTTCTTTAGGGAAAATTTTGATTCCTCCTCCAAAACCAGTAACGATTTTGGGGCTGGAAACAAAAATACTGCAATTTTTTGATGCAATGTTTCTGGAGAGAGCAGACGCTTTCTGTCAAGTGCATCTAGCCCCTCACCCCCCCATAATAGTTTTGCCTATGTTTTTGAGCATGACCCCCTCATTCATCTTCCTCTCCATTTAGTTGTCATGATTTTAGACACATTCCTTCTACCAAGTTTTCCCACAGTAACTTCTCCTACCTTTGCTGTTGATTCCAGGTTATCCATCACATACTGCTTTTTCAACTGGGGGCACTGCTGTGTCACTTCCCCTCCCAATAAGCGTGCAGCCTTTTTCCCCATCAAAGTTAGTAGAGGCATCTCTTGAATGGTGTTCTGCATCTTATCAAATCAGGCCTATGGGCTGTTAGTTCCTTGATGAAGGAGACCTCCTTAAGACAATATTAGGTACAATGCTGAATATACTGCTGGAGCTAGACAGATGTGTCAGCTCCTTTCATTTATTAATACAAGCGCAAACAAAAAGAAAAATCTGACCTGGATTTCAGTGGCAGTCTGGAATAAACTCCAGATTCAGATCCAACAAGCAAAGCATTTGAGTCAGATTTTATGTGTGTGCCTTAGAACATAATGTCCCTAAAAACAGAACCTGGATTCACTCCTTCTCATTGACATAATGTGCCAATGACACATCTTCTTAATGTGCCTCTGGTGTCTGATTGTTCCTCATGTTTCCTCTGGCTTCATACAATGACACACCTTTTGAACAAGCACCTTGCCATCTTGGAAGATGAATAAAATCAGTCTGTGCCTGAATCGCTGAAGGAGTATGGGAAAGAAGGCAAAAGAAACCTGCCAGAATGGCTGGAAGAGAAGCTTATCTTGACTTGGCTGGGTTCACTTCGGTTTCCCTCTCCAGCTTCTTTCTGTCAATCACTGTACTAATGTATCCCCAAGGGTGCTGATCCCAGAACGATATGCTACAAAGATGATTACAGTCTAAAAAAGAAAAGAAAACCCTGTCACCATGGATGTTATGGGTTTCAGCTTTTCACATTTAATCCTTTAATTGGTCTTTCTGGCAAGAAAAATTCAGTGCTTGGCTTTATTGCTGCATGGATGAGCCCTATTGCAAATCCCACTGGGACAAGGTTACACTCATTTGTCAGTAAGAAGATTCTTAGCAACCTCTCAAAAGCCTACCGGGAGGGTTCTTTGCTGACATCACAGTTTCTGTGTGATGTCATAAAGCCACCTAGGGAACGAAAAAGCAGCAGGAACTCTGGTTATTTGATGTTGCTGTGGCTAGCCCTCACTCTGCTCCTGTATCTATCAAGAGCTGTGTCCAAGCAGAGTTAGGGTCTTAGCTTGCAGCCAAATGGTTGATGAATGCAGAATACAGAACAACGAGACTGAACAGGTTTTATGGTCCATGTACAAGTATTGTAAACATATTGAGTGTGTGGGAAAAGAGGGAGAGAGAGCATTGTACTGAGGTTTTTGGGGAGGTCTAGTCTCAGATGTCTTCCCGACTTGCTTTATGAACATTTCTACAGGCTCCCTGCTTGCTGTTGGGCAGAGCCAAACAAGGACTAAGCAATCTGAGCAACAAAGACTCTTTGGAAGAGACAGTTCTGTCTTTTGGGAGTATACAACTAAGATGCCTGGAACCTCCCAGCTGATCATGTCAATAAAATTTAGTATCTCCTATGCTCCAGGACAAGAGCAATAGCAGTTTCTTTGCTTTCCAAATGAGTAGCCCTTAGGCATGAAAGGGAGAAATGACTTCATTTAGGATAAAATGAAACACAGGAGCTCTGATTCACAGTCTTATTCATTAACAACTGGCAAGTGTTTCTTCTATAAGAGAAGGAAGAAGATTTAAATCATTGTAGTTAGTACCCTTCCAACACAGGACTGTACTTTCTTCCAAGTTATGAAGTTCCTGAATTCAAACCTGAAGATTTGGCCCTAAAAGCCTTCCTCAAGTCAGTTAATTTGTGCTGATGTAACTAATGAGGCTTCTGGACCTTATGGTCCATCGTCATGGCATATGTGCAATGCAAAGAGGCCAGATTAACACCTATCAAGCTAAAAATAAAAGCGTCACCTCTGAGGCTGGGTCCATTGTGCTTATTGCAAGGAGTGAGGTAGGATTGGTAGAGCTGTGCGTCCATCGTGGATGTCACCATGGCACACCCACGCCAACATCTCCACGGAGACACAGCACATTTCTAGCTCCTGCATCACCAACTTGTTGCCAAGGAAACAGAAGGATGCAAAAAAAAGAAGAAAAAAAATCTCAATGACATTCAATTTTGAGACAGTCAAGAAACCCCTGAAAGGGATTTTAAAAGTGCCTGAGAAGGAAATGGAAATTGGGCTTCTAATTACAGATTCTCAACCAACGCCTCTTTATTCCCCGGTTATTCTGTCTGCTCACGTCACTGTCTTCCTGTCATTCTCTGTCTACTGAGGCATGAATGCCAGTCATCAGTGAAAAGAGAATCAGAAAGAGCTTTCCTGGAGTGAAGGAGGAGAGGAAGAAGGGAGAGTGAGGGAGAAGGTTACTCAGTACAAGCAACAGTGGAAATTCCATAACTTAAGAAAGGTGATGGACAGAAGTTGCAGAAAGACAAATGCGTGGAAGCAAGGCTGAGTGGGAGTAAAGATTTCTGTGAGAAGATGTGTGCAGCTGGTAGGTGGGAGTGTACACATGCATCTACATGCAAATACATATGTATTTCTGTACATGAAGCTGGAAAGGCCTATGTGTGTAAAAGGTATATCTTAATCCACATTGGATGTTCAAAACCTGAGTTGTGCACCCAAAAAATCATTAAGTTGACCTAGAAATCAATCAGTCAATCAAAAATTTATATTTCCTGATTTTTGATCCTTTATAGGACCACATTTACAGGCTTTTTCCACAACAAGAAGGGCTAAGAATTTGTATGCTTATTCAAATGACAACCAACAGTTTCATGCAACCCTCTGACTCAAGCAGCTCAGGCTTTAGGAAAAGGTAGCAAATATAAAGGTAGCAAATATTGTGAGAATCACAATAAGATGCTGAGAGTTGGCAACATTGTGAGTGCATGTAAACATAAGAGAACACAGGAGGACTAGCAGATGCACCTGCTACAAAGTGCATGAGTGTGTACAAAGGGGAGGATTTGTTGGGTGCTTCTGTGCAGTGAGACACTGTCACCAAGACAAGCTGTAGAGATGTCTAAGTGTAGCAGAGCCAGATTCCAGCAGCACTGAAACCAAAGTGGTCTAGATTTAGACACACTAACTATGTTTGGGCATAAGCATAGAAAAGATTATGAGCAAATGTCTGCCTACCACCCTACGTGAGCATGGGAGACAGCAATGGTTTCATCATGTGGTAGCACAAAGTGGCAGAGATGTTTAATGGCTCACCTGCATTGACGGCAGTACTGCCTGAATTTGGGTTAGTACTGAAAAAGAGAGAGCTCTCTGTTCATGTTCTTTTTTTCTGTACCCCAGTATTCACAGAATCTCACCCTCCTTCAGGCCTCATGCCTGCTATGAAACTTGCAGCCACAGAAGGTGAGACGGCAGTAGGCCAGAAAGACAAGACTTACAGACAGAAATTAATTAGTGCTGAATTGCAGTGAGTATCTTATAGAATGACACTAAGGAATCACTATTAATACCAAAGGAGTTCATCCAGGCTGAAAAACCACTGAATTAATGATTTATGGATGTTGATAGTAAAAGGCTTCTGCCAGTAAGATCTGGACTCCATCCCAGGTGGAGAAGAACCAGTGTTGTCCAAACTAAAATATCCCTTCATGTCCTCCCCACCTTTTTCTCCTTGGCCCTTGCATATGGCTTTGCAGATCTTAGAATCCCATACCCACTTCCAAGCAGACTGTCCTTCCGTTGCTAGAAGCAGATGTGAGGGACGATGCCAAATCCGTCTCTCCAAACCTGTGTAGTGATAGTGCTGGCAGCCTGACAGTTTTTCCCAAGGTTGCCATGACATGGAAGTGATGGGCACATGAATCACTGTTGTGGAGAACACCAGCCTACATGCAGGTGCTCCATGCAGATTAGCAGAGGCCAGTCCCGATCATCCAGCTCTCCTTTACTCACCGTACGAAGTAAGGCAGGGTATCCAGTCACCTCAGGGACTGCAAGTAGAAGAGGGCAGGGGGACCATGTCTCACATATATATAGCAATATGAAGCCACAGGAACACAAGCAGCCTAAATGATGAAGCCAAGGTCAGATTAAAGTATTTTAAGCAGTTGCAAATGGTTCTACTATTAAACTTCAACTTTGTTCCTACCTAAGGTGATGATAGCCAGAGGGAGTAAATAATTGAAGGCCACAGAAAGCAGCCACTGCAGTGCCTCCTTCTCCAGAGACCTCTGCTTTTCGTATCCCAGTGTCATGCTGCCCTGCAGACTCAACCCTCACCCACGCATGCAGAATGCAGTGTGGGCACATCTGAAAAGGCCATCTCATCCCAGCATAACTGTAAAGACATGGGGTGCCTGGTGCTGAGAGCTAAATACGGGTAAGAGAGAGGGAAGCAGAGGCACTGCTGTTATGATGCAGGGGAGGTCTGAGTCAGGGAGAAGAAAGTAGGTTGTTTTTTCTCTCTCTCCAACACAATAAAAAGGAGTATCTCAATTCTCCATCATATGCCTCAATACCTTTTCTCTTACATATCCAAAATGTTATCTTTTCTCAACACACAAAAGTACTACTCAGATGATTATTTTCTAAATAAAAACAGGGGGCTTTTAGCAAGCAGTTCAGATTCACAAAATACTTTCGAAAAAGGATATGATGTATTCTTTTTTTAAAAAAAAAAAGTGTTTGTATCACAGCTTCTAGCTTCTGAATCACCAGTGACACATTCTTGTTTCCTGGAGGGAAGGCTGTTTTTCTGGTAACTTACTGTTTTGAATGAATTTAGCAAGAAATACCAAACAAGTGTCATTAAAATTTGCATTGGCCAAAATATAAGTTCTGACAGTCATTGATTTTTCTGTTTGCTTCAATTACAGCTCATCAATGAACTGAGCACTTATTCCAATAGACTTTTTCTTTTGCAGGGTGGGGAGGGTGGATTTTTTAAGTCATATTTCACTGGATAGAGTTTTGCATCTTCAACAAATATTTTTAATAGCAATTTTTAAAAGTTCAAATGTTTGAGTGATAAAGTACAAAAAGCTCCAGGAAATTCCAGAATTTTAGAAAAGTAGTTTCTAAAATACTGACAATAGTTTATTTTATAAAGAAAATTGAAACAGAGCTTAATTATCTAAAGTTATCTAAAATACACACAAACTCATGCATACACATATATGCTATGCTATATGTATGCTACATGTACATACTATGCTATTTCATACTTACATTTTACTTCTGTGAAATAGACATATACTGCAACAGTATCTTTCTCCTAGGACACATAATATGACTTTCCTCTCTTAAACATACAGAGGGTCGGCTTTCTCTTTCATACACATACATACATACATATATACTCTCACACATTGCATCCCTAAAATGCATAAATACACAGTGTAATCTCACCTTCTAAACACACACAAACTAATCTTCTTCTCCTTAACATAAGAACAGATACATAAACACCTGTACAGTGAAATCTTTCTAACACACTGAGGCCCTGAAAACACAATTTTATCTCTCTATAACACATACTGTCATTTCTCTTTCTAACATAATGTAATCTCCCTCTCACTCACTTTCTTTCATATACACAGACACACAGACACATACAGTGTAATCTTATCTCTCTCAGATTCAACTACAGTATCTACATTAATTTCAAAATTGCATAAACACTTTCTGCCTGACATTTTCATTTGTAGACTCCATCACTCATAACTACACAAATGCTTGCAGAGATGTGAGGATGGGGAGGGAAATCCTTGATCATACAAATGCCTATATGTTCAGGTCTCCAGGTAAGGAGGCCATTCTTGTCAAGGCTTTGTTTTACTATGGAGAATTCATTACAAGTTACACTTTACTTTGGGTGCAGTACTGGTTATACAGCATTTCCTGTTATGATATTACACCACCAACAAATAATAAGAGACTCGAACAGCTTGATAAAAAAGTGTCTGCTAGATCATACAAACAGGTTATTGGCTGTATTGTTATCATTGTCAAACACTTCATTGGTATGTTCCACGATATGTGCTGCAAGCAAATTACAATATGCAGTTACACCAGTATTTCCTGTGACATATCATATGCTGTAAACCCTGAGATTTCAAAAGAAAAAAGGAAAGATGTATAGAGGAGGTTCCGCCTCCACTTAAGCTATTATTTCTACAACAAAAGTCTACACTTAAATCAGTTGTATTAGCGGAATTGTTCTAATGGGAATATTAGATGAACGTCTGCTTTTGGGAGCTTCTTTACACAACAAAGAGTGGTAAAAGTAAAAATCAGCAGATGCAACAGTAGAGCACTTCTCTTGCATGACTGATCATTGATTTGGAGCCAGGGCAGTTAGCTGGTAGTTTGGTGGGGGGACCTCTGCAAAAGTGACCTTCATGTCCTCATTCTGATTTCTAGTCTCCAAATTACCTCATAACAGAAACAAATATTAAAATAGGAATGCAGTGAAGGACCTGGAGTTCTCAGTGATGTTATAGCCTGGCTAAAGGAGGAGTTTTTGCATGGCCATACTGGGCTGCTGGAATTTTTACCACCTGCATGTAACAAGGTTTTAAGGAAAACAGCAGTGGAAAACTTTATTTTAAAAGAAGTTTCTCAGGAAACCAGCTTCAAATGTTTTATTTTGGCTCTAAATAAGCACCTTTGGCTAAAGGTACTAGGGTCACTAAGAGGCAGTGGCAGTTGCTGTGGCCCCTGGGAAAACGTTACTTCCAGGTTATAAGGGAATTTTGCTAAGGGTTTGGGCCAAAGGAACAGAATGGCTTTAAAAGCACTGCCTTGGAGTTATAGGAAAGAGATATCTCTGCAGAGCCCAAACCCACAAAAGACAGGCTCTACTGAGGCACTAGAGAAACAAAATCATCTGCCTACTACCAGAAGGGGTTAAAGGAAAAGTTTTTCTTTCATATTTCTGTCATATTGTTCGGATTAATAATACCTTACTTTGAGAACACTGTCTGGCTGCCTGTATCAGTGCAGGGCCATACATATCCCAACAGGAAGACTGCTGAGCCGGGACTGACTGGGATCACAGGCAATTGGAGTGAAGGGATGAGGGCTAAGAATGGGAGAGCCTCAGGATCCCATTTTAGGACAGTGGGAGCCTGGAGCTTGAAGAGCTACTGTCAGAGGTGCCAGGGTGGAAGTGCAGTACCCCCGGCCCCTGGCTATGACACGTCTAGATAGCATGGGTACATTGTCAGCAGCACTGAACAGGTCACAGGAAACTCGCGC
Organism: Apteryx mantelli; assembly: GCF_036417845.1. Taxonomy (NCBI): domain Eukaryota; kingdom Metazoa; phylum Chordata; class Aves; order Apterygiformes; family Apterygidae; genus Apteryx; species Apteryx mantelli. The sequence goes on along the minus strand of NC_089978.1, from coordinate 129,647,452 downwards.
GCCCAACAGTATTCTGGCCCTTGTCAGGCTATAATCCTGCTGGAAGTCTGAAGCAGTGGCTTCCCTGGCAATGTCAGCCCAGCCTTCAGATACTACACAAATACCTAAACCCAAGCACATTAAAAATCTACGCTCCTTCTAACCACTTTTGACAAGACAGAAATTGACTCTAATCTATTGCAGGAAGAGCATATCACCACAGACCTTGCAAAATCCATACAGTGTGTGCTAATGTCAGCCTCTTTCTATCCACAAAATTGATAGAGCAGGAGCAGACGCAGTGCAAACTTCCCCCACACACCACAATCCCTCATGTACCTTTCCCTCCATCGCCCTCTGGAAGAGCTGCCAAGTATCCACAGTCCTGTCTGTAAGGCTGTTTACAGCATCAGCATGATGCATTGCATTTGAGGAGACCAGAGCATTTCACAAAACCCAATCTCACTCTTACCCATGAGGCAGGAAAGCATCACTAAGCCCCCTTCTACAGAGTGAGAAACTCAGGGCAATTGGGTACAGCAACCACAAGCCCGGTATGGCACATGTACTCCCTGACACTGTGGCCTATGTGGCCATGTCCCCCATTCTGAGATATTTGATAGCTGTCTGGATATCTGCTGAATAGAAGATATGTCCTAAAAACAGATTGGGAGACCAGCTCAGCTGCCCTGAGTAGCTCCAAACTTCTTTTCTTCTCCCTGATAACATCCAGTGTCCTGGTATTAGGGATCCTGAGCATTTTGAATGATATCTAGGTGTCTAGCTTGAGGAATTCTGGTAGGCCTCACCTGTCCCCCTAAGGGCTGCTGATCTTTAAACCCTACTTGCTGGTTGTGGGAAAGAGACATTTATTTCTTAGAATCACCTTCAACACATTCAACAAGTCTCTGGGGATCTGTAGGGAAATATCACCTGTGTGCTAGTCAGTTCACTTTGCAAGTTGCCTGCTCAGCATCACCTTGTGGTGGTGTCTAGGTCACTGGTGTGTCACTAGGAACAAACCCTGCCTTTGTGCTCAGCTCCACAGTTCTCCACAGGCCACTTGGGCAGCAGTGCCATTGTCACTGCCATCTCCCTCTCAGCTGCTTTCTGACCTTGCTGTTGTCACTCCAGGCCCAAGCACATGCCCTGCTTTCAAAACTTTTCAGGAGCTCAGTGTGGACTCCTTCAGCTCTTCCATTTTTATCTCTAATGAGGTTTACCCAAACAGGCCACGCCACTGAGTATTCAGGAGAAAGCCACTTACCACACTGCCAGAGCCATGTGACAAAGCTTTTTCCTTTCTCTCTCTTTCACACTTCCTAGTTCTTCCTTTTCTTCCTGTCTAATCAACCCAACTATATATCTTTCTGTTACAGTAGTAGCTAAGTAGCTCTTCAATATTTTAAAAATAGAAACAACCAACAGTCTCCTTTCTCTTTTCCTTCCCAGGCTTTAGGAGGAATTGTTAAATTAGGTTTTTAGGTGGTGTGATTTGTTTGCTTGTTTATATGCATACATGTGAGTGGGTGTTTTATAAATGTATGTGAAGAGCTCAGTGGGGGAGAGTGAGGCTGAAGAGCCAAGCTGTTTATTTATTACTGAGAGTGGGGAGATACATGACCTTCCATAGCTGATGCGATATGGACCTCCATAGCCTAGTATGGCCCCTGTCAGTAATCTGTCTCCTGATCTTAAGTACCACTATCAGCCCCACAAGGAAATCTGAGCAATTGCCATGGAAGAGATTTAGTGGGGGAAGGAAGAGGAAACAGCAGTGATTATTTCTGACTTGGATACTTCAAGATTGCCTGCCTTGGATAAACAAGATAGCCCCACTACTGCCTGAACATCTAAACAAGAGGCAAGTGCTATAGAGAGAGAGGCAATATCTTTTACTAGACCAACTTCTATTGGTGAGAAGGAAAAGAGCTTTGAAGCACGAAAGCTTCTCTTTGGGTTTGAAACAGCAGTGGAGTGAGACACTGTGTAGATCTTTGCAGAAACTTCAACACTTTCAGTGCTCTGAGATAAAACAGAAGCAATTTCCTGGAAAGTTTACTTCTCCAGAAAATCATTTTTACAAAACTTCTCTAAAAAACATTTGTGCCATAAAGTACAAATATCTGAAAATATTTTGCTCTGATCAGTGACAGATACTCCACTGGATCTTAACAACCACATTTATTGCAACAGCTTTCATCCTTTTAACAGCTCTTCCTTTCTCCATGTACCATATGTTGTGTGCAGATCCCATAAACAGAGAGAGCCGGAGGCAAGACTGAGGATCTCCTGCCATTTTTGAAGCTATCCACTACTCAAGGGATAAAATAGTACCAAATGTGATGTCAGGAGTTTCCCACTGAAGGGACAGAGCAAGAGAATGTGTTTAAGTTGGGAGGAGAAATTTCCAGCATTGGATTCACTGGAAGAATGTTCTCTCTATCCAGATTGCATGGTCATTGGGGATGCTGGGATGTCTGTTTTCAGATCTTAAAGTTTATGGAAAAAAAAGTATCTTTGTTGACCATAAGGCAGTCTCTACCTAAGCTGGTCAAACTGAATATCAGTCTTTCAGTGTTGTCTTCTGAAAGATTTGACTGTTACATTGCTAGTAATAGTCATTGTTCTAAAGGCCTTCCTCAAACATACATGTATGTGTGAACTAGGACAGAGGGAAAGAAGTGAAGGGTGGTGCTCGGTGCTGAAAGAACTGTGAGTCCTGCAATGCTCATTTTGCAAGAATCTGAAACAAAGGAAAGAGAAGGAGAATTGAAGAGCCACCTGGAAGAACATTCTAGGCACCCACAAGACAAGAAGACTACTTCAAAAGCAACGGCTGACTTGTGGAGTCCTGAATTTTGAAAACCAGAAGGAAGGAAAACATGCACTTCAGCTACTTCAGCTGTAGCACTGCTGCAGTAAACCCCCAAAATCATTCCATTGACTTAGCATTAGGATGGCAATGGAAAGTTGCTGTATATCCATGTGACATTGGCTTAAAAATTATGCTGTTGAAAAAAACCATACATTCTGGGTTCTTTTCATTTCCTCTCTGGGATTTGCATCTTCAGATTTCATCTGGTCCAATTTTTCAGTGTTCTCTAACTGTGAAGACTAGAAACACACATTTACAAAAATAAAATCTTTTATTATCATGTATTCCCATAATTCCAGTGGCTGAGGATTTTAAGAAACACCTGAAGTATCACTCAATGCAGAGTGGTGACACCAGTACAGGCCTGTTGTGGTCTTTGTGTTAATGCCTCTGCACACTTCCCCTTCCATATGTCATGTCCTTTCCTTAAAGGATTTCTGGATCTGTTGAGCTACTGCTCTGTGGTGTGTATGTAACACGAGATTTGAATTGATGTTAAAGACTCCTCCCTTCAAGGTAGACCAGAAGGGATGGAAAAGCAGCAGGAGTTGCTCCCAGCATATATCTCAAATATAGGCCTTTATGCTAGATACTGGAGGGAATACTTCCCAATGACACATACCGGAGGGTCTCTCCTGGCCCTTCCCAAGGAGAGCAATGCTCCCTTGAGAAAAAAGCTCACTCTCTCTGTCTTTCTCCCCCCATTTCTGCTTCACCAAGAGGAAGGGCTGCACCTTTCAACAAGCACCAGATTCAGGTCTGCAAATCCCTTGACAGACAGCAAACAGACCTCTCTGTTTGCTGGCCCTTATGTGACAAACTCGCACAGTAAAGGCAAATGATGATGCAAATGTTAAAGATGGCAAGACATTAGGGAATAAAAAAAAGGCTCTTGTGGGATCCTGACCACTGCACACCAAAGGCAGGATTGAGAAGAAAATGCCTCTGTCCCCACTCCACCTGGGCTCCTCGGTGAGATGGTTCAAGTGTACATGAGATCTGTAGGAAACACTGAAGCCCCTCCCCTGAATCCCTAGCCCTAGCAGAGAGATCAAAAAGCCAGGAGCACTTAAAGCTCTACAGTCCTGACAGCATCACCCATATTTAGATGGAAATTTAACAGTCACTATCTGCAGCAAAAGCAAACAATATTAGACCACAAGACAATGGCTATCTTGAAAAGGATGGCTGTCCAGCTCCCCCAGGGCAGGGAGAAAGTCAAAGACTAGCTGATCAACAGCACAGTGGAGCACTCACCCTGCACGTGGCCCCAGCCCCCCTTTCCTTCCCCAGGCAGCAAGTGAAGAAGGGCGAGTGCTAGGAAGAAGGCAGGCTGGCTCCCTGATGTGAGAGCCCTGCTCATAAAACTCAATTAAGTGGATTACAGATGAGCTCATTCCCAGTGGTGGGTCACATTCCATTAGAGGCAGGCTCAATGCCAGGAGGACTGAGTACTGCTCACACGGCAGCGCAGTTTGCCCCACTGCTTACCATCTCTGCCTCCGAGCTCTGAGCTCACCACACCTTGCAGTATTTCCTACCCCATGCCCTGCCATCGCATGGCAGGCTCATTGCTCACCTTAGTTCCCACTCTTTGTGAGATATAATCAGGGCCAGTGTTAGGTCATGGAGAGAAACAGCAAAGACCGAGCTCTCTGAAGCCCTGTGGTCTTGGGAGATAATGTGGGAAATGAAAACTGAGGGCAGAAAGGAATCAAGGGGGGCAAGGCAAAGACGAATAGAAAGGGAGGGTTGGTGGAGGATGGGGACAGAGAGTTCAGGCTGAAGCAGGGAAAGACAGAAACAGCCAGCTCCATGAACTGGATCAGTCTTATTTTATGTGAAAGAGCAATCAGAGCTCTCAGCTCACTAATCCCAAGGACTTTTCTATCCCACAGATATATGCCTATGGCCTAGACTGCTGTATGAATGTATATATACCACCTACAGATATTGCACTCCAGCATTCATTAATGTGTGTGTGTTTGTGTATGGGGAACAAAAAGTGTCGGAGGTGGATTTGTGTGGGGGAATGACTGTGTTTGGAAGAGAAAGTAGGGAGGGAGAAGAGAAGGTGAATGAATCTGTGAAGGGTTAGCATGTGTGGGTGTGAGGGCAAGAGAAAGTCTGATGAATGAGTGTGCGTGTCTGTAATATACAGGCTAGAGTAAGTCAAATGTTATAAGCACCTGCAGGCATTTTGCCAGACTGGAGACCTATTTTGACTTGCCCTGTGCATCCCACTTTGCTTTTCACTGTTTGCAAACGTTCCTGGCAGCTCAGCTTAATTTGTACAAATAGCAACCGAGTGAAAGCCAAATGAGGAAGATGCAATTTTTTGTGCAGATCCAAGCAGCAGGGGCTTTGTACCATCTGGAACTTGTGTACCAAGTCCCAGGCACAGGCCTACAAGGGAGATCAATCTAGTTATCTCCCTCACATTTGCTATCCCACGTGAGGAACAAACACTCCAGACCAGTTGCAGAGTGAGACATGCTGTCTGGACAATGATCCTCATAGGGCATGGCACCCACACAGCGCAGGCATCTGCTCTCCTGGCACAGGAGACCTCAGTATCCACAACCTCAGAGAGCGCTTTCTGCTTTATCTCAAAAGCACTGAGAGAAAGACAGATGCATTATGTTTCTTTCTCCTGTGTGTGATGAGTGAATTCAGTTTGGCAGTGTGAGGCAGAAGGTTCCTTTTTGTTTTACCACCTGTTTATTGGGCAATCTTGGGCAAGTCCCTTCGCCTTCTCCATGTAGCTGTTTCCTAAGCTATAAAAACCTAGAATTAGGGACACAGACACGAGATCTCTTGATGAAAACACTGTGTAAGACTCAGATGATATTATTCTCCTGCATTAGCTGAAGAAAATTGCTAAATCTCTGCATTCATTGGCAGCAGTATCGATGCTTAAGCTGCAAAGAGGTCCAAGCTCAAACAGCAGGATCTCCAATTCTACGCTCTCTGATGGTGGCATAGATGGAGACATTGCTGTTCCCATCAGCAGATCACAGCCCAGGTTCTGGGCTTTGCATCTCAGGACCTGTTGCATAATACATAGAGCCCATCAAGAAGTGGCAAGGGAGCTTGCAGTCCCTTTGGCATTTCTCAGATTGTGCTTGCTATTCTACCCTTGGCAATGTCACCACCTGGCTGTATGTTGGGTGTATTAGAGTCCAGAATAGCTCCCCCACAAAAGTACTGTGGCCACATCCTTTCTCTTCCCACCACAGCTCTAGGAGAGTGTAGGGTCATATATATCAGCTAAAAAAATCTGACCCCTCGTCTTTTATTCTGCTTCTCCCTTTCTTTCTCTCTGGCTTTTCTTCCTCAGTACTACTCTTTCTGCTATTTCAATCCAAAGGTTTGCTCTGGCAAGTGCTATGTCCACTGTGCAGAGCTGCCTCACTCTATTACTTGTCTCACTGCTGACTCCTGTAATGGCTGACAGTACAGTGCTATATCCTCTTGTCTGTGTGTATGAATTAGCTAGCCCTTTCCTTTCACCTTCAACAGAAACAGTGACCTGTCTATGCAAATAGCCCTCTCTCCCTTTAACTAGAGGGAAGACAATATATTACCTCTCTGGGGAACTCAAGAGAGAAAGGGAGAAAAAAAGATGCTATCTAAGTGCCAAAGCACTGTGTGGAATTCACCCTAATAGTATATCAGGTACTGCCCCAAGAGCTGCTATTGAATGACTGCCAGAAATGGTGTGGTTATATCCTGTGTCTTTTTCTTCTTTATATCCCTCCCCTGCCTTCCCCCTTTCCCCCTCCCCCCCTTCCACTCCATGAGTGTATTTCATTCAGTGAAATAGTTTAGGGCACAGCCTGTAAGGAGGATCTTTTGTGAAATACCATGGGTCTGCCTTCCAAACCTTCCAGCTGAATGAGAATAACTGCCCCGGTTGCCACAGCACAGACTACACAAATATGATGCTTGTGTTTAATTATACTGAGGGGTTGAGGCCCCTGCCTTTGCTTTGGGATATGTTCTTCTGAAAAGCAGCCAGGTTATTCTGCTGCTGCAGCCATTCTCACAATGTCTTGGGAGTACAAGGGAGGGAAGTATCTGCAGAGTTACCTATGGCTAACGTACTTGAGCTAGGGGTCTCAAAGGATATGGCTGCACCAAGCAGAGATCCTCGAGGCAATGCCAGAGCTGGCTGGCAGATTCTAAGAGTGTGGGCAAAATTCAGTTTTGATGTGGGGATCCGATCTGGACTGTTCCTACACAGGAAGAGGAAAGAGAAAGGAAAAGGACTGGAAAGGGAAAGAGGGCAAAGAGGAAACAACTTGAATGGGGATTCCTCAAAACTCCAGGAGAAAGAGAACAGGGGCAGCAGGGATGTTACTGAGAAGTCAGTATCCTCAGCCATAAACGCTGTTTCACACACCTCAGCCCTTCTACAGGGATGCTGTCAGTCTGGCTTTCCATGGCTCTTGCAAAGTTGACAGCAGGGTTGGCGGTATTTCAATGCCTCTTGCACCTACTGCATAGTTTGCCTGTGGCTAGAGTCAGTCATAGGTAGTTCTGCCCCCCAAAAACTCCAGAGCTGAAAACAATACAGCCACATGTGCACAGCTTCCAGCCCTAACAAATTCTGCTCAGAAATGGGGTAGATTAACCTCAATGTCACACTATGTTAATGTGGCTAATTTGCTTCCAGGGCCCTAGCTCATGTCTCTGCATGGAACAGCGCTGTGCAGTTATACCAGCTCATTTGGTGCATGCTCAGATACTCACAGTATAGCATTGCCTTGCCCATCTGAACCTACCTTGAGTAGCTCATTCATGAGTGTTATTTTCATCTCCCTCATGGGCACTGTCTTTTGCAGTGCAAGCAGTTCTTTCATTCAAAGGTTCCAGCCACTTTCATCTTCAGCAAAATCTTCTCAAAATGCTTCAGGAATCTGCCACTACTTCCATGAAAATCAGCCAAATTTCTAGTGACTCTGAGGAGACCTGGATAAGAGAGAATCCACTGAGGTTTTTTTTTCCTGGTTCACAGCCTCTGAGTCCCCGAGTATCAGAACGAGTGAACGAAGAGTCTCTATGCTGTGTCTAGAGGCACCTTCTCCTTAGCTAGGCAGACTATAACAGAGCAACCTGCCTATGGCTCAGGTTTGCTGTTATCCTTCTCGGGAGCCAGCTATGATTATGGTTTTTAGAAACAGGTTTTTTTCAGGGTTCTGGAGTGAATACTTTGGACTTCATGAAGAGGACCAAAGTTTGTAGGAAGCAGTAATATATCAGATTAAGCAATGCTGCTGGGAAAAAAACAGGAAAGTTCTTGGTTCACCTGGCAATAAAAAGCAAGGAATTTTATCCAAATGCTTCATGAACAAACAAAACAAAACCAAAAAATGTTTCATGAGATCATTTCAGGTTTAACATTTAACACCTGTTATATTTATACCTACCTAAGTGTAAATTAAAACACTTGGCTTCAAGCCCCTCAACTACAGCACAGGTTGGGTGAATCCCAACCCCTATCCAATGACACCAACACATCTTAGACTTAAGATACAACTTAGTCTAATATTTAAAATACTGGATAGTCTGATAGCTCTGCCACTGCCCCTCTCCTGCCCTGCAGCACTCCCTCTGCTGTTTTATTTTTTGCAAGACTCTCTTTGGATGAGACTGCCTATGATCACCAGTGTGCACTTGTGGAGTCATTCTGGCATATATACAGCTATCAGGTAGAGACCAGACTGATTCCAACCAGTTCAATTCATGGGCATATATACAGTTGTGACAAATATTGTAATCCCAGGTTTCAAAAGGGAAAGAGGGCTGCATTTAACCCACTGGGTCATATGCAGCAGGGCCCTGGGACCTGCACTTTCCATTCCCAGGAAGGCACAGCATTGCTCAGTCACCATGGAGATAAGCACTTTTCTATACCGTAACAACCATTCTCAACTCTGGAACTTACTCCTGTGTGAAGACTAAGTCCATACATTTACACACGCAGTTTGCTCTGTCTGTGAATCCCAGCTGTGGCTTTGCCAAGGATCTGAGCCTTTGCTCTTCGCCAGGCACCTTCCTTCATCCTGTAATCTAACACTTGAGCCTTTCTGAGATGACCTAGTGTTCCCCCAAGTCCCATCAGGGCTGCCACCAGAGGATGTGGCTGGGCTCACCCGCTAAATATTTTACAGGGAGAATGGCTGGTGCCTCTACCGAGCCTGCTACAAGGCAGCTCCTTGGAGGATGCAGCTGCAGAGCCGTGTTTAACAGTCACCGGGCCAGACCTTCACGAAAGCCAGTGCTGTCGATAGCCTGCTGCAGAGGGACCCCCACACCCTCTCCATCCCTGCCTTCCTCACCTGCACACCAGCCACTGTCTCCCCTCCATCTCCCCCTTGGGCGGGCAAGGGCAGAGGGCAAAGGCAGACAGTCGCGCTGCCCCTCAGCACCTCGCTCCCCTCAGGCCGGGGGAGCACAAACACCACTCAAGGAGAGCAGGCCAGCGGGGGCTGCAGCAGACCTGCCACCCCCCAGAACAAGGTGGGTCTCCGTGGGCAAGAAGCAGGCACCCCTCCTGAGGTCCCCGGAGCCCCCCTGGTCTGGGGGGAGGCCGCGCCATCCAAGGGAAGGGTTAACCCTGCTGCCGCTCGGCACCCGCCATCCCACCCTCGCTCTCCCTCCACTGCTCCCCACCCCCACGCTCCTGCCGGCTCCGCAGACCTCTCCCCTCCCTCGCTCCACCGCCGCAGTCACCATGGAAACCAGCCCCGAGCAGCTGCCGGCTGCACCCCGGCAGCCGCCGAGTTGCCGGCAAAGGCGGTGTCAGGCAGGCTCCAACGGCAGCCAACGGCTGCGCGGCCTGCCCACCGGGAGGCCATTTTCTGCGTGTGGTGAGGGGCGCCGGGCAGCCCGGCCTTCCCTCAGGGCTGCCTGCCCTGGGGAAGGGGGGAAGGAGGGAAGGGAGGGCAGGCTGGGGTCCACTATCGCCTGGGGGCTTCTCTCCTGAGCTGCCAAATGGGCCTAGCTCCGGGTCCTTTCTCACTAGCTAGCAATGGGGTCACCTGCACCTCAGAGAGGCTGGGAGTGGCAGGTATGTCCAGTCATTTCCTGCTGTTGTGCTCTTGCCCCAGTTCAAGCCCTGAAGATAAAAGCTTTGGATGAGGCACTGCTCATGAGGCAGACTGGGCTTTTTCTGTCCCTGAAGTAAGATGTGGAGCTGAATTCAAGGCTTTATTCTGCCTCCTGCTCCGTTCCAAGAGGAAGCCCCATGACTTTCCAATGGCAAAGCTTCCCTGAAGCATGACACATTAACTTCAGTAACCCCTGGGACGAATATATGACAGTAATCTCCAACCCTCCCAGCTCCCACTTTCCTCTTCACTATGAGCTTGCTGCTCTATTGAAGGCTTCCCTTCACTGTGGAGTTAAGCCAGGCTTTTCCTTAGGTGTCACCTCTGTGCTCCATCCCATCCACAAAAAAATAAACAAAAAAAGCCCTCTCACACACATTCATTTCTATTTTCAATCTGGTGGAGTTAACCTAACCCATGGTACAGAGTAAAACATAGTCATTGCTTCCATTTGGGCTTGTAACCTACCCTCTTTGTGGAAGAAGTTTGCACTAGCCCACTTGAGTCTCTTCAGACCTCGGCTCCTTTCACACAGTTCCTGTGTGTGCCCACACAGCCAAACTTGCTAACAGTTCACTCGAAAAGAGTTGCACTATGAAGCACAAATGGGAAATGGCTCCAGAAACCCCAGCAAAATGCACAGGTGACAGCAGATCCTGGGGGAACAGGTCAGGCTTGGCTCTCATCTGTGTGCCAATCTGGAGAACTAGCCTGGTGTTGGAAACATATGCCAAATGATGTCCTTAAAGGAGGTTGAAACAAAACCGGGAAATTTAGCTTTGCTGTATGCCTATCCACAGTGAATTACGTATTTTTCACCACCGTTACCCCATATTCACCTTCCTGGATAGCAAAACTTCATCTCTAATTTAATCTCTGAGAGGCTCGTTACATCTATCCCATACATAAGGCCAAAATAAGGCCCCAATTTTGCCCTTATCCATAATCCTATTTTGTTCCAGTCCAAACCTGTCTTCTGCCCTAATCTTAACTTTCCCAGATCTCACTCTATTCTCACCCCTGTCCCTGATTATATGGCTGAAGAAATTTCTTTCTGCCCAGTGTCTTTGTAATATTTCACTGTGCCCCTAACCAGAATATATATATATGTATCTCAAAGATCAAAAGGACTGTTTCTCTATACCCATAAACTTCTTCTGAGACTAAGTTTTTGCCTGTGTATGAGAGGCAACCCTATTGTCTCAGCTCTTCTAAATCAAACTGGTGACGGCTGCCTAATGGCCACCAGCTTTCCTTCCCTGCATTTTCCCTATAGTAATCTCTGTTTCTTACCCATCTCCTCCACAGTCTGAACTATTTGCAGCTGAGGATCTCCTTTTTTGATATTGTCCTCTAAAACCCTCACAGTGAGGGGTTACTCCCCAAAATGATATGGCACAGACATTGCAGCTGCTGTTTGGCTTCATCCGGGGAATGTCTCTCACCCACTGCTGTTAGTTAATTATATGATCTGATGTGGTCTAATAGACATAGCTATTAGATGCAAACACCCTCAGCTGCAAAACGCTAGGTATAGGAGCTGGCAGCTCTCTATTTTCTGCTCCTCTTATATTTTCTTATTACACTAAATAAACATGGCCCTCCTTTCTTCTTTCTTAGAACAACCTGTTTACTAGACATTCAAATATATAAGTAGTGAAGGCACTAGAAATGCACACTAATGGAGCATTAAGACTATAATTTAAATACACACAGAGTATAGGGTATTCAATCCCTGTTATGTGACGTTAGGCCAGTTTTTTAGTCCTGTGGTCCAGAGAAAAGGTACAGAACTAATGGAGGTGATTGCTAAGAGTTACACTGGACTTTTCAAGACTGTTGGGCATAAGGATTGCTACCGAGGTATGCACAACTGTTATTTTTTCTTGTCTAATCATTAGACTGCATTTTTTTTCTTTAGAATTAGGTCCTAGACAAGACATCCATGTTTTTATGACTGTCACAGCTAATCACAGTCATGAAATTGCTGTGGCCTGAGGAATCTACAATTGACTTATAGTACAGCAGGCATCTAGAAGTCATCAAGCCTCTTGTGTAGAAGAGAACCATTTGACAACAAGCTATGCAGAACACTCTGCTTCAACAGATTAGGCCTCAAATCTCATCATCACCAGAACCTACCATAAAGTTCATTGCTTAGCTGATCAAGAGGTAGAAGAAAGAAATACAGCATGAAAAGAAAGTGGAAGAAATAGATTTTGTGGGTCTTTTTGATAAAATCAGTTTTTGCTTGGAGCTCAGGAACCATCAGGATAAGGGCAACACAGGCAGAGAAAAACTGTGAGAGAATAAAAAAGTATAAATGAAAGTAGTCCTGTTCTCCACGTTAGCCTGCAATTTTTAAAAGCACACTCTAGTGTGTGTGCTAGACCATCTCAGTTCCTGATAGGTCTGGTAGGTAACATACACTATTTCTGAACGTGTACTTCCCAGGGCCTTTAACTGGCTCTCCATTAACTCCAGAATCAGAGAAAACAGGGTCGGAAGAGATACCAATACACCTTCTGGTCATTCTTCCCCACCCCAAGCCAGGATCAACTACCAAGAAATGCCCATATTGACTTCATCATAAATTTAGTGGAATGAGAAGTATTAATCAAGCCATCTGACTGTCTCAATGATGAGACAAATACTTCAGAGATACTTTGTGCATGTAATGAAACATCTTCTCCAGGGACTTAGAACCCTGCTTGTTTTCAAGTTTAGTCTGACTCAACTTAATGTAGGGAAGGGAATTTAAGAGGAAAGTTTAGCTCTCCAGATTGCCTTCAAAGAGCTTAGCTGTGTTAAGCTGTCACCTGTGAATTAGGAATCCTTCTTCCTTTGCACCTGAAGATTCAAAAATTACCATATAACAAAACCTTGTTTTTGCTTTGTACAGACTACATCTGAAGAAGTAAGATCAGGAAATGCAGCTCCAATATTAAGCCACCTACAACGTTTACCTAGCCTGCCTGTTCGCTAAATGGTGGGAAAGTAGTGGATCAGGATGAGAGCCTCCTTCCATTGCTAGGCTCCATGGGCTAAGGAAGGGGATCAGAACAGTGTAAAGGCCACGGGTTGCTTAGTTAGGACCTTCGCACAGGAAGGGGGTCTGCCAGAAGCATGAAAAACAAGCTGGCTTCAGGGCTTTTGGACACATGAGCCAGCCCCCAAGAGGAGGCAGAGCAAACTAAGGACAGAAGGTGGGTCTGTCAGCATTATGCCAGGAGCTTCTTGGCCCAGTTCAGAATCAGGGAGGACAAATGTTAGCTTAAAGCCATCTTAAACTAAAGCTGTGTTCAGTCCTCTATTTTGCAGCAAGCACAGCCTCAGCCATAAACCACTGCAAGTGTAACACAAAGAGACCAGAAACAATATACTACAGAGACCAAATCTTGCTTTCAGTGGTGATTCAGAGGGGCAAATGAGGACAAAATTAATATATGTAGGGGAGACAAGTCAACATTGCTGTGGAAACCATTTCACTTCATGACATTTTAAGTTTAAACTGTAAGTTCTTGACAATGAATCAATGTAATTTTGTGTTATTCTATTATTGCAGCCAGCCCAGAGTGGGCCATGATGCCCAATACCTTCCAGGTTATCTCCATGCAGCAGAAACCCCTACTGATTCAGCCAAAAAAGATCATAGTGACAGTGCAGTGTGGGCTTTATGTGGTTCAGCTAGGACTGGGAAACTTGATCTCATAAACTTAGCCAGCATAAATTATGTTTTTATTATATTAAATTTTGTCCTGGCATTTGCCCATATGCCACATCACAGCCTGAGAAACCAGACAGTACAAGCCCCTCTGCCAGTGCATGCAGACATGGGGGCAAAATTATGGTTGTTGTGAGGCCCCCTGTCTTGGAGCCTGTCCAATTTGGTCATGATTGACAATTCAGCTGTCACATTTTATCAGTGTAAGTAAGTTCCTCCTTCCCTGCTTCATCTTTCAGTTTTCAGAAGGTAGGCGCTTGCTCCCATGTCTGTTCAGAGGAAGCACTGTGACCTACACGTCTGCCCCTGACCTTTAGCCTGATCAATAAAACTACAAATTGGTCTTTTCTTATCCTCGGCACTTTAGTCATAAAATCCCTACTGAGATGGAATGAAACACTGAACTTTATGTCTAGGCGTCATGAACATATTTGGAGGCGGGGGAGAGAGACTGGCAGTATTTCAACATCAAATATAAGAACCCTCTTTCGCTTGCTCACTCTCTGTGCAGCAATCCTGTGTTTTGTATTTGAAACCTGTAGAACATCTTTATTAGTTCCACAGTCATATATTTTCCCAAGTATTCCAGAATTGAGGGAACCTAAAGTGTCCTGTAACAATGCTTTTTCCACCACACATCCTTTCCCACTTTGGTGACTCTCCTTCTTTGTGTTGCTGTGTACAGAGATGACTGATTCTGCATCTCTGGAAAGCCAGTGGCCAGATCCAGCTGACTCCTAAATGCACCCTCTGGGCTACAGCCAGAGGAAAAGCCACTCTGAACATAACTCCTAAAAAAGCATCTTTTACCTTTGCACACTGACAGCCGTGCGTATGAGGTGTGGGTAAGATGCAAATGTACTTACAACCATGTTTCTGTTAAGGACCTGTTTTCATATCCAGTCTAGACTAACACAGTGGAAGATGCAGAAATTGCTCCATGTCTGATGCAGACAACAGCTGATTTTTATCTCAGCTTGCTGAAGGAGCTTGAGACAGTTTCTCTCATGACACAGACAAAGTGTTCAGGAAAGAAACAGTTAACACTGTCACATTGCTCTTGTAACCTCACCCAAAAGCCAGAGACAAGCCTTTTGCCTGCCACATTCAACTTGTGCTAGCAGCAGACAGTGCAGCAGACATTAAACCCAAGTACTGCTGTGCATGTGCTTCTTCAGGGGTTTGCGGGCAGTGGAGATATTAGGGAGGCACTAGAGGGAGAGAAGAAGAAAGAGCCCATTCCCAGAAGGGAAGGGGAGGACAGGGGACACCAGGGGTGTGGCACAAGGACAACACTTCCTACTGTAGGACAGTGGCAGTCATAAGAGGCAGAGGGGAGAGGGGGAACATTCAGCAACAACTCCAGTGCGTAGAGCAGAGGGTATTCTGGGGGCAGAGGGGGAGAGACATAATTTCTCTGTGAAGAGCAGAGGGCTGTGGGGGATGGCGAACAAAAAACAGTATAATTTAATGCTAATTAGATGCACTGTTGTTACTACTGTTTCTGCTATCAGATGTTTCACTGCGGTCACTGCAGAGGTCTGCCTATACTGAGACAGGCGTGCGCAGACGTGGGAGAGCACAACCTCCCGCCTGGTATGCTCCTTCTCGTTACCCCTGCAGCAGTGTCAGCAGACTTGAGCTTGCGTTTGCACTTGTGCAGTAAACAGTACTGAACCTCCATGACTCAGGCCTGAGAAGGCATGTGAGGGCTTTTTCTTTTGTATACCAAGAGCCTTTATCAGAAAATGAGACAGGCCTTAAGGTGGCTATAAAGGTATTTAATATGCTACATTTACATCTATTGAAGAGCGATGCACTGGGAGGACGGGGGCTGTGTTGTGCAGTTTTGTGTGCAACTTGGGAGATCTATTTCATCCTCTTTACAGTGAAAAAGTCATGGAGCCACATGACTTCTTCATGCTGGCAAGATAGTTGTGCCTTTTGTGTGCACAGCTGCTAGTAAGGTTGGAAACCATAGTTTTCACTCAGCTGCACAGCCAAGAATGGCCCTGAATAACCTCCTGTGTCACTTGAGGGCTTTTAGCTGGTAAAATGAAACACGACTGTGAATCAGAGGAAGGAAGAAAATCATAGCAGACTCTCTTCAAATTCCTTTTTGGTAGTCAGGCCACTCCTTATGCCAGGAATACTTGGTATTCTGTCCATCCATCTAAAGAGCAAAAAGCCAGGTCCAGTCTGTAAGATGGGCCAGAAGACCAGAAGCCTATCAGTTCTCGTAAGCCCAAGAGGAGTGATATGAAAATAACACTACCTCCTGTGCGTCTCTCCCACACTGATGTGTGCTATATAACACTGCTGAGTCTGCAAACATGATTTCTGACACCTCAGCTTGGAGGAAAGGCCAGAAATACTGTGCTGGAATCACAGCATAGCACATGCTCAAGGCTGGCAGGGGGCAGGTTCAAAACAGAGCAAAGAAACAGCTTCTCTACACAATGCATAGTCAAGCTTTGCAGTACCTTCTCTCAGGATTTTGTGGATGCTAGAAGTTTACATGAGTCCCAAAAGCAATTGGATACAGTCCTGGAAGAAACAAACATCTGAAGCTGTCTGATGCAGCACTGCTGCTCTGTCATGCAGAGAGTTCTTCAGCCAAAACTTGCTGGAGGCTGAGAGAGTATACAGGGGAAGGGTTGCTATACATTGGCTATACTCTTCCCAAGGCACCAGTATTGGCCTCAGCCAGAGGCAGGATAACTTCTGGATTTACACACCTGGCAGGGAAATCCCACCTTTGGGAAATGGAGGCTTTTTCTAAAAAGAGACTTTTAATGACATCAGCTGGATAGCATCAGATCTCTAAAGCTCATTGAAGAGATGACACTTCCATTTTCATCCCTGTTTACTCTTTATTTAATTTGCCATAGGATCTCAGAGTCCTTACAGAGATAAGGTCTTCATTAGCATATGCATCACAGTACCATTTAAGAAGAGAGAGAAGTCCTTCCTCAGAAGAGCTACATGCCAAAAAAAAGACAGATTAAGAGAGGAACAGAAGCAGCAGAACAGAGAAGGAAAACATGTTGGGGAGAAGTTGGTCAGTAGAAAAACAGTTCAGGTCTCTAAACTGCCAACCCAAGCTCCACAAACTCCATATGTAGTGTTGCCTAGTCCTGTCCTGCTTCAACACTATTTTCTGTTCTTTTCTTTAGTGCTTCCTGATTTCATGGCTGAGTGTCCCTTCCTCTAGTGAAAAGCATTGCTCTCAAGTAATGGACAACATATCTGCTTTTGGGGGTGGCTGCAGCTCTGTATCACTGTGTCCATCTTCTACCCTTTTGCAATGTCATTAGGGACCAAAGAGCTAAATAGTTAGAAGATAATACACCATTAAGGACCAATGCTAGCTGCAAAATCAACCTACCAGTTTCGTCTGTGATCCCTGCTCCGCAAGAGTATTCTAGCACCAATACAACTGAGGCACAACTAGACCCTGATTTTAGTAGAACCAGGATTTCATATTCCACGTTCCCAATATGCTGGCTAATGTCATATTTGAGCATTTAACTTGAAGTACTCCATATGACATAAAATATGTTCCATACCGACAGATTTATATTGGAATTGATCTAGTCATTCTGAGTTCTTTATTCATATGGTGGAGCTGAGCAAGGAATAAACATTTCTGGTACCAAATTTAGAAAGAATATATTTTGTTGTAGACAATAAGATACTATCTTCTCTAGTGGCAGTACTAGGGATTGATAGCAGTTTACAAAATGTAGAAATTGTGTGTGTGTGTTTGTGTGTGTGTGTGAATCTCTTACAGGCTTATTGCTGTACTAAACTGCTTCCATAAATCTTAGGCCTAATGCTGTTTTCAGTTACACCAACACACACCCAGTAACTTCTGTAGTATTATAAGAGATATAAATTACAACAGAATGTGATCCCTTGTAGTGTCAGTAATTTTTATTGCTCATCATGTCTATGGGTAGAACATATAAATGCTCCAGCTTATTACTTACTTGGCCAAGTTTACTCTTGCTGGAATGCAACTAATACCTACTGAGTATACCTAAGAAGGGCAAATTCCAGAGACCCATCATTTGGGATGATTTATGTGACTTTCATTGTGACTGGGTTTGGAGGTTTTTTGTTTTGTTTTTACAGTATGTTGCTGGTCAATTCACAACGTATGTTATATTCAGACCTAAGGATTCAGACCTAATACCAATTTCACAAAGGAAAAATAAGAACAGAATTTACATTTCGTTCATTTTGTTTGTCTCTGCTGTGCTAAACACACTGGAATGTCAAAATGCATTCATTGTATCCTAATCTACATCAAACTGTCCTGTAGGAACATTCATTATTCATTTATTGTCAGCAAAACGCATTGAAACAGAGGTATTAAGCATCTGGCCAACATATGTTTATGTGGCCCAAATGGCATATTCTAGTTTTGCAGTATATAAGAATTCCTTTAAAAACAAAAGAAGTCTTGCCTCTGATTTGGAAGAGAACCTGTCAAATATGAGCTGGTATAACTAAAGCAATGATCTCTGCCTGAGACAATGGACAGCTTAAAACAGTGCCTGAGATATGTGAACTCCTGTACCCCACCATTAATCTCATTTTAAGTCTAATGAGGGCACTTAGTCCAAATTAACTCCTTTGCTGCTAAGCCTCAGTGATTGACAAAGATACAGGCTTAGGACTGGAGATAAGGTGAAAACTGAATGTTGTCTAAAGAAGGCATTGCGTAAGGAATGAAAGGAGTAGAGGCACACAGAAGAGCAGGGACCAGAAAAAACAGAGGTTTGGAGAGGACACAAAGGGCAAAAATGTGTGGCCATAAGAAGTGGGCATGTTTTCACACCAGTAGAGGCCTCTCAGATTTTGGGGGGAGTTGGATCAAAGAGCTAGGTGTGGGAGCAGGCACAGCTGGGGTCAGGCCAGCCTGACAGCAGGCACGGGGCTGAGGTCAGGAGGAAGAATCTCAGTAATCAAGTCACAGCACCAGCAACGCAAGGGTTTTCAGCCTCAGAGAATTTTTTCCTGCCTCCAGCACGTTTGGAGAGGGAAAAATGAATTCTGTGGCAGTGCAAAAGGGCTAGGAAGGAGGTTTCAAAGGTTAAAAGGGGAAAAATCAGTGGTGCTTTGGGCAGCATCAGAGTGACAGAAGGGGCGATAGGTTTTGGGGAGGAATGTGAGCAAGAGGATGGCATTGGGATTTTGAGATCTATGAAAGGATAGATCTCCACAGATAGCATATGGGATCTGTCTCATCTCCTCCAGTTCACTTGCCACATCTCCCCTGGTGTCCTGTATTCCTTCCTCAGGCCCTGGAGTACATGTGCTTCACTTCCAACTCCCCAAAACCACAAACCCTTCTCTGTACCTGAGCAGCCTTCCGATCGCACATACATCCTCCATCCCATCCATCATCCATTCATATCCCATCCCACTGTGCACAAAGGCTCCTCCAGGCAGCAGAGACTGCTGTTGTAGGGGTGGAGGCATAGGGCAGAGCTAGGAAAGGGGAAATGCTTGCATCAGGTGGAGGCAGAGGAGAGAGATGCAAGTGCAGATGATTGCTGTTGATCTAGAGGACAGCAAAGGCTGTGCAGACAAAACCTCTTCAGGCTAGGAGACCCCAGGCATGTAGTTATCCATTACAAAGCTGGACCTTAGGCTTCATCCTAGTACTCTCTATTACAGCAGTCTTAAGCCATTAATATGTCAAGTCACATGGTGATTGGCAGGGGAAAGTCTACTCCTGCAAAAAGCTTGCTACCATGGGGCACATGTGAGGCAAGATCCCATTAGAAGATGCATACTCCCTAGCAGCTGTGCAGGGCTGCAACCTCTTTGCTGCTCTGGGACCCCCGACCCTGGACACAGCCGGCTGGCAGACACACAGGGTGCCAGTAGGGGAGCATGTTAGGAATGCTGAACAGGCAGGGTAGGAGATGCAGACACTGTGCCAGGTGGTGGAAGGTGGGGTAAAACAGTGGGTAACTGATGTGTTTCTTGCGTAAGATACACCAGCTGGCAGGGCTGCCAAGCCCCAGTCCATACTGGGCTGAGCAAAGTACAGACAAAACACACCACTGAACAGAGACAAGGCTGAGAGTAGGTGAGCTCAGATTCACAACACATCCAGACACATAATTTCTACCATGCAAAACAGTTCTGCATCTCTATTTAACATGATAGCTGAAAAGCCTGGAAATAAATAGGAGGGAAAAAAACTATGATTAAGTCACTATCACAGAATCCAAACATCAGTGGGCACTCAATAAAAAACTTTGTCCACTTGCTTTGTTTGATAATGGAGGATGCTGCTGGAGGTATCCCATAAATTTGATCTATTATTTATTGGATGTGCAATAAAGATTTCAAAAGGAATATAGTCCCTAGGTATATTTATTTACATCTTGTAAGGTTTTTCATAGGGTGATGTGCTGATAGATCTGAAGAATCTTTTTATGAAACCTTATCTTTTTTCTTTTTCTCTTTTCTTAATGAATTGCTACACATCACTTTAAACTGGAATGACTGTATTCTGGGGTCTTGTCAGGTGCTTTGATCACTTGGGATTACAGGTTTATGTAAGTATGTGCCCACTACAATTTTAACTAGTGTACTAGTCTATTTTAAAGTAACTAGATATTGCAGAGTGGTGATTCAGGTCCAGTTTTCAAAAGCCCCACCAAATGGCTTAAAAGCTTGCATCATATTTTCCAGAGTAACTCCAGCACTTATGAGATTGCATTTTAGGAAAAGTTCATTTCTCTTGGGCTCCTAAATCACTCTCTGTGCTTCAGAAAGGTTCCTTTTATATTTTAGAGGCATTTCAGTCTAAGTTAAGACTGGTGAAAAGTCCTGGACTGGAGAGAAGTCTGTGAGTGGGGAGGGAATGGCTGCTGTATATAGTGTAACCTAGGGCATGTTCGGTTTTGTTTCTTTGGGGCAAATTAGAAGGGGGATAGTATAATGACAAAAATAACACCAACAGTAATAGGTTAATGCTCTGACAGATGAGCTCGGGTGAATTAACAGCAGTGGTGCTACTGCCCTCCCCCTCTGCCAAGGTACTGCTGCCCCAGGAGCAGCGTGGGTGGAAGGGGATACATGCCTGGGTCCTCAGCCTCCCCGCATGCAGCCCATGCCAGGCACAGGCTAACAAAGACCACTGTCACGTGAGGCTGAGGTGGAAACACACATTTCCCATGTCTGCTCCGGGGATAACAGCCTCCAGCAGCGAGGTGGGCTAGACAGCAGGGACAGTAATACACTGTCAGAGCCATATAAATCAGAGCTCTATCTTTAACCAGAAGAATGGAGACCTTTGTGTTATGTCTGAATCCATATGGGCCTCCCATAGAATTGTCATGTTGATGGTGTCCAAGAGGCTTTTCTGTTGGGCGAAGCCCAGAGTTCGGTCAGGGAAATGAGCATTCCTAGTGAAGCAGTATGAGCAAGATTTTGTTAACTAATGAAAGAACGAACAGGGGAAGCATAAGAGTTAGGTGCAGCTCTCCTGTCTCAGGTCATGACCAGGAATCAGTGCAGAAACTGCTGCCTTGGAGCTCTGCTGTGTCACACTCTGTCCTGGGTGAACCGTCACCTGCCAGTCACTGCCAAGGCCAGCCCAGCCCTTTGCTGTAACTGCAAAATGTCCTTTCCTCTTTACCTCAGCTGAAAACAGCTGTTGCTAGGGAACTGCTTTAAGTCAAAAAGACAGCAAAGGATGAGAGGAGAGCAGTAGCTGAAGGACGGCAGGCCCGAGGCTGGTGAATGGGAAGGTGAAAAGAGAAAGGAGGGGATGAAGGCGTGAGGTTTGAGAGAAAAGAAGGGCCGAAGAGCGTAGTGTGAGAACAGTTTCTCATCTTGCCAGAGAGCAACAGTTCACTGTTCCTTTCAGGCTTGGGTTTTCTTAAAAGCTTGATCTTTTTTTTTTACATGGCTAGGGGGAAGGTAGAATCCCCCCCCGGCTTTTCATTTAGTGTGTTTTCACATGCCACTTTATACTTAATTATCACCCCTCCCTCTTTCACTTTCGACCTGTAAGAAAAAATACAACTCTTATTTTAGCCTCTCCCTCCCTCTTAATGACCATTATTCTGCTCCAGTCTAGCACTGAAATTTTATTGGATACACCTGTTTTACAAATTTGGATGAAACTGAAAAAACCTTTTTGTATTCCCTTAGTGCTCCAAATTTTCCTTCTTCCTGGAGTTAGTGAGATGCTCACAGATGATATCTGTCTGGGAAACATCGGGATTATACAATTATTCACCACCCAGAGCTACCTAAGCTCCAGTCAAGATCTGTTTTGTTCACCTAGGAGACTTTTTCAAAGCCAACTGAACTCAGTGGCAGGTTGTCCTCACACAAAACTGACTTCGAATTAGGCCTCCCACTGTTACATCACTACAAATCACTGTTAGCCCATAGCTCCTATGTGAGTGACGTGGCCATCATTTGCATCTGGTCACATTTGACCGTCCACCAAAGTGACCAGACACAATTAGAGTTGGTACAGCTGTCTGCACAGGGCTAAACCAGGGTGCAAACTCAGATACCAAGTTTTCACAAAAGATGCCTTAATGACTCTGCCACCACACTGCCTATTGTGCAGGTTGGAGTGTGGTAAGAGATGGAGTTTGAATTAGGGTTTATTCTAATTGTGGGCAGTATCAGCACTGTCTGACCAGTAAACAAATACATCTAAATAAAGGAGAAGATTGTATAGTTCATTGCTGAACAGAAATAGAAGGAAACAGAATATTCTTTACGATTAAAAAAATACATCATGTGGCTAAAAGGGTTGGTAACAAGATATATATATATATAGAGAGAGATATTTTATATATAAAGTCATCAAAGAAAATAAAATAAGCTATGTGTGAAGTTTCCAAACTCAACTGTGGCTGCAATACCTTCCAAAGAAAGCCATGGCATATAATAAAAAGCACTGTTTTATTGGTTTCAAATACTATAATGTATTATTGACTTATGGCAGGGGCTGGTGGTGGGATAGGCAGTATTTCACTTCCAAGCATCTGGTCCAAAATCATCCTTGGTTAGCAGTGATTGAATGTTATTAGTGTCTGATGCCTCTTTGGCGGAACATATGAAATGCACCAGAGGTTTCAGTGCACTTCCTAGTGGACAGGTGCCCATACCACTAAAACCACAGCTCTTTTGGAGCTAGCTGCGCTTGCTGTCATTACCAATCCCACTGAAGAGGCTCAAGGCTGAATGGAGCACAGCAACTGAACTGATACTTCTGCCTTCAGAGAAACTCCACCAGTCCTGTGCTGAAGCACAATAAGAAAAGTATGGGGCTCAGTGGCCTGCTCTTCCTTTCTGTTCTGAGGCCAGGGCAAAAGAGTATCTTTCAGCTTCTGGACAGGGCAGGATAAAGGAATATTACAGAGTTTACAGAAGCTGATTCTTTCAGGAGAGAAATCAGGGAGCATGCAAGCCCCATATTTGTGCCTAGTCTCTTGTTCCTAACTTGTCAGGCTTTAGGAAGGGAAATCCTGCTTGTTTTGATCTTTAGTGATCTGCTCTGCAGGACCAAAGGAGTCCTCATGTTGGCTGGCTCTTCTGCAATGGGTGCCTTTCTTCTCAGTGAGAGATACAGTTATCAGGATGCACAGAATAAAATGGCTGGATAGGATCCATGTCTTTTTCTGGACTTGGAAAGCTCACTCCATCCTCCCTGCTCACTGACAGGGAAGAGGACTGACCTCTGGAAATGAAGGCTTTTTGGGCACATCAGGCTTGGTCTTCAGAGGCTATTCACAGTGCTCCATAGCTCATGTTTCTGACTGACATTTACATTTAACATATTGTTTTCACCACATCTCCTACCCCCTGTCACTTCTTGGCAGGCTAATAAATCCACCGGGCTTTTGATGGCTTCCTGTCAGGCTACTTCTCCCAATCATCTCCAGGCCCTGCTCATTTCCCTCACCTAGCAGGCACATTTTCTATTTTGCTGCTATATTTATTTGCCCCTTGGCCTTGCTGTATCTGCCAGGCAGTTCAATATCTGAATCTGTTGTTATCCAAGGCAGACTGTATCAGGTGGCTTTTTCATTAACCTCTTTGCTGCTGTAGGGGAAATGCACTGTAGAAGGGCCTTGCAAAGATAGTGAGTGAGTCATGGTCAGCAAAGTGGGGAGGGAAGAATCACTGAACATCTACTATGTAAGGAGCTCAGCAATTCCCTTCTTGCCATGAAAATCATCAATAACTCATGCAACCCATGCTGGACTACAACCAGAAAGACACTATCCTTCTGATGCTCAATGGGATCTTTTAGGAAGACAGGTATTTGCACAAAATGCTAGCTGCATGCCAGGCCTCTGCCTACAGACTGGCTTTACTGGTGCATCCTCCAATCCCTTCCTGCATCCCAAGTATGGCTCTGAATCACCCCTCTGAAGGAGCCCTCCCTTTCCATTAACTATATAGGCAAGAAAAGCTTCTTAACGTAGGCAACATTCATCCAGTCACGAGAGGTGTCTCTAAGAGATGGAAAGAACATCATTTGTAGCTGCTTGTGGCTCCTCATGGATTACAGAGGGAGCCTGAATTCATGCTCAAACCAGACATCCATTTTTAGATGGCTAAACTCAGCTGAAACAAACCCCATGCTTAGTGGTCTCAAGACAACAACAGGGTGATTTAAATGACGGAGATGTGAGTCATTTGCAGGTATAGTTGCCTTCTTACAGCTTCATATTTCCTGGAAGTTATGAATATTCCTCAATATTCTCCAGCAGGTCAAATTTATCAAATAAGATAAAAGATGAGTGAAACCAGAATATTTCATTTTGTGGCCAGAGAACCCAGGTTCTCTGGGACCATGAAGTCTGAGTAAGTTTTGAACTGGAAAGGAATCATGTTAATATTAACTGACCAGTTGCCTTTGGCCTGAGTAGATAGAAACGTGCGACTGTAGTTGCTACTGATAGGAGACAATAATATGGTTAACAGGGTATAAAATAGCAAATGAAGAAAGGTATATTCATGCTACCTAATAGCCTGAATAACAAAAGGGTCATGGTTTGATCAAATGTGATTGAGGGGAGATCTCATGCATCAAGAACAATGTGATCCTAGCCAGAGCAATGGGGACTGGGGAGGAAAGGGGGCAGCCCTGGAGAACAGCAGAGCTCACAAGGCAGTATTTCATAACAGGGAGAATCAGCGAGGCAGAGCCTCAGCACTGAAAACAAAACAATGGAGCATGATTCACTGAGAGTGAAGTTGCCTCCGTTGCTTTCCATGTGCGAAGAGACTGATATGAGAGGATATATGGAGAAGCTGTAAGAAGGGCCTTACAAGTTCCAAACAGAAAGGCCACTTCTTGACACTTGGGAAGAGAAACTCTGCATGTGCAGAATTCTTTTCACTCCGCACCGGACAGGTTTTCTCTATGTGTATCTCTTGACAAAATTCCCTTTCCCTCACACCCAGAGGTTTGCAGCTGTCATTTTCTTTTCCTCAATTGTTGAACCTTTCTTCTGCAATCCATCCCCTTTGACCTACCCCAGCCAGTTGGGTCCCTTCTAGCAAGAGGGTTTATGTCACCTAAAGTGTAGTTTCCCTCCCATGATGAGGAGGTGGGTTGCTTAACATAAGCACTCCCAGAAGGAGCAATTTTAATTCCCTTATTTCCTTGGAGCAAATTTGACTCCAGCTCTGTGGGCCCCTGGTTTTGCTGTCTCTTATTCACCTTTCTTCATGTTCCAGTATCAATAGCACCTCCTGGGGTACAAAACCCTGGAAGTACAGTCTGGGGGAATTTCAAACATAAGTGTATTTATTTCAATCACAATCATGAAAGGCATGTTTAGTTGTTTTTTTAACACAGAACCAGCACAGGGAAACACAGTTAGGATGCAGTTGTGTCAAAACCTGTAATGGTGATTGTGGCTTGCTACAACAGATAACATTGCAGGGTAATAAGAGTGGAGCTCTAAAGCAAAACAGATAGTACTAAGGATCTGATGTCCACACTGTATGCATTTGGGGGGTTTTAAGTTGGTCTAGCTGTAGTCTGGTCCCATGGCCTGAACACCCATTAACAGGTAGATTTCTGAAGCACAACTGCCCATTAGGTTCATCCAAAATAAACTAAGCAGGGACAAACAGGAGATTCACTCAAGGAGATTCCAGTGCACCACTGAGACAAAATAAAATGCTAACTTAGACACATGATATGTGGCCCTAAGCGTGCCTCCCTTTCTGTGAAAGAGAAGAAATGATGGTGTTCATTTGCCGCAAGAAAAAGGGTATTATTAGCCAGAGTCCATTTATCTGCTCAAGTGCAATGCGTTAGCAATTGAGGATGAATACTGTGTATTTAGAAACATTGTCATTTGGAAAGCATCTAGGGATGCCCTAAAAAGAAACATACCCTATGTTAACTATACTCACTGTGTTTTAATGATCCACCCACGTCCAGAATGTTGCCTCCCTCTTTTTTAATCTTTCTTTGGCCTCATGCCACTTTTACTTGAAAAGAGTTTGCATTACATGTTGTTGAGAGCCCCTTGCTAAATGCTGAGAACCCTCAACACCTGCTGACTCTGGTAAAAACTGATGGTACTCAACACTAAGTAAAATAGCACACAGTCTCCTGCCTGTTAGCAAAGGATGGGGAGGGCAAATGGCTGTGTGGGTGTAAGCATGTCTAGAGAGAAAAGAGGAAGCAGCTGTGTGTGAGAAAAAAAGGAATGACCAAGGAAAAGACTTGTGTGTATGTGATGGGGGGAAACTAACACAGTTAAAATTGAAGTGATAAATCATACCTGAGATCCCTCCTGGGACCTATAAATAGGAAACTGAAAAGCATTTCCTTCTATTTATTTTATAAGTGCTATAAACTTTATCAGCTTTTAGTATTGGAGACTCGTGCAATATTTATGGGCTGTTACTTTAGAAGTTATTCAGATGTTAGCATCAGGAGGCTAATGAAAAAGAAAATTGGGATGGGTAAAGAAAAGAGGGCTTTCTCTACAGCCCTATAGTAACAAAGGTATCACATTTTAGTTGCTTGGTCTTCCCAATGTCCTTTGCTCCAAGGATGCCTGTGTTTCTCTAGTGTGTACTTATCCTGAGCTTCACAGCTCCACAGGAGATCACAAAAAGCATCGTTTATGGGTAAAAATGAAGTCATGCTTGTTCAGGAATTCCTGTAATGAAACTCACAGGGTGAGGAAGATGATTGCACAGTAGAACTTGCAAAGAGGAGATGTCTTAGAGGATGTTTCTGATACTTGGACAAATGCAGATATGTAAAGGTCCTCTAAGTGGACCAGAATGCAAGATCAGCCTCCAAGTAGTCTTCATATTGAGTACAGAGGAAGGGGTAATGTCCTCTTATATTGGGTAAGCCATCAGCAGTATTTAGGGACTGATTAACAGGTTTGAACAGAACAAGGACATCCTCATCCCTCACAGAACTTCACCCCAAGCTCAGTCCAAATGTCTAATTTGTTTCTTGATGTCTGGAAATATTGTTTCATCTTTCCATGCTTATGCATTTTCATAGGTGGCTTATCCATGCTCTTCACTTTCAAATGGAGACAACAGCTGTTTTCAAAGTTTTTATTCAGAGCAAGATAAAATCTCTTCAAATTTCTAGCTGGGAAATAGAGCTTTGCAGAACCTGCTGCTATGGAGAATCCTCTCAGAAAAAGCTGCAGATTGTGCATGTAAAGAAATGCAAACGTACAGAGACTGCTGGACTCAGTTATATGAAGGAATTCCCCCAACAAAGCTGTGGATACAAGCCAAAATTCAGTAACTATAGAGAGCACATTTTATGGATAAGAGGGGAGGCCCAGTCCAAGATGGGAAAGGCGCAGACACCGAAGTTGGTGTCAGCAAAGCACAGGGGCCGTGTGCTGCTCAGTTGTTCCTGTACACAGTCATGGTATAAAAGCTAGACTAAGAAGAGAACATGATATGAGGCAGCTCACACATCTTAAGGGCAGGGGGAGAAACGTATCAAAAGCTCAGTTTCTTCACCATATCAAAGAGAAGACCAAGAGGTGGATGACTTACCATTTGTAAATACCTCAAGAGGAGAAGCGCCCAGTGCTTGCAGGGTCTTCAGTATGGCAGAGGAAGACAGACAGAACTATTAATGGGAAGCTAGACACAACCAAATTCAAGCAAGAAATGAGGCTTGCCTGTTTTTTGTTTTTGGGTTTTGGTTTTGGGTTTTTTTTTTTTACAGTGGAAAGGGCCCAAATATTTGACAAAATACAAAAAGGATGCATAAAAAACATGATGTCTTTGGCATGTTTTTGAAGTTCTCAAATCAAGATCAGACGCCTTACTGGAAGATACATTTTAACTGCACACAAGTTATTGGACTCATTACTGAAACAGCTGGATAAATGTCTCTGGCATGTGTGATAGAGGAGGTCAGATTAGATGACAGTGTAATAGTCCCTTCTGGCCCTAAAACTATAAGTCTGTGAAAGAAGAAATCACTCATTCCTATAGACATAAAACACTGTCTTTATTGTTTGACTATAAAAGTGTATCTAAGAAACCCAGCTTTCTGTGAAGACATATTGTAGGGAGTATTTTTTCTTTTTGCCTACGGCCTGCCTGTATACATTGGGTAGAATCTTTGCCAAAAGGAATTCAATGGGAATTATACCTTTAACTTAAATAAAGTTGAGATTTAAAATGTTGCCTCTGCCAGCAATTGTCCATTAGCTTCTGTGAAACTTCAAACTATTCTTGAAAGAAATTCAGCAGCCCAACACCTGCTTGTCACCTAGCATCATATGGACTAGCAGCAAATTTTGTGCAAATCATTCAAAAGAGCTGGAACAAACATTCAAGCAGGGTCTCACGGTACGCTGTTTTACATGTGCTATATTACAAGTTTATGCTGCTGTTGACCCTGCAGAAAACTCTGCTTGCGTTATTTTTAAACCACCATTTTACAGATTAGGTTTGATTTGCTTATTCAGGTTTTATCAAATGAATTGGAAGAAAAAATTCTTTAGAGTAAATAAACCACAATAGATATATCTTTGGATTTCATGTCTAGACCAGAAAGTTAGTTGTGGAATAACAGAAGAGAGAAAGAGGAGGACAGTAAAGTGTTGTCAAAGGCTGTAAAGCTAGTGTTATACCTAGCAAAGGCTAAAAGAAAAATAATGATGACCCATGGTTCAGCTATTATAAGACAAAGGTTCAGAGAGGGGAAAGGCCCTGAATTACTGGAAAGAAAATGATGAAATGATTCTGTTCTTTACTGGTCTAAGGAAGAAACAAGTGAAAGTGTTACTACTGAAGCCAAATTTCAGGATAAACTTGAGGAACAGTCCTTTCTGGCAGACAGTTTGAGCCACAACATAAATACTGATCTGCCAGAAGATTAAATCAATAAAAGGCTGTGTTTTCAGACGTGTGGTATATGCATGTTATTAACTGAAAGAAGATGAAGCAACTCTGTCTCTTGCATATCATGCCTTTAAATTCATAGAAAACTTCTTGCCTTTGCTGCAAGGAGTGATGTGAAGGAGTAAAGATCATTTATTTCAGTTTCTGTGTGAAGTAGGGAGACCTGCGTACCTCCAGACTTAGAGTTGTTCTTTGTCAGTTTTCATACTCAGAAATAAATCATCAGAAGAGAACATGTAAGAGTTATACTTTTTTTCAGATGTAACCATGATAGCAGAGAGGTCCAGCTGGCAGCCTGCAAGTCAGAACCAGCCTTCCTTGCAGCCCACCACATCTCTTTGGAGGAGGTGGGAACAGCTGCCTGGGCAGCACGCTTGGACCTAACAACCCAACACCTTCCTCCATGTTTCTGAAAAACCTGATGGTTAGAGCTGCATTCCCCACCCTCACACCCCGGAGGGGACAGCACTGGCACCGAGCTGTCTCCCCTCCACACAGATGCCTACCAGAAACCTGGGAGCTCAACCGAGAGACCATGAAAGGGTTTCTGGGATCCCACCCTTGCAGCTGTGGAAACAGGTCCCCAATTATTTTAAGGGGATTAACTATTTCAAAGAAATCTTGAAAGAAAAAGCCATCTCCTACCCCCCCCCCAAAAAAAAAAAGAAAAAAAGAAAGAAAAGAAAAAAAGAACAGAAAGGAAAATGATACCAAAGACAACTGAGCAAAGACTAAGGTTTGGTTATTTAGCTCTTCACCAATGGGAAGTATGGGTTGTTTTTATTTTAAAAAGAGTCATGAGTGGATGTCTGACCAAGACACATTACAAATGAATGTGCAGCTGTTTGTCAGTACTCAAAGGGCAGCCATATACCTTCAACATAAAATATTTGTTATTTTGAAATAAAGCAAGTAGTTCCCTCAACACCATAACTATTGAAACACAGTTTGCTACCCGTCTGCATCTTATAATGAATGAAAATTTCTGCATCTGAGATGCCTGTAAGGGGTCTCTCCAGCATAGAGTTTCTGATGTCTAATAAGAGCTGAGCTCACCTTGCCATCCCTTCCTTGTTTAGACACTGAGATGGTGTCTCTCATCTGCCAGCTCAGTGTACAAAGCTTGTCTTTGAGACCTGTGCTCCTTTGTCAGAAAGAAAAAATAAAAAAAGGGTCCAAGAGTTGTTTAAAAGAAAAAGCAGGTAAAAGACAGTGGTGAGAGACAGCAAAAGTAAGATGCCAGAGAGGAAGGAGTATGTGGATCCTGTATGACAGGCTACAGCACTTCAGGGAATAACATAGCCACTGTCCATGAACACAAACTCCTCAGGTGTCCCTAGAAGTGTACAGGTGCAGTTCACAGAAAACAATGCAGTAGAGGCCTGTTCTACTACTGTCTCAAGATTTGTGCCTACTCAAAGGACAGGAAAATCATCTAGGAAAGGTTTGTCCATTTAAAAAGATGATGATGATGACTTTTGAGTGCTAGAATCAGACCTGCTGTGATGGGAGAGGTGGCAATGTGGAGGTGACAATGGCTTTCTCACCAGGTGACAAGACTATAAATGTCAATGGGCATTTCATTAGAGGGAAGGAAGGAAGGTACAGACTAATAAAAGACGTGATGCTGACAGCAGCTTCTCCTCAATAAACATTTCCGGCCCACTCATCTGTCACACAGGCAGCCTGGGTTAAATTTATTGCTACTACATGGTGCATTAACCCTTAGTATATTGGCTAAGGCCCAGGGAATGACCATTTATATGCAAGTTATGTCCAGAGATAGAAAGATAAGATCTGGCTGCAGGGAGAAGGCTAGTCATATCCTGCCCACTCTGCCAGAAATCCCTCTTTGTCTGCTCACCCAACATAATTCAGTTTCTCCTGCCCACACCTCCTGATGTATCTATCCTTCAAGCCTGGAACCAGTTCATTCCTCAGAAACTGTGGTCTTAGCCTTCACCCCACTTCTCTCACTGATATTGTGCCAGTCTCTTGCAGCCCCCCAACCCTATTTTCCTTCCCCTCAGTCTGTGACTAACTCCAGTGGCCCTCCAGCAAATTTTCAGCCACTGCACTGCAAATGAAGATGCTTAGCGAGGTAATCAGCACATAACCCACAGTAGACCACATAGCCTTGAGGCAACCATGCTTTAAGCAGACTCTGATCCACAGACCTGGGAACGCTCAATATTTGGAACAAGAAAATCTTCCTCAACCAGTTTTACTTTTCATTAATCACAACTGCTCCTCTTTTTTCTTGATGCCCTTCCAGAAAATATTCCACGTGCAGGGTATCCATGGATGTGACAGGGATATCTCCTGCAGTGAATCTATGTCAGTTTGCACTCTTTGCTCCTGATTTCCAGCTTTCCCCTCCTCCCCAGCAATTCTTCTCATGCCCTCCCTCTCCCGCTGCTCCAGGGAAATGCTAAAGCTAGCTCCTAATTAAAGTGCTTGCAATTCCCCACCGAAGCAGTGGCGCCAGGGCCTGAAACCATCCCGTGTCTGTGTCCTCTAGAGACAAGCCAGCTGTGCTCAGACACCTTGCCGCTCACTCCTCCTGCCACAGACTTTCCCATATTGACGCCAGCAGGTTTCGTCTTTGTTTTCTCATCTGTGCTAATTTCTCTCTGATGCTGCAGGCAGGGGCGCAGGCAAGGGATGGGGAGGTCACTCAGCAGATGAAGTGAAGATCCCCCCCCCAGAAGAAAACAGAAAGGGAAAGAGCCATCAGGGAAAGTGCCAAGGACTGAAGCAAAGATGCATCTCTGCCCTGTGCTGTGTTCATAACAACAGCATTTTCATCTGACTTGTGTGCTGAGGCCCAAATGCGCTTCATAGTGCATGCCACCTGAATGACACCAAGCATGTAATCCTCTTACTGTCCAGATTAGTGCATTACAGATGCTGTGCCTACGCTCACACTGTCAGCACGCACACAAGGTATGGCCCACCCCACAGAACAGCATAGACAAAAGGCTGGCCCATGCCTATCCCAACGCATGTGCTGCCCACCACACACACGCTCACAGCCACCCACCAGCACAGCACAGAAGCATGAGGGCACCAGTTGTGCTACACTGAAACGCTTCCACTGAACTGCGACATGACTTGTCATTCACATGCACCGCACCAAACAGGGCCTATGTTGTGTAACTATCACTCTACACACACACACACATACAGGCACATGCAGGAGACATTAGGCACACAAAATGGCTCGATTTTCCAGTCTACAGTGGCCACTCCCCACTACACAGGTGGTACAAGTAATAATATTCTGGCTAGAAATGTCCACCTTAGGTATCCTTTGGAAGAGGGCAACTCTGCTCATATATGTCTAGAAAAGACTGTAGAGCTGCCTCATGCACCAGCATCCTCTTTATTATATCCAGCCCCAGAAATGTACCAGGGGCACTGCAGAATGTAACCACACCGGGCCTCTCTTCAGCTGGTGTATGATGCTTTACAGCCACTATTGGGAATTAGAGCTGCTCCTCCATTCACTGAGACCAGACAATACAGAATGCAGGAGCCACAGAAAAGTCCCCATTGCACGCTAGTTCTCTGACCTAAGCAAAACTCAATCACAGGGGGGCATTTCCCAATACATTTGGGAAAATATATCCATCAGATGTATTTTGAACCCTCCACGTAACCCCTCATCAAACATGTGAATAGATGAGCAGATTTGATCAAAAATCACAGACTTGATCAAAATCACGCTCACACACAAATGCACACATGAAACATGTATTCCTCCCATCATCCACACACCCACAAATGTATACATGGATCCAAGTGGGAAAAAAAGTGCACAGACAAGTAAAGTTCTCTGGAGGTGCTGAGGTCAGTTGGTGAAAACCAAATCATGCCTCACAACCATTCAAACTATCTCTGTGTAGTTATAGAAAATTCAGTGGTAGAAATACTGTGTGTACAGTAACATTTTCCAAAGAAAAGGAGTGACAGAAAAACCTAAGTTATATTTGTAAAAATAAAGCAGGCCTTACATGGCTAAGTCTCATACAAGGCCATCTCAAAACCTCTCGCCAGCGTAGACAAAGTTCCATTTTGGCAGGAGCCAAGAATGGGAGCTTGCTGCATGTGGAGGGGGAGCAGGAGGGCAGAACTGAAGCTTGGAGAACTGCCATCCTTGAGGGTGCCCAAGCATGCCCAAGGAGAAGAAAAGACAGTGATTACTGCTCCCATGGAGACAATCCACACCCAAGAATAGCCACTGGCTCACAGATCTTGGCCCACATGCTTAGTTACAGTGGTCAGCCTTGTTCTCCATGACTGTGACACAGAAGTGGGCAGCAGAACAGTGACTGTTTTACTGCCACCAGCAATCTGCTGCCCTGGACAGTGACCGGCTTCATCTACGCTTAAAGCTGGCACTGATTACACTGGCCTTGAATAAAGCTTAGGCTCAGGGGCCTTGGCTGCTTTGGAAATTGTTAGCCTATATTTTTCTTTCAGCTGTGATAGACAAGGAGACAACTGGGCAAAGGAGCTAGGATACTGAAGTTGTCCAAAAGTTTGGATTTGATGTATAAGAAATTGCTATGGATAGGTAGAAGCACCTGCTTAGAGGTTCAGCCTAGCAACATCAGGAATTTGCTGTCAGTTGTTTAATAGAAAAGCTCAGTGAAATAGCAGAAAAATAATTTAATCAAAATTTTTAATGAAACAAGTTGAGTTTTCCCTATCAAATATTGCAAACAAAACTATTTCATCCAGAACCAAAAGAGTCTGGTTGAAAATGAAGAAATTTTGAATTTGAAGTGCCACTATGGTGGCTTATAAGAACCACAGTACAAATGTCTCATGTTCCTATTTTACTTTACATTCTGGGGTCTTCAAGTGGATTGCATCTGCCGTGAGACACACTGATCTCAATCAGTAAAGGAGATTCCAGCATTGTTGCAGCTGTGTGCTGCAGTGCATCATGTGCAATGAATCCTGGCAGGGGTGCTTGGCCCCTAAGGGGAATGAGACAGCCTCCTGTTTCCTCGCAAAAACCAAAGCAAATAGAAAAGACAGGTGCAGAGATACATTCATATCAACAGTCATATGAAGATTCCTCCAGTTAAGATCTTTACAGCTGGAGGCTTATGCAGTGCTTGCTATGCTGATGAGTGAATTTGCAGCCAAATACTGACCCCACTGAACTGGGGCCAATCAACAAGTCTATGAAAACAATAGTTTTAACTGAAAGCCTAAACAATAGCTTATGGATGAAGTAATTAAAAATAAACCAACATGACTATCAACAAATCTTACAAGCCAAAGATACTTAAAGAACAATTAGTTGTTATTTTACCCAATAAAGAATCATCAGAATTGTCAGGTTTAATTAGAAGTAGTTCTTTCACATAGTGTTTAAATAAAATCATATTTTCTTGTTATAATAAGTTGTGCAGGCCAGAAAGAGAAATGGATTCAGAAATGGAACAGAAAATTTCACTACTGGTGACTGCGCAACATTATAGTCCATCTGCAACTTTTGAATTTCCTTACTCGCTAATGGCTGGAAATTAGGAAGCCATGCTTAGAAACATTGCTCAGTACTTGCTGTCTTCCTTGTACTCTTCCCTCAGCATTTACAACTGGCCACTGCTGAAAACATAAAAATGAACAAGACAGTCCTACTGCTCAGTGCTGAGGTGTCAGTTTTTAGGTTATGTCCTACCACACCACAGGATACCAGCACTCAACCACAGGAGCTGTCTTCTACTGAAGTGAAAATGTCATCCAACGAAAGCTCAGCCAAATGCAGCCAACCGCTGGTAAGCAATGCAGTGATGTTCCCAATAATTCTTATCTCAACTCTCATCAAGGAATAGCTCTAATCTCCCCCAAAACCAAAACATAATTTGTTCAAAAGGGTGATAATAAAAGAAATCCAGGTGGGGGGGGGAGGGTAAATGACATGGAGATTTTTAGGCGCATATATATTAATTAAAAAGAGACATTTGTTCAAAAATAGCCCACACTGCTAATAAGTACTTTGGAGTAACCTTCTGAGCAATAACCAAAGCAGCCTGTCTAAGAAGGGGATTGCAAACCTCATGCTTTCATTAAAGTCATGAGTAAGAAAGACCTTCCTTTTCCTGCCAGAGACTGAAGCAGTGTTGTTAACTTTTTCTGTTTGAAGCTGTGCAGAAAAGAAATACACAGTTAGTTCCTAGATAAGCTGTTGAACAAAAAACAATTTTCCAAAAAAAAATTTTTCTTCCCATGCAGAGATTCACTCAACAACCTACAAGCAGAAAAGAACATAGACTTCGTCAGACATGCTAAAATCTCTCCAAATAAGCAATCCCTAGTGTTACTGCTCTCCTCAAAAAAACCACGCACAATTTATTGCTGGCTGCACATTATTGGAGCTACTTCTATCTGCTGATGCCCAAGGCAGAGACATGTCTATGTAGCTAGTGAAAACAGACTGGCATTCCCAGTCCAGTGCTGCTATCTCAAGTTTCCCTCTAGTTGCATGCAAAAGCCTACAAGCAGTATGGGGATCACATTTCCAACCCCTGTATCAAAGCATAGGGGACCAAATAATACCCAAACTCCTTTTCCTGCACTCCCATGCTGAAATTCATGATCAGCCTCTGAAGACAGGACAAATGGGGAGCTGCCATGACTCAAGGAAAAGCTCTCCCAATGAAAGGACCACCATCAGCATTACTTTCACCATTGTTTATTCCAACAATATTGACCAAGTTAATGTTGCAGTACCTTTTGAATGTAAAGCCCTTTCCACCTCAAGTCCTCTTTCTTTATGTTTAGCCAGGAAAAAAAAAAAAAGACAAAACAAGCTGAAGAGTCAGCTTCTATTTCACAGTTAAGCAAAGGTACTTAGAAACTAGGGTAGTGGTGCTCACAGACTGTAATGGGCACTGATGCCCCAGACACCTTTGGAGCTTGGTGGGTCTTGATTTGGCCCTTGACAACCCATCTTGAGCTATAGATATGGAAACCAAGGTGTGGCACAAGGCCACCTTTTCCTGGGACAGTCTGGCTTTTTTTTCCAGCCCAGCTGGAAGTGTCCCGTTCCCTCAACAAAAGCAGGGCATATTCTAAGTAACAATATACAGACTATATAAACAGATTCCTCTATCTTGTATTTCAAGGAAACTTTCAGATACTTATTAAGAGTTATCAAGACACAAAAGAGTAGGCCTGCTGAGACACTGAGGTAGGACTATTGACCTTACTATTTCTCACCAGACCTGTGTCCAGTCTCTCAATATTTTTAAAAAAGAGTGTCATTAAAGATAATAACCCTAATCGGAGGTACTGGGAGAGGCACAACAGGATAAAAAACACCCCATACAATAATCCGCTCCATAGTCATTTTGTCAACAAGCCTGAGTTTGTCAACATAACTGCCTTGCTCACACAGAGACATGCCATATGTTTTTTACAACCAATTATCCTCTCTACAGCTAGAACATGTTCCCCTGCTAAGGCAAAACCTGCAACTCCTGCTCCCTGTCAAAGGCTCTGAATGTGCACCACATCAACAATTTTGTCCCCCAGGGCCAGCTATCCTAGCCCAAGGGACAGGAAAACCCCCAAACAGCACCTATAAAACCCACTAAATCAAACAAACCTGGAGAGAGGGAAGGAGAGAAAGAGCTACCATTTCCTTAAAAAGAAACACACACAAAAAAAAGTGAGGCAGCACACTCTCTTCTTGCAGCTTCTGAATAGAGAATGCTATGAGAGCAGTGGCAAGGGAGCAGCCACTGATATGGAGGAGAGGGTTCAGGGTCTGACTGTGCATTAGCTGGCACACCCATGCCATCAGGACATGCCAGTCCTACTGGGTACTGACCAGCTGCAGACAAAAGCACTTCTTCTCTCAAGAAATAGCCAGAAGGCTCCTTTTGGTTCTCTATTTTAGAATCAAACCTAATTTTGAAGACTCCAAATCTTCTGCAAAATTAACTATTGCTTTCAAGACAGCCATAATCAGGGCTGCAGGGGTGGCAAGTAAGTACCAAGATCAATAGCGTTCTGCTTTAGAGATAGAAGGGCCTTCTGAACATTAAAAACAAACAAACACACACACACACACACTCCAAATTTTGAAACAGGATTGCAGGCTCATTTGCTGTTATCACTGAAAGACGCACACACCCAAAGGGTGAGATGCACAAAGAGTCCACGAGATGCCTAGTCCACGAGACTTGGTAATAAGCACCCTTGGGACAGCAGTAATGGAGAAAGGGAATGGTCCCAAGTAACACTATAAACAGTGTGCTGAAGGGGGCATTGGTGGCTTGGACAAGACAAGTGAGGGGCACCAAGCAGACCATACAAGGGCTGATGTGTCACCCAGCACACCACAGACGAAAGTTTTGTCTGAGCTACCAGCTGTAATGACATGTTGCAATTTACTGCAAGTCTTGCACAGCTTAAAAATCTTGGGAGCTTTGTCACTGAAGTCAATGGGAGCGGGAACAGCTCCAGGGAGACATGGCAGTGAAATCCCGTTGCCATGGGGTTACCACAGAGAGATGTAAAGCATAAACCTTGTGAGCATGGCTACCACCTTCTGAACTGCTGTTCTGCAGGTGTTCAGAGGAAAGGAGCTTGCTCCAAAGGGCAAGCAAGGCTGGAGCTGAAAAAAGACAGATACTACTGTTAATACAAACCAAACTGAAAGGCCAAGGGTTTCTCTTTGATTTGTATTCTCTCCACTGATCTGTGACCCTTTCTGACTTATCCCTCTGACCCCTCACCTCCAGCAGTCGGGTGAAGAATTAGTCACTTTAAGTAAGGACACAAACACTGGGGCTCTGATCCATGCTGGTTGCCTTAGGATCAGGAAACTGTAATTCCCTGCAGCATGTGCTGCAGGTTGTGATGCTCCTCCCATTGGTCATCTATCTTCCGTGGTTCCTTGGCAGAAGGGCAATTTGCTGAAGAGTGCCCATGTCAGAAGCATTCTTATCTTACTGTAGGTAGATAGGTTGTCTTGCCTAAGCCATCTAATCAGACAGCTATTTCATCATTTTACCTAATGGGCGGCAGAGATGGCAAGTCAACCTTTGCAAGTCTGCTACTCCACTAACACTGCTGAAAGGGTGAGACATTGTCCATGAGTAACTCAGGGTATGGAGAGCTTCAGAAATTTTGTTCTGTTTTATGACTGAGCCTTGTTTGAATGGGAGCAAACACAGCTGGGACCATCCAACTGAGTTCGTATTAAACGAGAAGTTAATCTTATCAGAGGCCTCTACCGACAAAGACTGACTGTATTTCCTCAGGGTCTGCACTTGTCCCATGGGAGGGACAACAGGGACATGGAATTGAAATGGATGGCTTGCTCCCACTGCGGCCTCCGCAGATTTGCAATTCAATTCAATAAAAGATGGAGCAGGCTGCTGAGCTGCCTTTGAAAGGGTCAGAAGGTTCAGAAGCAGCAGGAGGGAAATGGAGGCAGGGTACAAGAAGGAGAAGAGCTGATGTTATTCTTCATTCCAAAGTGAATGCTCTGCCCCAAGGGCAGGAGAAAGAGCACCTCTCTGATTCAATTACCAACAGGACCAGAAGAATGAGCAAGCGCTGGATGGCTGATATACCATTTGGCAGATGTGCATATGACTCAAACCAGAGTGAAGTAGCAGCTTACAATCAGAAAACCTTTGCCTGGGGTACTAAAAACCACCTTTCCTCACTAGTGTCCACAACATGTCCACATGTTCTGTCACCTTTAAAGCATCTGCTGATTTCCATGAAATCTTACAGCTAAACACAGAGCCAGGGGGTTATACCAAAGTGTAGATATACAATACCTGAGTTTTTGTATCAGTTACAAAGGGTTACAGAAACCAGGCCAGAAATATAAACTGAAGTGTGCTAGCAGACCACTGTGACTTATCCCTTTGCTTTTCTTTGTTCTAGTCTCTCAAGAGGATGAGGTACTGCTGTAGACAGCACTGCCTAAGACCTGAATGGCTCACACAAATTGTAAGACTGTGATGATGAGAGCAATCTAGGATGCAGAGAGGAGAAGAGGGCCTGAAAAGGTTGTATAGAAAATCCCCTGATTTAACCACCGAATGTGCAAAATTATGAGTCAGCAAGTTCTCTTTCTTGAAGCTTCAATTTCTTTTTCTTGCTGAAGTTCAGACTATGCTGCTCTCAAGAAGTACAATCTAATACAGTCAGTGCTTCACATTAACTTGCAGTACAGTCCTGTCCCATATCAATGATGACAGAGCCAGAGCTAGGGAATGTCAGGATTGACCCTGTGCTAGACTGGATAATGAGGACTTTATATGCTTTTGGTCAGCTTCAGTCTCTGGGTCAATGGGGGCATTGCTGGATGTGGTTCCTTGCCTAATGTTAGGAAGGACATCAGGCAAGATGATATGAATGGAGCTTTCCGGCCTTCAGAATGGAATCTTCCATAAGTCCATTTCTTTATCCCCCTGTCATCTTATTTCCTGACAGGATCTGCCTCTGTCCAATATCTTTGTACTGCATGTCTTCAATCAGGACTGCACACACCACTTTCCTGTGAATCTTTCCCAGGACAAACTGATAGTGACAAGAAGCAGAGATATCAGTGCTATTATGTCCCAACTCCCATTTCCAGTACTGACTCCTTCCAGGAGAATACATTAGAGTTAAGGTGGATGTTCACCCTGAACTTCAGCATAAAAGAGGGAGCTGCAGAACACAGCACTGAAGCTTCTATGGCAAATACTTCATGCAGGTACATGAAGTATGAGTAGATACCAACTCATCAAGCCTTCAGAGAAAAGGAAAAATGGAAACATAAGACTTGTACTTCTCCAGCTACTTGGTATTATACTTCCCCCAAAAGGGAGCTGTCTTGCACCCAAACACATACCTCTTTTACCCACTACCAAGAACGGTGAATGTTTTCTGCCTTTATCTTCAGCTTAGCAAGGCAATTTCTTCACCATTCTATAGTGTTAGCCTGGAAGCCTCATTTAGCAGATTACAAACAGCACTGCTAACACTTCTTTTAAGATGAAAAGTCTTGACTAAACAGTCACTCTGTGGAGTTAGACCTCTCCTGGCATTACCCTATTTCCACTTAACAGTCAGGCAGATGAGATGTTATTTCTCTTCTCTCTCCTAGGCACTAATTTACCCATTTCCAATGCATTTCATATGAGCATCTACCCTAATATTTAGTTGATATGATTCACCTGTGTTGCAAAACCATTTAAGAAAGCCAGCTATCTTTGTTTGGGATCAAGCCCAAAGCCAGGGCCTCCTCCCTTCTTCTCCATCCATCAGGATTTAACTGTCATCTTTTCAGGGCTCTCTGTCTCAGACAACTTCAGCAAAGTGCAAATTCTGGCTGCTCTAATCTCATGGTTTCAAAACTCAACTATTTCCATTTTCATGGATAGATGCTCCCTGTACTTTGAACATGCTTTGAACTTTGGGTTTGAACAAACTTAGGAGATTTCAGTCATAATCAGTGAGATTTCATCTAGGGGAAAGAAACAAAAAAGGGAAAAAATGAAAAAAAAGATGTTCTGTATGGATCAGACATAAAATCAGCCTTGGGTTCAGTCAGAAAGGTCAGATGAACTTCCTAATGAGCCCTACCTGAGTTTTGAGCTTGTACCGACAGCTGAAACCAGTCAAATTTCAGTCTCAGGTTTCATTTTAAATGTTTCATGTACTTCTAGACCTCACAATTTTACACATACATAATTTGGTTATTACCCCAATTTAAAGAGTGGATATAAATCATATCACAAGAGAAGATGGCCAGACTGTTAAATCTCTCCCCAATTACTGAATTTTTCCATAATATGCTGAGGTTATTTCACCTGGACATACAGTAGAGGTCACAGACGTCCGTGTGATAAAAGTTTCTCAGCTAGGCCTTGATCCTGAAACCCACATGGAGGGCCCTTGGCCTGACACAGGTCACTGTAGGTCCCCACAAGTGCTGTCTTGTGGAGATCTCCAGCCTCACAGACTTCTGCCCCACGCAGCAAAACACACTGCCTCCCGGGCAGCAGTGTGTCCTGCCCCCGGGAGCCCAGGAGCTGCAAAGTCTCTATACCAGTCTCTATGCACAATATAAGAGCCTGACCTTAGTTTTACGTGGCCACCTAAGAGGAAGCACAGCGCAAGGGCTTGCACTCACAAGGCAAGGAGGCCATGGCTGGCCGAAGCCGGCCACATCCCTGCCATCAACCCTTCTCGGGGGCTGCCCTTCTTCCTGGCCCACTCATGCGCATAAAAAGCAGGGTTTTCCCCCCACTATTCTTCCTTTGCCTTATGCCATTTTGTAGTAGAAAGGCAGGGTGCTAAGTCTCGTTGTCCATTATGGTCCAGCTTCCTAAACTCCCTCGGACAGTTTCAACCAGAGAATTTATTTTTCTCCTCTCTTCCCGCAGTCTGTTGAGTGGGGTCACTTGAACAGGCTGCCTGTGCTTCACTGAGGGCTGGATGACACTTATGCGGTGAAGGGAGGCCACAATCAGAACTGCTCCTCTGATTTGCCTGGAGCTGAGGGATGGAGGAGGGCATGGGCACGGCAACAAAATGAGAGGCCAAGGCCCGGGGCATCTCCAGGCCTCCTGCCCAGACCACATTTGCAAACCAGGCTGTCTCCTGACTTTTCCCGCGGACTGTAGCAGGTGCACAAAGGGGGGGGGGGCGTAATCTCCATCCTTGGAGATATTTGCAGCTTGCCTGGCCGAGGCCCTGAGCAGCCTGGTCTGACTGTCCCTGCCTTGAGCAGGCGGTTGGACTAGAGGCCTCCAGAGGTCCCTTCCCACCTACATTATTCTCTGCTTCTGTCATCTTCCATATTGTTTGACTGACACACTTTTGGGCAAGAGAAGAAGTGGAATGTGAAGTGTTCATTATAAACATACAAATATACAAGTATTCATATATATATAATAGATATATTCTCCCATAAAAAAAACATCAGTCCTTATTATCTCTAAGAGAAGGGAAATATGAACTCATTTTTAGCTGAAGCTGTTGCATCTCCTTTCTGCTTATACAAACCAGGTAAAAATAATCTACCTTGTCCTAATAATTTTTAGCTATCTCAACACAACTCAGATATGCCGTGGGTCTAAAGTTCAACTCCAACTCAGATATTATTAGGATCATCAACCACCTAAGGGTTGTGATAAAGAAAGGGTGAAGGAATTGGAAAGAAGAAAATTCCAATTAAAAATAGGATGTGTAGAGTACAAAGAGAGATTGTGAAATGATGACGAGTGAGTACGGGAAAGACAAGCAGAGACTGTCAAATAAGCAGCAGGAATGCTAAGAGAGGGAGATTTTAATAAAAAAATACATGACAACTAAAGCTAGTCAGAAATCATTATTTTTTTTCCCCTGGAAACATTTCTACAAAAATGTAAGTTGTTAGTTTTTTTTCTAAAGGCTCACTGTAAATAAAGAGCTTTCATCAAGCACAAAAATATTTTCAGTATAAAAGGGAAAATACCTTTTTGAGATTTTTCTATTTCTTTTAATGTTTAGGAAAGTAAAAAGTAAAAAATTAATAATAATTAATAACCCAATTGTCCACTGGAAAAAAGGTTTAGACACCTCATAGGGTAACATGCAAGGGGATGTCAGCCTGGGGCAGCTTGACTGTTGTCAAGCCATTATCTTTCCAGGATACTATTTCACACTTGCTTTAAGCAAGAATTTTACACAGACACTTACTATTCCTTGGGAAAAAAACACACAAGCAGATTACAAGGAGAAAATAATTTCATATCTAAAAGGTAATTGCAGAGATTTATGGGGGTACAAATATCATGACATTAAACTCCTTCCTTCCATTCTCGCACACACACAC
The DNA here is from genome assembly GCF_036417845.1 of Apteryx mantelli. Classification (NCBI taxonomy): domain Eukaryota; kingdom Metazoa; phylum Chordata; class Aves; order Apterygiformes; family Apterygidae; genus Apteryx; species Apteryx mantelli. The sequence continues at coordinate 129,604,478 of NC_089978.1, read as the reverse complement.
ATCTAGTTCACAAATAATTCTCATCATTTGCTTGTGTTTTCTACAGCACCATTGATGAAATCTTCCTTCCTACGGTACTGCCAAATGAGCTGTTTTACACACAGTAGCAAGGGCAAATAATCCATCACCTGGCCCCTCTGCAACTCACCAAATACACTGCAGTCTTATTTACAATATAAAATTGTATTTATCTTTACAATATAAAATGCTGACTTTTCAATTTTTCCCACCATCAGGCTGTAGATATAGATAATGATATAAATATTAAAATCATTTCTTTGGAACATTTTCTAAAGAGCTATTCTGGGAGAGGGAAAATCCCAGATAACTCCAGGTCCTGTGACCCTGATTTATCGAATGTCCCAATTCACAAGGGTTACTGGTATCAGCTACAGCAGGAAGGGATACTTGAAATCAGGACCTAACCTCAGCCTGAGCTTCCTCCCTGCCCTCCATATTCTCTATTCTTTTTCTAGCATTAGCTTTCTTCAAGATTACGCCATTAAGATACAACAGCCTAAGGGAAAGCCCAGACCAAATATACAGATTCTTCTTGCATTTCTGCTGAATACTACACCGAAGATGTGCTTGCCATCTTTCCCTATAGGGCCCTTTATGAAAGTGGTTGTCAGGGTTATTTCTATTATTTTTCTGTTTTGTTTTGTTTTGTTTTTTCCTCTTCTAATGCTGGCGTAGCCAGCTGGAGAAGCTGGCATTATGGAGTTCTCAAAATATTTGTGTTTCCGGAAGGGAGCGTAGCAGGGACTACAAGCAGGAGGATGATGGAGAGGGGTGGATTTGCTCATGCCCTTTTTTACACACAACTCACCCTTATTCTTTTTAGCCAAAGTGACCTCATTGTGCCATGCACACACCAAGTCTGAATAACCACAATTGTCATGTTGTGCAGTCTCATCCTCCCTTACCCAGTTATTTAGTACCCTGAGCCATTGCTTCTCATTTACAGCAGGTCTGTGTAGAGAACTATTGTTGCTGTTTGACAGATGAACATGAAGGAAAAAAAAAGACAAAACATTGTAGTAGTTCACATCAGAGCCAAAATTCAAACGTTCAGGAGACTTTCTTTGCCAAATCAATAAACAAACAAACAAACAAACTCAATTTTTTTCCTTATTTTGGCTTAAAGAAAACATTTCATTCAGTTCAGACAGAAATGTGTCCTTTCCATTTTCAGTAAGTTAAACAGAAACAAACTATGGAAATAAAAGGCTAGAGGCAGACACTATTCAGTAGTGCAGTGTTGAGAGGGGCTGGCTTTCTCCTTCTGAACCTACTTATGTTTCCCCATTTTAGGTCTACTTCCTCTGCTATGGGAGATTCTCATGTAATTTAAGGCCAGTCTCCACATTATTCTGCTTTGTACTGCGCACACAATGCATATAGCCAACCTCTTTAGGAATCCAGTACAAAAAGGATTTAAATACTTCATAGGAAGTGGAACAGCTCCAGCAGGAGGGAATAAAAGAGATTTACCCCAGAAAATCTGGGGTAGAAATATAGTTTTGAATTGATCAGGGAGGGGCCCGAGTAGAATATGTGTTTCCACCAGTGTAAATGAATGTCTGGAGCAGACGGTGGTGTTAACAGGGGCCCTTCCTCCTCATCCTGTAATTTAGGAATTTAGCTTCTTACTTCCTCCCTTTAAAAAAAAAAAAAAAAAGCCTTTTGGCTTTTCAGCAGATTTACTTGTAATTATTGTTTGACCATGACTGTTTTAAAAATTATGAGGAAATAGTTTATTTGCCAAAAACATTTGATTTATCCTCATCCCGGATTACATGCTAATCTCTTCAAACCAGGGATTGCTCTTTTGACGTACAGCGGTTGCACAGTGGTGCAGTAAAACCCAAAACTTGATCAGTGCCCCTTGACACCAAAGTGACACATCTTACAGTGGAAAAGTTAAAAACAAAACAATCCACCCCCTCCCCCCCAAAAAAAGAACAGATCACCCAATTCTTAAAGATGAGGTCATACCTGAACTCTTCCCAGTCTGTTTATCCCAAGATTTTTCACATAGCCTAAAGGAGTTACTAATCCAGATGATACTGGCATTTGATAACTGTGGGTTAACTCATTTCCTAAAGCTCCAGTGGAAATCTCAGCCTTAGAGAAAGGTAACAGCAAAAATTTTCACCTTGTGAGTCTTCAACAATATCAAGACTGGCCTTCTGAAGCACCGAAAATGGCTGAGGAACCAAGCAATGAGTAAGAGGAGCATCTCAACCACAATTCACTAGCATCACAAAGCAAAAAGTTAAAAAAAAAAAAAAAAAAGGTAAAAAAGTAAACTAAACACTGCTCAATTTAGCAACATGCAAGGCTTGCTGGGAACCGCATTGTGACCCCCTCTCAATTCAGTCACCACACACCCAGGGGAATCTAAACCTTCCCCATTTACGATCCCTGTGCCAGGGGATAAGCTGGGTGCAAACTGTTCAGATAGTACCAGCTATTTCAGAAAGCGACCTGGCAGTGCCAGCAGTGCCATCCCTCCACCCAGCAGAGATCATATGCTGCCTCTCAACAGCATGTAGATGTTGTTTGCTCATCCTTTGCGTCAACTTCAGTAGGGCTCCAGAAAGCAAAAAAATCCATTGCAGTTTTGCTTATAACTGTTTCGTTCCCACATTGTCAATGTTCCCTGGGAATCTGGCTTTCCTTACAGCAGTTTGTTCTTTAATGACTTTTTTCTGGAATTTAAAAATAATAATAATCACAGAAAAGGTCCTGCTAGCCAATTCTGAATAAATGAAATCCCCTTAAAAAGAGCCGTTGGCAAAAATGAAATAAAAAAATCATCTGCCATGTTGCCTACACCACGTGCTTTCTAAATGTGTTGTATCCAATCTGCAGTATGAACTTTCTATATAACAGAGATTTAACAAAATCTGGTCATGTTAAATTACATAATTCTCAAGATCTGGTTTCTTTAAATCTCTAGGAGTATGACAGAAAAGATGTGCACTATGAACTTTGATGTTAACGTGAATGTTCTTTTTTGTTTTACCCTTATGAGTCAAATTAAAGTCATGGGTTTTGCATACAAGGAAATAGAGCAAGATGCTCAGATGTGTCATAAGTGTCCATGTAATGGCTGTATAATGAGTAATTTAATCAATGAAACCTGTTTGCAGTGCCGAGCCAACATATGCAAGGACACTGTTTGACTGAATTTTGAGAAAGAAGGGTGAATGACTGGGAATGCCAGTCCTGTGACCCACACAAGTGGAACAGCACAAGCTTCAAGCTGTGCAAGAACCAGCACTTCCCAAATCTAATTTCAAGCAGAGCATTCCTTAGAAAGGAAACGAGAATTTCATTTTGCAGGACTCAAGTAGTCCCTGAGCTCCTTACTGGCAAGCAGGCTGAAATATTGCCAGTAGATTTTTAGCTTGGTTTCTAAGGAAACAAGGCCTTTGTGATCACACAGGAGTGCGGGTGTCCATGTGTGTGTATGTTAGCCTCTCTGATGCCCTTCACCTCCAATAGCCTTTGAGCTCATTGGCCAATGCCAAAACAATTTTACTGAAGAATCGAGGTCTTGAAGATTCTTACTAGTGTCAGGAAAAGAGGTGACCACATAAAGGATGTGCTGTTCATTCCACCACTGATAGAAAGGCTAATGAGTGTATTCTTTTCAGACTTTAAGAAATCCAGGACACTAGATACTGTACTTCATTATTTGTGCAGTTCATGGATCTAGTTGTTTTACCTTGCTGAAGCATTGCCCAGCAAACACTGGAATGAGCTCCATCAAAAACAAATGATCCTTCTAATGCTGCTCACCACAGAGCAATGCTGGACGTGAACCAGTGCTGGCAAAGGGATTATAAGCATAAACTTGGTAGAGCCCTGCATTTCCTAGTGCATCGTGTTTTGGGAGGAGAAGTGGGGCTGAGCACATCTCAGATGGGTGGTTTCAGGCTGTTGGACTCCCTCACCTGGGAGAACATGGATTATTTGACCAAAATGCCAGAACCCCACTGGCTTGGTTGCTTTCATCTCCATGCTGACTCTGTTCTCTAAATGTATCCAGAGAGTGTGTCTAGGAGGGAGGGAACAAGGGCGCCAATGAAGCGGAGACGTGCTTAATGTAGACACCATTAATAAATCACTGATAGTTAAGATATAGATTGGGTGATGGGTGGCAGATGGGAAGGAGGAATGTCAAATTGCTTTTCTCATATAGATTATTGGATTAACAAGGAAGCAGCGTGCGTGTGGCAAACCGGTGTAACAAATTACTATCATTAAAAAAAAAAGGAGCTCATCGCAGGCTGGTAATAATGCCATGTCGGCCATTAGCTCTCTGGAGAGGTACTCAGAGCACAACATCCATCTTCTGGAAAAGAGACTGGAACACTAGAGTGAAGAAGGCCCCCATTTACTTCTCTTTCCCCCTCCCCCTACCTGCTACTTTAGAGCACATGCTGTTGAAACAGGGTGGCCAACAGCAGCTGCAATGAATAATCACTATAGCTTTTAATAAGCACTGCTAATTATTCCCCCCTGTCTCTGACCAGGCTTCTGCACTCCCCTGCACCAGCACAGGCAATATCGGTGTGAGATCAGGAGGCAAACAACAAACTGCCAGACTGACTGTGCTCTTGGGTCCCAATCCTGCTCCATCTGAAGTCAGTGATGAAAATCCTGTTGCCTTAAACAGAAGCAGATCAAGTCTTAATTTTCCTACTGCTCCAGATGCCAAGCACATGTTTCTGTCCTGCAATGCAGGAGTTACACACTACTGTTGTGCTGTAAATAATATCTGCCCATATGCACTGAGTGCAACAAAATGAGCTCAAGTTGGCTTCAGTCCTTTCTGACTGTCAGAGTCCCTGTTGCCTCCTACCAGGAACTAGGTACCCCAGTAAGCCTAGAGCTAATACAGCAGAAGAGCAACAGTCTACAGGTGCTATGGGGATAATGTGTGTATCTTTTATAATGAATAAATTAAGCAGTGGTGCAGTTTTAAAAATTCCATTTAGAATAGAGAAGGAATGAATAGAACAGAACAGCTGAGTACGCCCAGTATCATCACTGGTCTGTTATTTATGGGTTCAGACACTTGGTCCCACAAATTTCCAAGTCAGCTTGGACTGAGTAAAGTCTAATCATCTTTTTCTTCCATCCCCAGAGCATGTGTCCATGTTCACTTTTTGGACAACCCCACTGATATGAGGGAGACTGCAGCCCACTCACTTCAACCTCCAAGCTGGTCTGTGAGAGCTCCTGAGCCCCCAGCTGCTTATGTGTGCCCTCTCAGGAGTCCCTCCAAGCAGCACAGTCAGTGTGGGTGAAAAAAGTTTACCCACTTCTCACGGCCCAGACTGCAATAACAAGTACCACTTTTCTGCTTGCTACAGCACCACTGTTCCTACCCTGCTGGCCTCTTGATTAATCTCTCCAGAGACAGCATAGCTGGCAACTGATGTTCAAAAGTTTAAGACACTTTTCCTTACCGTTAAAGCACTCTAGAGCTACAGAGCTGGCAAAGTAACACACTGAAGCCTTCTCCTCACTTGAGTGCCTTTCTCGTGTGAGCAGGGACCATCATTGCAGCAGAACAGGCCTCTGGCATGGCAGAGAGAAGCCAGCTGCTGACCCACATTGAGATCTGGCCCTTCACTGAGGCCTGAACACCTTTTTGCAAGAGGGCAGCTGTCTGGAGCACAGGGCAACAAGGTATCCCTGGACTGCTGCAGGACAGAGCCCACCTTGTCGTAATACAAATACACATGAAATCAGAGGTGAGCACATAATTGAGCCTGATATAGACCGTATGTGCTACCAAGCCTAATGAAGGTTGCCCAGGTAATATGTAACTTCCAAGTACTTCTCTCTGAAACTTTCTCTCCTTTTGATTCCTGTGTGTGTGAAAGCAGGGTTTTATAAAAGCAAGTAGCAGATCCCCTGCTGTGGTTTCTTTCTGGAACCTCTGCTCCCCACTTCCAGTTCTTGCCTTAGTCCCTGTCCACCCCCACCTCAGTCTCCATCTCAGCCTTCTCCCTGCTAGTCTCATCTCTGCCTCTCCTTCCACTCCTCCCCCTTGCTCCTGCCCAGCTCCTTGCTCCCTCTGAGGTCCCTGTTGGTCTCCATTGCATGTGCCCCACTCCTCCTTTGTGCCAGGGCCTTTGTCCAGTCAGTTGCAGTCTCTCTCAGAGCCTCCTAATTTTTCATTTAGTTGCTGTTTGTTCCACTCTGGGCTCATTTTGGCTAGAGGCCTTGGAAAGTGGGACACAGAATGTCCAGAGAAAGAAACATCAGGAAGTTTGAAGAGGGTGTTTTTCTAATTTCAGTGGTCAGCGTCCACATCAGAAAAACCACTGGCGCTGCTGGTCCTCAAAGGCCTTCTTGTTTGTCATTTTCCTGAAGAGGCCAAGGACTAACCAAGCTGTGGAGACTCAGACGTCACCAGCAGACTGGCAAGGGCACTAAGGGCCTTATTCCTGCCACCTCAAATACACCTGATCTGTGATCGGGTATACTTCTGCCTCCAGTGTTGTTAATCTGGCACTTCGTATATGCATTAAATTACTGTTTAAAACTCCATTAAAAATGAAGTGTATGTATGTGCATGTGTGTGTCCCTCCATGTGCATGTTTGTGTGTACACTAATGTCTCAGGACTGACGGGACCATACTAGGGCTATTATTATAGAAACGCCGCAACCTACCACAGGCGCCAAAGGCTGCAGCTCTCCATGGAAACTCTAATCCCTGTGAAATGGGATCTTCATTTGTTTTTGTTTTTAAGAAACCCACAAAAAATAGCTAAGAGATTGAAAGGATAGATAGAAAGCTTTAAGAAGACAAGAACACCAACATCCTATCTCGCAAACTGCCCCAGCCCTATTCCCAAAAGGAGTCACACTGGTTTTTAGGGTTTACTTCCGGAAGCACAAGTTATTTATATTTTCCACCCACCTCTGTGTCAACACACACCTCATCCGTTGTCCCTTTGTCAGTTAAAAAAAAAAAGAACAGATTAAAAAGGAGGGCAATTTCATCACCTACACATTTCTCCCTATATAATTTGTCCTGGATAGATGACTAGAAATGGTGGAAGTGGTTTAAATGTACAGTGCAGAACATGTTTGTCCATCATATGCTTAAGGGAGTAAAATAGCAACAACACCCACTGATTATGTAGCCAATATTTTAACATTACATATACTACTGTGTGGAACGGATACAGGAATGATGTTATCATGATATACCAGATGAGTATTCATTTACTGGCTAATCTATAGATCAGATCATTACTCACTATGCTCACAAAGCACAGCTCTGCCCGGGTTTCTGACTACATGGTAATAACAAAGTTAAGAGTGCTAAATCTAACCAATTTCCATTCAGAATTTTCACTGCCTCTGTTGTGGTATCTGAGCCACAACTTTAGGGCTGAAAAAACAAACTTTGGGTTTCCATTTTCCTGTGCAGTGCATCAGTGGAAAGTTTCAAGTCCCGTCTGTCCAAGCGACTCCAGCTCTGCAAAGCATTTGCTGCTTTCAGCTCTCTGTCCACTTGCCCCCATTATGATGTCACTGCTGTTACCCCGTGCACTGATGATGTCACAGTGCTTGGCGTTCTCATCAGCAAACATCAGGCTGTGGCATGAGCTGAGCTTAGCTGCTAAACTAGCCCTGATTTATTAAAAAAAAAAAAAAAAAAAAGAGAGAGAGAGAGAGAGACCCAGAATACATCCGGGTTTTCAAACCTGGATATTTCAGCAGGGGTTTTCATTTCCTGTGGTGCAACAAAAGACCACAACGTACAACATACAAATAGTGGCAGAGGGGAAGAAAGGAGTAAGAGGAAGATGAAAATGTGGATTTCCCGTGAGATACAGCTCCTGTTCAGGTGGACATGTGGAACAGTGATAATAAGGTGAAAGTTTGGGGGGGTGGGGGGGAAACTGGAATTCACCCAGCCTTTATTGCTTTTTCTGAGAGGAAATAGTCTTTTCCTGCTGACAGTCCTCACTGTAGTAAAGTCCCCTTTTCTGACTGAAGAATGTTCTTGTCTGAACTAGTGTATTCACTTTAAAGTCACTTTGCCAATGAGAAAATGCTCCTGCTTTGAAAGGGAACTGATCCCCTGAAGCTTAAGACACAGGGCAGCTGTATAGGATATGAACTCCTGAGTTATAGGCCAAGGCAAAATGGCCCGTATGTGACACGGAGCAGCAGACTTTGCATGAGAAACAGCAAAGGCCACTACAAAGCATTTGATTTATATGATTAAATAAAATTTGTTTATCAAGCCACTGAAGTACGTGTAAAAATATGGTATCATGTCAAATATATAGAATATGATATGATAAATATATATATGTCTTCTAACATTCTGGCAGGGTTCAAATAAAGACTTCAGCAGTGGCATCTAGAAAAATAATCTCAACTTCTCTGAGCATCCCTTGAAAGCTGTTTGTCTATCCATGGACCATCCTTGCCCTGCCAGACCCCTGGGGCAAGCAGCTCCAGACCAGAAGGTCTTCTGCTATACATGCAGCCCAGAGACTTCCAATTCCCAAGTTTTCTTCCCCATTAAAAGTGCCAGACACACCTGAAGTGCAGGACTTAAAAGATATACATCATTATTGACAAAGCCTCTTGAATTTTATCTGTTAATTAACTAGATGCCACCTGGTGAGTACAGGTGTTTGGCATTTCCCTAAGACACACACACAGAGTCAGCAGCTGCCATTCATTATATTACCTGAAACTGCCAAATGTCCTTTACTTGTGGCCCAGCACAAAGAACTGTATGGGAGGTGGCTAAAATGCTGTGACTTGCTGTGCTGCAGTGAAACTGTGTTCAGATTTAGCTGCAGAGGAGGCTGAAGTCTCATACCGATGAGCCCCAGCAGCTCTAACCATTAGGTGTAGGACATTGCTGCCCCAACTGTCTTTCTGCCGGAGGTCTGACACTACAGCAAGGCCAGCATGATTTGTGCCCGTGTCTCTGCTCATCCACTGTGGCCAACATGTTAAGCTATGATCTGAATAGGGTAAAGCACAAGCCCATGTGCCTTTCCAGTGCCCTGTCTCCGGCACTGGTGGGCCCAGGATGAAGGGAGAGTAGGGGCTGCAACACCACCAGCTGCGGCAGCCACATGGTTCGGCATCCAGGACTGCAGCTCAGCTTAGGGAAAGCTGCCTGACAGGCAGTGTGTGGTGCCAGCACTGGCTCACAGTCCTGGAGCAGTCCCTGCCCCCAAGTCAGGGGTACGTCACACATTATGGTATTGCTGGGGGGGAGGATCATTCATCCTCCACGCACTAATGCAGAGGCCTGCAAAATGGGATAGCATCCCCACACCCCCATCCCCAGTTCTGCCATGGCTCAATGTTCAAAGCTGGTTGGGGCAGCCCGTGAAAATGGGACTGAGGGAAGCTCTGATGGGACAGATGGGAAGGGATCCGAATACCACAGCTCCACCAGGCTCATATTCAGAAACAGGGCAGCCACAAGTGGCTTTAGGGGAACAAAATGCTCAAGTTTTAACACAAGCAAGCTCCCCTCCCCTCCATCGTGTGCCCCTCTCCTTTTCCCTCATTGGTCACCCCTTCCCTGTCTTTGCCTATAGTGGGTGTGTGTCTGCAGGTGGGAGGGAACTGCTGGGGCTTGCAAATTGGAGGTAAGCTTGAGGTGTCCTGGACCCACTTCTACTGCTAAGTCGTAGGCCGCCTCTTCTGCCCTAGACAGGGAGCTTTAACCTCCTCATGGAGCTTTAAAGAGAAAGGATCTTAAGCATGGCCTAACACAGCTCATCAGAGAGGCCTGTTGCCTTGGAGGGAACATAGGGCAGCTCTGATGGCAGCAGAGAGGAGACAGTGGTAAGACCATGAAAGCAGGATATTCAGTGAGCATCCAGGCTTGATCTTTCAAGGGAAGCTTAAGAGAGTAATTCATCCAGCTCCCATAAAGCTCTTCTGAAAACCCATACCTCCTGTTGGGTACAAGACCTAGCACACATCCCCCTAGTTTGCCTGCATGAAGCTACAAAGTGCCTGATATAGGCTCAGCACCAAGAGAACAACAGGGTCCCCTGGCCAGGCTGCTGCCAGAGCTGTGTGGACAGCTGTGAGACAGCAAGGCCTCCCTTCTCCACCCCCACCCCCCTGCTGATTAGTATGCTGGAGAAAGGTTTTGCATGTGCATGATATCTGTAAAGCCTGCTGCCGGCTTCTTGCCAAAGCACTGATTTTTCATGATGTGAGTTATTGCTTTCTTCTAGTAATTATTGATAATGCTCTTGGATGAATTACAGACATTTAAAAATGAATTAGACTGTATGTGTGTCTGTCTCTCCTGTCCCCCTTTTGTTTCCCCACCACAGCATCTATGACTTTGAAATGTTGATACATATTCATTACAGTTTCTAAGACTTGAAAGGCATAGCTAAAGGGAGAGCTCAGATCAACAAGAATGTGAAAGCAGCAAGGAAAGCAGGATATGTGGCTGTTAGCATTGTGAGTAAGCAGCTTTGGGAGTGGTTAGAACAGGGGCAAGGTACCAGGAGATGCGAATTGCGGTCCTGGTTCTGCTGCTCTCTCTGATGACTGTGGACAAGACTTTGTGCTTGTCACACTGTCGCGCTATGAAGGTTCAATAGCAACGACTGAGACAGTAATATAATAATAATAAAAAAGATGTTTATTTCCTCACACAAGTTCTTGGATTAGTAACATCCATTAAAATAATGCGATTACTAATTTAGAAAGGATAACACAAAACCATCAGTTACTAATTTAGAAAGGATAACCTGAAACCGTCGATTACTGCGCTATTAATTGGAAGGACTGCTTATCCCTACTTGAAAGCTTTCTTGTTCACTCTCCTAGTGAGAGGGCTCTCAACCTTGAGGAGTTACCTTAACCCAGCGTCCCAGGAAAAGGGGAGGGGGGGGAATACTCACGGTCCAGCCGGAGAGGATGGTCAGGTCACGTTCCCGTCCCTGCTCAAACTCTCCTAGCTGCCAAGTCTCTTTTTATACGGCTGGGGCTCTGGGCAAACACTGCTTTTGCTGGCTTTTTGCGAGTTTCACAGTCACAGGACTGTTTGTTTGTCTGCTCGGGGGGACCCTGCTAGCGAGGCAAGACCCCAACACCTCCGTATTGCTTCTCCCCTCCCCGGGGGTCCGTGCAGATTCCAGGTGGCAGACTTCACTTCTCCAGTCTTGTTAATGCTGCCGTTCCGCAGCCTTGCGCATATCAGTCCTTGCGCATATCGGTTGGTAGACGACTTTAGTCCTGTTAAGTCCTCTGTTCAGCAGCTTTGCGCAGGTCAGCTCTGGTGCTATCAGTTCTTCTGCGTATCAATTGACAAACTTCAGTCCTGTTAACTCTTCACTCGCCCGTCAGTGCCTCAGCTTCCCCAGCCATAGGATGCAAGCAGCAATGCTTACCCCTGCTCTGAATTCCTCTGCTGACTGTGAAGCACTATGCTAAACAAATACAATCTGAAATTGGTGGCAAATGAATCCTGCTATCACCTTTCTTGTCATTTCCAGTTGTCAAAGCAATGAAGCCAATGAAAGATCTTTGGAAACAAAAACCCTGAGCGGGTTCCAAAACACAGCTGAAAGCTTCCTCTGCTCGTAGCATTTAGAGCAGACTCTTGGTGGATATACATGTGCCCGTTTGCACAGCCATGAATGCACGTGCAAGCACGATGCTTTGTGCTTATGTGGAGACTTAAGTTTTGTTCCTTCTTGTTTTGAAGAGCTCCTAAATTAAAGTTAAAGCAATTCTGAAAGGAAGTTTGGAGGGACCTTCCACACCTGTTCCTAGAGGCTGGGATGCAGTGAGAAAATGCAGATGAAATATGAGCCTGTTTCTTACGGCCATTGCCACAGTGCAGGTGTGAAGAGAGAACCAAACTGTCTTTGTGCCAATGGGGTGACAGAGTGTCACTCTCATCTGCCTGTTTTCTCCTTTTTCACTGCAGTTCCTTGAGTGCATGCCTTTGATGTGAAGTTGTGTCTAGCACTAGGAGGCATTTGGCTAGTGACATCCATTTAGGGCAAGACAGAAAATCACATAATATAAAAATTCAATCATTACTTTGGAAATATCCTTCCTAACTGAAGTTTAATAAAACTACTAGAAAGTTTTGGTTTTTAGCAAGCTGGCTTTTCTTTTTTTTTTCTTTCTTTTTTTTTTTTTTTTGATAAAACCAATGCAGCTGAAAAATTCCCAAACAGGTCTGGCTCTGACATCTGAGCAACTCTGAAGCAAGCGCCTGCCTCTCCTTGGCACAGCTTCAGACTGCAGAACTGTTGCATTTGGGATATCTTCAAGCTCTTGTGTGAAAGCACATTCACCTGTTAAAACTCTGCCTAGACTACTCATTTTAGTGCCTTTCCAGTTGAAACACCATGAGCAATTTTTCTCTTTCTTCCTAAGGATTTCTTTGTGCTGGTATTACATATGAGTCTCATGAAAGGTATCAAATTAACAGCAACAGAAACCTCAACACAGAGCAGATTTAATACTAGCAATGCTTGAGTAAGCTTTTTTCTTACAGCTCCTGATGCTAATTTTGTCTCAAATACTATCCCCAGAGATGAGAGGGTAGCTTACAGCTTGTTCAGTTTCTAGCCTCTCTGCCAGGCTTGCCAGTGAAAGAGGGAGTCAGTTTCCAGAAGTGATGGTATTTCTGACATTCACTGATCGAGTAGGAACTGAACTGGGACTACAAATTTGCAGTCCCTGCTGGTGTGGGCTGGATTCATACTGGCAAACTCCACATGAAAAGGCTGTCTAACCCATTACTGAACTGTTGATGCCAAGACATTCCCCCATCTCCTGTGAGGATTCATTTTATAGTCTTTATGATGAATAGCCCTTGATATAAAATAGTAAGGCATGAAGAGGTACAAAAAAAGAAAAAAATATATATACAGGAAGAAAGCATAGCTCTTTGTTTTTGTCATGCCTGAAGATCCATCTCTGATCTCTGGAAATATGCAGGCTGGATAATGGATGCCATGAGATTTACAAAGGAGATGTTCTTTTATCACCTACACAAAGGTCACATCTGGAACATAGGCTTTAACCATCACATGCAAAGATGGATGCAAACCAGGTTTCCAGGAACACTGACCAGCTGCAGTCCCCAGTGGTGCTTTGTGAAGCTGAGTAGAGATGGGATTTGTTTTAGCCAACGTGAGACCCCCCTCCTTCCCCTAGTGCACCCGGAAGGGAGGTCATGGAAAAAATGCTTCTGCCATACACAGCTGCACCTGTGCTGAGCTCTTTGCCACTCTAAAACACAAGGATATGAAATAATACTCAGACTCACCTTACTGTGAGACCCCAGCAACCCTGAGGGAGGACACCATTGGAAACTCAATAACCCCATCAAAGAGCAGAAATTTCAGCCCACACATCAAGCCCCAGCTCTACTTTCCGAGCTCAGCTCTGGATTTCTCTTAGGGGGTCTCCTCCGCCCTTGCTCTGCAGCTCCCTTGTCCCCAGGTAGAGCCACCAAGAGCCGCTTGCTGACATGAGTCAGGCACCAGGCACTGCAGACCAGCCACTCAACAGCATAAGCCAACTTAGCACCACAGGGCCAATGGCTCTATCCCAGTTTTACACCAGAGGACAGTGGGGCCCAAGTGTGGTGTTAGGTATGTGATGAAATTTGTTGCTTAATATACGCATACTCAACACCGCAGTCACGTTGCAGGGCTGTTTCTGTTCAAGAGGCAGCATCTAGAGCAAAGGAACAGTGGTTTGTAGGGTGAACCCTGCTACCTAACCAATGGGATGCCTTAAGGCAACACCACCTCTCTGTGCCTCAGTTTCCTGCATGTGGGACTCAGAAGGCATGCTGAAGGATCCTCTGCTGACAGGGACTAGCCATGCCCCAGGTGTTATTACAGATGCTCCTTTATTGAGGTCATGACTCTGGCAGCTGCTGCTCCTTCATAAATGATCACAAGTAAATCAGTGGTGTTGACTTACAGTGATACTTACAAGATAGTTCTGTTTGATGATAGACTGCTTTAACGTGGCTTTTATCAGTGCCTTCCTCCCACGATAAGGAGACTCAGAAAGACAGCAGTGCCTTAGAGAGAGCTGGCAACTGCTGTTCTAAATTAATACTGGGACAGCCTCCTTTCACGTCTCTTGGTGGGAGGCACTAGAGGAGGCTCAGCCATAAGGACTGCATTATTCATGACAGCGGTGTATGTCCTCCTCACAATCAGTTGTATCATCTCCAGTGAGTTATTTTCTGAGGGTACAGTTAGACTCCAAGTGGGCTGCATATTCCTTTTCAATAACAGGCTATCCGATCTCCCTCTGCCCATGTCTGCAGAGTCTGCCAGGCACAGACTACTCAGGGAAAAACAAACTGTAGCCTAGAGCAGGAAAAGTGTAAATGAACAGAATGCTGGAGGTTGTTTCAAACAGCTAGCCCAGAAAGGACTGCAGTTTGAGAGTAGCTGCATCTCTAAAAAGACAACAAGAGGTTCCTATGTATACATACAGGATATCACAGCCGAGTGGTATGTCAAGCACTGGAGCCACAGGGGACCATCACTGTAGAGCATGAGTTTTCAGGTCCTAACAGACTGGTGTGGTATGGGCCAAGGTAAATACACAGATCCCCACAGAGGGCAGAGCCAAAAAGACTGTACTAAAAGTACAAAAAGACTACAGAATTCAGACTTAAAGCTGCAATGTAGCTCTTTGCTGATACTTGGGGGAGGCAGGAACATGAAGGATGGGAGTGTGAATTCCAGGCCATTAGGAACAGGGCTAGTAAATACAGGCTAGTGATTAAAGGAGCTGGTTACATGTTTTTATAGGTGCTGTAATAATGTATTGCTGTGGGCAAAGAGATGTGGCATAGGAAACAACAGAATATATCTATCTGAAAGGAGTTCATTGCCCATGCTAGAGTGCATGCAAACACCAGAGCCTGGATCTATGCTGCTGGCTGCCTTCCCAAACCTGAGCACAACGAGGCAAGAGGGGAACTGCAAATCTGTTTCCCTGAGATTCTGGCAAGGGGAGAGAAAGTGTTTTGTAGGATTCTCATTTTTCCTCATGAGAGAGAGGCCAGCATAGCTTTTTCTACCCCTTGAATGAGTCACAGAACCAAAAAGGATAGCAGTCTTCTCCCTTGGACAATATTTCTTTCTCTGCCAAGTTCCAGTGCTTGTCTCTGGCATGCTGTCTCAGATCTTCATGAACCTGAGTCCAGTGGCCAGGTCCAGCCACTTCTTCTACTTGATACCACCTCATTTCAGATGTCCAACAGAAGGACAGAAGGTGTCTGAGCTTGAGCTGCCTTCAGCCCAAGAAGATGAGTGGCAACCCCCACTCTGCAGATGCACAGGTACAGACACATTGTCAACACCCCTGGCCTCAAGCAGTGACAAGTTTGTCCCTGCTGGCAAGGGCCATACTCCCAAAGGGTTGAAAGATGACTCCAGGGTGCTCTCCCAGTCCTGTCATTCAGCCTCCTGCATAGGGAAAATTGCTTCACTGGCCAGGAAGCACTTTGTAGAGGTAGCTAAGGTCACAGGAGTTCTCCATCACTAATTTCCATCATCCCTGTGACTGCAGCTACCTGAGGGAAGTGAATCTCCCTGGTTTTTTTCAAACTTTGGTGTGATGTATGAGGAAGCCTTAAAGCTATGCCCACAGCTCTCCATCTTCATAATCAAAGATAGGTCTCCTTCCTTTTATTCTCTGGGGAAAAACAGAAAGCTGAGCTATTAAGTTACCTCCATCTTTAATTCATCCATATATGTAATAGCTGTTTCTCTGAATTGCTAACAGAAGACCAATTTTCATTATACCAAACACGAAGTTTCTCATTCCTATTCTCCCTTTTAATATGAGACACACACAGTTCTTATATTGACTGGCTTTGGGCAAGGAAGTCATCAGTAAAGAAGCAGTGGAACATGAATATTTATTATTTTTATATATATATATATGTGTATATATATATATTGTGTGTGTGTGTGTGTGAGTGAGAGAGTGTGTATAGATTGCCTCTGAAAAATAGAATCCTTCTGTATGCTAATTTTTCTCACTGAGTTTCCAAGACAACAGTGGCTTCACTCTGCGCTGTGCCCATATAACTCCCTGGTCCCTGTCTTTAGAGCAGACTTTACAGTTTGTAAGGTTACCATTTTTTTCTCCACTTCTGTAGCTTTTCCACATACTTCTAATCACCCTAAATTAGCAATCCTACCTCAGGAATCTGTGAATACCAGCATATAGACGAGTTAGCCCAAAATAAACAAAGGTGGGAACTTACAGAGAGCATCAACAAGTCTACAGTAATGGTCCGTTGTGTGTGTTCTTCCTCTGTGCTGCATGTGAAGTCACTTTTCCCACTTACTTTGTCAAATAAACTACCTCACTTTGCTGCAGGGTAAGAGTATGCCCATGGGCAGGTATTGTGCTGTCATACTGTAAAGATCGCACCTTAACCTGGGATAACTTTAGCCTGGGATAACTTGTTCTGCATTCAATGGGCCAAAGGCATTCGGGGCATAGGCTTTCCTCATTAAATTTGTACTCCGAGAGGTATCTCAACATCTTGGCCTAACACACAGCAGTGGTTGCACCCTACAGCATGTACTAGCAGTCACCAGCATTTTTTCCTACACTGGCACAATCACTTAACAGATGTCATTTTTTAATAGACAGGTACCAACAGACATGTGAATTCATCTCACCACCATCATTGCTTATCCTTCCTCCTAGGTGGTCTGGAGTCTGTTAATACAGCTATGCAAGGCAAGTAGGCAAGAGCCATATAACAGTATCCACTTCCTTCCCCAGTTTCCACTTGGAACAGGTCCTTCTAGTGTCAGAACTGCTCACCTGCAGAGAAGCAGAACTGCAAAAAAGAAGGGCCCCAAGGGGCTGTGTCTGGGAAGCCCTCAAAGAGAGCTAAGCTCCATGTGAAGAAACTTCTCCTAGGAACTCAAGTCCTGCCTGCTTTCTACAGCCACATGACTTTATGTGGAGCATCAGGATGCTGGTCTCAAGCACTAGCCTTATGTTAACGGAGAGTCAGTGTTCAAGTGTCAAATTCTACGAGTGCTTGAGATTTTTATATAGTGCTTGAAGGCACTTTTTGGTGTTCAAGAGCAGATTAAACTGCCCTGTAGACATGGACAGCAGTATATTTTGGCTGGATTTTGCCTAATTCACTTCAGAATCATACTTCAGAAGAGGGTCAGGCACAATCCAAGTGCTCTTTCAGTTCTGTTAGCACCTCACTGTCACTAGCAAGTACAAAGGTCTTTAACAATACTATCAGCCAAGGGAGGAAACAATGCACAGTGAAAAATGGTTCACAGTGAGTCACTTGCAGCTATGTGTACAACTGACAGGCTTGAGAAGGAGGCATGTGTTTGCTGTGTGATCCTGAATTTACTACAATGAATTAATGCATCTTTCTCTACACTTGTGGTAGCCTAATATGGGATTTGCAATATAATATGAAGACCCCTTTTATAAACTGTCACCTGTAGTAACTGATAAGATGAAAATTGCCAAAGACTAGCTGACTTCTGGCTGAGAATTTTAATACATTTATATTGGGAGCAAACTTCTGCATCCCCTGTTTAGAAATCCCAGTTGAAACTTTCACCCAGCTAAAGTCAGCAGTGGCAACTTTCACCCAAAGCATCAGATTACATAAGAACTTAAAAACAGGTATCCCAGGTTACATCAAAGGTCCATCTAGCCAGGAGCCTGTGTCCAACAGTGAATGGAAGACACTACGTGGAGAGTGCTTCTTCTTAAGAGACCAAACATAAAGTGCGTATTTGCAACATCCAGAATACCCTGCCAACTCCAGCAATCTGCAGCTGGGATTTCCTGAGCCAATGATGGTATCTTTATTACCCTTAGTAGGTTCCCTTTCCCTGAGCTAGTCCAGACTCCTCTGAATCCCATGTATACAAGCATATAGAATCTGCAACATCTGCAGCAAAGATTTCCACAACTAACCACGTGTTGTTTGAAGACTGCATCCTTTTAATGGCTGTGTTTCAGCTGCTAGTGTCATTTGGTGCCCTCTGGGTCTCACACATGGAGAACAACCATTCTCGATGCCATTCTCAAGAAAACAGAAAGGACCTTGGCTCAGTACTGGGCACACCTCTCCCAGTAGGTGCAGAAAGGCCTTAAACCCCTAAACTCCTAAAAACAATTGCTGCCACACTCATCCTAAACCCAGGAGCTTGCTCAGACCCTAGATCAAATCCAGGTGCAAGAGAGGTGGACATTATGACAGGCTATATAGGCCCTCACTGCTGAACTAGCCCATTGCAATTCTTGACAATCCTTATGGATTGACACCTGCTTCTCTAACTCACGTTGGCAGCCTGCCTCACCCCTGCAGGGACCTGGGGTCTCAGGGCTCACAGCACATGCCCATTATGCCCAGGGATCCTGGTGCCAGACACCCTCTGTGGAGCACTTCAGGGTCACAAATGAAAAACACCTTTTTCTCCATCACCTGCCTCAAAGGCAAAGACCCAAAAGATCTGTCTTTGTCCCATGTCTCCTTTCAGTTCCAACATGCTCTTCATTTGCAGTGAGGCATGTAACTAGACTGGAAGAGGCAAGGAAAGGAGGACACATGCCGTAGCAATAAATAACAAGAAGGATGGTGCAAATGCTTCAGTTAGCTCCAAAGCTGGGTTGGCTGACCTGGAGGCTAAGCAGTGAGCATCTTTCTCCATCTCTGTTCACAGATCAGCCCCACGGGTGTCCTGTAGGATGCTGTTCTGGAATAATCCTAAACCTTATTTCAGGAGCAGGGTAGGAAGGAGCTATGATCAGACATGCTGAACAAGCAGTACAAACCTTAGCCTGTGTACCTCTGCTTATTCATCCTTATCATTTCTCCCCTGCCAACCTAAGGTTAAAAAAAGTCAGTAAATAAAGCAAATGTGTATTAGAAAGGGAAGAAAACAACATTCTCTTGGTGTTAGCTGTCAGTGTCTCTCACATAAACACTAGCACCATCCACACTCACTTTCTCTCTCTCACACACACACACCACACACTCTACTTAAAAGGAGAGGCCAGTGTGAAAAGGTCAGTAATCTGTACTCATTTTCTGCTCTCAGAACCACAGAACATACAGCTCATCGAGCCCACCCCTTGCCCCAAGGCAGGATCAGCATTTGTATAAACTTTCCCTATCAGATGGTTGTCTTACCTTTTCTCAAAAACCTCCAGTGCTGGCAATTCCCAGTCTCCTTAGGCAATCTATTCCTGACCTTACATATATTTTCTTTAGCCTAAAAACTTCTCCTAGTGTTTAGCCTAAATCTCCTTTACTGCAATTTAAGCTCAATACTCCTTGTCATAGCCTTAGTGGAAAAGAAGAATAGTTTATTCCATTTCTCATTGTAGCAATTTCCTACATATTTGAAGATTTACGTTCTACTCCTTACCTCTGTCCCCAGTCTTTTCTTGTTTAGCCCAAACAACCACAAATCTTTCAATCTTCCTTCACAGGTTGTGTTTTCCAGATGTCAGATCATTTTTATTCCTCTTCTCTGCTGTCCTCACCAAGTAGCCTGCATCTTTCTTTATATGCAGCATGTCAAGCTGGTTGCATTGCTTCAGCAAAGGCTTTACCACCAATGAGCAGAACATGGCCTCCCAGGTATATGCCTTTTTTTATAGCCCAACATGATGTCTACTCTTTTTTGTTACTGTATGGTATTCATAGAATATGCACACGAACTTCTAGTCTTGATAGATGAGACAAATAGCTCATACTTTTAAGAGCGAGAGGTGAAAAGGTACAGAGACCGAGTGGGACAAAAGGGCAGAGCTTGAGGACTCATGTCTTGGTCAGCAGAAATGATCATTTCTCTGTATAATTTTCTGGCACAACTAAAGCATTTCATTGCATTATATTCTGGATACAGAAAGACAGAGAGAGACTGACAGCATAAAAGAGAAATTCGTAGGAGGACAACACAAATGATCAAGAAGTAAGAGAAAGAAAAGTAGAAAAACTCATCTTCTGTAGTTTAGTCAAGAGAGAATTTCATGAGGGGATTATGGGCTTAAACAAGCCTTAAAGATGGAAACACAAGCAATGCAATGGTTTAGAGTGTTAAAGGACAAGAAACAGATGGTTATAAGTAAATGTATTGACATGAACTTAATGAAAACACCATTTCAGGGTAACCTGGCAGAGATCCTGGCAGAGGATCTATTAGGCAGTGGAATAGTTTTCACAAAATGTGATGGAAGACCGACGGCTTGTAGCATTTGAAGCCAGAAGGACAAATCAAATAGTCAGTGGACAGCAAGGGAAAGACCAGTTGAGCAATCAGAAATGGGTAATTTTCTCTAGGGCCTATCATTCCTGTTTTCAAAGAAGAAAATGTTTAGATTATGTATCTTTCAGGGCAAAGTTTGCCATATCAGATCTTCAGCCTAACTGATGGAAAGGAGTCCATGCAAGAGAATTTTTGAGTATCTTCATAAGAAGGATAGTAATCTGTAGCCTAGCGAGATCAGTGAGAATCCCTCTTCTGACTTTGGTGGAATTAGGGAAAACCCTAAGAAAATTATCTCAGGATTCCTAAGGCAGATGGCAGCTTTGGTTTTATGTCTAAGCTTGTCACAGACAAGGAAGGATTTGTTGCTGATACATCAGGAGCTGAGCAAAGCAAATGTGGAAGCAATGAGACAGGTGATTTTTTTTTCTGCTTTTGCTGAATCATTTATTTGCTGTGAGTTGCACTTTCTGGGTAGCCAAAATGATCAGTGAATTCAAGTTGAATTTGCCAAATAATTTCACGTGAAATGAGAATATGGAAAGCAAAAAGGAAATGTCAGTAGGGATGAGTGGGACATTTCCAGTTCTTATTTTTAAGCTTGTCTCATAAACAAAATGAGAACAAAAGTCTGGATTCACAGAACTGCCAAAGAAGTAGTAGCTAGTTGCTCTCTTTACCCAGCAGATAGAGCATACACTCAGTGCAGAAATAGGTTCAGTCACTGATGCAAAAGGAGTTTGAATTCCCATCTTTCCCACTCCCAAAGAAAACAGCTTAGTCACCAGACTGAAATTCTCTGAACTAGACTGCTGTAAGTCTTTCCAGTTGCAGTTGTCCCACTTTGCACTGACACACCAAGAAGGAGAACAAAGCTTTGACCTTATGTGACAAAATCTTCAGCAGCAATGAGAACATTACGTATTTTTGCTTTTCCAAGACTTACTCTTGCCTTTGCACCACCACGTTGTGAAACAGGTCAGGGAACCAATTTGGCTTAAAAACAACCTGACTGTAAACTTTGCTTTTTAAGCCAGACAGATTCTTTGATATACTTCATAATGCGGCTGCCCAGAGCCCTGTGCCATCATAACCAGTAATGAGGGAGAGCACAGCCTCCACTGTAAGGAGGCAGTGGCAGAACATTTGCTGTTTTCACTGAAGATTCCATCTCACAAGACGGCAGTCCAACATGGTTATGGCACTCAGCTGAGAGATGAGAGACCTTGTCCTGAATCAGGCAGAAGACAGATCACAGTCCAAGCCTGTATGAACACCATGGGAACAGCCCCTGCCCTGGACCTCCTTGCTCCTTTTACAGGCCCATGGAAACAATGACTTCCATTTCAAGCCAAATAACACACACACCCCCACACCCACACACACACACACCCTTGGCAAGAGGGGAAGGGTAGAAGATAATGCTCTGGGGCTCTGTGCTAGTTATCAGGGATGGAGAAGAGTGAATAAGATATAAGGAACTTGGACAAGACTACAGAGACCACAGCAGCAGAGAGAAACAGGAGACTAAGAAGGGGATTAACTGTATGAAGAAGTGGTGGAAGGAAGACACTATAGACAATGCAGGCCTGGTAAGGGGAAGAATGTGCCAGAAGGGAAAGATAAGACTCTACAGAAGATGGCTGAAGAGGTACTACAGTCCAACAACTCAGAAAAAAATGTTTAACAATGAGAATGGTAAGGAAAAGTCAGAGGGACCTGGGGAAGTTGATGACAGAAGACTGTACGGCCCAGCAGCTAGGTGTGGAATGAGAAGGCCTTGTCCCCTCATACCATGTGCCCTGATGGTATGGGTTGGTGTTGGCTAAGGGTGTTGTATGTCACAAGGAATTAGGTATCAAGCACTTTAAACTCCTCCCACAGCTGGGTAAATGGCCCAGCTTTCCTCCAGCTTTTGCAGCCTGCTACCAAAAGACAGTGCAATCCCCAGTCTAAGTAAATGACCTTTTTGATGAGACTGACAAGGAAAATTAAAATTTCCTGAGGAAAACCCCAATCCCCGCTGCTTCATGCTGTATAAAAGAAATCACACAAGTATTTATATATATGCAGACTCACACGCATACCCTTCATCTCCCAGCCTGCAGTTAAGAATGAATTACAAATCACATGGTGGCAGCCCTTCAGAGACAAGCCAAGCCAACACTGCATTAAATGAGAGCACAAAGCACACTGAACCTGACCTGTCAAGAGATATCATACTCATCTTCCCAGAGAAAGACAGGGCTTCATAACTCACATCAGGTGACGATGCTCAGGTCCTGGACATTTATGCCCTGAGTGAGTGAGCTGGTCTAGTTTTTGTCACAGGTGTTTTATTTTTTTGGCAAGATCTGCTGGAGTAAAATGCTGTTAGCACATCAGCAGGCTTGTCATTCCCTCCCTGTCAAATCAATCAGAGAGTCTCCGTTGACTCAGACTGCCTTGCCTTGTGTTTCAGCGCTGGAACAGAAAGTCCTTTCCCCTCACATTACTTGTCCCCTTTGTGAATGAGCATCTGGGTTGCTCTACTATGCACAGCAGGAAGGCAGGAGATACCAGCCACCAAGCCCTGTTGAGCAAATGAGAAGCTCAAGACATTGCAGAACAACAGGGTCAGTGAAGCCACATCCTACATTATGCCTGGATTTGTAATCAAGGCTGACTCCAGACAGTACAGTTAATCCATACTCCCCGAATCTCAGCTGGAAGAAAATGGATTAGTTTTACTGACTTCGCTGAAGCTGAAACAATTTTCGCTGGCTGAGGATCTGATTCTTATTCTAACCATAGGTTAGTGTGTGTGTTTGAGCATACAACACAGAAACATGATTTTCAAACTGACTCGGGGTCAAACTGGTTCTTCATCTGGAGCGAAGCAGCAGATCCAAACCCAGGCACTGCAGTTTCAGTATGCTGTGAGAAATACAGCACTATGAGTAAATGAAAACTCCATGTTACCTCATGTGGTAAAACACCCACCATCTCCCACCCCCAACACCAGCCGCTGAGGAGTCTTTGCTGGAACACACTGATACAGGCACAGCTGGCAGTTCCCTCAATGCGGGCAAGCCAGCATAGATCCTGGCCTTGGTGGGGTGCTCATAAGCAGTTCTGCAGGGATCACTGCAGGGAACATGGGAGGTTTTAAAAGAAGGTCTTCCTAATTAGGAAGCATTCAGGAGCACATAAGCACACACAGATTCCTGGTCTGGGGTAAGCTGCTTTCCTACAAGTCAAGGAGACTTAAAGGCAAACCATCACAAAGGTTACAGCAAAGGACATACCAACAGATGGAGCAGCAGAAGTTGTATGGCACTGAGAGCTGCAGAAAGTCATGTGTAGGGGCCAAGGAAGAGGACAGAGTCAGAAAAAGAGCTGATTATAATGACAAAGACTCTTGAAACTGCAGGGGCAATGCTGAACCACAACCAAAGATAATTAGAAAGTGAGAAGATATCAGAATACGAGTAAAGCATTAGCACTCTGTGTCTAGGAAGTCTGAATAGCTGGGACTCTCTAAAACAGAGATGTGCAATAGTCAGCACAGGAAATGTACAGCCTGGAGGAAAGCCTTAGCTCAGTGGGGTAAATCCCTGTAGCAAAGGACAAAGTAGTGGAATTATGAAGATTCTATGATTCCTAGCTGGAAAAGCAGTGCTAAACCAATCTAAATACTTTTGGAGTATTTTGGCTGTGGGATAAAAAAAAAGCACTTTCAGCTGCAAGGATGAAGATGTTTTCTGGGATGTGCACATACCAGAAACTCTGGTGCAGAAAGATGAATATACCAGCAGTAAAGGACAGTTAACTCACTGCATCCTCCCCAGATCGCCCTTCTCGGGTATTCTGTGGCAAGGGAATGGTTTTGCTGCTGTGCCCTCTCCACAATACAGCTGGATCCAGCCCTTGCAAGGAGACAGACGCAAAGAGGAGAGAGTAAAGGAAAAGGAGAAATGGCAAGATATCCTGTAACATAAAATTGCCTTGGAAAAAGTATTCAGAAATACTTGAAAAGAAGAGCCCAAACAGGACCTGATAATATTCTCCTGATGAGGCAATGTAACTGCCTGTAATTCTGTGCATTGTGCTCTCCCAGCCTAGAAGTTCAAAGAGCTGTCACAACAGGCTCTCAAAGGAGGGTTTTTATAATGAGTGATATTTTTTAGGGACTCAGTATGCGGCAGATATGCTGAGGAAAGCAGGGAAGAGGAAGCTGTAGGATATATTGAAGAATTTGTCATAAAGCGATTTGTCACTGACCTTTATTCCTACTTGGTGTAAAGCAACACTGAAATCAGTAGAGTTCTCCCAGAGACCATGGTCAGTTCTGATTTAAGACTAGATATGATTCAAATCTAGTTTGACATCTTTAGCAAAGGGACTTTGGAGGGCTTCATCTGCTCAGATCCCCAGTGACTAACTGTTTCCCCACCACTACAGGAAAATAAAGCACAACTTGAAGGGAAGGTCTGGAATCAATTATCTGGCAGAGAAAATGCTTTCTTTTTCTCTCTCTCTCTCTCTCACTCCCTCTCTTTCCTTAAGACAGTGACTGTCCTTACACATGAAGGTCACCCACAGCATGTTAGTCAGGGGAAAGGTATAGAACAGGGGAGGCTCACGCTGCGGCAGCTGCCACCTCAGTAACCTCCACAAACGCAAACATCAATTGTGCAGGGAATGGTAACTGTTTTAAATAGGTTAAAAAATAAAGCCTGGTTATTTAATTTAGCATGCATGCTAGGTCGGTCAATATCTATCACTCTCTCCCCATCTTTCTTCCCCACCCCTCAGGTCTCTAAGGGCAGAGGTTTAAGTCCCAGCTGAGGAAACAGGGCATGCTTCATTTAGTAGCACCACAGCAGGGCTGCTGGGGATGTCATGCTTCTGATGAGACATTAAATCAAGGTAAACACTAATCTCATGGGCACCGCTGCCTAAGAAGCACAGGAAGAAAAAAATAACAAAACCTTCATGGCTGTTGTGCTTTGACCTCTTGCTACAGTGTGATTCCTCAAAGGGAGAAAGCACAAGTGTACATGGAACAGGCGGTATCAAGTTTTCTGACTGGTTGGTTGAGCTTTTGTTTTCCTGTGCTCTGAGGGGAGATTTATTTGAATAAAAGAGTTTCTGTTAAAAAAAAAAAACTTCAACAAGAACAAGCAGATATTGTCCCATGACCCTGTTTAGCATTCCAGCCACAACACCATTTTTCTCTCTTCCTCTTTGTAGCCCTCATTCCATTCCTTCTCACCCCATAACCTTCCTCTCCCCTTACACCACCCCAGCACATACACACCCTCCCCACCACCCTTGGCCATTTTTCCTAGCTGATAATTTCAAACCCTACTAGAAGGTGTGCAGCTCAGCTGAACCTGCACGGCAATACAACAACTTCTTTCTTTTACAGGTGAGAAACCACAAGTGTGGCAGCTGCAGTATTTTGACCTCTTCTTCCCTCTTTCCCAGCCAGCCCCCAAGCCTTCTGCCTCCAAATGTATGGTTTTCTCTTTGAAGCAATCTTGATGCACCTGGAAGTTGCTGGAGTTCCTGAGTGTAATGGTTCAACAAAAATGGTATCTTTCTTTGTCTGCAGCTACTTTACAATAATAGTTATTTAATAAAAAATGCTGCTCTGTGAGAGAGATTGAGCTGTCCCGAAGACAAACAAGGAAGCAAAATGTTTCTGGCCATCAACGTCCTTGCAGAGATTTCCTCACTTTGTTTAGATGCGAGCAAGGAAAGCAAAGGGTAGCAAGTTAGATCCTGTCAGGGCAAATAAACTATAAATTCCTTGTGCTCTGCTCTCCAAGTCCTCTTATTTTGCATCCAAAGAAGCAATAATTCAGCCCCAATTTTCTATTTTATGCCGGGTCTCAGGCAAGAAATCAGATCCAGTGAAGACTGTAATTGATCAAGCCAAAAGAGAAATTAAAATGTTGCAATATTTAGTCCTAGGCTTCATTTAGCTGTAGATTCAAGGGATTCTTCCGGTAGCCTTTGCTGTGTGGTTCTGCTTGCCCCTGTCACTTTGATGTCAGCAAACGTCAGAGTCAAAATCTCCTACACACAATCATTCAGGAACCAGTGCAGATCACACAGGCGAAGCAGAGCGCTGCAATTTCACATAGCGGTGAAGAACCCAAGTCCAGCCCCAGTTTGTACCTTGACGGTGGTTGCAAGATGAAACTAGCTTGCCTCACACAGCCCCAGCTCTGCAGGCTATACAATAGGACACGGCTATTACTATGTTCATCATATGCAATAAGGGTCAGTATGTGACAACGCAGGTCCCATATTAGAGCAGTATAACCTGTCACAAGCACCACACTGAGGATGGGAGAGGTTTCCTCTATGGAAGCAGGCAGAGAGGGTGGAAAGAGAGTAACATACCACTTTAATATTTTGGTTTATCATTTTTTATGGGTAATAGAGAACTCAGAGACTTCTGATATTATCGCTTTGTGAAAAGGCAACAATTCCTTCATTTTTCCTCTGTCATGTGGCATTAACAGATAGAGCTAAAGCCAAAGCTACTGATTGCATTAGGCTTACACTAGGGATGGATTTCTCTCTGCACGGCAAGCATGTCATTGTACCCTACATGTTTAAAATTTTCCTTTGACTGAGTCTCTTCAATTACCTTCCCATCTTCTTTCCTCCCTGAACTTCTTGAGCAGGCAGTATTAACCTCCTAAGAGCCCTAGAGTCATTCCTGGAGCCTCTCCATCTGATTTTCATCACTTTTCATCCTCAGGAACTGCTCATCCAGAAGCCCTACACTGAATATTTCTGGAGTCCCAAGCTTCCTCTCCCTGAGACCTCACTGCTACCCCAGGCACTGCTGTTCATCCCCTTCATGATAGCCTGTCTGTGCTGGAACCCTCAGGGCTCAGACCTCAATTCTGCTCTTTTCTCCCCTTCTAACTTAAGCTGTAGGGGACCTTCATGTACACATGTGGCCCCATTCCAAGATCTCCAAAATATCCTTCTCCATCCTGGACCTCTCCTTGACCATCATTCTCATGTCTTTGTCCAACACCTCCTTAAGGTTTGCTCATATTTATCAGGTTCCAGCCCAGATCTTCTCCACTAGTTGTGTGATTCACCTTTGCTAATAAGGCTTCTGACCTCACATCATCTGAGCCTGATACATACAAGCGAGTCACCCTCAACTCTCTCTTGTTCCAGAACGTGGCCAATTTCTTTAGCATCATCCTTTATGTTTTGCATCTGCCAATTTTACTTGCTTCCCAGCAGCCACACCAACAAGATACCAGCAGGAAAATTATCTCCCGCCTTGATGATGACTTTCTCATTTTGTTCATCCTTCCAGTTTGTCTGAAGGTTTGCTCCAGGGCATCCCACTGTGCTCTATCAGTGCAAGATGGTGGCTAGAAGAATCAGAAGGAGAGAGGATGATCTGATTCTCTGCCAAGCTGGAAAAAACACAGGAAGTTTAAGAACCCCCGGAAGGTCAGGGCAGTTTGGTGCCTCTCTCCGGTGATTCCTCCTGCCTGCCTGAGCAGCCAGACTTATGACTCAGGAAAAGTACTGACCAGATCCCGTGGGAACCATGCCCAGGTCTCTCAGGACAGGGGTTTTGGCTGAGATGTGGGGCCATGGGTGACCACATGAGCAATTCATATGCCTCCTCCTTCCCACCTGCCTCTGTCCAAGGAGGATATCATGAAATGATTTTGGCTGGATTATTTAGGGTGGATGAAGTATTCACTGCTAGGTTGGCAACAGCAAATTTAGCATGTGCTCCCTGCCCCCAAGCTTATCAGGTTCCCTGGGACTCAGGCGCCTTTCAGGCATTACTTGTATCAGTGTATCAGTGTATCACTCTTTTTACTAGTCTATGATGACAGAAAAGTGGACTGAATGTGAGTGAGAGCGTATCCACCTACGTCTACATGATTTGAACCTGTTCTTGTTATTCCTGTGCATGTGCTCTCTTGCACACAAAAGCACACAGCAGCCTTTACGCACACCCGCTCGCATTTTACACCCGACGCACCCACGCTCTCCTTCATGGCCCCCTCGCAGCTCCTCTGCCATTCACATTCGCAGCCATTCCCATAGATGCACTTTTTGCACACAGATCCTTTCTCTTTCTTGCAGGCACACCCACTCCTTCACACACTCTCTCCCTTTGTCTCTCTCTTCTTTCATAGCCACAAAAACTCTTCATCTCAAAACCACACACACACACACACACACACACCAGCTGGATCTGGCCTTGGGCTCCCAAGAGGAAAGGAGCTGGTTCCTACCTCGGAAGAAATGTTATTGCTCCTTTAAAAAAATAAATACACTTTTTTCTTTTTTCCTGATGAGCCATTAAAAGCAGAGGCTAAGAATGCCTTAGGGTGCAGACAGTGTGCCTGGGGTGAGGAGATTCAGAAACAATTTTATGCTGCAGAGTAACAGATTCTTTAGTGAAGGATCTGGATTGTCTTTCATTAGGAGAATAATAAAACAGCCTGAAAGCTTCGTCACTGCACTGCAGCAAGGAGTGAGTAAAATGAGGCTTCGGAGCCCTTTTCTGCTACTAGAGAAAAATAGTGCCTACACTGCCTCCCAAGGGCTTCGGATGCAGTTGCCCTGGCAACGCTACATCTGAGTCAGAACTATTAAGGATCACCATGGCAACAAGTGTCTCACTTGCCATTTCCAGAAAACTGACGGTGTTCGGACTGCAACCATCGCACCACACACAAAGGGGCAGGGTTGTGCTGCAGGGGGAACCACCACCCTGCTGGGTCCAGGCCTGGGGCAGTCGTGCAGTGAGCTCTGGGCCAAACTCCCTCCGGGGTAACTCCTCTGAGGATCGCAGACCCAATTCCTCCTGCATGAGCACCTGCCAGCTTCAATGGAGTTGCAATTGCGTTGATGAAATGGCCTTTGAACTCCAATACAAACATGTGGTGTGTCATACCGCACTCTAGCTCTCAAGATTAGGTGGAGGAAGGGTTAAGCGCTGTTGCAGTGAGCCGACTTTTCATGTAAAGCCTCTAGAACAGGCAGATTTTTTAACCCATAAACTCCAGACAAAGGAGGAGACAAAGCTCCTTGCTGTCTGCTGGCTCTGACCCTCCCCTCCACGCGCAGGAGTCTTCATGCTCCTGTGAATATTGAGCAGAGACAGAAGCCCTGAGGGATTTGCATTTCACACTCGCCAGCAAAAGAGCAACAGGAAGATCATGCCAAGACCCCAGCACGGTGCTATTACCAATATGTGCACTAGATACGCTGCAGAGCCTGAAATCATTCCTTTCTCTCCCTTTTCTATGGGGAGTGACCAGGAGCTGTCTTTGTGGTCAAGATGTCAGCATTGACTTAAGTCAGTGCCCTGGGTCTTGCCTTTAAAAGGACCTGTGAGACCATGCCTAGCAGGCTTATTGCCTGGCACACCAGCCCACGTGTGCCCTGCTGATGAAGCCAGGCACACGTGTACCTGCAGACAGTGGCTCTGCATTTTACACAGCAAGGTGGGTGTCACTGTTGCACGCAGACTGGCAATTCAGGCTTGTACAGGCAATGTATAGAAGGGGTCTGGAAATGCACGTAGACCTTTTAGCACCACCATTTCGCCCTGTGGAAAGTTGAGGCCAGGGAGCACAGCATCTGGCCTGCAGGGGAGGGAAAGAAAGTATCCCCAAGATGCCCATGTTGCAATTCTCTTCCCAAAGTGACTCTTGCCACCAGGCTTAACACCAGGGAGTGCTTTTTTGGGGGGAAATGTGCTGATACAGCTTTGTGTAGATCACATATGGGGCAGAGAAGGCATAGTTTTGCCTGACAAGGGCTACCAGGTGTATGGGGTCACACACTAGCTTGTTCGGCCAGTAAGAGTGTCTGTGTGTCCCCACAGCCCCTTGGACCATGTTCAGGGCAGACAACTATTGACAAAGCCCACCAAAGGACAGCCTACGTCCTTCAGCCACTGCCACCTCCCTGAAAAGGAGAAACCGTCTGATCTGGGTATGTCAGAGCCGGAGGTTGGTGAGTCTTTAAGGACTAGGACTATGCCAGGTCACCTCTCACTTTGTCCTAAGCCAGTGGGCTAAGCACAGCCCAGGATGCGCCACCCTGGCTAGCAGCAGGCATGCTGCTTTTTACAGGACAAGGTTTTGTGATCCTGGCATCCCTGATGTCCCTTTTGTTCCATGACTAACACAACTCTGGCAGACTGAGTGAATGATCTTTTTTTCTGTTACCAGAAAAGCGGTGATACTATCCCTCCTCCTCCTCATACCTCCCTACCTCCCTGAGTTTCAGAGCACTACCTGTTGGGCAGCCCTGCCAGTGGCCAGACCACACCATTGGATCTGAACAGGCCCAGACAGAACTGCTCCACTAGAAAGGCTCTTTTTTTCTGTGAAAATATTAGGTTTCAGGAATCACGAAGCAGAATGAGGTGCTTTTTGCTTCCTGTTTGTCACTACTGAACGTGCCTTTACCTTTGTGCTCTTTCAAGCAGAGTTTTAATGTGGCTCCCTGCTGGCAGCCCTCTTGCCTGGAGCTATTGCAATTTGAGTGAGCTAATCTTTTGAGATATTTTTATACTGTGGTAACTAAATTAACAGGGCAGTGACACCGCCATATCAGAGCTCTGATTGGAAAGCCCAGTAGCAAGCACTCACCTGCAGACAGGAAGACTCCTTTTCCACTTGGGACTTTGAAAGTGGATGAGCAGAAAGCAGTTGCACTCACAGTTTCTACCTAAAATGGATATGAAGTCAGTCTTTAGGGTCCTTGAAAAATTGCTGCTTGTTTGCCTCAAGGCAAGCTTTAGGGAAAGCAGTGTGGTGGTGATAGCCAGGGCTTTTCTGAACCCTGCCTGGCAATGCCACTTGCACAAACACTGTACCCACTGTTGAGGGCTTTACCCACTTTGCAAACAGAGCACCAGGGCTTGGGAGAGGTAATAGCAGTCCCGGTGTTCAGAGCACATGCAAGCTCATGGGAGTCACAGGAACTCAGCGCCTTTGCAAGACAGGTCCCACGGCCTGACTTTTCATATTTTAGCATTTTCACAACCAACCAGCTAGGAAGACAAAACGCCAGGTTGTTTATGCCCCCAGACACCTGCCCTAATGTAAGCCCCTCAAGGGCAGGCAGTGGCAAGGCAGCTTGTCCCTGGAGCTGCCGGCTGGAAGAGCTGCGCCATGATGTCTGCTCCAGGTCTGCTCCTGTCCAGCCTCTTCAGCCTCAGGCCATGAGGGTAACAGGAAAAGCAGGGACAGCTTTTTTGCATGGGGAGCAAATGGCAGGTGACGCATCGGCTCCTAGTGATGCCACACAAGCCAGTGCGTGAGCATGAGTCTTCGGGAGATAAAGCTGCCCACAGGATTGCCACCGTAGCAAACAGTGTCCTGAGCTAGGACAATTAAAGGAAGGGCCAGGGGGGTTCCACCTTCCACACCACTTCCACGCACGTTTCCTCAGTACTAGGGGCAAAACAAAGCTGGGTGGAAACTGCCAGCCATCTTTGCCAGAAATAATGGGAAAGTTCTTCTAAAAAAGAATTGCTGCGGTAAATCTTGCCCTACTCTCCTATGTCTGAAAAAATATTCAGCTCCTGGCTGTTTATGTCTTCTGATATTCCATAAACACTTTTTTGTGCCAAAAGATGTTTCTTTTTCTTTTATGAAAATGGGAGAAGGAGTAAAGAGTCCCAATAAAAAGATAGCACCTTGGTCTTGCCCCCAGCAGCAGTACCATCCTGCTGCCAGAGAGTGCACAGGTCCTTGTGCCACTCCTTTAGTTTCTGTAGTCATGCTGAGAGCAGACTGATCTAGGCCTGCTTTAGGAGTTTGAAGTCCTTCTCTGTCCTGCTTCTTCACATTCATTCATTCATTTTGTCATTACTAGATGGTGTGCACACCACCGGCAGCAGAGCTGCTACTTTTCAGATATGTGCAGACACCTGGGTTTAGTTCTGATTTAAACTGGCCCATACCAAAATCTCTGCCTCAAAAGAGTAAGAAAAAAAAGCCTTAGAATGATATTTTTCTAGGTAAATACTTAAATAGATTTGGAAAATGGATCTGAGGCTCCTAAGTCACTTTGGAAAAATTTACTTCTTCATAAGCCACCCTTCCTCCGGGGGGAATATTTTTTGGATAAGGAATACTTTTTTCATTAAACAGTTATCTGTGTTATCATTAGTACTCAGAGTGAACATACCTATTATGATAATTCAAGGCCATTCACAATTCACTCTTTTTCTGAGATTTCATTTTAGGTAATATTTCTGCTGACTTAAACAGTGCTATCCCCAGCAGTAGCCCAAAAGGCTATTCATACCATTCTTTAAAGATAGCACATACATGCTGCCATAACTGATGTATAAAACATTGACGGGTGAGTGAAGAGTTAACAGGACTGAAGTTTGTCAATTGATATGCAGAAGAACTGATAGCACCAGAGCTGACCTGCGCAAAGCTGCTGAACAGAGGACTTAACAGGACTAAAGTCGTCTACCAACCGATATGCGCAAGGACTGATATGCGCAAGGCTGCGGAATGGCAGCATTAACAAGACTGGAGAAGTGAAGTCTGCCACCTGGAATCTGCACGGACCCCCGGGGAGGGGAGAAGCAATACGGAGGTGTTGGGGTCTTGCCTCGCTAGCAGGGTCCCCCCGAGCAGACAAACAAACAGTCCTGTGACTGTGAAACTCGCAAAAAGCCAGCAAAAGCAGTGTTTGCCCAGAGCCCCAGCCGTATAAAAAGAGACTTGGCAGCTAGGAGAGTTTGAGCAGGGATGGGAACGTGACCTGACCATCCTCTCTGGCTGGACCGTGAGTATTCCCCCCCCTCCCCTTTTCCTGGGACGCTGGGTTAAGGTAACTCCTCGAGGTTGAGAGCCCTCTCACTAGGAGAGTGAACAAGAAAGCTTTCAAGTAGGGATAAGCAGTCCTTCCAATTAATAGCGCAGTAATCGACGGTTTCAGGTTATCCTTTCTAAATTAGTAACTGATGGTTTTGTGTTATCCTTTCTAAATTAGTAATCGCATTATTTTAATG
The DNA here is from genome assembly GCF_036417845.1 of Apteryx mantelli. Taxonomy (NCBI): domain Eukaryota; kingdom Metazoa; phylum Chordata; class Aves; order Apterygiformes; family Apterygidae; genus Apteryx; species Apteryx mantelli. Next base: position 129,571,114 of record NC_089978.1, on the reverse strand, counting down.
GATGTTACTAATCCAAGAACTTGTGTGAGGAAATAAACATCTTTTTTATTATTATTATATTACTGTCTCAGTCATTGCTATCGAACCTTCATAGCGTGACAGCGCAACAAACATCATCTTCTTTCTTTTTAATAGAAGGAAGAAAAAGCTAAGCTCCACCTGAAATCTTAAATCACTTCCTGACAGGAGATTTAGGGCCAACCAGCAGGACTCTCCTCCCTCTTCCATTCTTCAGACAAAAAGGAGAAATCAGGGCCAAGCAGTGATTCACGGAGGACTCCCCAGGCTGTTGCAGGCAACTGGGACTGCAGGCACAGCCCAAAGCGTGTAAGGAAAACTCAGCCGCTGTGTGTGACAGTTTAATGATGCTTTGTGCAGACATGTGTAATACTGATACAAACATGTGGCAAATTACCCTCCACTAATGAGAGAATGAGGCTATTCTCACTTATGAGTCACCTGGTTTTTAATAATTATTCCTCATAGGTTTATCTTTTAATATTAGAGGAATAACAGCATAGCCATTGACCAGCAAGCTAAATGTCTCGCAGTAGCACTGAGATGGGTCTGGCTTGCTCAGACCTCTGCTGCTCCTTCAGTTGACCCCAGAACCTTTTGACAAATTGGAAAAGTTGGGTTGTGCCGAGGAGTAAAAAAAGAGGTTGTTGCACACCAGGATTTGTAACTGGATCCAGGCTGTAAAGGCAGAACAGCCTGAGGGCAGTAGGATCTGTAGTTTAGCTTTCCTGCTTTCAGATGTTTCTTCCCATAAATGTTTGCCTAGCTCCGCTCCTGACAAGAGGTGAAAGACCACAGGAACCAGCTGGCTTTCTCCCACTCTCCCACTCTTCCAGTCACTTGAAAAGCAAATCCATGAGCTCACACAGGGGCAGAAGGAGAATGTACAGGGGCTCTACAGCATGACTTGGCCTTCTCTACAAACTCACTTTAACATGAGCGTCTGCTGCAGCCCCAGGAAAATTCTGCAAGGACAAAGAATAGTTGTGGCCCACGTCCAAACTGGCTGTGTGACCCCGACCCAGCTCTGCCCCTTCCCTCTTCAGTCCATGCTCAGCCCCACAGGAAATGCCTTCTTTAGAGGGATGCTGCTGTCTTGTGTTTGAGCTCCCTGGGAGGCTGCTGGCAGCTTAAGGATTCCTGTGCATCCATTTAGCTAACTGGGCCCTAGGATAATGATGAATCACGACCCTTCTGTGTCAATTTTTTTCTATGTGGGAAGAGAAGGAGAGAGGCAAGGAGAATGTCCTGACTGTTGGATATTTTTTGCTGCTGTGGCTGAGTTCTTGTTAAGTATTGACTAAGCCAAGCAAGCTGGAGGATTTTAAAAGGATTTTTCATTTAAATCAGTACACAAAAGCATTATTACCAGTCCCAAATGCTGGAAAATCACATGTCAGGCCACATCAAAATCATGACAGTGACTTAAGTCATGAGTTTAAAAATAGATGTGTTGGCTTATTATTATTTGCTTTATGGTTTGTGAATCATTAGGCTAAACTGGCATCAAGTTCTTAGTGTTCTTCTGTGCCAAAAGCTCTAAAAACTCCCTCTAAAAATATTATTAATAAAATTCCTGAGATCCTCAGCTAGTCACATGCCTCTAGGATCTGAAGCTTTATGGTAAAAGAAAAAAGTACCATCATGAGATCTCTGCTAAAACCATGAGAAATGCCAACTTCTTTCTTCTTCTCAAGGGTTTCAAATATATGTTTCATCTGCTCCCTTCTGCCAGAACAAATACAATTGGTGACAAAGCAGCGCAAAGGCCAAGTTTAGTTTCAGGAGAAAGTGACACTTTGAGTTATTTAGGCTCTGGCAGAAAGCCCAAAAACACTGTTGTTGATAACCCTGCTATCAAACTTCCCAGCTACCATATTGCCTGCACATTGCTTAGGCTCAGGCTTTATAATAGATCCAAGAGATCATGACCCAAAGGTCCCTAAACTAATACTGAATGAGCTGTCCCCAGACCCAGAAGCAGCCCACCCCTAACAACTGCAGGCATCACATTTTTGGGCCCAAATGAGCATGCCGGCACGGCTGCCTGCCTTGTGCTGCACGGACATGCCAGTCCCTGAGCCCCAGCCCCGAGTTCACTGATGCTTGGCTGCATCATGCCGGGCAACCACTCCGCATTGCAGGGCGGAGGCTGTGCTGTGTGTGTCTAGCAGTATTCAAAGGATGATTAATGAGAATACTGTTGCTTTTGGGTAGGGGCTGGCCATCCACAGCAGTGACAAAGGTTTTCCAAGCGCAAGCAGCAGCCTGCAGAGGAACTGCTACCCCCAATGCTGAAGGGCAGCTGTCTCTGCAGCAAGGCGAAGCAACATGCCGCACAGCAGGGCTGAGCAGCACTGGCCAGGACCTAAGGCTGGAAGGAAGCAAGGACCCAGGAAATGCTGGCCAGCAGGCCATGATCAGCTGCCTGCAGCTAACAAAGGCATGCCCAGGGACACTGCCTAGCCCCAAATGGCCAAGCGCTGTCATTATAGCGCTCCTAGCAGAGCCCAATAAAGAAGCGCAGCACCCCCTAGCACACCCTAGTACTAAGGCATCAGGTCAGCATTTAATCAAACCAAAGGGTGCTTGCTTCTACTCTCCACCACCACATCCCAGAGCCACTCTGTGTGATTGTCCCATTCACAGTCAGCCCTGGAAACTGTCTTTTCCTGTAAGACCCAACAAAAGTCCCATCCAGAGATACCACAGCAATGGGGAGGGAAGGGGGAAAAGAGGCCGCAAATGAGCCCGGAAGGGAGACAAAGAGAGAGACATGCTGACAGCAGGCACCAAGTGGTAACCGTGTCTCCTCCCTGCACAGGCAAGTCTACCTGCATTTTTGGCTGGAAACCCAGAGCACCAAATGAGACCCAGGCAAGTGTAAAGTAACCAGCTGTATCAGTGAAGCCAAAATCTGATGATGGTGGTGGATGCCTCAAAAGGGAAGGGAAAAGCCATATTTCAGCTTTCTGCAACAAGTGTTCCTGTGCAGGCACAGAGCACTGCCTCACACAGCTCTGGACACGCATATGGACACCAGAAAGCCCAGATCCACGTGCTGGCTGGCTGCTCTCCTGCATCTGGCCTGCTCCCGAAGGACTGAATCCCTCTAGAGTAATTTGGGATTGCCATCCTTATATTCCATGGGGCTGCTGTTGGCTCTGCCAGGTGGGAGCAGTTTGACCGCTCTATCCCATGCCATGCTGCCTCCCAGCAGACTGCTTTTATGTCCTGCAGCCTTCCTCAGGAAGCAGCACAGGGCCAGTCAGGCTCTTCCCCTCTGAGCTCCCCCATGCCACTACCCTTCCTGATGGCAGAAAAACTTTAGGAAGGATGGCCTCGTTTCTTCTGCAGCAGTGGTGCAGTCCCCAGCAGATGTCAGGCTGACACCTCAGTCTTGAGGGGAAATTTCAGGGCTCAGACTGAACTTCCAGGCTTGTGATTGACTCATGCTCACCCAAAACTTTTCTGAAAAGTGTGGAAAGACTAATGCATTTGGACATGCTGAGTAGTAGCTGCTCCCTCATACCAACGGTTACCGAAGCACAGGTGTACATCATATTTTTAAAGCAGCCCTTCTTAGCTATTTAAAATAGAAGAGTCAGTGGGTACCTTTTAAATGTAGGTACCCTTATCTGGGCTGAACCATGCACCCTTTGCTCTCGACCACAGACTTGCACGGGCAGAGAACAGAGACCTGACCCCAGGCTCGTCAAATATTGGTAGAGTGGGGTAGCATGGAGATTGCAAATGATGCAGATGGTCCTTGCAGCTAAAAGAAGGACCCTGGGGAGCTCAGAGATACCAGAAGGGCTGAGACAAGCAGCTAGGGGATGTGAGCGCTGGAAAATAAGAAATGCTGAGAGAGCCAGCTGGGGGAGGCTAATAAAGCCTGCCTGTCAGGGGAACTATCTGACAGGCAGACAGCCAGAGGAGGGGAAAAAACAGCTCACTCGAGTCCATGGACCCATAACTGGGTTATAGAGCTATGTAATCCACTTAAGCTCTAAAACTGCCCTGCCTCCCTCCCCCACCCCTTGCACTCCTCTCCTGTACCTCTAATATACAGAAATGTTTCTTCGAAGCTTCACAGGAAGTCTTGACAGCAGTTCAATTTGATTAGAGCTAGCTGCAGAGTTTTCCCAGAGGATCTCGGGAAATACAGCTTCACACTCCCCCCAGAAACCTGCTGGGTATTGACGAGTTCATACAGTATCTGCTGTACAGAAGAGACCTGCTCTGTAAGAGGGGCATGCATGCAGCAGAGAGAGAGGGTTGGGTTTTTTTTAATCTGCATTAGGAATTATATGTAGACACTTAATGCAGTTTATTCAAAAACATCTGTCTTTTCCATTATGTGTCATTTATCCTGAGAAAGACTGGAGAAGCACAAGACGCAAAAGGCCTCTTAGATCATCCAGTCCATCACCCCACAAATGAAGAATTAATCCCATTAAGGGCCACCATTGGCTTCAGTGGCTTGAAGTTTTGGTCCTAATTGCACAAACATAAAGCCATTACAACACTGCAGTCTAACAGGGGAAGTTCCTGTTTTTAGGCTATATCATTTCTTTAATTAGAGGGGCTTAGCTGCATGCTAGTAATTAGAAAAATATTGTCCACCTCTGTTCTCATTTCATTCTTATATCCCGGTGTGTTAGAGGCAGGAGGTGAGAATGATCACATAGTATGTACTATGTGATCAGCAATGCAGAGGCATATCAAAAGGCAATGTCCTTGCCCATAAGGGGATTATAATCTAATTTATTATATGAATTGCAGCAGTGCTTTACAAGCAAAAAACCCCAAAGTTGATGTTTATAGGAAGGATCAGGACTGTAGCAGCAAACCCTGATCGAAAAGAGAGGGGTCCACGCTGATTTTCACATACTTTGGATCAGCAAGCCACAATAGTAGAACACATTGCTGACTATGTACACATTTTGTTTGCTCTCTAATTAGTAATTTAGAAAGGAAATTCAGTCAGGGAGGGGACTGGATGATAAATGTCTCTGAAAGCTTCCTGGAAAAAATGAACAAGGAGGGATTTATGGAACGAGGCGGACAGAGTCCAGAAGGTTGTCTCCAGCAGGCAGGATACAGGGGGAAAAGGTAAAAAGGCAGGAGCAAGAGGATGAGTCTGAATGCACTGACAGTGTCTAGGGTGCAACTGGTGATGGATCATCAGGTGGAACGAAGTGGTAAGAAGCCCTTTAAGAGGAGGGCAAACAGTTCAGTATGGAAAGACAATGCAGAACTCACAGAAGAAATTATACATCTGGGGAATCAAGCTATCACCACTGTTTCTTCCTCTTCCTCCACCTTGTAGATGACAACTAAGAGCTCAAAATGTTTGCATATCAATTAAACCAATCATAACATAATAGCAATAATAACAAGAATAGCAACGAATTACCAACCTCTCCTTGAACTTGCAAATAGTTTTGGACTGACTGAACTTGCATTTTGTGGTGGATAAACTGTTCCGTTTGGTCATCTACCCCCACAAAAATGTCTCCAGCAGTTATCAGTGCTAATGGCTTTGAATAAAGGCTAATTAAGTAATGCTACAAGATTGGACAGAGGAAAAGCCAAGCATGCCCTAAAGCCAGTCTGAGGGGAAAAGAGAAAAGGATCTTACCCTTATGAAGCTATGGGGGATTTTTTCACCTACTGCAATCTTTAATAAGACTTTCAATCAGCCAGGAGAGATATTTATCCCTCCATCTCCCAACACATCACACAGTCAGTCATTCCCCAGACACAAACAAATAATGAATTGTTCTTTGAAACAAGAAGATGAGAGTCATCTACTTGCCACCTCAACCAAAGTGGAAAGCACCATATGAAAAATATAACCCAAGGCAAGACAGGGGAGCAAAATAGACTAAATGTATCTATAAATGTTTGTACACAATGAAAGGTGAGATTGGAACAAAAGAATAAACTATAGCAAACATAAAGGATAATCCAAGAGATTTCTCAGAGCTGCTAATAGAACAGATACAGAAATTGTTACTGGCATCTTAACTTCTGTTCAACATCAGCATGGTGGCTAAAGCAAGGAAGGGGAGCCAAGAATCCAAAATCAGAGTTGTCTCTGCTGGCTTAAGTTGACATTGTGTTGCTGTTGGTTTTAGAAGACACTTTCCTAGATTCCTGGTGAAAGAAAAGGATTTCAGAGAAATCTGAGGACAGCCAGGTGTGTCAGCTTTTATTTAAATTAACTTTAAATTTAATTATCATTTTATTGATATTCAGTTTGTTTCTGAAATTTCACACTACTTAAATTGAGTGATTAAAGGAGAATCTCATCTTTCCTTAAAAAGAAAGTCTCTGGCCATTATGGTTGTAGAGAAAAGCTTGGAAACACAAAACAATTGTACCCTAAAGGCAAATGAAATGAACTCAAACCTTGTCATTTCAAAATACATGATTGGCTCAAAACTCTCAGGACGGATCTCTGTGGGAACAGTCTCCTGTTTTGTGAATGCTTGGGTTTGAGAAAGAGCTGCTGAGAGGAAAAGGAAATATTTTTTTCCACATGGCACCTTGACCAGTCATAAAGGAGAAAAAGATGGAGGTGACAGACATATGAAAGAGACATCTGTCATGTTAAACACAGGTGACTCTGTGCAACATCTTTGCTTTGACTCTTTTCTATATTTCTTGTTGCTTCTACACAGCACTCTACAACCCCAAAGTAAGATCATATCCCCACAAAGGTCTGTAATAGCTTGTACCTATATATATATCTATATGTGTGTGTGTGACATGTCACATTGATACACTCCTCAGAAGGTCTCAGAAGCACACATTATATTCAATACCACACTAATTATATAGCAACTTGAGCAAAGATAATACCTTGACTTTGCTGATGGCAAAATCTTTGAAACTTTCGTTTACAGAGCACCATAAGAAGTAAAGCATGATATTTAAGCAAAAATGTCTTGGAGTAGACTAAAAATGATGCAGCTATTGATCTTACTAATGCAAGGTCTCCCATTTCAGAATGCAGGAATAGTGTTTCTTAACAGGGTATTCCACATTACCCTAGGAAGAAATGCTTGAGACTCAGACTGATATTTTACTGTTGAGTTCGATTTTTATTACCGATATATACTTTTTAACAGCTCTGGTGCTAACATCTTCATGTATACATGGGAAAATCAGTGGTTCTAATCCTGAACTGACAAGCTATGCTAAAGCATCTTGCTCAAACATTAACAAATCTTGTTTATTCCCATAACCTTATTAACTGTGGTAGAACTATTCATGGGAGGTTAAAAAAACAGCCCATAGATGTCAATGGATATGTGCACTTCATAGGAATGCAGCACTTGGTCCACTCAAACTTAATACAGGGTTGTTGCAATAACGGAAAAGAGCGTCATGCCAGTCTACGGAAAGCAGCAAGGCAAGCTGTGGGGAGAAGGAATATCTTTTGTTAGACCAGTTGATATGGTTAGAAAAAATGACAAAGCTTTCAGGCACACAAGCTCTTCTTGTCCTTTCCCCACCTCTCCCTACTACATTAGCTAGTCTAATAAAAGATAGCGCAACTCCTTACAAACCTTGCTTCCTTTACAGAGAGATGAACTTGTGATCAAGTGAGAAAATGTGACAAGCAGGATTGGCCATGCATGCAAACTGGATCCTGAATTATTAAAAGGCAACCATGTGGCTGCCACACTAGCAAAAAGAAATGAACAGTAAAAGAGAAAGTTAGAGGAGAAGTGCCTATGACCTGCCTTTCATTTGTGTCCATGTCTACTGATAGCTCAGTGAAAAAGATTGTCTACATACTTGGTCTCACATGCACTGCATCTGTTTATGCAGATGCATAAACTCCCCTTTATTTTCTGCTGTGCGTCATTCAAAGTGGCTTAAGCAACAGCTGAGGAAAATAAGGAGAATAACTCAGGATTTGGCCTGTATTCCTACCTATGTCTCTGGATTAGACCTCAAGATGATGTAAACTGGTGGAGACCCACTGAACTCACAGAGCTCTGCTGACTTATGTCAGGGAAGGATCCAGCTTGTTTGCTTATTATCTGCTTATGTCGTACATGACAAATTGTTCCTGTGCTGACAGTTAATAAAAGATGTATTTATGTAAATGAGAAAGAGAGGCCATGTTCTCCAATGTTATGCCAAGCTGGAGATCATTTAGAAGGGATTTTTCCCCCACAAAATATGGAAGTTGAAAGAGAGACAGACAGATGTCATGTTTGTTTTGAAGCATTGGGGCGTCAGTTAAATGAAAACCACAAAAGCTCTATTTGGGGGGGGGAGGGTTTAAACAACAAATGTAAACTTGTTATAAAAACAGAATTTCCATTTGGCGACAAAGTCGGTTTTTGAGGTTCTGCTGGAAAGCATTCAGTCTGAAGAAGGGTTTACATTCCCAAAGGCTTTTCTGTTGTGTTTTTTCTTTCCCCAAGCTGTGTCAGTTGGTCTAATAAGAAAGATTTTCCACCCTAAAAATCCTGCCTCACTTACAACTTGAAAACTTCATACCATTTCTATAACAGCTTACATCGCTGTTCATTTATGAAGGTTTATTAGCAGCAAGCAGGTTCTAATATTCACTGTCTTCAGATATGTGAGAATTACATGTGTGTGTTGTAAATGCATGAGAACATGTAAGAGCAGCCTGTGTTCCTCCCCAAAAGGGAAACTATGAATCAGTCACAATATACAGCTGCAACATAACAATAGCTATTGTCCTTTCATTTTCTGTGACAACTGGAACACAGACACTGAACAGCAGGACAATAGGGTTGTGTCAACATGCAGAAGGATTTTAGAGTGCTTACAGATATGAGTCATCTCAGTCTGTTATTGAACACTAAACCTTTGGCATTCCAAGAGTTTCCTGGTGCTTTGATCCTCTTTATTTTTGTCTTAATTACTTCACCCCATCATTTCTGATGATGTGAACCAAATGCATTCAATGCTTGCAGAGAAGGGGGTTCTTTCAGGACCAGAGGGAATGGTCAAATTTCACCAGGCATTCTCATTTGACTTATTAATTCTTACTCCCTGACATACACACGCACAATCCATACTCAAATATAAAATCATCTACTAGCATTACAAAGGAGAAAAATGTTACGATACAGCAGGAAAAAAACCTTTGGCCTTTGTTATAGGTGTATACAATAGCTAAGCATCCTGGCTAAGGGTTTCAAATTTGTTTAGGGTATGATCTCTTCTGTCTATTAATTAATACTCTCTGCTACTAGTTAATCTGTAGTGCCCCTTTCTTTCCTGTTAGGCACTTTTCCATTATTGTCTTTTAACAGAACATGTCATGTCTCTTCTCATCATTAAAAGAAGCACTCATCTCACCTCTAGTCTTTTGGGACTTGAATGAAAAAGTGTCACCCTACTTCTTTTTCTCCATTGTAGCTCTAGGTGCAGAGTCATCATGTGTAAATACAGTTTAAGGTCACAGATTCTGTATTTGGTAACAAGCTGGCAGAATTTGGCGCACTACACTGGGGTGAGGTCATCTGCTAAAGTGAGGACTCTCTGTGGGGATCTGTGGCTGTTTTGCTTGTTATTAATCTGTTCCTCCCAGAAACTCTACTGCTGTTTTAGCTTTTATCTAATAAATATTTTGCGTATCATTCAATTTCTGGAGAAATTATTTGCTCCATTGTCCTAAATACTGATGTTATAGACTCAGAATGATTTTTAGGATGGGCGAGTGGGATTGTGCTTACATTTGGAAGTCTCTCATCTCCTGATAGAGAGAGCACATCTAGGTCTTTGTTGGCTTAGTGGTGGTAGGAACATTTGCAGCACTGGCCAGCTTGCCACCAGAAGTGGAATGTCATTTTTTATATGCTGCTAATAGACAGATTCTTCCTCCCACCCATTCACCTCGTATAATGCTCATCTGTCTTATCCAACTAACAAACTCAAAACATCTCCTGCCCTGATGATGCCCCTTTGTATTTAAATCATTACAGCAAGGCACTTGGAACACACTGGGGATATGGTGAAAGCTGACCATAAAAAAATAAATACAACAATCCTTCTGCAGCCAACTCTGTCAAGATTCCCATTGCACTTTTATTTGAGTCCCTGCCATGGGAAGTATTGAACTGGACTAATGCACAGCAGAAAGTAAATGCATATTGAAGAACTGCTTGACTTCTATCTAGCCACATATTAAATAATCTTGAATTTGGGACAGAGATGGGCAAAGGAAAAAATAAAGCAGCAAATGATCTGTCTGACACAGCTTTGGAATCAAGCCTTAACAGTCAAATCTCCATGCGTATGTATGTGTGTTATGAAAAGAGAGGGGAATGCACAAGGGGAAGGGAAGCAGGGCAAGGGGAATATATCTGTATGAGCTAATCTGTCTCTTGCTTCCCTCCTCCCCTCTCCATCTCCTTTTTTTCTGCCTTTCTCTCCTGGGAGATGACTCACACCTGCTCTGCCCTGGTACTACCACTTCCCATCAGAAGTACACAGTCACTCTGATGTCACCCAAGCTGTTCTGTGTTAGATCCCTGCATTGCTTACATCTGCTCTTTGGTGTGCTGGATTCACATGCATAGACAAATGCTGGGATGGAGAACACGCCCGTAACTAAACACAGACTCCTGAAATCTAGCCACCCATCTATGACATGCTGATGCCTAGATGGCATCCTGGACTTCTGAGTGTTTCAGCCTGCTGGGAACTCCCTTTCAAAGTGGGTTGTTGAATCTTCTCTTTGTCAGAGAACTGGTTCTTTATGAGAACCCCAGGCAAAATGTTCACCATCAGTTAACATCAGATCCTAAGACAGACTAATGACTTTTCACTTCCAAAGGTCTGAGTCACTTCATCTGCAGCTGACCTTATTCCACCTACACCTCGTGGCTTAGTTAAAACATACTTTCTCACCTGCTATAAACAATTACAGTGGCATTTTCTAATGCTTTCCACTCGGAGTCCCAAAGTGCTTTGAAGAATGAAGAGCCAGGAACCCATCACAATGCTGGTAACTATTATTTTAATTTAAATTTTAGGAAACTAAAGGCACAGAGGTGTTCAGCATCTTTCCCCAAGGTTATATAGGAAGGCAGAGACAGAAAGCTGGAAAAGAATGGGGCAACATGACTCCCAGTTCTGCGTTTGAGACCCAAGACTGTTCTTCACTTTTGTCAATAGGATGTGCAGGCATTTTGTGTCAGTTCAGTTCTGCAAAGATTTGCATTTCAGAGTTTCTGTGGAGTTTCAGATTCAAGTAAGCCTGAATATAATAACTGAGTTGGACCCTCTTTATGAACTGAACCAAAGCTCGGGAAATTTCTGAGTTCTGGGGCCCACTGTCCACTGAAACATTGCACAGGACAAGCTGCATGTTATTCTGAAAGTCACTAAGAAGATAGTGCTTGCCCTTACTCTCCTGTCATTTATTCTTCTTCTTTGATGGGTGTTCCTAAAGTGCCCATCACTGTAGTATCCAGTGCTCCTTACAGTTACTATTAAATACAAGCAACGTGCTTTGACTATGAGCCATCAGAAGCAAGCTGAGTGCATAGAAACTGTGCTTATCCAACACATACCTCTACAGCAGACAGCTTGGATGTCCTATCTTGAAGAATATGACAAATGAAGGTGTGACATCTTTCCCTACTTAGGAATATGTTTTCCTTCAGAGATGATCCCTGTACCATGCTCTGAAAGTTGCAAGCTTAAGGTTGATCTCCAGGAGAAGCCAGATCTACAGGTATGAGCCTTTCCTGGTGACAGCTGAAGGCCCTGAAAGAGACTTCCTGGGAATGTGAGTGTCCTCTTTGGCCATTCATCACACCAGCTATTAGGGAAAGGGATGGGCAAGCCAGCTGCCCATCACAGCACATATGACCTAACTGTTAGAAGTGCTGTAGACATCTTTCGTAAGATGTCCACCACTACAGGAAAAACATAACCAAAATGCTCAGATCTTTGCTGACATGAACTCAGACTTGCAAACAATCAGGAGAAAAAGGAATTTCCTTTCTCCTTAATGTAAGAGAAGCAGCCAGCCTTTTACAATTAAAATAATCATGAGCATATGTCTGTCTGCTTGCATAAGGCAGTAAAATTATGTCCACAGTTATATTTCACTCTCATTTTCTTTGGGAAATATGATACTGAAATAGTGCCTTGGCCTTTCCCAGTGATAATTTCCCTGTTCCATTATAGGATGGATAGAACAACAGAATGAGTTCATCACAGTTTTCCAAGAGGGCTTTTAAATGTATAGAGAGAAGGATATGTACTCTTCTTTGCGGGGATTTTTTAATCTCTGTTTGGTTCAGCCATTTATTGTTCCAGATGTCACTGGAAGTCCCAATAAAAGGCCTATATTATCTATAATCCAGAGTTTTTCTGCAATTTGCCAATTCCTCACTTCACTGAGCCCCTTGATTTATGTTCTGCATCCTTGTTTGCCTCTCCTAGATGGCTACCTTCTTCTGCCTGTCAATTTGTTGGAGCTGTCATCTACTGTTTCCACAGCTTTCTGCCCGCTACAATGTTCCTTTAATTCTTCGGTTTCTGCTTTAGCTTTCACTTTGGCATTGACGAGCAGAGGCATTTGGGAACTACAAAATCTGCCTGGTCCTTCCAGTTTGACACTGATCACAATTAGCAGTCAGTCTTACAGCTCCATTTACCCAGCTATCTTCTCTCCCAAGCTCTGTACAGAAGCAGTCAGGCACCAGCTCTCAGTAAGGAGTTTGCTTGTGATTGTATAGAGAGGATATGACAGCCAGGAAAACAGCCCTTTGTGGTCCTGGTTTCCAATCCTCTTTAAGCCACTTTAGTTTGTCATGCTCCTGGGCTATACAGCTTCTTGTTGAAGAGATACAAAGGGATAAAGAACCATTTCAGGCATTACCAGCCCAGCGTTGGGTGAAACAGTACTGGCCATGTCCACCCTTAGCTGACCCTGTGAGATGCTGAGGGGCTCCCCAAAGCCCTCCCACACGTCCTGGGACCTCATGTTCACAGTTTGCTTGTAAGCAGCATGCACCAGGGCTGCCCACAAATTGCATCTGCCCTTGCAGCACATGAGAGCTGGGGCCTGCTGGGAAGCATCCCAATCTGTTTTGATGTTAAACGCTTGATGTCATCCGTGGTCCTTGGGATAGATGGAGGCTACCAGGGCAAGCATGGACTGCTGCAGCCCATTCACTGTATGGTAGACTGTGCTTCAAAGCAGAGGGCATGACCTGCATATCCCCTTCTGCTACCACCCAACTATAGCCAGGCCAAGGCATCTCCTGCAGGTGTGGAGTGCCAATAGGTCTTCCTTACACTCAGCCCTTAGGCCACACAACTACAGAGTTCAATTGGACATTGTTTCCTGGCTATCCTGCGGGGTCCTGTTGCCTCCATTAAGCTTAAGTCTGTAAGACACCATTTTGCTTTGCTGTGGCACTCATGATCCATTGTCCAGTAGCGAGATGGGCTCTCCGCTCTGATGTTGTCAGATTGTACTGTCCACCTGCCAGAGGTATCTTAGGCCACAGAAGCTCCATTGACACAAACATTTACCCATTCTCAAACACACAGAAACACACACACACACACAATTCCATTCCCTCTAAACTTCTAATAAAATGTCATTGATTAACATTTAAACGCCAACACAAAAGCCACTATTAACCTGCACTTAGGCTAATCAATGTTTCCAAGAAACCTAAAGCTCCAGGTTGCTGAAGATGGAGCCTGGCCTTTAACAAGTGATTTCTCATGCTGTACCAAGTATTCTCTGGATTAACACCTTTGAATAGCATCCCTGTGGCTCAGGCGGATAGCAGGACTCCACCTGCTCTCCTCTTCTGAACCCAAGAGAGGAACTGAGAAGCTAGCCTCTTCTGGGAAACCAAGGAAAAAGAACATGTTCAGAGTGGGTAGAGAGAAAGCTTGAGTGCTCTTAGATTTGTCAGGTATAAAAAGGGAAATAACATATTTCCAGATGACTAGAAAATGAGGGTACTAAGGATTGTAGAAAAAAATGTTCCTGACTGAAAATTTAGGTATGGGGCTAACAGAGAGGAGTGCTCCGAGCCTTCAAAATATGCCTGGTTCATGGGATATGGGTACTGTTGTCTGAAGACCCAGTGCTTTCTGGCAATCTGTGCCTGAGATTTCCTCTAGCAAATCCATAAATTTTTGGTATCCTCTTTTGTACCTGTTAACCTTTCTAGTTCACCACTTTATCTCTATTTGCAGGCTGCTACAGATGTCTGCTAGCAGCTGTATTCAAATGATTCTTCCAGTAGGATTCATGTAACAAAAGCATGTGCATACATTGTGTCAGACATGTATACATAGCCCTCACCTTTCATGATGGATACATTTCTTCTGGAAGTTTTAGTCCTGAGTTTGGCAGCCAGAAATGGCTGAAAGTTTTAGGACTTACTAGGAAATGAACCAAGAAGAAAACATGGACTATCCTCAGGGTATTGTAGAAATTCATAGTTTGACCACATCTTGAAAACTGTCTGAGTTCTGGCCTCCCCATTTGGGAAAATATCCTTTCTGAGGATTAGAGAAAGTAGCACTGGGAGAGGTTCAGAGAAAGACAGCTAGGATGATCAAATGTATGGAAAAGCTTCCATATAAGGGACAACTGAATCATCTACGACTCTTCAGCCTAGAAAAGAGACATCTAATAGGACAATAAAGTACCGAGTGTCATGCAGATGGTAGACACTGACTGTTAACTGTCTTTTCCAAGGCAAGAACTTCAAGTACCAAATGAAGCTAGTAGCTGGTTGTTTCAAAACAAAGGAAGTAGCTTTTCTCACAAAACGCAGTTAAACTGCACTCCTTGCCAAAAGACATGCTAAGAGCTTAGGTAGACTCAAAGGGAGGCTGGACAAGCTGATTGATAAAAAATTAATTGAGGTTTACTATTTGAGGGTTACTATATGCACCAAAGTGATTTCTCATTCAGGATGTCCCTCAGTTGGAAACACACCTGGAAATATACTCAGAGGAAGTATCATACATACTTTCTCTATTCGTATACACTGCTCTAGGGATTCACTTTTGGCTAATAACAGAGACTGCATACTGGGCCAGGTAAAGCATTGCTCTGACCCGGTACTGTTGCTCTTATATTCTTATGTTATATATGGGCCTAACAAATGGAGACTGGCAGCTGCCACCCTTCCCTCCCCCACCACACCCCTTTTCCCTGAATCTGGCAACATATGAGAAATAACCTGATAGAGATGAAAGCACCATTTTCGGAAGTGTAATTTAATGAGGTTACATTAAAACTGAGAAAGGCAATTAAGACCACACATCACATTTACATTCACAGAGACTTAAAAACAGAAGGGAACAGATACATGGAACAATGTAAGGCTGTGAGAGGAAATCAAAAGTATCACTATGAAATACTGATCATCTACAGGAAGCAACATAACTGAGCAGCACAGAGCAAGTCCCTGCCGAGACATGTAGGGACATTCCACCTCCATAAGCCTTAAAAAAAAAAGCAAAAAAAAAAAAAAAAAGCTCTGCTTTGCTGGAAAGGAAGAGGATAAGCATCCATATGACAGAAAAGCACATGCCTTTATTTGGAGCAACTTTAGTTGCAGCTCCATGGGTGAAACCAAGACCTGGAAGCATATGGAAAGAAATCTACAGCTAGACAGAGGAATCCCTGGAGCTAGGAAAGCCAGTTTGTGATATAGCCCTTGGTGTCCCTTGTCTTGGTACTTCCAAGGGATCAATAGCATTTGCATCATATTTGCCTTGTATTAATTTCATGCATCTACCTTCCTCTGGTGGCCTGTCTGGGCTAAGTATAGGAATTTTCCCTGCACTTCGATTTGTCTTTAGGATGGGAGAAGCATTAATGCTACCTACAGTTAGTGACTTGAGACAGGCATTCCTATGGGCACTAAATTTTCTCAGCTACCTGGCTGATGTATGCTCAGGTACATGCACTCAGGTTAAACCGATCCCTGGATTCAGGAAAAAGATATTTTTTCCACTCATCAGACTGCCCAGAACAACTGGGTGTGGGGTTTTTGTTTTCTTGACAATGTAGTTTAGTGTAAGGTGTGATCTCCTTCCTTATATGGTCCGGGGGGGGGGTTATTTAACAAATACCCTACTATACCAGAGACCTAGGATGTTAACAGTGACCTCAGTCTCCCCTGTCCTCTTCCATAGCCCATTCTAGTAGGCTTTGGGTCTTACTATAGGTCATAAGTGTGTTGTAAGGGTACTGGGAGTTATATTATCATTG
The DNA here is from genome assembly GCF_036417845.1 of Apteryx mantelli. Taxonomy (NCBI): domain Eukaryota; kingdom Metazoa; phylum Chordata; class Aves; order Apterygiformes; family Apterygidae; genus Apteryx; species Apteryx mantelli. The sequence continues at coordinate 129,554,823 of NC_089978.1, read as the reverse complement.
TGGTGAGTGGCAGAGATGTTCTGTAAAACTTTCTGAACTAGGTCATCTAGTTCCCTTCCTCTCTTATCTACACACAGCAGGTCAACATCAAAATGTTCTGTATTCCTACATTCTCTCATCTATGACTCAAATCACAAAACCTTGTTTGTGTGTAGACTAAGATGGCTATAACCAGCAATGGAAAAAAGAGAGATCCTTTTAAAACTGTAAAGTCTAATTCCTCTCTCCCATTTGTTGACAACTCAGGCAGTATACACTGACTTTGCAGATTCCTTTAAAGAACCACAAATCTCATTTCAGGAGCTGTGCTTGGCATCCACCTCATGTTCCCTTTCAGCCACTCCACTCCACTCCTTTCCCTTTGATTTTTCCATTATCTCCTGTATCTTCTGTGTGCTTTGGCCACTCCTTGAATTGAAGGCCATTACTTTGCTTCCTGAGATTCAAACAGGCTACCACCTTTCATCAATAGCAATTTCTCCTTTTTTTCCCTCCAGAAAAAAATGCCTGTCTAGCAGACAGGGGAAAGCACCTCTCACATAAAAGTGGAGCAGAACTAATGTATTTACTGTATTTGCCTATTTTATTATTCCTTGGAAATGTATTATTTTAACAGGTTTATTTATGGTATGTGAAAAGTTAAATATTCCTTTGTCCTCGGGATTTACATAAAGTGATGCAGTGTGAGATTCTGTTTTTTTTTAATGAGGCATTTGTCAAAATACTCTCACTGATAGATTTTTTAATACCTTTGAGACCACAAAAAATCAGTTTCCTACAAACACTGTTTGTATCAAAACCTGAGTGAATGGCCTGTAATATCCTGTGGACACATTTCCTCTAGATTTTTGACTTCTGCTTTGGAGCACTGAAAGAAGAAAAAACCCAGACTGTGGAGGACCCATTCCCAACTTGACCCTGAGCAAAGGGCTGAGCGGGGCAGTGTGAAGTGGAGCTTCGTGCATGCTTCATGGGTCCTGGTGGGCAGGATCAGAGCAGCTGCAAAGTCCACCTGGCAGCTGTGAGCCTCCGTGCATTGAGTTAGGATACACAACAAGGTTCACCCAAGCTGTTATTGGAAATCCTCCAGGTGAAGGTGTCTCCTGCCCTTGCTCTCTTCCTTAGCAGAGCAAAGCAAAGCAGGGCAGCATAACATCAAATAAGATCTGGAAGGAAATGGCAGCATGGGGCCATGCTCTGAGGAAGAACGGTCAATACATGATGCCCCAGACTCTCAGCTTCCTGAGTGGCCCTTATCTTCCCCTTTTGAGCTGGGCCATGTAGGCTGTGATGGGATGAAGTTGCTGGGGCAGGGAGGGGAGAGGTCTTCTTTTTCATCTTTCAGCATTTGAAATCTACAATTCATAAACCCAACATAGCGACTCAAAGCCACCATTTTTTATAGATTTCAATGGCAGCCACAAGAGCACAGCACCCCTTCTGAATTTAGTTCGCTAATGATACTGCAGTCATACAAAATGCCTTTAATCTCATGATCATGAAACCCAGGGCCTGCAGGGCTGTAGTTGGGCTAGGTCCCAGCAGGGCCCGGGGCAGTTGCCATTGCGCCACACCACAGCCTCTGCCCCTGCTGCCCTGAGTCCTTTGCTCAGGGGCTGCTTGTAGGCTCTGATCAGCGCTCTTTTGTCATTTTTCTTGTTTTTTTCTTTTTTAACTGGTAAGTGTGAAATTAAAAGGAGAATTGAAGGAGAGCCCCCCCCAAAAAGTGGGATTTCCATAGGAGCGCCCTGGTTTGGGAAGCGGCAGTTGCCCATGACTGCGCCTTCCCTGGCACCCCACAGGTGCCCAACAAGCTTGACCCAGAGCCCTTCTGTGCTACATATGGGCGCTCGGCACCTAAAATGAGTTTGTTAGGGTTCTGCCAAGCCCCATGCAGAGAGATGTCCACGTGATACATACCACAGAAACAACACACACAGAGGCGTGTTGTTGTGAATGTGACTTTTTGGTAAACTTCACAGAAAGGCCAAGGACTGAACCGAAATGGAGGACATATTCAATGACCTTCCAACAATAAAACCCAATAAACACTAATAAGGGAGGCCTGTGTTCTTGTTATGCCGGGCTTTCATTTTCAGAACTGCCAATAATAGCACTTTCTTAACCTACTAAAATGGTCAGTGGTGCCAGGCCTCTGGCCTCCAGTATTTATTTACAGTAGTGCTTATATATTTAGGTCAGAAATACAGAGGAACAGATTAGAGAGGCTGAGTCCCAGTCCTGACAGCCTAAAACAGGAGTGACACAGGTGCAGGGAATGACTGTGTGTGGGAGAAAGTACCTCTCCAGGTGGGAATCTGAGTGCAGAAGGGGTCACTTGTTGGCCTCGATGACTACAAGATGAGACAGACAAGAAAGAAAGAAGTTTGCTCCAAATATAGGGTGGAAAGAACAGCAGGCTCTGTCCTGAGACTCCAGTGAGATGCACAGGAGAGTCAGGAGGCAGAAGTGAGAGGAAAACAGGAAGAAAATGGGAGTGAATTATGCAAGTGGTGCAGATCCCTCTATTTAAGGACACAGATGGAGATTGTGAGAAGGAGACAATTATGTAACAGCATTATTTACAGGTCTGGCAAAATTCTTTCCAACTTCCACATATCCATTATTGTGCAAAATAAGTGAGACTTGGAGTAAGAATTAGAGCTAGTTAGGGATACCTTAATTAATTCATTTTTGCTTCAGTAATTCTTTTACAAATCTGAAAACATTGAAAGTTTCTTAAAAATAGGAAAGAAAGCTGCACCAGAAAAGAAACCAATCCCTAATTATCAACTTAGTAGAATGAATCAATATTTACTTCAAAACATGCTAACAATATATACAAACACATCCTCATTCTTTCTCAATCTGTGTGGGTGTTGATTTCCGGCTATGGCTCACTAAGCACAACCTGGATAGTACTTAACTCTTGTTGAGCCCAGGAAGAGATAATACAGGCTCAGCTTGCACCAGAATTCAGTACTGAATCATATCAAAACCCCACACACTGGTGACTGGTGCAGAAGCATTAGGTACAGATGTATTCTACTATGAAGTGCAATACCTAAAGATGTGCAGCAAAAGGTCATGCAGGCAAGGGAAATGGTCATGATGGTTAGCTCCTTTTCAGGTCTTTTTTCACATTTTCATGTAGTGAAATCACACTCATTACAGGATGTGCACAGTCCCAGAACTGTGCTGAGGGCCTTTCTTCAGCATGATTCCTTTGTCATGTATCTGTGGGTTCCTTTCTTGCAAACTGACTCAGAGCCCATTGAAGGTGGTCAGTCTTTCCATTGACTTTAACAGGCTTTTGATCAAGACCCAAAAGGTCAATTCCATAAAGTATTAACTAATTCTGAGTACCCTCAATGCTCATTGAAATGCTGGTAGTCAGCATCTCCAGAGATGCCTTATAGATTGGGGCTCTAGATCCACTGTGACATGCACAGAGTAATTTATTTGCTTTTTCAGGTCACTCTTCCAAGGTCATCTGAATCATATGTGACCGGATGGCCAGGAGAGGCCAGCTCTATGGACACAAATACCTTCTTATCCTCCCACTGGCCAGTGAGGCAGGATCGATCTGCAATGTCACAGAGAGGGACAGACAACCAAAAACAATTGGGTACAATATTATA